>NC_079190.1:356967704-358167704 GCF_029499605.1 Hyla sarda | reverse complement strand
TCTACTTGCAACAAAAGGAGGAACTCTTCAGCAGATAATTTATGAGGGAAGGAGTTGAACACTGTTGAATGGTTAATCTCTGTATTATCAGCCCATGATGATCTACATTTGAGCATTCTGTATAGATAATAGATACAATGGGGGAGATTTATCAAAGGATTTAGACTGGCTTTTCCTGTCTAAAATTGTCGCACAGAAACTCGTAGTCTAAATACATGCAACTTTTTGTGACTTTTGCTTTAGAGGATTTTTAGAACATGATGCATTCTAATATATTTTAGATAGAAAAATGCATTGGTTCGGAATTTATCAATAGCGATTTTTCGGCAAAAAGTCGCATTGGCCGACAGTACGTTGAAATGTCAGACCATACTGGAGCAGGTTTAAATACAGTCTAAAGCATAGATCCCGAAGTCTGTGCACAGAATTTATCAAGAGCCTTGCGACTTTTGATAAATTAAGTGCACAATAGACCAGCCTAACGCTCTGTAGGTTGGTTTATATTGATGCGGGGCATAGACAACTTTGATAAATACCCCCCATTGTTTGTATAATGAGATAACTCCCATTGATGTGAACCATATAACACTAATCCCAACATTTATCATTTACATTTGATTAACAGTTCATTTTGAATAGCTGAAATTAAGGACTAAAGGCATAGTCAAGGATTGAGATAAAAGGAAATGAATATATACCCAACAATACCTCACTGTCTGTGTGATATATGATCAGTTAGAAAGCTTATGTACAACATAATAGCCTTCAAATGTACCATCGCTGCTCTAGTACAGGAAAAACATTCCCTTTGTTACCTCGAGCACAGCACGCTAGCATTCTTCCACGCAACTACAATGTCATTTATTTGTTATCCATATAAAGATACACAAATAAAAAAACAGTGGTTCCCTTGCGGTACTAGCAGGAAGGTTGAGTGGTCCAAGGACCTTAGATAATAAGACAATGGATGCTTCTTAAATAGAAACACGAATGATTGGTTTCCACATTACGGCATGCAGTGGTAAACAATGAAAGCACTGCAGTCTGGAGAAGCAGATTTACCAGATACTCCAGGCTTTTTGTCTTATGAATTTTTAATATTAGAGGGTGTTTTGTGGTTTAGAGATTAGGGTCTAGAATGAGTTAGAGAAAAGCCTTCTTTTTTTTTGTTGCAAAAACTGAAACAGTTCTTTGTAAACCTGCCAAGCAGTAAAATCAAAACTTTTCCCAGACACCCACCATGATTCTCTTTCCCAAGTTAATCTTCGAGCAAACATGAAAATACTGCTGCCTTGTTACATGGATCTTATTGTTAGTGGTGTTGATTTTGTGCCTTATTGTATTGTATTTGCTTTGAATTTCATCGGGTTATCTCGTGGGAAGATTTTACATGAGGTTACTGGAGCAGCAAGTGCATGTTTATTTGTAACACACAATATTCCACAAGATAAGGCATGGATGAATAATTCATGGCTGTATCAAGACAATAACTTGTATGCTACAGCAAGTGAAGCATATCCTCCTCAGGTACACATTCAAAAGGACTAGGGGGCTGACCTAGAAATCTAGTAAAATTTATGAGAAAAGAAATAAATAAGAGGAGATCATGCAACTCTCTCTGAAAGAATATGCAAGTCATAGGAAAAGTTGGGTGCAAAAGAGATATCAGCAAAGACCATCATAATGACGATAAGGTATACATAAGTTACGATAGACCATCATAATAATGATAATGTATACACAATTTACTATAGACCATCATAATAACGATAATGTATACACAAGTTACTATAGACCATCATAATAACGATAATGTATACACAAGTTACTACAGACCATCATAATAACGATAATGTATACACAAGTTACTATAGACCATCATAATAACGATAATGTAGAGATAAGTTACATATATAGATGTACAGTAGACACACTTCTGTAAAAAGTAATCTACTTTCTTATAACTGTTTACAAGACTGGGAAATATGTTTTTGCACTTTCGCAAGAGAATTGTATACAAATCCCTGTGTAGTTCCTTGCATACATCGACATTTTCAAATTGCCCCCAGGACCTTGATGCATTTACACCAAGCTTTGATTTGCCTATTCAAGCACCCTCCATTTATTGTGTTTTCAGCTATTCCTTGTTGGAGTTAACAGGTAGGTTTAGGGTCACTGCCATGTGACAAGGTACATTTTTAACTTATATTCAATCTACTGACAAATAGTCACATCATTTTATCAAGCATCTGCTGGTACAATGAAAAATAGTAGTGAGCAATGGTGACCTTTTCAGGCCATGAGCAAATCAAATCGAAACAAGGCTGGATTCACATATGTCCGGCATAGTATGGCATGCAACAATTGTCCACATCTCAAAAAGTAAGTGTTTCCACCTATGAGTTTTAGTTTCAGAGAGATATATAATTATATGAATATATGGACAAAAAAATGTAGGGTAAGAGAACTGGTGTTAAAATAGGCAGTGTTTATAGTAACAGTAGGGGGGAGATATTCAAAATGGAATGGCCAAGGTTTACTATAGCAAATTTGCCAGAAGTTTTGGTGCAGTCTTAGCAAAACTCGCACCAAAACTGTCTGAAGGACTTCCATCACATTTATTGTGCATTTAAGACACTTTTTGGCCAATTTTCTGCCTCTCCGACCAACAGAGGAATATCTTCATTTAAAAGTTTTGTGGCTTCATGTAACAGGGGTTTGTCTTGAAAACACTAAAGATTGCACCAAATTCTAGTTCACATTCCGCTGCACATTTAAGGAAAAAAAAAAAAAAGTAAACTTACACTTACAGTCTTCAGAATCACTATATCCATCAGTCAGGCTGAGACTCCATGATGAATCTGGTGGGTTAATAGTCTGTACGTCTAAATTTGCACTGTCTGATGTAGCGGACAGATTGCTAAATCTTGGCCAATGTGTACTTTTTTGTGTGTAAACTGTGCTAGATTGATTGAAAAAGTGGCGTAGCACACATTTTCATATTGTGCCCTGTTATCATCATGTGTGCAAACTTTTTTAAAAGGGAGGATGGTCTAAAACAAAGGTAAGGAAGGGGGTGAGACTTAAATTGCACCAAATTTGCAATAAATGCACCAAAAAAAAAAAAAAGAGGTGGTATAGACTGAGCACACTGATGTGACAGATTTTCAAAAAGCCTGAATCACCATGTAACACATTGCGCTCCGGCCGCATGCGCTGGTCGTGAGCACATTCTCTCGCTCTCCCCTGCTGCCAGCGGGGCTGGAATCCCAGCCTGTCACTTGCCACAGTCCTCTGCTACCTCCTCCACTGCCTCTCAGTGCATGTGTCCATGTCTCCCAGGGCACGCGCATGCCTGAGCTCTGAAATTAAAAGGGCCAGTACGCCCATAATCATATGCAACACCTGACACTTTTCTATAAGTCCCTGCACCTCCCACTCTTCCCTGCCGAATCTTCAGTGCCAGAGATTAAGCGTACCTTTTGTCTGTTTGCCTAGCCCGTGTTCTGACCCTTCCCCTACGTTATTTGACTACGCACCTTTACCGCCTGCCTTGACCTTCTACTAAGTCCGACTACATCTCTGCCTCATCCTACTGTTCTTTGCCTTGCCCAGCTACTTGTGTGGTCAAGTCGTATCGGGGGTAGCGACCTGGGTGTCCAGCGGCACCTTAGACTGAGTCATCAGCCACACAGTTTTGTGGATCCACATCCAGCGTCATTACACACCGTTAAAATTCTAAAGCAAATTTATAATACTTTTTATTATAAATTTAAAACTTTGCAAATGTTTTAATATGTCCCCCAGTGTTTGCCTGTACTTCACATGGACATATATTGGTGCACAATAATACAAATTTTGGCACACTAGCTGACAAAACCTATTTATTAAAAGACATAGGGGGACATATTCAAAAACGTGCTTAGTTTTTTGTCACGTATGGGCAGGGAAGGAGTCTAAACGAACTGCTAATGTCATAACTTGGTCTAAGGCCTCTTTCACACTATGAAATAGTTGCATTTAGGAACTTCCGTCACAAGTTCCGTCACTAGACCGGCGAAACCTGGCCGTTACAAAACCCCTGACGGCCGTGACTAAATCGCATTGCAGCCTATGGGGTTTTGTAACTGCCCATTTGCACCGTATATGCCCGTAATTCATTACGGGCTTTATACAGTGACGGGACATCGTGGCGGAAAAATTACTGCATGCAGTTGAATTACAGGCATATACGGGTGCAAACGGGCAGTTACAAAACCCCATAGGCTGCAATGCGATTTAGTCACGGCCGTCAGGGGTTTTGTAACGGCCGGGTTTCGCCAATTTAGTGACGGAACTTGTGACGGAAGTTCCTAAATGGAACTATTTCATAGTGTGAAAGAGGCCTAAGGTGTCAGGAGAAGGGTAGGTCACTAATATATCCTTCAGGGTGTCAGATATCTCCAGTCTAAATTGGCAAATCAAAGCTGCGGTATTCCATTTGGAAGCCACACACCACTTTCTGTAGTCTGCACAATACTCCTCAACAGGTCTGTGCCCTTGCTTTAATGTACGCAACTGAGATTCTGCATACATAGCATGGTCTGGTTCAGCTATCCTGCAATCTCGCAAATAAAGTGTCCACTGAGTACAACTCCGGAGCATCAGGATCAAGGGAAAATACTCATTCCTGGGGACCCCCTTGCAGAAGAGACATAACAATACCTACTCTTTGGGCCTCAGAACCAGACGTGTAAGGTCTGAACCTAAAGTATAATTTGCAGCTCTCACAGAAAGTTTTGAATTCTTTCCGGTTACGAGAAAACTGATCCGAGAGACTAACTTGTGGCTCTAAAGAAGTTGAAGGTGGAGAAGTAGGATCAGTAGTGTGTCATGGTACTGGTGGATACTGCTGGAGACCAATGGCAGAGACTAGGCCAAATGCAGGAGACTTGCACAGGAGTAGCAGGAAGATAAGCAGAGATCCAGGCGAGGTATCAGATGAAGACTTGATAATCCGTCAGCAGGTACACAAGGTTAGCAGGGTAAACTGCAAGTGGAGGAACCGACCAGAGAGCAAGTTCCAGGCTAGAGGACTGTACAGGCAGGAACACAGACACAATATTCAAGCACTGAGCAACAGGCCTGAGGGGTTTATATATCAGACAGGAAGTAAGATGGCACCCAGCTGAGACACAATCCACCATCTTGACTGAGGGAAAACTTAATGGAAAACCAGTCCAGACTAAACAGGCATAGGAGAGCTATTCCTGACATTACTCCCACCTCAACAGCAGCCTCTGGATGTGACCTGCATCGGCCTCCCAGGATGTCTTTGATTAAACTTTTTGATCAGTTGGGAAGCATTAATATTACTCACAGGTTCCCAAGAATTTTCTTCAGGCCCATAACCTTGCCACTTAACGAGGTACTGTAGTTGGTTCCTGAAAATTCTAGAGTCCAAGATTTCTTCTACAATAAACTGTTCATGCCCATCTACCTCCACTGCATCAGGAGGAGAAGGAATACGTTCTGGAAAAGGGTTGAGCACAACAGGTTTTAACAGAGACACATGAAAAACAGGATGAATCTTCATGGATCATGGGAGTTGGAGCCGAACAGCTACTGGACTAATAATCTGGATAATCTAATCTTATAGGGCACAATAAACTTCTGTCCCAGTTTTGGAGAAGGCACCTTAAGTTTCAAATTTCTGGTGGAGAGCCATACTTTAACTCCTACCTTAAACATTGGTGCTGGCCTACGAAATTTATCTGCCGCCTTCTTGTAATTTTCTTGAGTCTTCTCTAATATTGTTTTGATTAGTTCCAAATTTTGCTGTAACTTAGAAATCCTTTCCGCAACTGCAGGCATAGGTGAAACAGCAGGGAATTTGGGTAGAATATTTGGGTGATATCCCAAATTCGCAAAACAAGGAGTTTGCTTAGTGGAGGCATTTTGGGAGTTATTATAGGAAAACTCAGCTACCGGGAGCAGATCGACCCAATCATCTTGTACATGACAGATATAGCATCGCAAGTACTGTTCCAGGGTCTGATTTGTGCGCTCAGTTTGTCCATTAGATTGTAGGTGAAAGGCGGTTGATAAGTTAACCTCAATATCAAGTGCTGAACAAAAACTCCGCCAAAATTTTGATGTAAACTGTACCCCGCGATCTGAGATAATTTCATCAGGAACTCCATGAAAATGAAATACATTCTGAACTACAATGTCAGCAGTGTCTTTAGCGGAAGGTAGGCCGGTACATTGAATAAAGTGTGCAGCCTTGGTGAGCCGCTCAACTACTACCAGAATTGTATTTTTTCCTTTAGCCCCTTAAGGACTCAAGGTTTTTCAGTTTTTGCACTTTTGTTTTTTCCTCCTTACCTTTAAAAAATTTTCCACCTAAAAATCCATATTATGGCTTATTTTTTGCGTCACCAATTCTACTTTGCAGTGACATTAGTAATTTTACCCAAAAATTCACGGCAAAACGGAAAAAAAAAATCATTGTGCGACAAAATCGAAGAAAAAACGCCATTTTGTAACTTTTGGGGGCTTCCGTTTCTACGCAGTGCATATTTCGGTAAAAATAACATATTATCATTATTCTGTAGGTCCATACGGTTAAAATGATACTCTACTTATATAGGTTTGATTTTGTAGTACTTCCGGAAAAAATAATAACTACATGCAGGAAAATGTATACGTTTAAAAATGTCATTTTCTGACCCCTATAACTTTTTTATTTTTCCACATACAGGGCAGTATGAGGACTCATTATTTGTGCAGTGATCTGAAGTTTTCATCGGTATGATTTTAGTTTTGATCGGACTTTTTGATCACTTTTTATTCATTTTTTAATGGTATAAAAAGTGACCAAAAATATGCTTTTTTTGACTTTGGAATTTTTTTGCGCGTACGCCATTGACCACTCGGTTTAATTAATGATATATTTTTATAGTTCGGACATTTACGCACGCGGCGATACCACATATGTTTATTTTTTTTTACACTGTTTTATTTTTTTATGGGAAAAGGGGGGTGATTCAAACTTTTATTAGGGAAGTGGTTAAATGACCTTTATTAACACTTTTTTAAACTTTTTTTTTGCAGTGTTATAGGGACCTATAACACTGCACACACTGATCTCTTGCACAGATCACTGGCGTGTATTAACACGCCTGTGATCAGTGTTATCCGCGCTTGACTGCTCCTGCCTGGATCTCAGGCACGGAGCAGTCATTCGTCGATCGGACACCGAGGAGGCAGATAAGGGCCCTCCCGGTGTCCTGTAAGCTGTTCGGGACGCCGCGATTTCACCGCGGTGGTCCCGAACAGCCCGACTGAGCAGCCGGGTCACTTTCACTTTCACTTTAGAAGCGGCGGTCAGCTTTGACCGCCGATTCTAAACGGTTATTACCGCACATCGCCGCGATCGGCGATGTGTGGTATTAGCGGCGGGTTCTGGCCATTGATGAGTGCCGGGACCGACGCGATATGATGCGGGATCACGGCGCGATCCCGCTCCATATCGCGGGAGCCGGCACAGGACGTACATATACGCCATGCGTCGTTAAGGGGTTAGAGGTAGGTAGATCTACGATAAAGTCCATGGAAATGGAACCCCAGGGACAAGAGGGGATCGACAAAGGCTGTAACAAACCCAAGGATGAAGAACGTGGAGTCTTGCATCTAGCACAAATGTCCCATGACAATACATATTGATAATTGGGCCACCAAAAGAAACGAGATAGGAATTCCTGTGTCTTCTGCACTACCTTGCGCCCAGCAATCTTGGAATCATGGGCAAGTTTTAGAATTTTCAATCTTACTGTTTCAAGTATATATAGCTGCTGCCCGTGGATCCACGTCTTGTTCTTAAGAGTTAAATGCACCTCATCAGGTGGTTGAGACAGCATGGAATCTGTGTTATAGGCCTCTTTTATCTCTTCCAGCAAGTCCTTATTATGGATTACTCCCTCGAAGTTAGACTCAGAAACAATAGTTTTGGGTGGAATAATAGAAGTAGAATCATTGGAAAAAATTCTAGATAGAGCATCCGCTTTGCCATTTCGTGAACCAGGCCAGTATGAGATTACAAAGTTGAATTAGTTGAGAAAGAGACTCCAACGAGCTTGGTGAGGAGATATACACTTGGCAGATCTAACAAATTCCAAGTTACGGTGATCAGTTAGAACAATTATTTGCTGCGAGGTTCCTTGAAGATGAGGCCTCCATTCCTTGAAAGCTGCAATAATGGCCAACAGTTCTTTATTCCCCACATCATAGTTCTTCTCAGCGGGGGATAAACGTTGGGAGAAAAAGGCACAGGGATGCAATAAACCCTTGTCTCCTGTTCTCTGTGACAGAATAGCCCCTATAGCACAGTCTGAAGCATCTATTACCACAATGAAGGCACATTCTGGGTGGGGATGAATTAACACTGGGGCTGTAGTGAACTTAGACTTTAGGAGACAAAAGGATTCTTGTGCTTGAGAAGACCAGGCAAAGGCATTTCTTTTCTTAGTCAACTGTGTAATAGGAGCAATGATCTCCGAGAAATTCCGAATAAAATGTCTATAGAAATTGGCAAAACCTATGAAACGTTGAACATCTTTTATGTTTTTGGGGGTAGGCCAGTCTACTATTGCTTTAATCTTGCTAGAGTCCATGTGTAGACCACGGGGGGAAATTATATAACCCAGAAATTGGATTTCAGTCTGATGAAATTCACATTTTTCAATTTTAATGTAGAGTTGGTTCTCCCTTAAACAGTCCAGAATCAGTTTCACATGTCTCTGATGTTCTTCCATAGAGTTGGAGAAAATTAAGATATCATCCAAATAGATAACTACAAACTGATCCAAAAGGTCTCTGAAGATATCATTGACGAGATGTTGGAAGGTAGCAGGGGCGTTGCAAAGACCAAATGGTATAACAAGATATTCAAAATGTCCATAACATGACCTAAATGCTGTCTTCCATTCATCTCCGGATCTTATGTGGACCAAGTTATAAGCGCCACGCAGGTCTAACTTGGTGAACACTTTTGCATGTCGCACTCTCTCCAGGAGCTCCGGAATCAATGGTAGAGGGTAGCGGTTCTTGATTGTAACTTCGTTAAGTTCCCTGTAATCAATGCAAGGTCTTAGAGAACCGTCGTTCTTTTTGACAAAGAATATGGGAGCCCCTGCAGGTGAGAAGGATGGGCAGATGAACCCCTTAGCAAGATTTTCTTCTATGTAGTCCTTGAGGGCTTTTAGTTCAGGGTCTGCCAAAGGGTAAATGTGTCCAAAGGGTATAGGGGCACCAGGAAGCAATTCTATGGGGCAGTCATAAGATCGATGTGGAGGAAGCTTGTCTGCATTTTGTTTCTCGCACACGTCCGCATAATTCTTATATACAGAGGGTAATTCTACCATTTTGTTATCTTCAACTGGTTCTTTAGAATCTTGTTCAGAGTGCTCTGTCGAAAGATCATTCTCCCCAGGGAAACTTATTTCTTTAGTTTCCCAGTTTATGACAGGATTCTGTACTTGCAACCATGGTAGGCCTAAAATAACAAGAAAATGTGGAGACGAGATCAACAGGAATGAGAGGACTTCACGGTGCTGGGGTGTTATAATGATCTCAAGTGGCTCCGTCTCTTGATCCACAGGCCCAGAGCTCAGTATAGATCCATCTACGGTTTCCCTTACCACGGGTGAGAGCTTTTTGTTAAATCTGACCCCATGCTTTTGGGCAAAAGAAAGGTCCATGAAATTGCCACTAGCCGCAGAGTCCACCATAGCAGAGGTAGAAATCCACTGAGAATTAGTCAGAAACTTAAAGGAGTACTCTAGTGCAGAGTATTTCTGCTCCGTTCTGCCCGGGCTGCAAAATAAATGAAAATTAACCATCACTCACCTTCCTGGGTTCCCGCGGAGCGTCACTACAGCTGATCGGTCCTCCGGTCCATCCTCTTCATACTTCCGGGTGTAACGAAGCGTCACATGGCGCTCAGCCTATCGCCGGCCGCCGCGATGTTCAGCCTCGGCCAGCGATAGGCTGAGCGTCATGTGACGCTTCGTTACACCCGGGAGTATGAAGGAGATGCACCGGAGGACCGAACAGCTGTAGTGGCGCTCCACGGGAACCCAGGGAGGTGAGTGAGGGTTCATTTTCATTTATTTTGCAGCCCGGGCAGAACGGAGCAGGAATACTCTGGACTAGAGTAGTCCTTTAATAGGAAGAAGGCAATAGGAATCTTTATTTTCTTTCTTAATATGAGGGGCCAGAGATGAGATGGAATGGATAGCTGCTTTCTCTGATAATTCTGTTTCAGAAGCAATTGATTCCCCGTCCACAAAGTCAGGATCCGTAATGGCTGCCACCAATCTCGGAGGATGGCTAGGGCAGTTGATAAGAAAGTGATCAGATTTTCTGCAGTAGAAGCATAAACTTTCCCGGAGTCTATGCTCTCTTCTGTCAACGCTTTCACGCCTTAGTATGGAATCTACTTGCATCGGCTCACTTCCCGATTGCCTTTGAATCTTTCCTTGCGGTTCCTTAGAGATAGTGACGGGGAAAGAAGGTTACTGCTTAGTATCAAAATTCAAGGAAGCCCATTTCTCTTGTCGTTGTTCAGACAGTCGGATGTCAATCCTAATACAATGGTTAATAAAGGCGTCTAAGCCTAAAGGGTCCTCTGCACGGGCAAGTTCATCTTTTAATGCGCTGGAGAGTCCTTTCCTAAAAAAAGACATTTTCACTGCGTCATTCCACCTCTTGAACTCCATCGCATACTCTGTGACAGGGTGTATGCCTTGGCGCAATGCTAGTAGTGCTGCTTCAGCCGTATCACCTCGATTAGGGTCATCAAACATTTGACTCATGGCGTCGATGAAATCTTCAAGGTTGTTCAGCCGGGGGTCTTGGGTCTAAATCAGTGGACTAGCCCAGGCAATGGCTTCATGTGTCAG
The DNA here is from genome assembly GCF_029499605.1 of Hyla sarda. Lineage (NCBI taxonomy): Eukaryota > Metazoa > Chordata > Amphibia > Anura > Hylidae > Hyla > Hyla sarda. Next base: position 358,156,761 of record NC_079190.1, on the reverse strand, counting down.
CAGCATAATGATACACATGACTTTAGACCGGTCAGTAGGAAACTGGGTTGAATTTGCATCAAAATATAGCCTACATTGATTGAGGAATCCCAGGAATTTGTTGTGGTCTCCACCAAATCTGAACGGCAGCAACTTAGGACTCATGACAAGCACGGAAATAGATGGTACAGAAGCTTGAGCCTCCAAGTGGGCTATCCGGTCAGATAATGTCTGCACCATCCCAAGTAGCTCTTGAATTGTCTGTTCATAGATGTGGACTTTGTGAGAAGTCTGTCCTTCAAAGGCATCACATTTGTTTTTTAACACTTGCATCTCGGTGTGCATATTAGCCAGAGTAGTCTGCAGCTGCTTAATGCGAACCTCCAAACTCCCAGTCCCAGCGGACTCCATTTTAGGCTTGAGTATCCCGTCACGGTACTGGTGGATACTGCTGGAGACCAATGGCAGAGACTAGGCCAAAATGCAGGAGACTTGCACAGGAGTAGCAAGAAGATAAGCAGAGATCCAGGCGAGGTATCAGGAGGAGACTTGATAATCTGTCAGCAGGTACACAAGGTTAGCAGGGTAAACCGCAAGTGGAGGAACAGACCAGAGAGCAAGTTCCAGGCTAGAGGACTGTACAGGCAGGAACACAGACACAATACTCAAGCACTGAGCAACAGGTCTGATGGGTTTATTTATCAGACAGGAAGTAAGATGGCACCCAGCTGAGACACAATCCACCATCTTGACTGAGGGAAAACTTAAGGGAAAACCAGTCCAGACTAAACAGTCATAGCAGAGCTATTCCTGACAAGTGTGTGATGACTTAAGCTCCAGGATTCTGGCCAGCAACATTTGAATCAGCTGCTCCTGATGTTGCAACCTGTCAATCAAGTCCTGATTGACTCTATTCCTTACAGTTTTACTAAGACTAGACAGTCTAAAATTGTGCTAGATTTTTTTTGTGTTTCTCAGGCTGTTTGAAACTCTGGTGCAGTCAACACTGTTTGCTCATATTTAGAGGTTGTCATGTTTTTTCTGACCTGAACTGTCTGACCTCCCTTTTTCAAGTGTTGGGAGCATCACCCAGTTAGGGGCTGCCTTTTAGGACAGGTCATCCAAGTAGGCAGGGACAAAGGTTTGGGTGAGCTCTAGGAAATAGAGGTATGAGTGCTGCCAGCATTGCTGCAAAGGTTGAAGGAATGAGGGGGCCAGCCTGTCAGTGCTCAGACCATATGCTGCACCCTGCATCAAATTGGTCTGCTTGGCTGTCATTGGAAAAGGAAGCTTCTTCTAAAGATGATGCACAATAAAGCCCACAAACAGTTTGCTGAAGAAAAGAAGACTAAGGACATGGATTATTGGAACCACGTCCTGTGGTCCGATGAGACCAAGAGAAACTTATCAATTGGTGTCAAGTGTGTGTGGTGGCAACAGAGTTAGGAGCACAAAGTGTGTCATGCCTACAGTCAAGCATGGTAGTGGTAGTGTCATGGTCTGGGCCTGCATAAATGCTGCTGGCACAGTGGACAACAGTTCTTTGAGGAATCCATGAATGCTGTGATTTATGGAAGGTGGGGGAGTGCAAGGTCCCTAACATCCGTCTGCACCGTAATGTTGTCATGGAGAAGTGGAAGTAGACTCTAGTGGCTTAAGATTGTTAAATAGAAGCAATTTACCAATGTGGTGTCCCAGTACCGTATAGTGTACCATAAGTCAAGAGGGCCAGGGGTTCTGCAAGAGGAAATGGACGACACCGAAAGAGCTTCTTTTAAAGGGTTAACCTTCATGCTTAATCTTAGTTTTGTCTGCACAGACTGCTGAAATTGTTTTAGGAGGTACCTAGCAGAACTTTGCTAAGACAGTTTGAGTTATCCATGCAACCACCAAGTTTGTGCCTTACCCTTGGGTCAAGAGACTCCTAGCCCTTAGGAGATTCGCAAGTGTATGCCCGGCTAAATGTGATAGCCGTGTTCTATGGACTCCTAGTGCAGGTGGACTGATGATCCTTGCGCGTCTATTCAAATGTATATAACCTAATAGTAACATATTATTTCCTTGCCTAATTGCACTACTACTTGTAGTAGTTGTAAGTAGGTGGCTCTCTCAGCTCCTCTGAGAGTAACATTCCTCTCACCCCTCACTAACACCTTCTCAAAGGCCTACTCAGGGTAACCTACCCTTAAGATACCAAGATTCACTTTTCAAATAATTTGTGTACACAAAGTACATCACATAATCACTTTAGTGTACCTACCTCACTCTAACTTAGTACACAAAACAAAATATCTCACATTCTAAAAAAAAAAGAAGAAACAAAACTTTAAGGGATTGTAGCCTGTCATTCAATTCCTGCCACTGTTATGTACACTAACTTTGTTCTCTTTACGTGTTCAGGATGCTCTTCCTGTAAGCCTAAATGTATACACGTATTCAAAAGGTAACCTAGGTAAGGTTTATCTGTTGAGTTCTAGGGATAAGTGCGTGTAGCCAATGGACCCTAGTTGCTAGTTATTGGTAGACAGCCACAACCAAGCCAATATAACTACAGTGTACTAGACAGGTAACTAATGTGGTAAATAAAAATGTCAAGTGAGATTTATAATATCTGCTATATAATGTTTCTAGTCAGTCAAGAGAAAATAGAAAAACTAAAGTAAGTAAAAATATTAGGATGTATCTAATGCTTGATAATGTCATCCTGTTATTAAATTCATGAACAATGCAATCCTGTTCGTGAGTTTATCAGTACTCATGTTTGTACATAAAAATGTTATAATTTTGTTTGCCTAAAATATAAAAGGAAAAAAAAATAATAATACAAATTTCTTTAGAGCTTGCAACGACTCTTTTGTTGTGCTCATATAGCCTGAATAATGGACATTTGAAAAATTATGCCCAGGACTGTTAAAAACAACTGTTGTACTTCATCCCTCTGCCTTAGGGGACAGACGTCGACTTATCTATCTTAAGTAAGGGGGTTTGTGGTGTCCTGGTACCATATAGTATACCGTACCTTGTATGGTGGTCCCCAAAGCCAGTGTTACTTCATTCCAGTAGTGTCCTCCTGGTGGGATAGCCCCTAGTCACCTCTTCCTTCTTCAATTTTGTGATGTTTGTATATTTAATTGTGTACATAGTGTTGCAGGACCTTAAGTCATGTGACTAATGTTAATTCTCTTAAGGTATGTTAAAGGACCTTCCTAGGTAACACGGGGTGTCACATGTTTAGACCATAATTCCTTGTGTAAAGTGATTGATAGATGGTATGGACCAATGAGCTCAAGGCCAGCCCATGCCCATATAAGGAAGCTGCCAGCCAATCCTCGCTCTCTTGGGTTCCAGACTAGCAGAGAGGAGAGATCCGTGCAACTTTCAAAGACAAGACTAGGCCGAAGCCTGATAATACCGCAACTTACCAAATCGTGAGTTACAATACAACTCCCCGCGAAAGTCTGCATGACTGCTGGACCTAAACTCAATCCCCTAAATCCAGCGGAACAGTGCATATAAATCTCCTGAGCTTACAACTCACAAGGTCCCAACCAACTGTCAGGATCCTAATAGACTCTTGTTATACAAAGACTGTTCCTGTTTAATTCTGCATAAAACCTGCAGTAAAAGTTCTGTCAGTTTTCTGAAACCTCCGGTTGTGGACAATCATTTATTATAGCTCCCTATCGCTCTTGGGACGGATAGGACAAGCATATACAGAGGAGCCCTCACCCTGGTGTCACCACAGTTAAGGGTTAAACCAGCAACCTTTCATCACTGCACAGCTACTCCCCATATAACCTATAACCCCACAAGCTTACCACACCAATCTGTATAGTAATCATATATAACAATAATGCATTGTATTTAAAATATATTGAATATTTTATTTAGAAAACATGCATATATAAACTGCAAATAGAATACAGTGGTGGGACTATGTGGATTATAATTATTGTTTTACTCTCATTCCAATTGTTATTCCAAATACAGTACAACACATTATAAATAAGCAAGCTATGGGCAGCACAAAACAATATTGAAATATAATATTAAGACTTAAATAAAAAGTTAAATCTTATGTTAAATTTTGCTATCATGAAATATGTCTGCTTTCTTTAACCAGAGTCACTTTGTTTTGATGAAGCTTTTTTATGTGAACTTCTGATTTAAAATGCGCTTTGTGCATCGTGAATGTTCTTGCAAAGCAAAATTACAAGATGTCTACTGAGCTTTTAGTCATTGGAAACTGTCACACATAAGAATATTTAAGCTAATCTCCTGAGGAGCAATAATTACACCATATTCAGTTAGTTTAGAAAGCACATTATGATAAACTGCTGGAGAGGCAAAGCATAAGAGGTAAGCATGACCTTTTACTTTACAGGTAAGAACATTAGAATACATAAAGTCTTTTCTAACTGGGGATAAAAGATTATCTCTGAATGCCATATAGACTATCAGTACATCAGTAATATACTTCACTATACCGAATGCCGAGAATTTTGTGTAGACTGGGATATTGTCCACAGCAAAAATGACACAGACTATTGATAAACAGACATAAGCATGAAGAAAGGATAACGTAACATAAAAGGTATGGATTCCATAATTGTAAGGTATCCCCTATACTAGGGCCCTCACCTTACTATAAGCTATAACCCCCCAAAAACTTCCAATTTAATTTTGGACATATTTTTGGCCTTTTACAATCCCCAAAATATGTTGAAATGTAAGCAAAAATATGGTAAAAAGGGCTTAGTAGTGAAAGTGTACCTGAATATAGAAGCCCTCGGCTCAGCTCTGCACACCTCAGTTTCTGCTTGGATATTCTTGGAAAGCTGCATGAATGGACTACAGTAAACACCAGTCCATGACAGTCTTGGACACACCCTTTAATTTTATGGCTGTAAAAATGACAAATATGCCCCTGAGTAGTGGACAATGCAAATATAGGAGGTCCAACTCTATACAATAGAAGGTCACGAGGTAATCACAGCACAGAAAATCATCAAGCAGAGGTACCCCCCATCAAAAATTTTGTTTAAAACTTAACCTTTAATATATAAAGATAAAATGTAGAACACTATCAATGTCAAATTATATAAATATTATGGCAATACACCCCAACACACAAGTGTCACCTAGAATGAAAATGTGTGACACACAAACCAGAAGCTCTAGAGTGTTTCCTTAGAGATATGAGTATGTTAAGATAGATCTGTTCCATGGTGTAGTTGGGGGGAAATAGATGTAAAATATCCGCTGGTGGTTTTTGGCAAGGATATGATGAAGAAAGAGGTAATGGTTCACCTGCACTCTAGTTTTAAAGGCACCCAGCCCCATGTCTCTGCCTTTCAGGGACACACCTGCTTAACAGGTCAGCCTCAACCATGGTGACAGGCCTTTTCCTATCCTAAGTGAGGGATAAACTAACAAAATAGGATAGAGATAGTGATATTAATGTAGTGAACACTCCAGAGCTCCAAACTTAGGAGCCTTATATCCCAAAACTACAAACAAGTAGTCATAAAAATACAAATAAAAACACAATTCCCAATTCCGACACGTTTCACCTGTCTAATACTCACAGAATCATCAGGGAATGCAGTAAACAATAGTGAGATGTCACATGGAACTAAGACGCTGATAAACGTACCATGATGCATGGGTTTATAATTACCACCCTGGCCAGACATGTGAATAATCCCATAACAAATACTGAGATATACTAATGGTGCACTTCAATGGTTTATACAGCATTAATATACTTAAAGAAACTGTCCAAACAGTGCGTTATTTTTTTGCACTCAACCGGACAGGCGGAATTGAATAGCCAAGATCTATAATAGATAAATCATGCTGCCTTCTGATGACAGTATTATAACAATAATGCAGATAAACACTAGGCAGATAGCAAAAACTCCCAGTTAGAACTTAATGATGTCAAAAAGAAAATGTAGCCAGCTCACCGCTCATGGTAGATTAGTCCCAGGCACTCAGATATTTTTTGGAAGCCAGGATGGTGCCGAGTCGTTTCCTCGGTGTAAACAATTGGTAGAAACAAAGAGGGGGGTATCCAGCTCCCAGGAAAAAACAATTAAAAAATTAAAAGTTTATTTATCCATTAAAAAAAATAGTGTTAAAGAAAAAATACCCAGTGAAGGTAAAACCCCTGCGCCAACGCGTTTCGGATCAATGGGTCCTTAGTCATGGCACAGGAGGAAATGTGAACTGATCTTTTATACTTTCCATGTAACAGTACATGGTTCAAGAAATTCCCATCCTTTATCTAGAAAGTGGCATCTGTTGTCACTTCCTGGGAGGGTTTCCAGGCCGTCTATACAGATTATAATCATTCCAAATAGGGAACGGTCATAGATAAGAAGGGGAGAGGGAAGAAAAACGTAAGAAGAGAAGGATAAAAAGAGAGAAGAGATGAAGGGAAAAATTCCATGACATCTGTAACAATTTTATAAGCTTGTATGTTTATAGAAACATATAACATTTTGAAGACTTCAATAAAATGTTTTATGAACTTTCTATTAGACTCTTCAATAAACTATTCAATAATTTTTTTATAGGCAACTTGGATATGGAGCAGCTTGGATATGTTTGTTTAATAAAAATAAGATAAATGTTAAGAAAATTTAACCCTTTCGGGTAACGAGAATCCAGCTTTAGTATCCAAAATGCCTCCCTCTTGAAGACTGCATGAGGCCAGTCTCCACCTCTCTGGGGTCGAGGTACACATTCTATACCTGTGACTTAGATAAATTGTGAGTCTCCTGCATGCACTTCCAAAATATGCCTACTTAGGCCAGAAAGTGCATGAGAACCCCCAATTTCCCCTGGATTTACATGAAAGTGTTCATAAAAGTGCTTTTTCAGTTTTCTCGAGGTGCAACCTATGTATTGCACATTGTATTGCATACAAATTGCAGAATACCCAACATATGTTGTTTCACAGTTTATAAATTATTTCATATGATACATTTTTCCATTAACTGGGGAATAAAACTGTTTTGTATGTGTCATAAATTTACATAGATTACACCTCATGCACGAGCATTTATAATTGCCAACTGTACTCAACCAACAAATCTTACTCCATTAGATAGAATTTTACAGTTATCCTCATTATCGTATAATACAGGTAGGTGTTTTTTTTTTTAACAATATCACTAATTTTATTAAATTGAGTACTGTAGGGGGTAGAAAATGTCACAGGATGATTGACTTTATTGTATGTTTTTGTTTTTGATATCTGATTTAAGATAGTAATTACAGTACTCTAGTGTGGTCTGGTAGCAGAAAGACTGCGGGAAACTTTCTTGCCTATATTAATGACAATGCTTTGAACTTAACTTATTTACCCTAGAATGGGGTGGGGATTGTACTAACTTCCTAAATGTAACATTACTTGGGAGTCATGTCAAAAATAATGTATGTTCCAAGCTAAACAGAAAACCAACTTCTGGTAATAGCATTCTGTCTGCCACAAGTTGCCACCCGAAACATGTTACACGCAACCTCCCAATAGGGGAGTTTATCGGGGCGAAAAGAGCCTCATCAAAAAATGCTGCCTATGAAGGATCATGTCAGGATATAAAAACAAGTTTACAAAAGAGAGGTTATAGTGCTGGTGTCTTGAATAGAGCAAAAAAACATAGTAGACAATAAGAACCATAATGACTATCTTAAATCAGATATCAAAAAAACAAAAACATACAATAAAGCCAATCATCCTGTGACATTTTCTACCCCCTACAGTACTTAATTTAATGAATTAGGCATATTGTTAAAAAACACCTACCTGTATTATACGATAATGAGGATAACTGTAAAATTCTAAGTAAGATTTGTAGCAAAAAAAGGTTAATCTTTGCAGGGAAGGTTGTCCAATAGTGACTTCAAAGAAAATCGAAAGGATTGTTGGTTGAGTACAGTTGGCAATTATAAATGCTCGCGTATGAGGTGCAACCTATGTAAATTTATGACACATACCAAACAGTTTTATTCCCCAGTTAATGGAAACATTTATAATATAAAATCATTTATAAACTGTGAAACCACACGTTGTGTATTCTACAATTTTTAAGCAATACAATGTGCAATACATAGGTTGCACCTCGAGAAAACTGAAAAAGCACATTTATAAACACTTTCATGTAAAACCAGGGGAAATTGGTGATTCTCGTGCACTTTCTGGCATATTTTGGAAGTACATGCAGGAGACTCCCAATTTATTCAAGTCACATGTATAGAACGTGTACCCCACCCCCAGAGAGGTGGAGATTGGCCTCATGCAGTCTTTTGGATATTGAAGCTGGATTCTCGTACACTTTCGTAACAATTTATCTTATTTTTATTAAACAAACATATCCAAGCTGCTCCATATCCAAGTTGCCTTTTAAGAAAATTATTGAAGACTTTATTGAAGAGTCTAATGGAAAGTTCATACATTTTTTAATTGAAGTCTGCAAAATGTTATATTTTTCTATAAACATATAAGCTTATAAAATTGTTACATATATCATGGAATTTTTTCCTTCTACTCTTCTCTCTTTTTTATCCTTCTCTTCTTGCATTTTTCTTCCCTCCCCCTTCTTATCTATAACCGTTTCCTATTTGGAATGATTATCGTCTGTATAGACGCCTATCCAAAGAGTGAAATGAAATGCATGAATGGGTTAATATTGTTAGAAGCCTGGAAACCCACCCAGGAAGTGACAACAGATGCCACTTTCTAGATGGAGGATGGGATTTTCTTGAATCATGTGCTGTTATATGGAGAGTATAAAAAGGTCAGTTCACATTTCCTCCTGTGCCATGACTAAGGACCTATTGGTCCAAAACGTGTCGGCGTAGGGGTTTTACCTTCACTTTTTTTTTTTTTTTTTTAAAGCTATTTTTTTTTAATGGATGAATAAACCTTGAATTTTTTAACAGTTTTTTTTACTGGGAGCTGAATACCCCCCTCTTTGTTTCTACCAATAACTGAATGATACCAAAGTCAACATAGTGTGTAATGGCACAATAGGATAAATTGAATAGCCAAAATACATAATTGATAAATAACGCTGCCCTCTGATAATAATGTTTTAACAATAATACAGATAAACACTAGGCAGATAGCAAAAACTCCCAGTTATAGCTGAATGATACCAAAGGAAACATGTTCCATAGTGTGTAATGGCACACCAGGAAGGATATACTCATCACTGTTGGGTGGTGGCAGACATCCAAAATTTGGTGGTGACGAACATTTTGTGAGCATAGCCACATAGAGAAAAGTACTTTGCTGAAGTGAATCCGTAATGAAATACACTATTACTATTAAAGGAGAACTCCGGTATGTACAAATTATCTCCTATCCTAAGGATAGGGGATACGTGTTAGATCTCGGGGATCCGACCGCTGGGGCCCCTGGCGATCTCCAGAATGGAGCCCCGGCTCCCTGCATGAAATAAGCGTTTTCGACCACAGCACGAAGCTGCAGCCGACACACCCCCTCCATACAGTTCTATGGCAGAGCCGGAGATTGTCAAAAGCAGAGCCATAGAACTGTGTGGAAGGGGTGTGGTGGGGTGGTCGAAAATGCCCGTTCCATGCAGGGAGTCGGGGCTTCGTTCAGGAGATTGCGGGGGGGCCCCACCGGTTGGACCCCCCCACAATCTAACACTTATCCCCTATCCTTAGGATAGGGGATAATATGTACATCCCGGAGGTATCCTTTAACAACTGTAGTATTTGATAACAATGGCATCTCACATTATCAATTTCCAAGCAAGCTGTGAACTTTAACTCCTTCAATACAATGGACATAGATGTACATCCTATTGGCCTGATGATTTATGCACCAGGATGTACATTTACGTCCTGTACATGAAGTGAATACAGGAGCTTCACTCACTTCATGCAAGGTTGGTCCCGGCTAATATTAGTCAATTATGGCGGACAACAGAAATCATCCATATGCCAGCTATTAACACTAGAAGCCATGATTCATACAGCAACACAGCATTTAATGCATTATCGGTGCAATGAGGGATTCATTTGATCACCTGCAGAAAGATTTAGGGGGGTCCCATGAGTCTAGATGGTGACCGAAGCTCCAGCCTATTGCTACTCTGCTAAAATCAAGTGACTCCATTTGGCCCAGGCTACTATCAGCCGGTTATGGCAGACATAAGAAATCATCCTGATTCCAGCTATTAACACTTTAGCTGCCATGATTAGTACTACAACACAGCATTTAACGCATTATTGGTGCAATGAGCGATTGATTTGATCACCTGCAGAAAGATTCAGCGGGGTCCGATGAGTCTAGATGTTGATCAAAGCTCCTGCCTCTTGGTACTCTGCTAAAATCAAGTGACTATGTTTGGGATAGGTTTGCTATGGGGATTTGTTTAATCTCTGGACAGTTCCTATAATGGACAGAGGTGTCAGCAGAGAGCACTGTGGTCAGACAGAAATGAAATTCAAAAAGAAAAAAAAAACTTCCTCTGTAGTATACAGCAGAGGATAAGTACTGAAAGGATTAAGATTTTTAAAAAGAATATAGAAAATATTTACAAATCTGTTTAACTTTCTGGCACCAGCTGATTTTTTTTTTTTTTCAAGTGAAGTACCCCTTTAAGTTCCAAAATATAGACTATAAAAACACTATTATTTAAAGAAGGTAGAAAGCAGTAGAACAAAAATAAATAATAATATAATTCTAAATATAATATTCATGTAAAGGTGATTAATGATAATTATGAGAGTTTAATGGAATCTTGTGAAGTATGTGAATGTAATTAGGCTGTAAAAGTAAATGTAATATTGCGCCTACAGCTGCAAAAATAAAAGTGGAAGAAAAAATGCTGTAAACCACATAAGGTGAAAAAATAATTAATGCTGGTGTGAGAAATGAAAGGAAATATGCAAAGAACTTTAAAACCTGTCTCTCACTATATAAGTTAGAGGGGTTAGAAAAACAGAGCTGATTTCATCAGAAAGTTACAGCACATTTGTCTGTAGGGTGTGTGCGGTTTTGATGATTTTGCAGCTCAGTTCCATTGAAGTGTATAGAGCCAAGTTGTAATACCATACACAACCTGAGGACAGATGTGGCATTGTTAGATTAAATTAGCTCTTTTCTATTGCTGGGTAACCCTAGTAAAGCAACAATTACATTTCATGGTATTCTACAAATAATAACTATTCTTTAACTGCTTAAAGGGGTACTCGGCCAAAAATCCTCTTATCCCCTATTCAAAGGAAAGGGGATACGATCTTCTGGACTGCAGCAGCGGCGTCCAGAACACCGAATCTTGGAGCTTTCGTGTTCGTGATGTCACACCCCCTCCATTCATGTCTATGGGAGGAGGCATGACGGCTACGTAGTAGCTGTCACGCCCCCTACCATAGACATGAATGGAGGGGGCGTGGTGGCTATAGTCGCCAGTCAGCCGGCACGCAGTGGAGTTCGCTCCGTGCACGGATGACGTAATTTTAAGACATATCCCTTTAAGAACACAACCTGCTTGAGAAACACAGCCCAGTTACATTTTAGCGTTTTTGTTTTGTCCTTCTCTTTTTTATAATCAGACTTTTTATTTCACTATAATAGCCTGCTGGGGGACCACTTCCGCCCTCACATCATTGGAGCGCTGTGATGAATAGAAGACCTCAGACTCTGTGCATGGTTCAGTCTGTAGCTATTAGTGAGGCTTTCCTGCTTTCAGTCTGTGCAGCTTTCTGTGAGAATCTGTGGAGCTTTCACTTTATGTGCAGCTGTCAATCAAGCTCAATGCAGCCAGAAGCACTTCCTGAGTTTGGTCTCCTGCCAGGCCGGGAGGAGACCAAACCCACTGTATTAATTGCAGCAGGGAACAGAACAGAGCCACCTAATGGCTGTTTTTTCTATTACATTTTATACATATTTATGTTGATAATTTTAAAAGCAAGTGAATGGAAAAGTGTCTGCTAATTACACAAGGAACACTGCATGAAAAGCTTTATTTGGTGACAGGTACTCTTTAAGTCCTCACAGGGGACCATTTGTAGAAATCTGTTTATTGCTATTACTGTTCAGTCCTCTGCATTCAGTCCTGTTTATTGTTCTATTGTTCAGTACTTGGTATAGCACTGATCAGTGATATCGGTGATCTTCATGTATAGGGTACCAGAAAAAAGATCCCCGGAGTGGCCCCAGAGCAGGTAAGCAAAGCTCCAACCACCATCTCAATTCATCGGAATCCCATAGAATTTTTGGATGCCGTGATCTGTATTGATCACAGCAACTGAATAGTTAAGGGCAGACATCAGCAGGATCGCTGATGGTTCCATTAGCGGTGGGTCTCCAGCAGCAATCTTGGATGGATCACCCTGTCGGGAGACATGGTGATCACAGACCCTTGGATCGTATATGTATGTTGTTGTGCTGCAGTACAGTACTGTTCATTATTATGGTGCATTTTTAAAAGTTGTATTACCAGGTTTGTAAGGGTCTTGTCCTTGTTTCAGTCCTGTTCTTGGAGCTGTTTTCTAAAAAGGTAAAGGTTTGTTGGTAAGATTAGCCAGCAAACAAATGCCTACCATTTGTTGTGCTGTTTTTGAAAGAAAGCAAATCCTGGGTGTTTGACCATGGATATCTTCACAGATTTCTTGAGTAAGATTTCTTGCATAAATTTTTGCATTTAATGCAATTTGTTCCATTTATCTGAATTGGGTTGTTATGACAGCGTACATATACATTTCTGCAAACCCTTTTAGGAGAATAGGACAGCCACAGACATTTTTGCAACAAATATGCTGAATATAAATATGTAGACATTCATCATTCTAGGTGTAAGTGAAGCATTTTTCTACACCTTTGTGAGCTAGTAATGTGTAGGAGCACCAAAGGTAATAAATGGTTGCAGAGCTTGCGCCAACATAGCGCCAAATATAGATGAAAAAAATGGTAAACTCAATGATGAATGCCAGCTAACATGTTTGTTATCTGTTCAATGGGGCAAGTTTTGCCATGGTTATGGAGAAAAAAATCAACAATCTTTGCACATGTTTTCCTTTTTTTCAGATTGGGAAGTATAGGAAAAAAAAAAAGAGAGAAATCCAGGTGAGCCCCCAGTAAAGCCTGTCAGGGATATGCAGAGAAAATTAGGATATAAATTGTTGCTCTTACCAAATGGTGTTGCTCTAAGAGCACAACACCTACAGTAGCATGTGGAGAGATATCGTCTCTTGAGCAGTCTCAGGATGGACCATGTTCGGGGATCCCCATGTCAAGTACTGTAAATGTGCAGAAAATACAAAAATGATCCTGATTTATCAATAAAAACAATGCGTTTTTACCCTGGACTAGGGTCTACTTGAACTTATACCTGGGTCCGATTGATGCGCCAAGATACAGGAACATTTTTGTATTTTCTACACTTTTTACGATTGGGCAGTGTTTATTGTGAAGGGGGTGTGGCCTTCCATGGCCACTGCATTTACTAAAATTCTTCCTGAAATCTAAGCCAGCTCCTAGCTTGCATAGATTTCAGTCAGAGGCTTAACTTGAAGCTTCTTGGCCCCGATACAAAACCTGCAACAGGGCCCATTGTGCCAATTATAATACTGGTCTCTTATAGGACAGATATGCTTTGGGGCCCGCTGAGGAACCAGGGCCCTGGTGAAACTGCTACCTATGCACCCTCTATAGCTACGCCCCTGATTTCAGTTTGCTGTAAACAGGAAGCCACAATTGCAATAAATTTATTAGAAAGCAGACACTCCTTTATAACACTGTTGCATCTTACATCAGCATAGTTTAGCTAAAGACAAGGATCAAAGATACCAATCTTTAGTAAATCCTCCCCTTAACCCCACAGGACACAGCAGCCTTGCGGACACAGCCAATATACATTTTCACCCTTTTTCGTTTTTCTCTTCCTTACCTGTATTACTGTCCTATTTTTGTAAAAGTCAAACTTGTTAAATAACATAGGCATGTTTAAAATTGATCTGATCTGATTCCTTTTTTCCATTTTTTTCCCCATGGGGTTTATTTTTTGTGCCATGGTTGGTATTTTTTATCAGCAACCCTTTTGTGTATTTGTGACTTGTATTGTTTTGCATTTATGCTGTCCACCTTACCGGATTAATGATGTTATACTTTAATAGTTTGGGCAAGTCATGCCATGCCATTTTTATTTACATTTTTATTTTGGGAGGGGCTTTTTATATAATAATAAAACAAAACTATAATAAGCAATCATTGCTAACAACGAATAACACTAATTAATGTTATGCTACTAATAGAGTCTGTCTAAGGCAAGGATTAAGCCATTAGGGATTAGCTGAGGAGGCCTATGGCTACCAGGGAAACCAATCGGATGCCCATGTATATAAGAAAGTAGATAAAAAAGTTGCAGGACTACTATGTCCAAAAATAGATAGGGTGGCAGCGTCCCAAAACCTGATCAGGGTTCGATTAAGATAAGTAATGCCAACGGTGCGCCACTCCAGTACAAAAAGTGTATTTATTCACACATGTCTATCAGCACAGCAACATTTCTGCTCCTGAGCCCTTTTCAAGCCTAGTGATACTTAAATCATAGGTGGTATTTATACCCAAAACAAAGTGTAAAGTGCAATCATACACAATTACATAAAATTACATCAAAACCAGTGTGTTATATTCATAAATACATATTTTCGTGTGATACCATAAAGTGCATACAATAGTGCCATTGTGCTAATAGTGATATAGCTTGAAAAACATTATTCCACAGGTTCTTTATAAAATACAATATTAAATTTTAATAATTGCTAATTGTATACAAATGATCAAATGAGAGAGGACAATGCAGCGTACCCTCTCTGTTAGCCTGTCATGGTGCCAATAGCGTGGGGTGCAATCAAATGTGCACACGCATGTAATTAAGATCACCTCTGTGTAGTCATGCGAACAGTCTCGCGATACTGGGTCTCTCATAGGACCGCCTCACCCAGCTCGTGTCATGACACTATGATCCTGGACTCAGGGAGGGGAACCGTGGTGACCCAATCAGCATTCAGAGGCTGTAAACACTATATGCACCCTTTTAAACTCGTTTTAATATAGCAAAAAAAGTGTGTTAAGTGTTAAAATAACTGGAAACAACTATAGTTATGGATGTTGGGATAATCAAAGGCAAATGTGGACCAGTTCCCCCATACTAAATAAATATGCAAAAAATCTATATATGAAAAAATAAATACCATAAATCAAATATTTTTTTTCTTTTATAAATCAAAAAAACAAACAAAAAAATGGGTAGTGTTAAAAGGGCCTAATTATGATGTGATGGAGTACAGCTGCAGTGTAAAGCAGTCGGGGGAGGCAGAACATTAGTTTGAGCTTCTGATGGGACAGCAAGTGGATTTCAGACTACACCAGTGTTTCCCAACAGAGCGCCTCCAGCTGTTACAAAAATACAACTCCCAGCATGCTCGGACAGCCAAAGGCTGTCCGGGCATGCTGGGAGTTGTAGTTTTGCCGCAGCTATGATGGAGATTTATCATTGTTGTCTTTGGAAAGTGAGTTTTTAATTAATTTTTTATATCATTTACTTTGCTTATGCGTGACAGATTTATCATACTATGCCAGGGGGTTGATACATTTGGTATACATAAGCAAAAAACAATAAATCACTTCAGAACGGCACTTTGTAACACCACCTCCTCTTGTCTAAAGTGACTGTAAAGTCACAGTGGAGAAAAAAATTTGCAAGATGTATATGTGTTTGTTATGTTTCATTTACTTCACAGTTATTTATTCCTTCTTTCCACATTTTTTTTTCACCAGCGGAAGGCTGTCTGGGAATGATGGGGGTCGTAGATTCGCAACACGTGGAGGCTCCCTGTTTGGGAAGAAGACACTGCTTTATGAGTGTCCTCCCCAGGGGAGAGCACCAAAATTGTAATCACTTATTTTTCATGTTTTTCTTTTCTTCTCTTTTCAGATACATGAATGCGGAGGACTACTATGGATTCGGGGACTATGATTGAAGAGGGCTTGTGGGGGAGTGTTTTTGGAATTAAAACATTTTAAAACGTGTTTTTTTAATCTATTTTAGAGGCGTAATAGTGGAATATGTCTTATAGGCAGAATCCATTACTAAGCAAGGGCCTAGACTTAGCCCCCAAAACCAGCTAGCGCTAAGCCCCAATTATTACCCCGGTACCCACCGCCCCAGGGGTGCCAGGAAGAGCCGGTACCAACAGGCCCGGAGCATCAAATATAGCACTCCTGGGCCTAGGTGGTAACAAGCTGGCGTTATTTAGGCTGGGGAGGGCCAGTAACAATGGTCCTCGCCCACCCTGATAACGTCAGGCTGTTGCTGCTTGGTTGGTATCTGGCTGAGAATGAAATACAATGAACCCTATGTATTTTTTTTTTAACAATAAATAAATAAAACTTAAAAAATCGTGTGTGGTTCCCCGTATTTTCAATATCAGCAAAATACCACCAAACAGCAACAGCCTGACGTTTCCAGCATAGGGGAGGACCATTGTTACTGGTCCTCCGCAGCCTAAATAATGGAAGCCTGTTACTGCCTAGGCTCAGGAGCACTATATTTGACGCTTCGGGCCTGTTGGTACTGGCTCTTCCCAGCACCCCTGGGGCGGTGGGTACCGGGGTAATAATTGGGGGTTAGCGCTAGCTGGTTTTGGGGCTAAGGCTAAGCCCTCGCTTAGTAATGGATTCTGTCTATAAGACAGCTTCCACTATTAAGCCTGTAAAATAGATTTAAAAGAAAAACATAACATGTTTTAAACATTTTTAATTCCAAAAACACTCCCCCACAAGCCCTCTTTAATCATTTTATTGAAAGATGAAAAAAAAAAACGCTGGTCATCGACATAGTCCCCGAATCCGTAGTAGTCCTCCGCATACATGTGTCTGAAATGAGAAGAAAAGAAAAACAGGAAAAAAAGGATAGTATATTTTGGGCGCTCTCCCCTGTGGAGAACGCCTATAAAAACTGTGATTCCAAACAGAGAGCCTCCAGATGTTGATAAATAAAAACTCCCATCATTCCTAGACAGCATTTGGCTGTCTGGAAATGATGGGAGTTGTAGTTAAGAAACAGCTGAAAGCTCGCTGTTCTGAAACTACAATCCACATCATTCCCAGATATAATTTGCCTGTCTGGAGTTGTAGTTTAGCAACAGCTGGTGGCGGTCCTTCTGTGCTGGTACTACTACTCCCATCATCAAAGTAGTAGTAGTAGCACTTGTGCTGCTACTTCCATGATGGGAATAGTAGTACCAGCACAGAGGGCCAACCACCAACTGTTGCTAAACTACATCTCCCATCATTTCCAGACAGGCAAATTATATCTGGGAATGATGGGAGTTGTCTGCACTGGTACTACAACTCCCATCATTCCCAGATATAATTTGCCTGTCTGGAAACAATGCAAAATGTGTCAGCAGAAGGTGAAGCGTGGCCAGGGCCCCAATGTTGGCACAACGGCCCTGCATCAACATATGCAGCTTCACCATAAAGCGGCCTGGGAGAACTGTGGCTCTGATGTGGTGGTTCAGCCTGCTGCATCACCCTGTTTCAGCCAGCCAAGGCTCCACCACCTCAGCTGAAGGAAGCAGTGTGTCATACCCATCTTCTGTCGCTGCAGATGCTCCTGCTCCTCCTACTTCAAGTCAGTCATTCCACCAGCAATCCATCAGCGAAGCCATGTCTAAGAGATAACAGTATGCGCCCACTCATCCAACGGCGCAGAAGCTGAATGTGCTCCTGTCCAAGTTGTTGGTGCTGCAGTCCCTCTCTTTTCAAGTGGGAGGCTTGTGCCGAGCTGAGATGGAGAGTCCCAAGCGGTCATTTCTTTGCGATTAAGGCAGTACCAGCCCTGCACAATTTTGCAGCTGACGTGTGGAGCTGTAACTACGGTCAGGGACAATGCATGTACTTTACGGCCCACTGGGTGAATGTGATTCTGGCACAGCCACAACAGCAACTTGGACAGGTCACTCCGCTTCCGCCTCCACGCTCTCAGGCCGTTGGTCCTGTGACAGTGTTTAACTCTGCCTCCTCATCCTCCCCCAGTGCCCCTCCAGCATACCATGTGTGCAGGGCACGGAGGTGCCAAGCTGTTCTTCACATGGTTTGCCTTGGCGAACGGAGTCACACAGGGGAGGAACTGCTAAAAGTCATTCATCAAGAAATTGAATCATGGCTTACTCCACTAAAACTGGAATTGGGAACCATGGTGACTGACAACGGGAAGAATGTCTTGTTTGCACTGTGACAAGGAAGCCTGAGACATGCGCCCTGCATGGCACACGTGTTCAATATGGTTTTCAAGTGGTTTCTGAAGTGCCCCCCCCCCCATCTAAAAGACATTCTAACAATGGGAAGGAAACTTTGCATGCACTTCAGCCACTCGTACACCGCAAAGCACACCCTCCTTGAGCTGCAGCGTCAGAACGCTATCCCCCAACATAGTCTGATTGGCGACGTTCCCACGGTCTATATTTTGGACTAACTATACGAACAGTGAAAAGCTATCACCAATTTCTTGATGATCCAAGTGGATAGGGGGACTCCCCTGTGTAAATCCAATGTCAACCAGTGGCAGCTCTTACGTGACACCTGCCATTTCTCAGGCCCTTTGAGGAAGCCACATTATTAGTCAGTCGCCAGGATTATGAGATGAACAATGTGATTCCATGCTTCATTTCCTACAACACGTGTTGGAAAAGATGGCTGGTCAGGGCACTGGAGACGTGTTGCCTACATCTCATGGCTACATGAGCCCTGTGGTGGCTGAACTGGGGGAGAAGGAGAAGGGGCACAGTGGAGAACAGTTTAGGTTTCGCAAGATGGGCAGTTTTACCAGTCATCTGACAGGAGAGGCGAAGCAGGAGCAACCAGAGGAGCTAGAGGGTTATAAGGAAGGCGATACACAGCACCCAGACACACAGTGGCAGTATGCAGTGAAGATGGAGGCAGGAAGTCCCTCCAAGTCACTTGCAAAAATGGCACGATGCATACTCACTTGCTTGCGTAGTGACCACCGAATTGTCACCATTTGGCAGCGGGATAACTGCTGGCTCTCCACTTTATTGGACCCTCGCTACTGGCACAAAATGGGGGCCTTTTTTACACCCACTGAGAGGGAGGACAAACTGACCTACTATAGAGACATTCTACGTGGTCAGTTGGCCGATGCCTATCTGCGCCATCGTCCATCCTCTCGCAGGTCTGCACTCACCTTCCACATCCATGGCTGTTGTGGAGGGGTGGGGTGGCAGGAGCAGTGCCAGCTCCATCAGCAGCAGCCTGAGTCTACAGTCATTGATGAGTAGCTTTCTTCACCTGCATAGTGAAGCAACTCATCAGCAGCAGGTAGACATGGAGCAGGACCTGAACCAGCAGGTGGTGGCATACCTTGACATGACCATGCCAACACACCTTGAATATCCGCTGGATTTGTGGCTGCAACTAGCAGAGTTTGCCCAGAAAAAGCTGTCCTGTCTGGAAAGTAGTGTGGCATCAGAGCGGGTGTTTAGTGTGGCAGGGGCCATAGTCACCCTAAGGAGAACTCGTCTGTCCACAAAAAATGTGGAGAGACTGACATTTGTGAAGATGAATCAGGCATTCCTGATGAATGAGTAGATGGACCATGGTGCCACACCAACACTTCACAAATATGTATAGTACAAGACATATTTAAAGGTGTACTCCGGTGGAAAACTAAAAGTTAAACAGATTTCTAAATGACTTCTATTAAAAAATCTTTATTCTTCCAGTACTTTTAGCAGCTGTATGCTACAGATGAAATTCTTTTCTTTTTGAATTTCTTTTTTGTCTTGTCCACAGTGCTCTCTGCTGACACCTCTGTCCGTGTCAGGAACTGTCCGGAGCAGCATAGGTTTGCAATGGGGATTTTCTCCTTCTCTGGACAGTTCCTGATACGGGGATCAGGTGTCAGCAGAGAGCACTGTGGACAAGACAAAAATGAAATTCAAAAAGAAAATAAATTTCTCTGTAGCATACAGCTGCTAAAAAGTACTGGAAGGGTAAAGACTTTTTAATAGAAGTCATTTACAAATCTGTTTAACTTTCTGGCACCAGTTAATATAAAAAAATTTCCTATGGAAACGCCCTCACCGGGCGGTGATCGGACTGAATGACTGCTGAAATCATTCAGCAGGCATCTGGTGCCAATGCCCAGGGGGGTCCTGATACCCCCCATGCCAGTGATCGACAAAAATCGCCGGTGAATTCACACCGGCAATTTGCGGCTATTCCAGGTGATATGGTTCTACAATGACCCGGTGACACGGAAAATGAGGGGGATCAGGGTTGTCCAAGACACCCACCATCCCCCTTAAGGGATAGGAGTGAGGTTGCAGGGGTGCCACCCCTCCTATCCCTGCTATTGGTCGTCTAGAAGTGACGACCAATAGCAGATCGGGTGGGGGAGTTAACTTTTGGTTTTCCCGTTCTGCCCACCCACAATAGGCCGGGCAGAACGAGGAAACCGAAGAGGACCAGCGCCGAACATCCACTTACCATTCGACGGCGGCAGAGGAGACGATTGGCAGTAGGGATCGGAAAAAAGGACGGCGATGTGGCTCCCTGGATCCTACGGAAGACGGTGAGTTGCCTAGCAACATCTAGAGGGCTACAGTTTGAGACCACTATATAGTGGTCTCTAAACTGTAGCCCTCCAGATGTTGCAAAACTACGACTCCCAGCATGCCCAGACAGCTGTTTGCTGAGTGGGCATGCTGGGATTTGTAGTCTTGCCACAGCCGTGAGGCTACAGTTTGGAGATCAATGTGCAGTGGTCTCTAAACTGTGGCCCTATAGATCTTTCAAAACTACAACTCCCAGCATGCCCAAACAGCAATTTGCTGTCTGGGAATGATGGGATTTGTAGTTTTGCAACATCTGGAGGGCCACAGTTTGGAGATCACTGTGCAGTGGTCTCTAAACTGTAGCCCTCCAGATGTTGCAAAACTGCAAAAAAATTTACGCCCCACAGGTGTCCGAAGATCTGTCAAACGCCAGGGGGTTGTAAATGCTCACTGCACCCCTTATTACCTTCTGTGAGGGGTTTACTGTTCTGGCACCACGGGGCTTTGTAAATGCACATGGTCCCTGACTTCTATTACAAACAAATTTTGTCTTCAAAATACCAATGATGCTCCTTCTCTTCTGGGCATTGTAGTGCGCCAGCAGAGCACTTGACGTCCACACACGTGGTATTTCCATATTCAGAAGAAATGGGGTTACACATTTTGAGGGGCATTTTCTCCTATTACTCCATGAAAAAATGTAAAATTTGGGGGGGAAACAGCATTTTAGTGAAATTTTTTTTTTCATCTACACATCCAACTTTAACAAAAAGTCGCCAAACACCTGTGGGGTGTTAAGGCTCCCTGTACCCCTTGTTACATTCCTTGAGTTGTGTAGTTTCCAAAATAGTATGCCAATTGTTTATTTATTTTTATTTTTTTTGCTGTTCTGACACCATAGGGGCTTCCTAAATGCGACATGCCCCCCCCCCCCCCCCCCACAAAAAAAAAAAAAAAAAACCTTTCAGCAAAATTTGCTTTCCAAAAGCCAAATTTGACTCCTCCTCTTCTGAGCATTGTAGTTCACCTGCAGAGCATTTAACGTCCTAACATGGGGTATTTCCATACTCATAAGAGATGGGGTTACAAATTTTGGGGGGCATTTTCTCCCATTACCCTTTGTAAAAATGGAAAATTTTTTGGGGAAAAAACTATACTTTAGTGGAATTTTTTTTTTTTTCATTTACACATCTGACTTTAACGAAAAGTCGTCAAAAACCTGTGGGGTGTTAAGGCTCACTGGACTCCTTGTTATGTGCCTTGAGGGGTGTAGTTTCCAAAATGGTATGCCATGTTTTTTTTTTTTTTTTGCTGTTCTGGCACCATAGGGGCTTCCTAAATGTGACATGCCCCACAAAAACCATTTCAGAAAAACTCACTCTCCAAAATCCCATTGTCGCTCCTTCCCTTCTGAGCCCTCTACTGCGCTCGCCGAGCACTTCACATACACATATGAGGTATTTCCTTACTCGAGAGAAATTGGGTTACAAATTTTGGGGGGGCTGCTTTTCCTATTACCCCTTGTAGAAAAATTCAAAAACTGGGTCTACAAGAAAATGCGAGTGTAAAAAAAGATTTTGAATTTTCTTCTTCACTTTGCTGCTATTCTTAGGGTTAACAAACTTTCTGAATGTCATTTTGAATACTTTGAAGAGTGCAGTTTTTATAATGTTGTCATTTATGGTGTATTTCTAATATGAAGGCCCTTCAAATCCACTTCAAAACTGAACTGGTCCCTGAAAAATTCCGTTTTTGAAATTTTTGTGAAAAATTGGAAAATTGCAGCTGAACTTTGAAGCCCTCTAATGTCTTTCAAAAGTAAAAACGTCAACTTTATGATGCAAACAAAAAGTAGACATATTTAATATATGAATCAATATATAATTTATTTGGAATGTCTATTTTCTTACATGCAGAAAGCTTCAAAGTTAGAAAAATGAAACATTTTCAATTTTTTCATTAAATTTTTACATTTTTTACCAAGAAATGATGCAATTATCAACAAAAATTTACCACTAACATGAAGTAGAATATGTCACGAAAAACCTTTCTAGGAATCAGAATGAAAAGTAAAAGCATCCCAGAGTTATTAATGCTTAAAGTGACAGTGGTCAGAATTGCAAAAAATGATCCCGTCCTTAGGGTTATAATGGGCTCCAACCCCAAGGAGTTAAGGTGCTGCTCCCCAGTTACAGACATTCCTCTGCATCAGACAACAAGTAAGTATTGAGGATATGCATTAGCTGAAACTTAACTTTTCTTAGGATAATAAATATATATGTACTTAATTATTATTATTTTTTTAATCAAACAAAAGGAAAGGTGTGCAAAAAAAAACCCATGTGCCTCCTACACCACCAAGTATTGATGTGGTGCAAAGACCTCTAAACGGTAGAAGGGAACAACGTATGGTTCATTGTAACCGGTGGGTGTAAAAACTTCCACTGAAAGGCCTTACTCTCGCATTATTATTATCATTCTTGGCAAGTGTTACGCGCCCTAAAAAGGGCGGCCCCACACAGGAACCTATGCCTATTTCCACTTACAAACACTCCCGCTTCCCAGGGTTTTTAGGTGGAAATAGGGAGAGTTTCCTGTGTGGGTCTGCCCTTTTTAGGGTGCGTAACACTTGTCAAGAAGTGAATTACTAGGGCGAGAGTAGGGCCTTACAGGGGAAGTTTTTACCCCCACCTGCTATGATGGACAATACGTTGTTCCTTTCCACCTTTTCGAGGAAAGTGTTACTCGTCTTAAAAAGGGCAGCCCCACACAGGAACCTCTCCATATTTCCACCTAAAAACCCTGGGAAATGGCATGTTTGCAGGTGGAAATAGGGAGAGGTTCCTTTGTGGGGCCACCCTTTTTAGGGTGAGTAACACTTGCCAAGAAGGGAATTAATAATGCGAGGATACAGGATAAGTTTTTACCCCCACCGGTTACAATGAACCATACATTGTTTCCTTCCACCTTTTAGGTGTCTTTGCCGCACATCAATACTTGGTGGTGTAGGTGGCACATGGTGTTTTTTGCACACCTTTCCTTTTGTTTGAATTCAAAAAAATTTTGGGTACATATTATTTTCCTAACAATATTATTAAAAGTTAAGTTTTACGTAATGCACATCCTCAATACTTACTTGTGCATACAAACACTTGTGCAAAAGAGACCATCTCCTTCTGCCTACCTGCCTCAGCTACTATTCTGATCCTGCCACCCACTTGATGCCCCACATTTGATGCCAAGTTCTCATTTTTTCACCCACCGCCACCCACTATGCCTCACTATGTCATCGGGTCACTTTCAGGACTCCTGATGCTGCTGAGGCCACCTCCAGGCTGTCTAATTCTGCAGCTATATGGTCTCCTCGTGCTTCCGCCACCTCCAGGCTGTGTCATTCAGCCACTATATTGTCTCCTCTTGCTGCCACCAACTCCAGGCTGTGTCATTCAGCCATTATATGGTCTCTTCATGCTGCCGTCAACTACATGCGGTGTGATTCAGCCACTATAAGGTCTCCTCCTGCTTCCACAACCTCCAGGCTGTGTCACTCTACCGCCATGTGGTCTCCTCCTGCTGCTGGCACATTGAAGAAAACTTTTCAGGTACATCTATTTTAAATCTTGAATGTAAATGTTAAAAATATCTTTCATCTTTTCAATTGTGAGGCCCTATGGTCTTGTCAGGCTGTTGCCACCTCCAGGCTGAGTCACTCAGCCACTATATGGTCTCCTCATGCTGCCACCACCTCCACGGTGTGTCATTCAGCCACTATATATGGTCTCCTCATACTGATGCCACCTCCAGGCTCTGTCATTGTGCCCCTCTGCGACAATGATTCTAATAACGACTGTCATGACCACAGTGCTCTCTGCTGACCTCTGCTGTCCATTTTAGGAACTGTCCAGAGCTGGAGAAAATCCCCATAGCAAACATATGCTGCTCTGGACAGTTCCTAAAATGGACAGCAGAGGTCAGCAGAGAGCACTGTGGTCATGACATTGACCTTGAGGAATTGCATTTCTTTTTTGGATTTCTCTTTAGAATACAGCGCCTAAAAAGTACTGGAAGGATTAAGATTTTTTAATAGAAGTGATTTACAAATCTGTTTCAGTTTCTGGCACCAGTTGATTTAAAAAAAAAAAAAAAAAAAAAAAAGTTTTCACCGGGAGTACACCTTTAAATAGAGCTTCATGTACTCTTTTGCACTTTCTGTATTCCAGATTAGCATTTTTAGATTTTGTTGACTTTTGTTAGGAGAAATGGATCCATGGTTTATGGTTCACTATAACAATGTAAAACTTTGTTTTACATTGTTAGTTTTATTTTTTGTCGACTCTATTTAATACTTTCCCATTTACTGTCTTGCCTAAAACACAAAGAATAAAATCTGTGTGTCTCTTTGGAGGGTAGTGTTTAAATGCGAGGCCAGGATGGTGACATCTGATCTATGCCATGTTACGACAGTCACCTGTCATTGTTTATCAAAAGTGTATTGAATCTAACATCATTCGGATATTTTGCTCTGCGTTGCAGAATGTAAATGGTGTGAAAATGTAAGTGTTCCAAGCATCCAGACCACAGCTCGCTCAGCCATCCCGGCTCATTACAACACTGTAAACCGTCCTTCTGCCATCTGCTCTGTTCTCTAATTACACATCCAGAAAGAATCATAATTCACTATTGTATCGTAACACAACCAGAAAATGTGGACGGAAACACATACATGTGTTCTGAATTCCTTGCAGCAAGCATCTGGTTTGTTTTCTCCCAGCTTGTAATGGTATTAAGGAATGAGGGCACAGCTATGGCATTGTGATTATGTGCTGGCAGATCTGGGGGGCCATCAGGAATGACTGGGATGTTTGCCCTAAGGCAGATGAACAAAAGAACATTGAAAATGTGTCCAGTATAAGCTAGCACCTGTAAAATCATTAAGCGGAACTTCTCTGCAGACACTGTTAAAAATAAATTGCTTGTTTTCATTTGACTCATCTGAATTCATGTTTATTTGCTACTTTTGTTTATCTGACTAATGAGGGCTTCGTCGTAATTTTTACAGAAAAAGACATAAAGTAATTTGCCTGCCGATTCGGAGGTAGAATTGTTCCAGGCACAATGTTTAATAAGTTCCCAGTTATAATAGTCAGGTAATGTCTGCAATGGAAATTCAATAAACTAAGACATTGAGCTATTACAACTACAATTGATGGATGTTATCTGTTTAAAAAAAACTTATGTCGACTTATGGTGCCATTATTGTCTTTTTTTGACCAGATTTGTCAACTTGGAAGTAGGATTTGCACACAAGTGGTACACATATAACTTGCATGAGGGCAGGGCTGTAGCTCCCATGAGGTGAGTGAGGCGATCACTTCAGGTGCATTGCTGCAAGGGGGCGCAGCAGCCAGGGCTGCATTGGCCCTGGCCGCAGCACCTGCTTGTACAGGGAGTCCAGCACACATTACACTGTGGCATTGATTCCCAACCGGGGTGCCAGTACACTCTGTTGGGAAATATGGTGCAATTTTTCCTGCCTAGGCCTGCGCACCTGTGAGTCACAGGCGTGCAAGCCGGGCGGGAGGAAAGTCTGTGTGCAGTGCCGGGACGGGTAATGCTACAGCTCCAATCCTTGTGTATCCTCCCTCTCCTGTGGAGCAACCCTGGACTCTGGATTCTCTCTGGACCCTCAGCAGAATGATGGGTATGGAGGGAAGGCGCAAGGGCGGGGCTGACAGAGGCCTACTCAGCTTCAGTGGCGGGACCCCCGCGATCAGACATCTTATCCCCTATACTTTGGATAGGGGATAAGATGTCTTAGGGCTGGTATACCCCTTTTAAGGAAAGAGTGAGGCTTCTATTTTCAATCATTTAAATTAAATACCTGAATGAGTGAACACACCCTAACAATAGAATAAGGATGCATAGAATATTTCAGTAGTGGAAAATTGATTGCTTTATGCCTGCTCCTTTAATTAAACACCTTGGAGGAGATAATCAGAAGCCATCTAATTCTTAGACAGTGTAAACTTTGGCTAGAAAGTCTAGAAATGCACCTCATTTTTAACAGTAACTACAGCTGTTTAAAAATCTTGTGCATCCATAGAATGTCAATTCATAGCTTGCACCTTGTATAAGTTGCCTTGCTTACACAATATCCTTATACAATAATTACCAAAATCGCCATCTATTCATGAATCACACTTTTTTTTTTTTAGCTTAAAATAAGCCTATCCTTGTTCACAATGCACCAACGCATTACCCACCTGGTACAAATTTGACTTTTAAAATAAGCTTTCCTGTATCAGTTTTCAGAAATTTTGGGGTGAACTATACTATTATTATACAAAGCAAGTGGCAAGTCAAGCACCCACATGAATTATTCAAAACTGTAAACCTTTATTTGAAGGTTAAAACTACAGATTTACGTCTCACCTAAAGAATTACCGGTTTTATTATGTCACATGGGCTCTGGATTTACCTCTTACTCACATATTTATACCTAGCCAGTACTCTAAGCTATAAGTCTGTTGCCATCTTACTGATTTTGCAATGGATATTTCCAGTGAGCTGACTTCTACTCATATCTTACTATATCTTACTACTAGGTGAGAAGACATTGCAAACAAGAATTAAAATAATTATTATGTTACATATTTTATGCTTCTTCTCATTCTGTGACCTAATGCTAATAGAAACCCCATTTTGTTTAGAGTAGATATAATACTTGCATAAACATCACTACCCAAAGAAAAACTAAAGTACAAAGAATAGATATAGAAAAAACATGAAACAGAAATTTTCAGTATATTGAGATATCCCAGCATTTTCTCTGCTAAGCCATGATCCTCCTGTTTTGAGATTAAAGGACATTGTGGGTAAATATGCCATAAAATCAACAAAGCAGACCTGCCAATTTTATATTGACACTACAATATTTCTTTGTTTATTCAGAGCATACAAGGACTATCAGCACAGTTGATGGATTGGCATTCTACCCACCATCTGATTAACCCTGAAAGTCAAGACCGCTTGTATATCCACTCACCACTGCATTGTAAATATGTTGTATAGATTTTGGTCTATCTTTAATGAAGCCTGTATCTTTGTAATTTTTGTTCCAATGGTGCTTTTAAAGTACTATATTAGTAGAACCTTTTTAACAAAGCATACATTTTATCCTCCTAAATAGCATAACATAGTAGCTTAACAAAAAATAAAAAATAATACAATATATAAGCACAGTATAAAAGCCTTAAACCGCCTACATAAGAAGCTGCCGTTTAGTCAAGAAGGTTCAATCCCACAACAGTGACAAAAATATTCTAATAAAATCCTGCAGTTAACTTGTGTTAAAATAGAAGCTTTTCTCAAACGATTCTTCACAGGGTATCATTACACCCCTGCATTGCTATGGGTAACAGGTAACAGTGTAGCTTATGTAGATTTAAGTGTTTCCTGAGCTCTCACTTCACTGCACTGTTAGGCTCAATGTCCAAGTGAAATAAAGCCTTAATGCAGAAACATTTTTCTGCAAGCCAAAAACTTTTAAAAGCTTTTCTTATGTTCACAGAAGAACAGTTAGAAAAGACATATGTGACAACAACCAAGATACTCCTGCCCAACTTAACTCACATTACGGCCCAACTCATGGTAGTTTTAACATGATGGAGGAGTACAATTTTGTGACTTTTTGGAAGGTTTATGTCACTCTTGCCACTTTTGAGAAAGTGGGCAGAGGATGGCATAAAAGGGGTGAGGCCATAGTGACCAGCTAGATTTACTTTATTATTATTCACCAGTACTAAAGGGGAGGAACCTATTTTTATGATGGGTGTTTAATTGTTATTAATATTGTCAGTTTTAATCAAATGCTCAGTCCATAGACAATATAATATGTCGATATTAAATTATGTATATGGATGAAAGATGTATCAGTATGTTTTTATATTTGATAAGGGTCACAGGATCCAATATGTTTTTATATTTGATAAGGGTCACAGGATCCAAAACATGTTGCAGTTCCATAAAGGTTCACCCAAGACACTAAGGAAAGGAACCTGCAGCAACCTCAATTTCAGAGCTAATGTTCAGGTTAGTTTGCACCATCCCCTGAGTTATATCACTACCTCTGACCAGCTCCTACAGCCTACATCAATATCTCCCTGTCATATAGACATATACATATATCTTTATTTGGATATTAAGGGAAGAATGAGATGTATTTACTGTATGCTGCTTTGTGCTGAACAAAGCCGGATACAGAGAAGCAAACAGAAAGTTAATACAACAGGTGCTGCAATGCAAAACAAATAGGCAGGAATGTTTGGGAGGGGAGTAGGCAGAGTGGGAGGACTGTGATGATGGGTAAACAATGCATTTAGGGGATTGTGGTACTGAGCAAAAGAAACCAGGAAGTACAACAAAAAGGCTCAGGACTAGGATTTCCAAAACAAATAGATTATTTGTGGTTTTAGAACTATTTTGGCCTTTGGATTTTTTTTTTTTTTTACATGTACGCGATTGATCGTGCAGTTTAATTAACAATACATTTTTATAGTTCGGACATATATGCACGCGACTATACCACATATGTTTATATATTTTTTTATTTACATGTTTTTTTTTATGGGAAAAGGGGAGTGATTTGAACTTTTATTAGGGAACGGGTTAAATCACATTTATTGACTCTTTTTTTACACTTTTTTTTTGCATAGGGGGCTATAACATGCAGTACATTGAATGCCAGCACTGTTCAATGCTATGCACTGCTAGTGAGGTGGTGGACTGGTAGTAGCCAGTCTGTGAGAGAAAGGGCACTGCTTAGGTAGGCCTCAACCTCATTGTTCAGGTGGTTGTTTACATCCCTTTGGGAACCGTTGATGTCAGAGGGAATACCGCATCCAAAAACGTCATAATGTAATCCAACGTAAAGATGTCGCTGCTGCTGCGGCTCCCGCCTCTTGCAGAGGTAGTGCTAGCAAATAGAACAGAGACTGTATCTCCGTTTGGCAAGTGTTTGGTGTTGAAAAGCTGTGGCAAGCTGGCTGCGAATCTTCTACTTCTATACATCTAATTAAAGGGGTACTCCACTGGCCTGCCTTCTTGCTGCGTTTGGAACTAATGTTCTGAATGCTGTGTGTGCACTGCGAGGGTCAGCCACGCCCACTCGTGATGGCAGGTAACGCCCGCCCAATGCAAGTCTATGGAAGGGGGCGTGGTTGCTGTTACTCCCCCTCCCATAGACTTGTATTGGGGGCATGGACTGACGTCAGAAGGGGGCATGGTTGGTCAAGGTCCTCGCCATCATTATCATCATCACTCTCGCCTTGTGTAGGTTCCTTGTTCCCTATTCCTTCACCAGATTCCATCTCCAAATCCTCCTCTTCCTATTTTCTTTGCTGACAAATCTTGTTGCCTCTTCAAAAAGCCTGATCATGAGGGATTTCTCTGATAAGCTCCCAATTCCTCAGCTGACCACAGAAATCCCTTAGGAGGAGTGAACCAGAGAAAGCAGTGGGACAGCGGAAGCACTGGGGGAACGGTGGGAGGTAAGTGAATGTTTATTTTTATATTTGACAGAATAGTAAATTATATACCCCCCCCCCCCCCCCCCCATCCTGGATTACTCCTTTAAGACTGGTTTAATACTTTGGCCACATCCTCCAAATGCCTTTTTTCCAGATTACATTTCACTGTTAAGAGTATGTTCCCACTGCAGAAAGCTCACCATTTTCCGTGTCAAAAGGCAGTTTCTCATTATAAAATCCATCTCCCATTTACTTCAATGGGAGACCATCAACCGTCTGATATAGATGTGACATGTTTTTTGAAGCTCCCATTCAGCACAAGGTTGTTGCCCATGTGCATATACCCTTCTACCAAACCTAAACTGCCTATTGTTCAAGTACCTTTATTCAATATTAAATGGAAATAATTAAGTCCTTTTTTTTATAATTATGAATAATTTAAAAACAAGAAACAGAGCTGACAAACAATGAAAATACTGTGCTGTTTAACCCTCCTTACCAATTAAAATGGCTCCATACGGTATGAAAACATCATGGACGCATAATATCATCCTTGATTAGGCAGCTACAATGAATATGAAGTAGCTCTAGGGCTGGATCTGAAGAGAGAAGAAAGGACACAATTAATTCAATTTAACAAAGATATCAAAATAATGTGTCTTTAGTCAAGTATTTACTCTATTCTTACCACTGAGATTTTTAATTCTTCCATTTAACATCTTTTTATCACAGTTGCACCTATTATACTAAGAATTATACGGGCATAAGCAAACATGCCCATGTCTTTTAACATCTAACATTGGCTTCAAGTCACCCGTAAGTCCTCCTGACTATGAGATAACGAGGGTAATGCCGGCGAGCAGTACTGGTCATAATGTGTGCGCTCATTTAACTTCTAGCTAAGCAATAAGATTGCTAATTTCTTTAATAGTCTCATGAACATTGGTCTATATTTGACATTATTTTCTGCCATACTATGTTATTGTTCAATCTGAGAATGATTTGTTTGGAACATTAGCCTGTAGAATAGGGAAAATGTCTACATATCCTGTAATATATGAGTATATCATAATGCAGTTAACCCCTCACTGTCAATAATTTATTAATTTCATGCAGAAATTTCTACCTAGAAATAATCTTGCAGCCTGATGATTACCATCTTGCATTTTCTTCATTTACAATTCCTGTTAGATTTCCCTAAGTAATTGACAAGACACTCTAGGGACAAAATACAATTTACATGAGATAGGATAATTTTTATTCCAGTTATTTCTCCAGTTCAGACTACATGTGTCCTGTTTATTCAATATACAAGGAATAACTAAAGTATCTATTGAAAACAGTTTTTTGTAAAGTAACTGGCTGTTAAAATTACTGTAACACTGGTGGCTAGCACCCACTGGCACATTGTCACTCACTGCTGCCGTTCTGGCTTCATGCTCCACCTTCCTCTTGCCATTGTCATGCTCCTGGTCCCTCCTGTGTTGCAGCTCCTGCTCTGGCCCATAGGGTATGTGTATGTTCTTTCTCTCTATGTTGGATAAATAGACGTATTGGTCCTTTCAAAGAAGTATTCGGACAATGTTGTACTGTGGACACTGTGTGCCCTTCTTGTTGTTCCTGACTATGCTATCTAACCACCTATCCACAACCCATACCTTTACTCTCTCATTCTTTTCAGTGGTGTCTTCTGGTCCATTGGACCAGCAATTACCCACACTAGGACACTTTTGGGAGGCAAGCAGAACCATTTGGCAGCTAAGTCCAGCTTTCACATCCAGGAGAGGACTAAAGAGTTAAAACCTAGAGAGTACTTAAATTCAGCTCCTGATAGTGGCCCAAAGACAAGCCGATTGGGTAGAACAGCAGATTCACAGCCGTTGCCTTGTGTCAACTACAACGTTGCAGGCTCAGTTTTTGTTACCTTTATATAACATGTGACAGATATCAGTCACTTTTACATTTTCAAAATAGCCTATATTTTATTTTTAGCAGACCAACTGTGATAATTGGGTACAGTAATACCGCAAAGAGATCTTGTGGCCTTAAATTGTGAGAACACTCAGTATTGTTATATTGCATGTTAACTTTGGTCGAATGAATGCCATTTATCAGTGTTAGACTGGAGTTCCCTGAGTCAACTGACAGAAATAATTCTCTATCTTTACAAAACATATGCATTTCTAAATTTAACCCCTTATTGTATGTGGTTGTTACTGCATGTCCATTTTCCTGATGCAGTCCCAAAGATGGATAGCAAAACCTCAAAAATGGCACAGGCACAGAAGCTGAACCTATACGATCAAAAGCAGGTTCCTGTTTTAAAATACAGCTGCCAACCTGCTGCAATGATCAGGATTAGAGATAATTCTAACCTATGAAACCTCTTAGATGGCATGATCAATGGTGCCCATGGTATGTTAGGGGTATGGGAATTTAGCTTGACAGAGATAGGCAACAGCATAAAACATCAGTCAGACACATTGACACTGTTGAAATGCATGGCTTTCAGAAGTGACTACTGGTCACTTGACAAAACAGACTTTAAATATATTACCTTATATTTCAGACTACCTCTCGGACTACCATTCCTGTTACTGTCTCATATTTGTTAAATAAATAGAAAGTGTTAATTTTGTCTCCTTTTTCACCTTAACTTCGGACCCAAAGGGCTGTTATGAATAAATGCAAATTGCTTAGTTATTTACCAATGATAATACATAAATGTATTAGTTGCAAGGACAATGTTAGAAATGTGCCAGTCAATATTGTGTGGCACTCATTTTTTTTTTTTACATGATATCCGAGAATAGCTTTCTTATATATAACAGAATACATTCTGCTTGCTCTGACTGCAGGGTCTAGTGCAGGGGGGACTTTGTGGGAAGGAGATAGGGTAGATCCACCTATAATTGGTTCGGGTAGAGGCAAGTGTCCTAACATCAGTATAATTTACAAAATCTAAAAACAGAAACAAAAATACTGTTATTTTTTTGTGGCATTTTATGTTACATCTAGCAGTGGTCACTATTGTGGTTAGTGAAGCTTGTGCTCAAAAAACGATTGAGGAGGATTGTTATGTTACATGTTTCAATGAAACTTACACCCATTAGAGGAAGATAATGTTTGTCTTTTTCATATAAAGAGAGTGTCCCTTGTCTAGAGGTGCATCATTTTCACAATGTTACAGTGTATCACAGTTTAACCTAAACTACAGAGCAGCACTCTTTTATTAATAATAATAATAAAGCATAGCACCTAATATCAGGGTAAGAACATGGATAGCAGGAGATCCCTGGGCATGCGGCCATTTTTCATTTTTGCTCTTTCATTTTTTCCTCCTCCCCTTGTAAAAATCATAACGCTTTCAATTGTCCACCTACAGACCCATATGAGGGCTTGTTTTTTATTAGTCCCCATAGGGGATTATTACATGCAATCTTCTGATTGCATAAACTGTTCAATGCTATGCCATAGCATAGCATTGATCAGTGTTATCGGAGCTCTGCTGCTCTAGCCTGCCATGGCTAGCTGGAGCATCAGATCATCAATCAGACAGCGAGGAGGCAGGTAAGGGCCCTCCCGCCATCCTCTCAGCTGATCAGGACACCTTGGTTTCACCGCGGTGGTCCTGATCAGCACTACAGAGCAGCCGGTATGTGTTTTTTTACATTTTTTTTTTTTAGAGCCCAAAATGAATATTCTATGTATCTAAAATGCAGTTTAATAGACCATATGTAGCAGCTAGCTGTGTGGGGTTAGCAGTGGGCCTCTTAACTACTGGGTACCTGTACAGCTGCATAGGTTGCACATATTGTATGTTGGCCTCTGCAGAGAATAAAGAAGTATTACCAGAAACGTTAACAAGAATCCTTGCTGTTAAGTGTAAAAACTATGAGCTATGAAATTCTTCATTAAAGCAGATAACAAAGGATGGTAAGAAAGCTTTTGCTATAGAGATAGCAGAGGGAATCTTGGAAGGACTGAAAAAAAGGAGTGGGAAACCAGACTGATTGCTCATCAAGCTATCCTGCAGCAGAAGGTGATTGCAAATCAGAATCAAATATCATAAAGTGGAAAAATTAAAGAGCCCGTGAAGGACTTTCTGACAAATGCTTGCTTACAGCATGGAGAAGAACAGGCTCATTTAACATCTACCTCAGACTGCAAAACCGACATATCAATTCAAGTGAGACAAAATAATAGCTGTCCAAAAGTTTGTCATAGGAGTAGTTAAATTACAGTCTTTCATGAAAGGTAAGACTATTGTTAAATTGCAAACATTTTTATTATTGGTGTGTTGCACACGCTGTTATCATCGCTACCTGATGTGCTGCTGCCCTTCATGGCCAGGTTGGTGCTAAGTGTAGTAAAGTAAAGTGTAAAAGTTGCTGATTTTATTTGGGTGGAAAAAGAATTCAAGATTGTAATGTTAAAAAAGTAAAAGTCCTGGATACAAAAACATTCAATTTGTGTAGAATCAAAAAATGATGTATAAAATAGTAATACATCATCAGCATTATTGCTGCAACTACATGCAACAATGTACAATTTTTCCTACAAGTTGTTGTCTCATCAATGGAAAATACAGAAGGTGTTTTCATGAGAACCCTCCTGTTCATTTCTCCTATAAGGATATACGGACATCACAAAGTATGTAACAGTGACTTCTGCTCTGTGACTCAGTGGGGTTTATTGACTAACGTGATTCCGACTCTTTTTTGTCGGGTTTTGCGCCCAAATTGTGCCGCACGTCCCTTGCGACACAATTTGCGACCAAAAAAAACAAAACCCTCTATTTTACAAGAAAACCCGAAAAGGGGGCGTGTCCATGGGATAAAGTGGGCGTCATCTCGACAAAAGGGGCATGGTCCAGACAGTTTTGAAAACTCCCAACAGATTTACTAAGGTTTCCACAGAAAATGTAGTGGATTTGAGCTGAGAAAAACCCGACAGATCAGAACAGTTGTTAAAAAAAAGCAAAACATAGGGAAAAGTGCAAAATGTAGGGAAACCTTAGTAAATAACTTCGGAAAATACCAGTCGGAAATCAAAACCCACTCTTAGTAAATAAACCCCAGTGACTTTGCTTTGTCATAAATTGGCCCTGATTTACTAAGAGTGGAGTGTAGTTTTCTTTGTGGGTTTTAATTCCCTACAATTTTTTTCCACGGTATTAACTAAGGTTTCCCTACATTTAGCTTTTTACACCTGCTCTGATCTGTCAGGATTTCCTTAGCTCAAATCCAACACATTTTCTGTGAAAATCTTAGTAAATAAGTTGGCTTTTTTTGTGAAAATGTTTGGTACACACTCTTTTTGGTAGCCTCACCCCCTTTCTCCAACATCCATGCCCCCTTTTCGGGTTTTCTTCAATTCTAATGCTAATTCTGGCGCAAATTCTGGCACAGACAGAATTTCTGGCACAGATGTTGGGTTTACAATAGAAAATCAGGGTCATTATGTGGCCATCCTTTCATCGGGATGGCATATAATATCACAATTGTGTGTGAACTGATAAAGCTTCCCTAGCAACATCAGTTTATGCCATTTTCAAGAGAAGGGACTTAATAAACCATTACTTTTGGTTGTTGTTTTTTTTTAACTCTTTCTAGGATGTCCATTTGCTTTCTATTCCCCAAAATGTGATACTTTTTTGTGCAATAAGTAAATGTTTCTCCACTTTCCAGGAGGAAAAACCTGTTGCTACTCCTGAAAAAGTGATCTTTTTCACTAGTGCAGTGTGTTTTTGAAGGGGATCTGTCATCAGCATCTCCCACACTAACCTCTTGTTATAGGCTTGTAGTGCTGATGAATATCCTTCGCTTCTTCCATTATTCTTATTTTTCTTCTTATGCAAATGAAGTAGCTTGGTGCATGCCTTCTATCTAATAGGAAACTCCCTCCTCCCCTGTGCTGATCCTCCTCCCCTGTGAAATCTCTCTCACAAGCAGACTTCATATAGCCGGTGGCCATAGCTGCGCCATTGCGCATGCACAAGCATCACTGATTGGTGATATGAAGAAGGGGAGGAGGATCAGCACAGGGGGGGGGGAGGACATTTTCTATGAAGATTCAAGACAGGGGCCACCATGCACTCTGGGCTTGGGAAGTAAGCACCAGGCTACATCCGTTACATAATAAGAAAAAAAGGAATAATGGAGGAAAAAAGCCATGGATCAGCAAACCATAAGTAGCATTGTCATCAGTGTCACTACAAGTCTATACCAATAGTTTAGTGCTGTGATTCTGATGACATATTCCCTTTAAACAACCTAGGTGTCCACTTATAGACAAGCACAACATGTATATCAACATGCATAATGCACCAAAATAAACCTACAAACTTGAAAAAAAGGAGTGCTCGATTAGAAAGATGGCATTACCTGCCCAAAGAGGGGCCATGTTCTCACAACCCAACCTATTTACAATTGAATCCACACAAAATTATGTGAATATATGGCTGGAAATTCCCATCAAGAAAACGATGGTTAGAAGTCTCTCAACCTATACATCCCCATAGTAAATAGTCTGAAACAACATTCCATACAAAAGAAAACACAGCAAACTTTGTAAATCAGGACCAGTGTCTTGTTGTGAAAAGTTGGTAATCTCACACCATACATCTCAAGAAATGCTTAGGTATCCTTAGGTATCCAAGGTGTTTTTTTTTTTTGTTTTTTTTTGTTACAGTTTAGAGATTTCTTATCCACTCCTGTCAAGTTTTTGTCAAGCTTGATACCTAATCGGGCTGACGTTTTTCAGTTTTGTTTTTTAATTAGAGATGTGTGATTTAATCTGAAAACTCAATGCATTTTTGTCCTTGCTTGTTTTCTTCCAGTATTATGACCCTTATATTAGGTACAGTGAAACATGTCATATGTGTAGAGGTGAAAATTTAAAACAGCAGAAACTGTAGTTTTATGTCAATGATAGTTAAGGTTAGTACTTAGATATTTCCTATTAAACTGTATAATTATTTCTGTATTTATAAATGTATGTAGTGTTACAAACATCCCCCAACATTCTTGGGTCTAATAATTTTTTATGGAATTATTTTGGATACAGAGGCAACATGGATTTATGTTCATGTTTTAATATGCTTGAATTACATATCCTTGACCAACTGAATAAAATTTACTTTTTTAATTGTTTTAGTTGGTTCTGTGTATGTGTTTTGAAAACTTTAACCTTAACTTTTGCTACTCACAGCACTTTTTACTCATGTGTAACAAGTCTGCTTAGATATTTTAGTCTTTTCAGACAGAACACTGCATTCAAAATTCTGTTCTTCATACAGCAGTGCATTGTAGAAACTTAATGAACTGGTGCCAGAAAATTAAACAGATTTGTAAATTACTTCTGTTAAGAAATCTTAATCCTTTCAGTATTTATTAGCAGCTGTATGTTACAGAGGAAATTCTTTTCTTTTTGAATATCATTTTTGTCTTGTCCACAGTGCTCTCTGCTGACACCTCTGTCTGTGTCAGGAACTGTCCAGAGCAGCATAGGTTTGCTATGGGGATTTTCTCCTGCTCTGGACAGTTCCTGATACGGGCATCAGGTGTGAGCAGAATGCACTGTGGACAAGTCATAAAAGAAATTCCAAAAGAAAAGAATTTCCTCTGAAGTGTATAGCAGCTAATAAGTACTGGAAGGGTAAATATTTATTAATGGAAGTAATTTACAAATCTGTTTAACTTTCTGGCCCCAGTTAATTTAAAAACAACATTTTTTCCACCGGAGTACCCCTTTAAGGACACAGCCAATTTCATTTTTGCATTTTAGATTTTTCCTCTTCGCCTTACTCTTTTATATTTCCATCTTCAGACCCATATGAGGGCTTGTCTTTTGCTCAACCAATTTTACTTTTTAATGACATCACTCATTTTACCATAAAATAGAAAAAAAATAATTTGTGCCGAAATGAAAAAGAAAATTGCAATTTTGCAAAGTTTGGAGGG
This sequence comes from Hyla sarda, assembly GCF_029499605.1. Classification (NCBI taxonomy): domain Eukaryota; kingdom Metazoa; phylum Chordata; class Amphibia; order Anura; family Hylidae; genus Hyla; species Hyla sarda. The sequence continues at coordinate 358,118,666 of NC_079190.1, read as the reverse complement.
TTTCATTTTTATGCTGTACACTTTAATGTAAAAAATACATGTCTTCTATATTCCATGGGTCAATACAATGAAATGTTTTTCTAGTATTTTGCTGCTTTTTGAAGGCAAACTTAAAAAAATATATATACATACATATGTTTAATGTTGCCCTATTTTGACCACCTATAACTTTCAAATTTTTCCATATACCAGTCTGTATGCATCATGATTTTTTTTGTATCACTTTTGGGGCAATTTTTATTTACTTTATTTTATTTTACCTCTTATTTTAAATTTTACTATTTATAGCAATCAATATTTGGCAATCTACTACTCTAGTCTGCTAGAAGACAGACCAGAGAAGAAGAACCCATATTGGCTCACAGAATCTCTGCAGTCTTGACATGGGTGATTCGATGAGCCATAATTTATCAGATCCATATCTCAGAACAGCTGCATCTGAAGGGTTAATGGCAGGCATTATGACGTGTATCACGTTTCAGTAGACAGGAAAACCGGTGGATGTGGATCCGCTGGACCTGTGAGGCAGATGACACGGACCGTACCAGGGAGCAGAGTCTAAGGTGCTGCTGGTTTTCACCAGAGCCTGCCGCAAAGTGGGATGGACTTGCTGCGGCAGACGGTACCCCGGTCTCCACCCCTGGCACAGATCAACCACACAGGTGGCTGAGGAATTCGAGGCACAGGTAGGATACGGCAGCTCGTGGTCAGGATAGAAGAAGGTCGGGGCAGGCGGCACAACAGCGCAGTCAGGAACTTAGCAAGTGCTCAGTAGGCAAGCGGCAAAGGAGCAAGGTCAGGTCACAGAGCAAGGCAATACAATACGCAGGAAAGCTTTCTCTCAGGCACTAGGGCAGCAAATATCCGCCAGGGAAGTGTGGGAGGAATAGGAATTTATTAACTGAGCCACAGGTGATTATTTAAATAATGGGCACACTGGTCCTTTAAATCTGAGAGCTAGGAGATGGGGACACTCGCACCGGAGCACAGAGGCAGAAGAAGAGTCAGGAGGAGTAGAGGATGAATGACAGGCTGAGATTCACATGCGGGCACGTCTCCGCCAGTGGGCACATGGCCCCGCTTCTCTCTGCTGCTGGCGGGGCTGGGATTCACATCGCGGGATGCACCCGCATGCGTATCCCAGCCTGTCACTCACCCCTGCTCCTCCTGCCTCTTCTTCTGCCTCTGTGCTGCCGGAGCACGAGGCATAACAGCACGATTGCTGATGTCTGCCATTACTCCTGCACTCCTTTCATGTAAAGGACATAAATGTACGTCCTGGTGTGCAAAATACCAGAACATCAGGAAGTACATTCATGTCCAATGTCTTTAGGAATTAAAATCTAATGAACAGCAATACGAGCTCCTCTCTTTACATCACTGGTCTCATCCTGAGCCAACAGGAGAGAGGAGGAATGGAAGCTCTTTTTTCAGAGAGTGTACATGATGTCACAGCTACAAGGCAGACAGATTAGCTGTTATTGGAAGATCTGTGCACTATATCTAAAGACATTATAATAGTTATAAGTTGCTTTATTATACTTTTTAACACATTACACAGGATGTTTCTTGTGCAGTACAGCGTCTTTTATTATACAGTAGGTATATCTCCACTATCTTACAGTATATCTGTTTCTGTCTCTCTCACCTCCTTGCTAAGCTAGTCATCCAGTTTATCTGTCTAAATGTCTATCTATCTATCTATCTATTTATCCCTATATATATATATATATATATATATATATATATATATATATTATACAAAAAAGAAGATTGCAGCAGCACACATTGGTCAAAAAATTGAGGCTCTTAGCGCACTTTTTTGATCAAAAACCTGTCCCCCATCCTCCACGGGGAGGTGGCCTCATTTAGGATGGGACCCTAACACACATTCTGAGCCTAACACTTAGATACCAACTCACCTCTGCTGGGATTATAGCCTCTGACTGGGTGACATGCTGGATCCATATACAATTTAAAACACCACCTGTGAGAAAGGGGGAGGGGTGCACAGCTAAAGAGGGTGCCATTCCCCTGTGTAGTAAAAAAAAAAAAAATATATATATATATATATATATATATATATATATATATTTTTTTTTTTTTTTTGTTATTGATTCAGAGATACTCCAGGACTATTTATGACTGAGAATTCCCATGTAGTGATGCAATTATCCTTCCCGTATTGTCATATACTAAGAAGTAATGAAAACAAATATTTTTTTCCAAAACATAGAAGGACATTTTTAACATAATAAACTACATTATTATTAAAATGCGGTATAAAATAGGGATAATAATAAATATTTCTTTGGAAGAAAGTGATAAGCTGTAAAAACAGATATTTCATTCTTTGATCAAAGCCAAAAGACATTTGGAAACCAGCTTCTCAGTGTCAGCTCCCTAAGTAATTTGCATTCAATTTGCTTGTTTATTTAAATGAGCAATTTGGGAAATGACTGCACGGAGCAATATAAGATAACAAAGAACTGACTTTGGCACAGTTATGTTGTTTCACCGTATCGATCGTTATGTCTCAAACTAATTTTGGCTGCTCCATTTTACATGAAATGCCATATCCTTGACAGACAATATAACATTACTGCCGTTTCATCTAAGAAGAGGGGCATTTAATAATATAGTAAACAAAAATGTGTACAGATAGGAAAATTATAATACACTAGTATGAAAAAGTCAACTTATAAACCAGAGTTTACCAGCTTACATAATAAATTATTAGATGTATAAATATGTAAGGAATTAGATTTTGTTATTGATTTTCCTGTTGCATTTCTTTAAAGCTATTTCTTTTCCTTTTACAGAATTCCTATTTCACCCTGTGTTCTTAACCATCACAATATAAGTAGCACTTAACTTTCTTACAAATTTTGTTTCTTTTCAAGGATCTTTTTATGTAGAATTTTAAAAGGTTTCAAATAAAACAGAAGAGAAACATTCAAATGAAATGTCTGGCTGTGTTCTCCAGCAATTCAGAAGATTCTCTGGAAAGCGTGCTCTCACACCGTACACCAAAAATAAAAAATCTGTATATGGAGCGAAAATGCACACAATAGTGTCTGCATCACTGCTCACTATAACATTGCACCTATGGAATGACAGTCCAGATATAGACAGAAGTCCCTGTTTATGTATGCACTCTCTGTAGTCATGTGAAAAGACTATGGGGAAATGTATCATTGTATGAAGACTATGTTTTTGCCCTTAAAGGGGTTATCCAGGAAAAAACTTGTTTTAATATATCAACTGGCTCCAGAAAGTTAAACAGATTTGTAAATTACTTCTATAAAAAAAATCTTAATCCTTTCAGTACTTATGAGCTTCTGAAGTTTAGGTTGTTCTTTTCTGTCTAAGTAATCTCTGATGACACGTGTCTCGGGAACCGTCCAGTTTAGAAGAGGTTTGCTATGGGAATTTGCTTCTAAACTGGGCGTTTCCCGAGACACGTGTCATCAGAGATTACTTAGACAGAAAAGAACAACCTTAACTTCAGAAGCTCATGAGTACTGAAAGGATTAAGATTTTTTTTAATAGAAGTAATTTACAAATCTGTTTAACTTTCTGGAACCAGTTGATATATAAAAAAAAGTTTTTTCCTGGACTACCCCTTTAATTTGGTGCTGTTTCTTATTTGCGACTTTTTTTTTTAACTTTTCCAGTAGCAGGTTTTCTCAAGGTATGTCAAAATCAAGTTGTTTTTCTGCCGTGGACATGAAGTTATCATATGCAACTTTTGGTGAAAAGTTGCACATTTTGCCACAGAGCCCTCAATTTGTCGCTAATGTGCACCAGCCCTTACCTGGCTTATACAACTGCCACCTGTAAAAATTTGGTGCAACAGATTGACTATATAAAGGTGGTGTCCAGCTCAAAATCATCCTGAGAAACAAAGTGGACTACCAGTTCACTAAGGGAGTAGGTAATATACTGTCTTACAAGACTATGGAGATGGATAGGAAAAGTTGGAAAGAGAAGCATAAACAGATCACAGAGAGATTACAGAAGCTTACAGTTAGCTTGTTTCATGGCTTTGATTGCTAAGTACTGCTCTATAATGTCCTCCATGATGCTGCTGTTTTAGGGGAAAAATAAGGATGAAATAAATAAATAAAAATAAACAATATATAAATAAATAAAAAACCTCACCCAGTCACCATCACCTCCATCAGAATTTCCAACAGAATTCATAACACATCCTTGATCTTTCCACTTTCCTCCAAAGGCTAGTTGTCTTGCTGCACATAGCTTTCACCTTCTTCAGGCACCTTCATTATCCAACAGTCCCCTAGCTATATCCACCTGAGGGATTGCTGTGTGTGGGGAAAATGTTTAGATATCATTCTTATCTTACAAGAAGTAGCACGGCACTGGGGTATTGGCGGAAACTAACGTATTGGATGTGCGTCTGTGTAGCTGGGTGCTGCTGGTGGTGCTCTGACACAATGAGATTTTCATATGATATTCAAAGAGAAGAGAAGAAATCGGCAACTCACCATCTCAGCTGGTATGTTCTTCTTTATTGAAGCATACTCACATAACAATGTAACAGAGGGAGAGGATAGTGGGGGGATAGTGATGTGCGACCGAGCTCCTGTTTCGCACACTAAGTGTGCTTCCTCCGGCCTCACAGATGGCATCAAGTTAGCATCCAAAATTTGCTGAAATTTTATTGAATCCATTTTTCCTTCTACTCGTGAGATGTTCCCTGTGCCACTGGCTGCAATACATCCCCAAAGCATGATTGATCCACCCCCATGCTTAACAGTTGGACAGAGGTTCTTTTCATTAAATTCTGTTCCCCTTCTCCAAACGTACCTTCGCTCATTCCGGCCAAAAAGTTCAATTTAAACCTCATTGCTTCACAGAACTTGTTTCCAAAATGCATAAGGCTTGTCTATATGTAAATTTGCAAAGTTCAAACGCTGATTTTTGTGGTGAGGACATAGAAGAGGTTTTCTTCTGATGACTCTTCCATGAAGACCTTATTTGTACAAGTATCTCTTTATAGTGGAATAATGTACCACAACTCCATTGTCTGCCAGATCTTACTGAAGGGATTGTGCAGTCAAATGGGGGTTTTGAATTTTTCTCTCACAATCCTGCGAGCTGTTCTGTCTGATGTTTTTCTTGGTCTTCCAGATCTTGTTTTAACTTCCACTGTTCCTTAATTACATTCCGAACAGAGGATATTGACATCTGAAAACGTTTTTCTATCTTCTTATAGCCTTCTCCAGCTTTGTGAGCGTCAACTATTTTCAGTTTCAGGTTTCCAGACAACTGCTTAGAAGAACCCATGGGGCTGATTGTTGGGGCAAGGTCAGATGAGTCTGGGCATTTAAAACCTTTGAGATTGACATCACCTGGTCTTCCCAGATGATGATTGAGAACAATCCATGACACTGGCAGGTCTCAGCTTTGCAAAGTGGGCAGTGAATGCTATAAATTCTGCAGGGTGCCCAAACTTTTGCAGACGCCATTTTTTTGTTTTCTGTTATTTTGAAAGTGTAAATCATGGAAGTAAAATCTAACTTTTGTTTACATATTATAAGAATGTCTAATCTGTAATTTGATGCCTTTTGGAGAATTTTTCATCTTTCCTTGGCTTCTTTATGCACATTAATACAAATTTGTACCTGGGGTACCCAAACTTTTGACCCCCACTGTATATATATATATATATATATATATATATATATATATATGTATATAATTTTTTTAAAGATACATTTATCTGCCTTTTTTTCCCTCCTCTCCCCCTCTAAGATCTCATATACCACCTACCTAACATCCCTTATTAAGCTTGCACCCACACTTCTTTAGAGTGCTCTTTGGCTGACTTTTTGCCAGGGTCTCCACTTTTGATGACTGCAAGGTCATTGGCTAGCAGATCAACAGCCCTGGTTAAAATGATTTGATTAAGGATTAGGATACTGGTAGTTCTCTGGCATCTTCTCCTCGTTCTGCGTCACTTTGTGCATTTTAGTAAGAGTCACCTAGGAAGGATAATGCTTCTGAACTTTTGGTGGCAATTTTCGCTATATCATTGCCACAGTAGTTGCTGATGTTATAATTACATAATTTTATGTGGACCCTTAGTATGCTCCTCATAGAAGTCTCAGTCTTAGTCTTAGTCAGACTGGACTTTAGTCTTATGACTATGAGATGATTCTTGGTATGGCTAGAATCCTAGGCTAGAACAAGCTGCAGAGTAAGAGCCTGTACAGACCAGAGGCAAATAAGCTTACAGCCCCCTTTACTCTTCACAATGTAGGGACATTAACGACTCTAACTTCAGTCAATCTCATTTTAATTGATTTAATATACTGTTTCACCTGCTGGGGATGGAGAATGATCCACACTTGTGTTAAAAAGGTTTTTCGAAGGTTTAAGAAACTGTTCCCCATGATAGTTTTAAATTGCAGTTTTTGCATTACAAAGGAACCGTGAATGGTGGATATCTATCAAGTAAGGATTGCGGCTTCCCCTCATATACAATCCTTTTCATGCTTTGTATTTAACAACTGCAATTAAAAACCTAAATGTCTGAGACGGCAACCGTTGTATGGCGCGGGCTACCGACTCGAGCACGCACCATACCGGCCAGCCCCCAGCTGATTCTTGTAGCTGGGGGCCGGCGTTAATAGCCGACATGCGGTGATTGCCGTGGCCAACTATTACCCCTTATATCGTCGCTGTCAAAGTTGACAGTGGCGTCTAAAGGGACGTTTAAACCATCCCTGGTGGTCCAGTGGAGTGAATAGCCCCTCAGGACCAGGCTTTATCAATTGAGCGTGGAGCACACAGATCATTGTGGTTCTATGAAAAAACATTGATCAGTATGACGATTTTAATGATTTATCCTAAAAGTCCCCTAAGGGGACAAAAAATTTAGAAAAAAAATAATTTGAATGAAAAGTATAAAAAAAAAAAAAAAAAAAAAAAACACCTATTAATCCCTTCCATATTAAAAGTTTAAAACACCCCCCTTTTCCCAAATTTCATGTAAAAAAATGTAACCATAATAAAAATAAACAAATGTGGTATTGCTGTGTGCTTAAATGTCCAAACTATATAAATATGATGTTAATGAAACTGCACAGTCAATGGCGTACACATAAAAAGTCCAAAATTGCGTATTTTTGGTCACTTTGTATACCCTTAAAAAATGTACTGTATAAAAAGCGATCAAAAAGTCCCATGAAAACAAAAATGCTACTGGTAACTTCAGATTTTTACCAAAAAGTGCACTGCATGGAATCGGAAGCCCCCAAAAGTTAAAAAAAAAAATTTTTTTCCAATCTTGCCCCACCAATATTTTTTTTTTCTGGTTTCGCCAAAAATTTTGTGGTGAAATAATTGATGTCATTATAAAGTACAATTGGTGGCGCAATAAAAAAAAAAACATCAAATGGGTCTGTATGTGCAAAATTGAAAGTGTTTTGTTTTTTCCTCATGACCTTCTAAAAATCATAAGTGCAAAAATGGAAAAACCCTGTGTCCTTAAGAAGTTAAAGGGGTAATCCACCATAAGGTGATTTTAGTAGTACGTACCTGCCAGAACTGGGCATTTCCTGTTCAATTTCTTTCTCTGAACTACAAATCCCATGGTTCATTTTCCTCCCTCGCACACATCAGCCATCCCACCCATTGTTTCACACCTGATGCAATACATCAGTGTTTTCTAATCAGGGGGCTTAAAGCTGTTGCTAAATGATCTCTCTCCCACCCAGCATTCACTCCTCCTATTCTCTGGGCTCAGCTCTCTCATCTCTAGACACTATTATTTAAATGTACTACTTACATCATATAATCCAGACTTTTATACTGAACATCACAATAAAGTTTTATAAAATTTTAACTGGCTAATAGGGGTGTAACTACAGGGTGTGTAGAAGTTTACAGGAGTTGTGCTATTGAATAAATAAATACATAAATGAGTACATAAAATTTGGCTCAGGGTAATATAAAAATAAAAATAAGGTATACTCACCTCTCCTAAGCCCCTCACAGCCACTTCACTGCTGAAAGCCTGGCAATCCCTTTGAACCCCTTAACTTCCCTGGCGGTATGATTCTGTCTGGAAATTTGTACCAAAAGCGGTACAATTTTTTGCACTGAATTCCACATCTCCCCCCGCCCATTTCACATCTCCCCCGTCACATTCCCCCTCCCTTGTCACATTCCCCCTCTTCCTTGTCACATCCCCCCCTTCACATTCTCCCCCCTCCTTGTCACATTCTTCCCCCCTTGTCACATTCCCCCCCTTGTCACATTCTCCCCCTTCATGTTACATTCCCCTCCCCCTTTCGCATCCCCCCCCTCTGTCACATTCCCCCCCTTGTCACATCCCCACCTCTGTCACATTCCCCCCTTTGTCACATTCTTCCCCCCCCCCCCGTCACATTCATCCCCCCTTCTCACCTTGTCTTGTCCTACAGCAGCACATACTCGGTTTGCCGGGCAGATTTCAAACCTAGTGTATTTGCTGCAGAACAAGCCCTTTCCCCTTCAGCCAATCACAGGCTTTACACCACTGCGGCCTGTGATTGGCTGAAAAGTGAAAGGTCCTGTAAGATGAATAGTGAAGAGAGCAGGGACCGGAGCGCACGGAGGGGAGCGACATCTGCAGGGACCGGGACTAAGTGAGCAAAAGTTTTTTTTTTATTTTACTCCTTTTTCCTTTTACACTTAGCTCAGTGTTTTTCTAACATGGTGCCTCCAGCTGTTGTGAAACTACTACTCCCAGCATGCCCGGACAGCCTTTGGCTGTTCGGGCATGCTGAGAGTTGTAGTTTTGCAACAGCTGGAGGCCCCCTGGTAGGGAAACACTGACTTTTAGTATTTTTCTTTACCTGCTCTGGCCGCCCCCCACAACGGGAGCCGACCAGAGCAGATAATCGCATGTTTTCCCGGGGGCCGCATTGCTATATCGCATTGCTTTTGCGATATATTGTGCAGCCCGGCCGGGAACTCTGCAATTCTACCCCGAGCGTGACTCGGGGTTACCGATCCTGGCAGGGAAAATTAACCCCGAGTCACGCTCGGGATTACCGCTCAGGAGGTTAAGGACTCCTCGTCTTAAATTCATAACTCTTTTTATATTTCCATTCCCAGACCCATATTATGGCTTGTTTTTTGTGTGACCACTGTGTGTGTACTTTGTAATGACATCACTCATTTTACCCTAAAATGTATGGTAAACCCCCAAAAATGTTTGGGGTGTGAGGAAATTAAAATTAAAATTAAAATTTAGCAAATTTTGGGGGGGTTTGTTTTTCGCACTGTAAACTTTAAGGTAAAAATGACATGTTTTCTTTATTCTCTGAGTCAAGACAATTAAAATGATACCCACGATTACATACATTTCTATTATTGTACTGCTTTTAAAAAATCGCAAACTTTTTTTTTTTTTTTTTTTTACAAAATCAGTACATTTTAAATTGCCCTATTTTGACCTCTAACTTTCTTATTTTTCCATATTCAGGGATGTGTGAGGGCTCATTTTTTGCACCATGATCTGTAGTTTTTTTTTGGTACCACGTTTGCATATATGTGACTTTTTGATCGCTTTTTGTTATTTTTAATTTTTTTTTGCAGTTAACTTTTACGCTGTTAGCCATAGGGAATCATTAACATTATATTTTCATAGTTCGGACATTTACGCATGCAAAAATACCAAATATGTTAATTATTTATTTATTTTTTTAAGTTTTTTTTATTAATATGGGGAAAAGGGTTGATTTAAAACTTTATTAGGGGAGGGGCTTTTTAAAAAAAAAATGCACTTTTTTTTCTCTTTTTTACATTAATTTTACACTTTTTTAGTCCCCATAGGGGACTATTTATAGCAATCATTAGATTACTAATACTGTTCAGTGCTGCTATGCATAGGGCATAGCACCGATCAGTATTATCCGCGATCTTCTGCTCTGGTCTGCTGGAAGGCAGATCAGTTCAGAAGACCCCGGGAGACGGATGGAGGCAGGTGAGGGGACCTCCATCCGCCATCTTGGCTGATCTGATCCCCACGACAGTGCTGTGGGCAATCAGATCAGCCATTATAAGTACCGCTCTGCCGCAGATGCCGTGATCTGTATTGCTCACAGCACCTGAGGGGCTAATGGCAGACATCAGCGTGATCACTGATATTCGCCATTACCGGCGGGTCCGTGGCTGCTGAAAGCCGCCGGGACCCGCCAGGAATGAAGCAAGCTCAGCTTCTGCGCTAGTGTCACAGCTGTGCCGTAAATGTACGGCGATGTGCGCTAAGTGATGCTATGTAGTGCCGTACATTTATGGCACATGTCCTTAACCCCTTAAGGACCAGGCCATTTTACACCTTAAGGACCAGAGCATTTTTTGCAATTCTGACCACTGTCACTTTAAACATTAATAACTCTGGAATGCTTTTAGTTATCATTCTGATTCCGAGATTGTTTTTTTCGTGACATATTCTACTTTAACTTAGTGGTACAATTTTATGGTAACTTGCATCCTTTCTTGGTGAAAAATTCCAAAATTTGATGAAAAAAATGAAAATTTTGCATTTTTCTAACTTTGAAGCTCTCTGCTTGTAAGTAAAATGGATATTCAAAATAAAACATTTTTGGGTTCACATATACAATATGTCTACTTTATGTTTGCATCATAAAATTTATGAGTTTTTACTTTTGGAAGACACCAGAGTGCTTCAAAGTTCAGCAGCAATTTGGAAATTTTTCCCAAAATTTTCAAACTCGCTATTTTTCATGGACCAGTTCAGGTTTGAAGTGGATTTGAAGGGTCTTCATATTAGAAATACCCCATAAATGACCCCATTATAAAAACTACACCCCCCAAAGTATTCAAAATGACATTCAATAAGTGTATTAACCCTTTAGGTGTTTCACAGGAATAGCAGAAAAGTGAAGGAGAAAATTCACAATCTTCATTTTTTACACCCACATGTTCTTGTAGACCCAATTTTTGAATTTTTGCAAGGGGTAAAAAGGAGAAAATTTTTACTTGTATTTGAAACCCAATTTCTCTCGAGTAAGCACATACCTCATATGTCTATGTTAATTGTTCGGCGGGCGCAGTAGAGGGCTCAGAAGGGAAGGAGCGTCAAATGGTTTTTGGGGGGCATGTCACCTTTAGGAAGCCCCTATGGTGCCAGGACAGCAAAAAAAAACCACATGGCATACCATTTTGGAAACTAGACCCCTCAGGGAACGTAACAAGGGGTAAAGTGAACCTTAATATCCCACAGGTGATTCACGACTTTTGCATATGTAAAAATAAAAAAATAAATAAAAATGTTTTACCTAAAATGCTTGGTTTCCCAAAAATGTTCCATTTTTAAAAAGGATAATAGCAGAAAATACCCCCCAAAATTTGAAGCCCAATTTCTCCCGATTCAGAAAACACCCCATATGGGGGTGAAAAGTGCTCTGCTGGCGCACTACAGGTCTCAGAAGAGAAGGAGTCACATTTGGCTTTTTGAAAGCAAATTTTGCTCTGGGGGCATGCCGCATTTAGGAAGCCCCTATGGTGCCAGAACCGCAAAAAAAAAACACATGGCATACCATTTTGGAAACCAGACCCCTCGGGGAATGTAAAAAGGGGTAAAGTGAACCTTAATACCCTACAGGTGTTTCACGACTTTTGCATATGTTAAAAAAAAAAAAAAATAACTAAAATGCTTGGTTTCCCAAAATGTTTACATTTTTTAAAAGGGTAATAGCAGAAAATACCCCCCAAAATTTGAAGCTCAATTTCTCCCGATTCAGAAAACACCCCATATGGAGGTGAGAAGTGCTCTGCTGGCGCACTACAGGTCTCAGAAGAGGAGGAGTCACATTTGGCTTTTTGAAAGCAAATTTTGCTCTGAGGGCATGCCGCATTAAGGAAGCCCCTATGGTGCCAGGACAGCAAAAAAAAAACACATGGCATACCATTTTGGAAACTAGACCCCTCGGGGAACGTAACAAGGGGTAATTTGAACCTTAATACCCCACAGGTGATTCACAACTTTTGCATATGTAAAAAAAAAAAATGTTACCTAAAATGTTGGTTTCCCAAAAATTTTAGATTTTTAAAAAGGGTAATAGCAGAAAATACCCCCCATAATTTGTAACACAATTTCTCCCGAGTACGGCGATACCCCATATGTGACCCTAAACTGTTGCCTTGAAATACGACAGGGCTCCAAAGTGAGAGCGCCATGCGCATTTGAGGCCTGAATTAGGGACTTGCATAGGGGTGGACATAGGGGTATTCTACGCCAGTGATTCCCAAATAGGGTGCCTCCAGCTGTTGTAAAAGTCCCAGCATGCCTGGACAGTCAGTGGCTGTCTGGTAATACTGGGAGTAGTTGTTTTGCAACAGCTGGAGGCTCCGTTTTGGAAACAGTGGCGTACCAGACGTTTTTCATTTTTATTGGGGAGGGGAGGGGGGCTGTGTAGGGGTATGTGTATATGTAGTGTTTTTTACTTTTTATTTTATTTTGTGTTAGTGTAGTGTAGTGTTTTTAGGGTACAGTCGCACGGGTGGGGGGTTCACAGTAGTTTCTCGCTGGCAGTTTGAGCAGCGGCAGAAAATTTGCCTCAGCTCAAACTTGCAGCCGGATACTTACTGTAATCCTCCGCCCATGTGAGTGTACCCTGTACGTTCACATTGGGGGGGGGGGGGGGGGGACATCCAGCTGTTGCAAAACTACAACTCTCAGCATGTAGGGTCTATAAGTGCATGCTGGGAGTTGTAGTTTTGCAACAGCTGGAGGCTCCGTTTTGGAAACGGTGGCGTACCAGACGTTTTTCATTTTTATTGTAGGGGTATGTGTATATGTAGTGTTTTTTCCTTTTTATTTTCTTTTGTGTTAGTGTAGTGTTTTTAGGGTACAGTCGCACGGGCTTTTGCAACAGCTGGAGACACACAGGTTGTGAAACACCGAGTTTGGCAACAAACTCAGTGTTTTGCAGCCAGTGTGCCTTCAGCTGTTGCAAAAGCTACAACCCCCAGCATGTACGGAAAGCGGAAGGGCATGCTGGGTGTTGTAGTTATGCAACAGCGGGAGGCATACTACTTTGGCTGGGGATGCTGGGGATTGTAGTTATGCAACAGCTGGAGACACACTGGTTTGCTACTTAACTCAGTGTGCCTGCAGCTGTTGCAAAACTACAACTCTCAGCAGTCACCAACAGCCAACGGGCATACTGGGAGTTGTAGTTATGCAACCAGCAGATGCACCACTACAACTCCCAGCATTCACTTAAGCTGTTTGTGCAAGCTGGGAGTTGTAGTTACACAACAGCTGAAGGTACACTTTTCCATAGAAAGAATGTGCCTCCAGCTGTTGCAAAACCATAAGTCCCAGCATGCCCATAAGTGCATGCTGGGAGTTGTGGTGGTCTGCCTCCTCCTGTTGCATAACTACAGCTCCCAGCATGCCCTTTTTGCATGCTGGGAGCTGTTGCTAAGCAACAGCAGGAGGCTGTCACTCACCTCCTGCTGCTGCTTGATCGCCGCACAGGTCAGTCCCGCCGCCGCCGCCGTCGTCGCTCCTGGGGCCCGATCCCAACATTAACGCCGGGGATCAGGGTCCCCAGCACCAGGGGTGCACATCCCGCACCCGCTCACGTCCTCCGGAAGAGGGGTGGAGCGGGTGCGGGAGTGACACCCGCAGCAGACGCCCTGATTGGTCGGCCGGTAATCCGGCCGACGAATCAGGGCGATCGTGAGGTGGCACTAGTGCCACCTCACCCCTGCAGGCTCTGGCTGTTCGGGGCCGTCTCTGACGGCCCCGATCAGCCAGTAATTCCGGGTCACCGGGTCACTGGAGACCCGATTGACCCGGAATCGCCGCAGATCGCTGGACTGAATTGTCCAGCGATCTTCGGCCATCGCCGACATGGGGGGGCATAATGACCCCCCTGGGCGATATGCCGCAATGCCTGCTGAACGATTTCAGCAGGCATCGGGCACCGGCTCCCCTCCGGCTAGCGGCGGGGGCCGGGAAAGGACAGGACGTACTCCTACGTCCTCGGTCCTTAAGGACTCGGAAACGGGGGCGTAGGAGTACGTCCATTGTCCTTAAGGGGTTAAATTGCATCCAAGCCCTGGTTACATTAGCACATGCGGGTAAAGAGGCCCTGATACATGTTTTACATTGGATGTTAACATATTTTTAAATCTGATTTCAATTGGATTATAAAGATTGGATACATCACTTCACTCTTCACTGGAAAAGATTGATTACGAATGGTCTCTTCTTGGCTATATATCAAAAGAAACCCATTTCCTTGGTGTTTAGAATCTCTAACAGAGTCTTTTTTACAACATTAGCTTCTCAATGAAATCGATCAGTTTTATAGCTTTTCATTAAACCTAGCTGTGATACTTTGCATAATACAGTGAAGGATATGCAGAAAAGTTGTGCCCACACTATGGATATAAACAACTTTTTGCAGGATTGTTGATTACTAGAAATGGAGGGAAAAAAATTTAACCAGCCGAAATATTAAGAATAGTTTTCTAAAAGAAAAAGGTCTAAAGACAAAATTACACATTGATTCAGCCAATGAATTATGAAGAGCTTTTAATGGCCAGCTACCATTATTGACTGAGTGAATGAATGAATGAATGAATGAGCGATATTAAGTTACCAGTAGTACTTTAGAAGGAAAATAAGTCTTGCAATCAAAGGTTTAATTTGAGAAAGGTTGAGTATCCTTCCAGGGATGAAATTCAGAATGGTCTCTGTCCTGAATTAATTCCTCAACAGATGTTTTAATCTCACTCGTCCTTTTGGATTCCAGACCAAGTTTAATTTAACCTGCCTGAACTGCTTCACTAGAAACTCTTTCTGCATGAGTGGATTTAATTCTTCGTCCCACCATATAATTACATGTTATTGCTTCCCTATGTGTATCTATGTCTCTCATTTACCATGTCATCTTCACCTTATGCTTACTACTGTCTCTTTGCTGTAGCTCATATAACCCATATCTTTTAATTTAAAGATATCAAAGTACAAACATTTCATATCAGATATGATCAGATATGATAAGGTGTAAATGTTCTACAGTTTAACCCTTTAAAGACCATGGGGTTTTCAGTTTTTTGTACTTTCATTTTTTTCCTCCTCACATATAAAAAATCACAACTCTTTCAATTTTGCACCTAAAAATCCATATGATGGCTTATTTTTTGTGCCACCAATTCTATTTGTAATGACATCAGTCATTTTATCTAAAAATATACAGCAAAATGGAAAAAATAATCATTGTGAGACAAAATAGAAAAAAAACGCCATTTTGGAAATTTTGGGGGCTTCTGTTTCTACGCCGTACATTTTTCTGTAAAAATGACACATTCTCTTTATTCTATAGGTCCATACAATTAAAATTATACCCTACTTTTATAGGTTTGATTTTGTCGTACTTCTGTAAAAAATCATAACCACATGCAGGAAAATGTATACAGTACGTTTAAAATTGTCATCTTCTGACCCCTACAACTTTTTTATTTTTCTGCATATGGGGCAGTATGAGGGCTCATTTTTTGCGCCGTGTTCTGAAGTTTTTACCATTTTTGTATTGATCGGACTTGTTGATCGCATTTTATTCATTTTTTCATGATATAAAAACTGTAAGGTTTAATTAATGATATTTTTTTTTATAATTCAGACATTTCTGCAATGTGGCAATAATAAATATGTTTATTTTTATTTACACAGTTTTTTTTTTAAATTGGAAAAGGGTGATTTAAACTTTTATTAGGGGAGGGGTTAAGTGATCTTTATTCACTTTTTTTTCACTTTCTTTTTGCAATGTTATAGCTCCCATACAGGGCTATAACACTGCACACACTGATCTTTTACATTGTTCAATGGTTTCTCATAGGAAATCAGTGATCAATGATTCTGCTGCTTGACTACTCATGCCTGGATCTCAGGCACTGAGCAGTCATTCAGCGATCGGACACAAGGAGGCAAGGTAGGAAACTTTGAACACCGCGTCTAAAGGGTTAATAGCCGCCGGCACCGCGATCACTGCTGTGCGCTATTAGCCACGGGTTCCGGCCATTGTTAGAGGCCGGGCACGACCCGCTATGATGCGGTGCCACGTCGTTGCCCCGCATTATAGAAAGGGAAAGGGCATACCGGTATGTCCTTGGTCCTTAAGAGGTTAAAAAGAATTATGTAATACCTGCAAAAGAAATAGATTTCAATTAATAAAGTAGTGTAAAAAGTGTATGCTACCCAGGTCTTTCATTGCAGTGATCATGTGCAGCCCTTGGTCATTGTCTCTTAAATTTTGGGCTGTCAGTAACATATTTAAGGATGCATTAATCGACAATCTATTGGGTAAGTTCATTATGTTTGACCCTTAGGCCAGGTTCACACGGAGGGAAAACTTTCGTCTGGAGATTCTGAGTGCAATCAGCACTGACTGAAACAGTCAGTGCTAGGACTGCACAGACATTGCCATCCTCATAGGCGTCAATGTTTGCTGAGTGGATTTTGCCAGAATATTGAACAGGTTCAATGTTCTGGCGGAATCTTTTGAGTGGATTTTTGGAGTGGAAAATCCGTCTTGAAAACTCTGCAGTGTGCATTATGCAGCAGAATCCTATTGCCTGCAATGGGACTCTAATGCACCGAAATTTCTGAGCAGAATTTCAAAACAGAATTCCACTTGAAAATTCCGTAGTGTGAACCTGGCTTTACTCCTATCTTAGCCTTACCCTAGACTGTGCATTTTGGAGTTCCATATTTGTAATTTAATTTTAGGCTCAAATTCCTCACCCGTTTTCTGATTACATCTTTGTTTCATCATCACCCGATGTCTCTTTTTGACTTTCATCTTGGTGATGATCTTTGGCTTTGTTCCTGACTTTATCACTCCTTCTGCCCCAGACATTCTACCTGCAGGCATACCTGCTGCTAATTCTCGACTTCTCTTGGGATTCCCTGGGAATTTTTGCAGGAAAATCTGTAACTCCTGGTTATATACTTCATTTTCTAGAAAAAATTTAGGAGTGGAAACATTTACAGCCATGACTGTATTAGAGATTGACCGATTATCGGTATGGCCGATATTATCGGCCGATAATCACGATTTTGGGCATTATCGGTATCGGCAATTACCTTGCCGATAAGCCAATAATGCCCTGCCCCCCGCACCGCCCCCACCGCACCGCAACCACCCCCCCCCGACCCGACCCGCCGGACCGCGACAACCCCCCCGACCCACTGCACCGCGTCGCACCCCCACCGTAGTGCTGGGCGGTATACCGGTATGGATTTTTGCCCATACCGCTATACCGGTCGGGCCCCTCCCCCACCCTCCGAGTCAATAAAAAAAATTAAACTTACCCGTAATGGGGGTGGTCCGGGCCATCCATCCTTCCTGTAGTGTCTGGCGGCATTCCGGGTGGAGGGTGAACTGGTCCGGGCTGTCCTTCTCCGGGGGTCCTCTTCTCCACTCCGGGCAGGCTCCGGCCTAGTATGCTGCATAGACGCCGCTACGCCGTGACGTCAGGTGCGTCACTGCGCACGGGCGTCACTGCGCAGCGGCGTCTATGCAGCGTACTAGGCCGGAGACTGCTCGGAGTGGAGAAGAGGACCCCCGGAGAAGAAGAACAGCCCGGACCGGTTCACACTGGACACTACAGGAAGGAAGGATGGATGGCCCGGTCCACCCTGACAGGTAGGGGGAGAGAAGCGGGTGGTGACGGCGGCGGCCTATGGCACCGCAAAAGCCACTGCAGTGCTTTGATTTAAAGCGCCCGCTTTAAATCAATGTTCTGCAGCTGTGTCGAGGGGGGATAAATAGCCGATAACTTATACTGGAATATCGGTATAAGTTATCGGCTATCGGCCCTAACCTCCACTGATTATCGGTATCGGTATTGGCCCTAAAAAACCGATATCAGTCGATCCCTAGACTGTATATTGCACTACAGTTCTCCTTTAATAGTGGGTACTAAAAACTAGTGATAAAATAAGCCCCTCCCCTAACAAAAATTTAAAATCCCCCCCCCTTTACCCATTTTTAAATAAAAAAATAATGTAAATTAAAATAAACATAAATATATATGATATAGCTGTGTGCTTAAAGGAGTATTCTGGTGGAAACACAAATTTCTTCGAATAAACTGATGCCAGAAAGTTAAAAAGATTTGTAAATTAATTATATTTAAAAATATTAATCCTTCCAGTACTAATCAGCTGTTGTATACTACAGAGAAAGTTGTAGGGCTATTTTCTGTCTGACTACAGTTCTCTCTGCTGACACCCTCTTTCCATGTCAGTAACTGTCCAGAGCAGCATATGTTTGCTATTGGGTTTTGTTCTTGCTCTGGACAGTTCCTGACATGGACAGGGGTGTCAGCAGAGAGCACTGTGGTCAGACAGAAAAGAACAATACAACATCCTCTGTCGTATACAGCAGCTGATAAGTACTGGAAGGATTAAGATTTTTAAATAGAAGTACCGGTAATTTACAAATCTGTTTAGCTTTTTGACACCAGTTACTTTGAAAAAAAAATGGTTCCACCAGAGTACCCCTTTAAATGTTTGAACTATTAAAATATAATGTTAAGAAAACTGCACAGTGGCTTACATAAGTTAAAATGTATTTCTTATTTAAGTTTGCCTCTCAGATATTTTTTTGGGGCACTGTGGTAGATTTTGTGTAAAATTAGTAATGTCATTGTAAAGTACAATTAGTCTAAAATAAATAAATAAATAAATAAATAAATAATATGGGTCTGTAGGATAAAATTAAGTTATGAATTTTGAAGGTGAGGAATGGATGAAAAAAAAACTAAACACACAAATAAAGCCAAAACAAGGTGACATCATTAAAGGGTTAAGGATTTGTACTACTCAAGTGTTGTAGAGCGCCTTAATGCAGTCATGTTCATGAGCTCATCTATAATGACAGTGCACATCTTTAGAATGAGGAAGACCAGGGGGTTAGTTTCAAAATCCTAGCAGTAGATGGATCATATAATTCAAAAGGAATTATAGAAGACGCTGTTGATCATATGTTTGCTGCAATAGTCTACATCGCATGGCTGTCTAGACCAGAAAAGTCACATTTTTTGGCATTAAGTGTTTGCAAAATCTGCCAACCTAGATTGACTGTGTATGCTATTTGTTTCATGTTTGCATTGAAAAATCTGGTTTTATTGAACAATATAACATTTTATGCTTTACTATGGAAAAGGACAGATATGATGAATTGTATTTTTTTTATTATCTAGAACTACTGAATATATTGAATATACAGGATATAAAAAATTAGGTATTAAAAAAGTTTTGCCCAAATATGAATGAGATTTTCATTTCCATTTTATTTACCAAATCAGCATAAACCGTCCTAGTTAAATAATAAAAGGGCTTTACCATAAAAATAAATATGTCTAAACTGATGCATTAGGGGAAAATACAGTAAACACATTCCAAAAATACAAGCTCATATATACATATCCACCGTGGACCTGCTTGTTTTGCCCTTTACTGAGAGGATCAGACATGCTCAGATCAACTGCAATCTCCTGCTCTGTCCCAGAAGTAATGGTAGTCTCCCCTGTGTATGCAAGCAAAGGGGATTATGGGAACTAGCAAGTGATCATATCCATGGGGGTCGGGGGGGGGGGAGAAAATATTACAGGGATTCACTTAAAGGGGTACTCCACTGCTCAGCGTTTGGAACAAACTGTTTCGAATGCTGTAGCCGGCGCTGGTAGCTTGTGACATCATAACCCCGCCCCCTCATGATACCACACACCCCTCATGATGTCACGCCCGCTTCCTCAATGCAAGTCTATGGGAGGGGGTGTGACGGCAGTCACGCCACCTCCCATAGACTTGCATTGAGGGGGCGGGCGTGACACCATTAGGGTGCGGGGCTATGACATCACGAGCTCCCGGTGCCAGCTCCAGAGTTCGGAACAGTTTGTTCCAAACACTGAGCACCGGAGTACCCCTTTAAGCACATCACATTTGCAATCCTGTAGATGTACTGTATGTATGTGGTACACATCTGATTTTACCAACTTTGCCTTGTGAGGAAACCCCTTTAACCCCTTAACGACGCAGGACATATATTTACATCCTGCGCCGGCTCCCGCGATATGAAGCGGGATCGCGCCGCGATCCCGCATCATATCGTGTCGATCCCGTCGCTCATCAACGGCCGGGACCCGCGGCTAATACCACACATCGCCGATCGCGGCGATGTGCGGTATTAAACCTTTAGAAGTGGCGGTCGAAGCTGACCGCCGCTTCTAAAATGAAAGTCAAAGTGACCCGGCTGCTCAGTCGGGCTGTTCGGGACCGCCGCGGTGAAATCGCGGCGTCCCGAACAGCTTGCAGGACACTGGGAGGGCCCTTATCTGCCTCCTCGTTGTCCGATCGGCGAATGACTGCTCCGTGCCTGAGATCCAGGCAGGAGCAGTCAAGCGCCGATAACACTGATCACAGGCGTGTTAATACACGCCTGTGATCTGTGTAAAAGATCAGTGTGTGCAGTGTTATAGGTCCCTATGGGACCTAGAACACTGCAAAAAAATGTAAAAAAAAGTGTTAATAAAGGTCATTTAACCCCTTCCCTAATAAAAGTTTGAATCACCCCCCTTTTCCCATAAAAAAAAATAAAACAGTGTAAAAAAAATAAAAATAAACATATGTGGTATCGCCGCGTGCGTAAATGTCCGAACTATAAAAATATACCATTAATTAA
Organism: Hyla sarda; assembly: GCF_029499605.1. Taxonomy (NCBI): domain Eukaryota; kingdom Metazoa; phylum Chordata; class Amphibia; order Anura; family Hylidae; genus Hyla; species Hyla sarda. Next base: position 358,097,916 of record NC_079190.1, on the reverse strand, counting down.
ACCGCACAGTCAATGGCGTACGCGCAAAAAAATTCCAAAGTAAAAAAAAAGCGCTTTTTTGGTCACTTTTTATACCATTAAAAAATGAATAAAAAGTGATCAAAAAGTCCGATCAAAACAAAAATCATACCGATAAAAACTTCAGATCACGGCGCAAAAAATGAGTCCTCATACCACCCTGTACGTGGAAAAATAAAAAGTTATAGGGGTCAGAAGATGACATTTTTAAACGTATAAATTTTCCTGCATGTAGTTATGATTTTTTCCAGAAGTACGGCAATATCCAACCTATATAAGTAGGGTATCATTTTAACCGTATGGACCAACAGAATAATGATAAGGTGTAATTTTTACCGAAATATGCACTGCGTAGAAACGGAAGCCCCAAAAGTTACAAAATGGCGTTTTTTTTTCGATTTTGTCACACAATGATTTTTTTTTCCATTTCGACGTGCATTTTTGGGTAAAATGACTAATGTCCCTGCAAAGTAGAATTGGTGACCCAAAAAATAAGCCGTAATATGGATTTTTAAGTGGAAAATTGAAAGGGTTATGATTTTTAAAAGGTAAGGTGGAAAAAACGAAAGTGCAAAAACTGAAAAACCCTGAGTCCTTAAGGGGTTAAAAGGGATTCTTCAGACTTTTGGGGGAAAAACGCCTCTACCTACATGTGGTATAATATAGTAGCGAAAAATAATAAACTGTACTCCTTCTTATATCACTCCAGGTGAGTTTGCTTGCTTTTGTGACATAACTCTTTTATTTTTCTATTCACAGAGCCATGTGAGAGCTTTTGTGCGGGGAATTGTCCTTTACAGCGATACCTTTTATTTTACCATAAAATGTACCGTGAAGTAAAAAAAATATATATGTGTCTAGGTGAAAATTGTTTTTATGCAATGTACTTTATGGTAAAACTGACATGTATTCTTTATTCTGGTGCTCAATATGATTAAAATGATACACATACTTTTCTATGTATATGTATCATATTGTATATTAATATATATATATTTTTTTAGAACAGTATCACAAAAACCTAAAACACAGTTCGAGAAATATTTTTTTCTTTCTAAAGGAGGTAGGGGCGCTATTTCTACAGCATATTCAGCAAGTCAACCCACTCTATAGAACCATAGATTTAAGTTCCAGATAAAATGGGAAAACGATTTGGCTATGCAGATCTCCTCTGAATGCTGGGCTAAACTATACTCTCTGCCGTCAAGCTTGTCACACTGCGTATCACATTTGGAAAGTTTCCGTAAACTTATGTATCTTTGGTACCTTACTCCAAATCGCTTGGTAAAAATGTACCCTAATGAGAATAGGGGCATCTGCTGGAGGTGCATGCAGGAGCGGGGGACACTTATACATATTTGGTGGAATTGCCAATTGATACAACAATTTTGGAAAACAATAAGTATTCTATTAAATAGAATATTAGGGAAACAAATAGGATGGGGCCCCGGGGTAGCCCTTTTAAACATAGGTTTGGAAGAACTTCAATATAAAGAAAGGACTATAAGTTTTCATTTACTATCCGTTGCACGTACGGCAATAGCTAAAAACTGGAAGTCTCCAATGTTCCTAACCGAACAGAGATTTTAAATTCTTTGAGTCATGTATCTACAATGGAAAGACTAAGATTGGATAAAGTGGACAGCTCAATTTCACTAGACAACAAACTAAGCTTATGGGACAACTGGATAGAGAAAATAAGAGAGATAAGAAGAGTCTAGAGTGTCTTATACCGCAGCTTTTCATACTAGATGTAGGAACAAAATAGCTGGAAACGAGAGAGGATTGGACAGAGGAAGGGTGTAAGATGAGGCGTGAATGTAGGCAAATTTGGACTTTCGAGGTGGGTATGTTGAGTAAGGTTAAGTAAACTGAGAGAATGAGCTATTGTGTTCCTTCCTTATTCCTTCCCCCTAATGGGTAGGTTCGAATGTTGGAGTGTATTATTTTTAATGTACTTAAAGGAAAATTTCAATAAAAAAAAAAAAATAAATAAATTATATATATATATATATATATATATATATATATATAAAGAAAAATGATGCACATACTAACATAGCTTTTTTTTCTTACTACTTTAAAAAAAAAGTCTAACTTTTTTATCAACAAAATCTTTTTTTATTTTATTTTTTTCAATATACCATTTTGGTTTTTAACGGGATGTTTTGACAATTTTGTATTCATTCTTTTCTCATATATGATGTAACCAGAAATCAGCAATAGCTTTACATCGTTCACTATGCAATATCATAAATAAATATATATCATTTTTTTTTACACTTTTTAGAAGCAATAATTTCATTGTTTTGCATTGCTATGCATTGATCAGTGATATTGGCACTCTTCTAGTACCATCTGCTCGAAGCCGACTGTATCCGTAGAGTGATGATTGACTACATATAGGTAAGGAGGAGACCTCCAGACATCGAAGGGGAATGCAGTGAGTGCCCAAACCAGTCAATTTAGGGTTAATGGGCTAACATCGACATGGTCACCAATGTCTGTTATTGGCAATGAGTCCTGAATGGCATCATTCACTATCTGTTAAGCAAGCACAGCTCCTGCACTAACTTTTTAGACAGAATACAGCTTGGGCTGTACATGTACATCATGGTGGGCTAAGGTCCAGCCAGCCATGTCATACATGAGCATCCAATGTCATCTAATGTACACTTGTGTAGGCCATTCCACAAATCACATACTTTATAGTCTATAATCTTACTAGTATGGCTATATTATGGCTTCATACGCCAGTGCTTAAAATTAGAAACCATATGAGAGAGGTTCCCTGCATACTCCAATACGCAAATAAAGCCATATACATGTGTTCCCGGGGTGTAAGTCAATGTAGCAACATGTATCATGACAATCTTCAGAGAATACATTTGTGTTCATCAGAATGACTTAACCCCTTAAGGACCGGAGGTTTTTCCGTTTTTGCATTTTCGTTTTTTGCTCCTTGCCTTTAAAAAATCATAACTTTTTCAAATTTACACCTAAAAATCCATATGATGGCTTATTTTTTGCGCCACCAATTCTACTTTGTAATGACGTCAGTCATTTTGCCCAAAAATCTATGGTGAAGCGGGAAAAAAAATCATTGTGCGACAAAATTGAAAAAAAAACGCTGTTTTGTAACTTTTGGGGGCTTCCGTTTCTACGTAGTACATTTTTCGGTAAAAATGACACCTGATATGTATTCTGTAGGTCCATACGATTAAAATGATACCCTACTTATATAGGTTTGATTTTGTCGGACTTCTGGAAAAAATCATAACTACATGCAAGAAAATTAATACGTTTAAAATTGTCATCTTCTGACCCCTATAACTTTTTTATTTTTCCGTGTATGGGGCGGTATGAGGGCTCATTTTTTGCGCCGTGATCTGAAGTTTTTAACGGTACCATTTTTGCATTGATAGGACTTATTGATCACTTTTTATTCATTTTTAAATGATATAAAAAGTGACCAAAAATTCACTATTTTGGACTTTGGAATTTTTTTGCGCGCACGCCATTGACCGAGCGGTTTAATTAATGATATATTTTTATAATTCGGACATTTCCGCACGCGGTGATACCACATATGTTTATTTTAATTTTTATTTACACTGTGTTTTTTTTTTTATTGGAAAAGGGGGGTGATTCAAACTTTTAATAGGGGAGGAGTTAAATGATCTTTATTCACTTTTTTTTTTCACTTTTTTTGTGCAGTGTTATAGGTCCCATAGGGACCTATAACACTGCACACACTGATCTTCTATGTTGATCACTGGTTTCTCATAAGAAACCAGTGATCAGCGATTCTGCCGCATGACTGCTCAGGCCTGGATCTCAGGCACTGAGCAGTCATTCGGCGATCGGACAGCGAGGAGGCAGGTAGGGGCCCTCCCGCTGTCCTGTCAGCTGTTCGGGATGCCGCGATTAGCCGCGGCTATCCCGAACAGCCCGACTGAGCTAGCCGGGAACTTTCACTTTCACTTTTAGCCGCGCGGCTCAGCTTTGAGCGCGCGGCTAAAGGGTTAATAGCGCGCGGCGCCGCGATCGGCGCTGCGCGCTATTAGAGGCGGGTCCCGGCTTCACTATGATGCCGGGCCCGCCATGATATGACGCGGGGTTACTGTGTAACCCCGCGTTATATCAGAAGAGCAGGACCAAGGACGTACCGGTACGTCCTTGGTCCTTAAGGGGTTAATAGACTGGCGAGCATTTCTAAGGTGACACAATACGTCTTGATAAATGCTTGTTCACACACATCAAGGCTCAGCTGTGACTACATTAAGAGAAACAGTATCTTGATGTGAAGGACAGAGGTCACAGACACATTGTAAATGAGCCCATAGAACACAGTTATCCCTATATTGACAATGCAGTTACAACACTATAACGCTTTCATTTTAATGTCTCTTATTTATTAAAGTAAACTAGGTGGCAGCATTTTTCAAAAAATAAAGTTTTAAACTAATGGGACACAAAGCAAATAATCAGAGTTCAGTCGGGGTTTATAGGTTTTAGTTTGTGAGGTTTCTTTGGTGTCTACCTTTATGTTTGTTTGTTTTTTTTCATACAAGATGTGCAAGATTATTCCATAAAAAATGCATGCTTCACTTTCCATTTCCCTACCCATTTCTGTGAGAATAGATAGTTAAAAACACATAACATCTATTATTTTCAAATCCTCCTTTCCAGAGAAATTTATCTGCCAACATTTTTTTTAAAGTGAATCGCACATTATCTAAAACATTACATAAAAAAGTGCTAAATGTGGCACTTGTCGTTTTTATATTGGACTTGTGTTCAGAGGTGGGGTAGTGGGCAAACACTATTTTCCTAGATGGCCTTTGTGTTCCTCAGACCTTACCTGATTTCATATGTCTACTAGTGTTGGGCGCGAATATTCGCATTTCAAATTTTTATAACAAATATTGCAAATTAGCGAATTTGCGAATATTGCGAATATATTCACTATATATTCGAAATTGCGAATATCAGATTTTTTTCCGTATATGTGAATATTCACATATTCCTTCTTTTCACTTGTGGGCCAATTAGAATGATGCAAATACACTTGTCAGAGGTTATCAACAACATCCCTAGCGACCAATAGTAAAGTTACCCACCCCCTCACTGTTTTCTTCCTCGAATACGTGAATATCCGAATATGCGAATATTCACATATTCGAATATAATGAATGCACAAAATTTGCAAACATAGGACAAATATCACTATTGTTGATAACCTCTGACAAGTGTATTTGCATCATTCTAATTGGCCCACAAGTGAAAAGAAGGAATATGCAAATATACACATATGCGAATTTGCAGAAAAAAATTGAATATTCACACTTTGATATATATGGCGAATATATTTGCAATATCCGCAAATTCACGATATTCGTGATAACAATTTGAAAAGCGAATATTCATGTCCAACACTAATCAACAACATCCCTAGCAACCAATAGTAAAGCTGCCCACCTACTCACTCACTGTTTTCTTCCTCAAATACGTGAATATGCGAATATTCACATATGCAAATCTAAAGAATACGTGAAATTCGCGAATATAGGACGAATATTCGTCTATATATTCGCAAAATATCACAAATTCGCATATGGGCAATGCCGCTCATCACTAATGTCTACCAAGAAGAATGCTATAAAATAAATTGCACTGCTGAATGTGTTGGCGCTGTACATAATTCTTAACCCCTTAATGACGCAGTGTATTTTCAGTTTTTGCATTTTCATTTTTTCCTCATCACTTTCTAAAAATCATAACCCTTTCAATTTTGCACCTAAAAATCCACATTATGGCTAATTTTCTGTGCCACCAATTCTACTTGGCTCTGACATTGGTCATTTTACCCAAAAATCCACGGTGAAACGGAAAAAAAATCATTGTGTGACAAAATTGAAGAAAAAATGCCATTTTGTAAATTTTGGGGGCTTCCATTTCTACGCAGGGCATATTTCGGTAAAAATGACACCTTATCTTTATTCTGTAGGTCCATACGGTTAAAATTATACCCTACTTGTGTAGGTTTGATTTTGTCGTACTTCTGGAAAAAATCTGAACTACATGCAGGAAAATGTATACGTTTAACCCCTTAACGACGCAGGACGTACATTTACGTCCTGCGCCGGCTCCCGCGATATAAAGCGGGATCGCGCCGCGATCCCGCATCATATCGCGTCAGTCCTGGCGCTCATCAACGGCCGGGACCTACGGCTAATACCACACATCGCCGATCGCGGCGATGTGCGGTATTAACCCTTTAGAAGCGGCGGTCAAAGCTGACCGCCGCTTCTAAAGTGAAAGTGATCTCAGTCGGGCTGTTTGGGACCGCCGCAGTGAAATCGCGGCGTCCCGAACAGCTTACAGGACACCGGGAGGGCCCTTACCTGCCTCCTCGGTGTCCGATCGGCGAATGACTGCTCCTTGCCTGAGATCCAGGCAGGAGCAGTCAAGCGCCGATAACACTGATCACAGGCGTGTTAATACACGCCAGTGATCTGTGCAAGAGATCAGTGTGTGCAGTGTTATAGGTCCCTATGGGACCTATAACACTGCAAAAAAAAAGTTTAAAAAAAGTGTTAATAAAGGTCATTTAACCTTCCCTAATAAAAGTTTGAATCACCCCCCTTTTCCCATAAAAAATAAAACAGTGTAAAAAAAAAAAAATTAAACATATGTGGTATCGCTGCGTGCGTAAATGTCAGAACTATAAAAATATATCATTAATTAAACCGTAGGGTCAATGGCGTACGCGCCAAAAAATTCCAAAGTAAAAAAAAAGCACATTTTTGGTCACTTTTTATTCCATTAAAAAATGAATAAAAATTGATCAAAAAGTCCGATCAAAACAAAAATCATACCGATAAAAACTTCAGATCACGGCGCAAGAAATGAGTCCTCATATCACCCTGTACGTGGAAAAATAAAAAGTTATAGGGGTCAGAAGATGACATTTTTAAACGTATAAATTTTCCTGCATGTAGTTATGATTTTTTCCAGAAGTGCGACAAAATCAAACCTATATAAGTAGGGTATCATTTTAACCGTATGGACCTACAGAATAATGATAAGGTGTAATTTTTACCGAAATATGCACTGCGTAGAAACGGAAGCCCCCAAAAGTTACAAAATGGCGTTTTTTCTTCGATTTTGTCGCACAATGATTTTTTTTTCCGTTTCACCGTGCATTTTTGGGTAAAATGACTAATGTCACTGCAAATTAGAATTGGCGATGCAAAAAATAAGCCATAATATGGATTTTTAGGTGGAAAATTGAAAGGGTTATGATTTTTAAAAGGTAAGGAGGAAAAAACGAAAGTGCAAAAACTGAAAAACCCTGAGTCCTTAAGGGGTTAAAAATGTCCTCTTCTGACCCCTATAACTTTTTTACTTTTCCACTTACAGGGCAGTATGGAGGCTAATTTTTTGCACCGTGATCTGATGTTTTTATCGATATAATTTTTGTTTTGATTGGACTTTTTGATCTCTTTTTATTCCCTTTTTTATGATATAAAAAGTGACCAAAAATACGCTATTATGGACTTTGGAATTTTTATACATGTACGCCATTGTCCGTGCGGTTTAATTAACAATATATTTTTATAGTTCGGACATTAACACACGCAGCGATACCACATATGTTTATTTTTATTTACACTGGGTTTTTTTTATTGGGAAAAGGGGGGTGATTCTGACTTTTATTATGGAAGGGGTTAAATGATCTTTATTAACACTTTATTTTCAATTTTTTTTTGCAGTGTTATAGCTCCCATAAGGACCTATAACACTGCACACACTGATCTTATACTCTGATCACTGCCTGGCAAGAGCCGGGCATTGATCAGTGTTATTGCCGCTCGACTGCTCCTGCCTGGATCTCAGGCACTAAGAAGTCATTCGGCGATTGGACAGCGAGGAGGCAGGTAGAGATCCTCCAGCTGTCATGCAAGCTGTTCGGGACACCACAATTTCATCGCGGAGGTCCCGAACAGCTCCACTGAGTTAACCGGCAACTTTTACTGTCACTTTAGACGCGGCAATCAACTTTGATCACCGTGTCTGACGGGTTAATACTGGGCATCACTGCGATCGGTGATGTCCGGTATTAGACGGGGGTCTCGGCCATCAGGGCCGCAGGGACCAACGCGATATGACGCGGGGTCAGCGTGTGACCCCGCGTTCTATCACGGGAGCCCGCTCATGACGTATGCATACGTCACATAGTGGGAAGGGGTTAAAGGGGTACTCCGGTGGAAAACTTTTTTTTTTTTTTTTAAATCAACTGGTGCCAGAAAGTTAAACAGATTTGTAAATTACTTATATTAAAAAAATATATATATATTTAATCCTTCCAGTACTTATTAGCTGCTGAATACTACAGAGGAAATTATTTTCTTTTTTCAACACAGTGCTCTCTGCTGACATCTTTGTCCATTTTAGGAACTGTCCAGAGCAGCATATGTTTTCTATGGGGATTTTTTCCAAAGCAATGTGGTCATGATGTCAGCAGAGAGCACAGTGTTCCAAAAATAAAATTATTTTCTCTGTCGTATTCAGCAGCTAATAAGTACTGGAAGGATTAAGATTTTTTGATAGAAGTAATGTACAAACAAAAAAAGTTTTCCACCGGAGTACCCCTTTAAAGATAGGGGCACAATGGGGAGGCAGAAAAGTTATCACCTAGGGTATTGTTAAGCATTGCAATTTCCAGGTAAAAAATTTTCTATTAGATTTTTACCCTGTTTTCCCTGTGTTAATAAAAACAATAGGAATCTGAAAGATAAAAAGCAATAGGGGACCATTGCAAGAATAAGTTTCAAGTAGAGACAAGGCAACTCACCAAAGCAGACATCTATAGAGCAGTGGTTTATTAGATTTTGATTAAAGGGGTATTCCAGGCCAAAACTTTTTTTTATATATCAACTGGCTCCGGAAAGTAAAACAGATTTGTGAATTACTTCTATTAAAAAATCTTAATCCTTCCAATAGTTATTAGCTTCTGAAGTTGAGTTGTTGTTTTCTGTCTAACTGCTCTCTGATGACTCACGTTCCGGGAGCTGTGCAGTTCCTATGGGGATATTCTCCCATCATGCTCAGCTCCCGGGACGTGACATCATCATTGAGCAGTTAGACAGAAAACTTCAGAAGCTAATAACTATTGGAAGGATTAAGATTTCTTAATAGAAGTAATTTACAAATCTGTTTAACTTTCCGGAGCCAGTTGAGATATATATAAAAAAAGGTTTTGCCTGGAATGCCCCTTTAAGCAGAAATCACAAGTCCATGCTGACACGCTATCGTGAGAGTGAGAGAGAGTTGAACAGGGTCGGGGACAAGGCAACGTTCGTTTCACCTAATATGATGCTTCTTCTGGCCCTTCAGATTTTGCAGAACTACAACTCCCAGCAAGCCTGGACAGTCTCAGTATGCTGGGAGTTGTAGTTGTGCAACCTCTGAAGGGCTACAGTTTGGACACCACTACACAGTGGTCTCCAATCTGTTCTCCTCCTGTTGTTGCATAACTCAAACTCCCAACATGTCCTTAGGCTGTCTGGGCATGCTGGGAGCTGTTGTTTAGCAACAACTGGAGGCACACTGGTTGGGAAACATTCTGTTTCCTAACTCAGTGTTTCCCAACCAATGTGCCTCCAGCTGTTGCAAAACTATAACTCCCAGCATGCACTGACAGACCATGCATGCTGGGAGTTGTAGTTTGCCAACAGTTGGAGGCACATAGTTTGGGAAACACTGAGTTAAGTAACAAACTCTCAGTGTTTTGCAACCAGTGTGCCTCCAGCTGTTGCATAACTACAATCCTCATCATGCATGGACAGCCAGAGGGCATGCTGGAAGTTGTAGTAGTATGCCTCCAGCTGTTGCATAACTACAAGTCCCAGCATGCCCTTCAACTGTCACTGCATGCTGAGAGTTTTTTCAACAGCTGGTTGCGAAATACTGAGAGTTTGTTACCTAACTCAGTGTTTTGCAACCAGTGTGCCTCCAGCTGTTGCAAACTACAACTCCTAGCATGCCCTTTGACTGTCCATACATGCTGGGAGTTATAGTTTTGCAACAGCTGGAGGCACACTGGTTGCAAAGTTTGAGTTAAGTAACAAACTCTCAGTGTTTTGCAACCAATGTGTCTCCAGCTGTTGCATAACTGCAACCCCCAGCATGCACAAACAGCCAAAGGGCATGCTGGGAGTTGTAGTTTTGCAACAGCTGGAGGTTTGCCCCCCCCCCCCCCCCATGTGAAGGTACATGGTACATTCACACGGGCGGGGGTTAACAGTGAGTTTCTTGCTGCAAGTTTTAGATGCAACAAATTTTCTGCTGTAGCTCAAACTCCCAGCGGGAAACTCACTGTGAACCCCTGCATGTGTAAATGTATCCTAAAAACATTACACTACACTACATCTACACAAAATAAAGGGTAACACACTACATATACACACTACCCTACACATTCCCCCCCCCTTCCCCCCAATAAAAATGAGAAACGTCTGGTACGGCACGGTTTCTAAAATGGAGCCTCCAGCTGTTGCAAAACAACAACTCCCATTGTTGCCGGATAGCCATTGACTGTCCAGGCATGCTGGGAGTTTTGCAACAGCTGGAGGCACCCTTTTTAGGAAACACTGCTGTAGGGTAATTTTGGTATCCGGGCTGTCCCTATGCAAATCCATAATATAGGGCTCAAATACGCATGGCACTCTCTCAATTCAGAGCCCTGTCGTATTTCAAGGCAACAGTTTAGGGCCACATATGGGGTATTTCCGTACTCGGGAGAAATTGCCTATCAAATTTTGGGGGGCTTTTTCTCCTTTTACCCCTTATGAAAAGGTAAAGTTGGGGTTTACTCCAGCATGTTAGTGTAAAAAAATTTTTTGGGGAAGCTACACCTCTCAAGGAACATAACAATAGGAAAAAAGCCCCCCATAATTTGTAACACCATTTCTTCTGAGTAAGAACATACCCCATATGTGGATGTAAAGTGCTCTGTGGGCGAACTACAATGCTCAGAAGAGAAGGAGCGCCAATGGGCTTTTGGAGAGAGAATGTGTCTGGAATTGAAGCCCCCATGGTGCCCATTTTGGAAACTACACCCCTCATGGAACATAACAAGGGGTACAGTGAACATTTACACCCCACAGGTGTCTGACAGATTTTTGGAACAGTGGTCTGTGTAAATGAAAAATGTCATCTTTCATTTGCACAGCCCACTGTTCCGAAGATCTGGCAGACGCCAGTGGGGTGTAAATGCTCACTGCACCCCTTATTAAATTCTGTGAGGGGTTTAGTTTCGAAAATGTGTTCAAATGTGGGGGGGTGGGGGGGGGGCACCACGGGGGGCTTTGTAAACACACATGGCCCCTGACTTCCATTCCAAACTAATTCTCTCTCCAAAAGCTCAGTGGTGCTCCTTCTTTTTGAGCATTATAGTGCGCTCGCAGTGCACTTGACATCCACACATGGGGTATTTCTTTACTCAGAAAAGATGGGGTTACAAATTTTGGGGGCATTTTCTCCCATTACCCCTTGTAAAAATGTAAAATTTGGGGGGAAAAATGCATTTTGGTGACAAAAAAAATGTCATTTACACATCCAAATTTAACGAAAAGTCATCAAACACCTGTGGGGTGTTAAGGCTCACTGTACCCCTTGTTACATTCCTTGAGGGGTGTAGTTTCCAAAATGGTATGCCATATGGGGGGTTTCTGCTGTTCTGGCACCATAGGGGCTTCCTAAACGTGTCATGCCCCCCAAAAAAACATTTCAGAAAAACTCACTCTTCAAAATCCCATTGTCGCTCTTTCCCTTCTGAGCCCTTTAGTGCACCCACAGAGCACTTAACATCCACATATGAGGTATTTCCTTACTCAAGAGGAATTGGGTTACAATTTTTGGGTGATTTTTCTCCTTTTCCCCCTTGTAAAAATTCAAAAACTGGGTCTAAAAGAACATGCGAGTGTTAAGAATGAAGATTTTGAATTTTCTCCTTCACATTACTGCTATTCCTGTGAAACACCTAAAGGGTTAACACACTTTCTGAATGTCATTTTGAATATTTTGAGGGGTGCAATTTTTATAATGGGGTCATTTATGAGGTCATTCTAATATGAAGGTCCCTCAAATCCACTTCAAATCTGAACTGGTCCCTGAAAAATTCAGATTTTGAAAATGTTGTGAAAAATTGGAAAATTGCTGCTATACTTTGAAGCCCTCTGATGTCTTCCAAAAGTAAAAACATGTCAACTTTATGATACCAACATAAAGTAGACATATTGTATATGTGAATGAATTTATAATTTATTTGGGATGTCCATTTTCCTTATAAGCAGAGAGTTTCAAAGTAAAAAAAAAAAAGCAAAATTTTCACTTTTTCATCAAATTTGGGAATTTTTTTTTACCAATTAATTTTTTTACCAATAAATAATGCAAGTATCGACAGGAATTTACCAGGGTAGCTAATATGCAAATGTTTTTCTCTGCGCATTGGAGGAGGGATCCAGAGGTTCTAGCAATTGTCCTGTCCCCCATGGCAAGATATCACCTCCTGTTCATGCATAGTCATTACAGCCTGAAGATCAGCATCACAGGAAAAAAGAAAATGAGAGTAGGTCACATGGGAGGGGGGATCGACAGTGCAGGATAGAGGAGATTGTGGCTGAAGGACGTGTGATGATGGTGAAAAGTAGGTGGGTTGAGCTTAGGTGGAGGTCACGTTTCCTGTAGAAAGTGGAGCTCCACTCTGCATCTAGACCCTCTTGCAGGGAAAGACTCTCTGGTCATCCAGACATGAGAGGTTGACTGTAATGAATATGCATGAAGCAGGAGGGGATATCTGGTGACAGGGGATGGAGGAAGGATTGCTAGAACCTCCAGATCATTCCTCCAATGTTCAGATACAAACATTTGTACATTAGCAACATTGAAAATGTCTCAACAACCACTGAACAGATTTTCTTCAGATAAAGGTTAGTGCAGGTGATCCTGATAGTAGATTCCCTTACATGACATTGTCAAAAGTAATCATGGGCATTTGTCAGCCCAATGACACCCCATCATAGGCATGACCTAATAGTTTAAAAATGACAAGCAATTATGCTATGAAATTCTATAGGGAGGGATTTATCTAGACTGTATGGTAGTTTTCTTCGGAAAGTTTTGTGCAAATCATGGTTTTGTGCAGGAAATTGTACCCCTATGCCACTTTTAGAAAAACTTTTAAAAGAGTGGCCTCCTGCAACCTGGCAAATTTATCATAACTTATGCAAGAAATCCGAGATACCGGTCTTTAATTAAAGAAAAAGTTAAATATAGTAAATTATCTCTCCCTTAGATACTGTGCTTAAAAGGGAGCTCTGTCCCTAGACATTGTATCCTCTATCCAAAAGATTGGGGATAAGATGTCTGATTGCTGCTGGTCCTCCTGCTGAGACCCACCGTGATCTCCGGTCCTGCACCCTGGCGTCCTGAACCTTTCTGTTCAGAACATCGGCTTTGTGCTTCTGTGTTTGTGACAGCTGTGTACAGCTGTCATGCCCGCTCACATAGTAATATATGGAGGGGGCATGGTGTGAAATCATTAATACAGAAGCCCGAAACCCGCGTTCTGAACTGAAATGTTTAGAACGATGTCTAGGGCAGGAGTGCCCCTTTAATAATCACCCCTATGTATTTTGAAGAACTTTTAAAGCAATCTAAGTGTCAAGAAAGGAGAGCTTCCACTCCCTGGCACACCTCCTCATTTTCTTTTACTTCCCAGTCCTTCCTTGATTGACATGATCTTTTACATCAATCAAGGTGGGGCTGGGAAGTGTGAGTGACCAAAGAGGTGTGCCATACTATGGCACTTAAGCAGTTAGCCCCACCTTAAAACATATTTAAAAATGTTACTAATAGTTCACCATTGTCCGAGCATGCTGGGAGTTGTGGTTTTTCAACACCTGGAAGAATCCTGGTTGGGAAACACTGGTATAATGTGACACTCCTGCTAATGGGAACTGCGTTCCTGCTGTGGAAAAAGTGCAGGAACTCCGTTCCCATGAGTTCCTGCAGGACTTGAGCCATGGGTACAGTGTAAGCTTATAGTAAGCAATGCACACCTTGCTACAGATCTGTCTGACAGGGATACATAAGGCAACAATATACACAAGGCTTTATTTTATATCTAGTCAATCAATGCACCAAACACTGAATCTCTTAAAGAGAAACAGCGGTGGTCAAAGGTTTTTATTTTTATTTTGTCCCTTATTGTTTTTGTTGATGAACCATCTCTTCTCTGTCGTGTTTGTAAGGAGTAATCCTATTTTCTGCACCTCAAGCTCAGCATTGTCCACCTGCATGTATTTCTGGCTTTGCCCAGGGCCTTAAACTATTGTTCCCAGTAGTACTCGCGTCACTGTTTTCCTTCTTTTATGAATCCCGTCCAGTCCACTCTTTTATTCCTCCCAGCCTCCGCCCAGTTTTTTTTTTTTTTGCACGCCCTTCTGGCCAGGCAACTACCATGTTCTGCCTTCCCAATATAAGTGTACCGCCCTGCTTTCGGTCTGGAACACAGACTAAGTAACTCTTCCATGACGTTTGCCAACTCCAGGACCCATGCGCACAGGGCACAATATGATTGGCCCCAGAACAGGGAGACTCAGGAAGACAGGAAGACTCAGAACATGCCGACCATGGGAGGAGGGGAACACGTTCATCATCGCCAACATATTGACAACAACAAGGCGCCGGCACACAATCAACGGTGGATGACTGTAACAGCAAAGAGCAAAAGCTGCAGAACATCTAATGGGAAAAACAAGCAATCAATCAAAACAGACAGAAGGATGGTATATTTAATACAGTATTTTCTCTATGCTGCTAAATAAAAGGACTTTTCTGGTACCAGAGTTCCCCTTTAAGTATTTTTATGGCACATAGCAGTTGCTGCTTTTCAGTATCTACAATTAAAGATTCAATCTGGCCCTACCATCCACAGAGTTCAGTAAACTCATATATTTTTATACTACACTACAATTACCTAACCTTCGCAACAGCGATTTTTTTTCCTTTGTAAAAAATGCCGGTCTCAGCAAATGCTGCATATTACATAGAGTTTGTTATTTTGCAAACACCACAGAATTAATTCATAGGGATTTGAAACATAGCTTTTCCTACTTTTTATTTTTAACTTTTTTTTTTCATTGCCATTAATTGCACAGTAAAAATATTTTTAACTACTAGGTTAAAGATTCTGGTGCAACTGAGAAATATCCCAAATTGCTCTGGGTTCCCTGTACTGTAATCATATTACAGTGGAAAAAAGCTGCTATGTGTCGCCTTTCCCTCTCGTTCTCTTTTTTGTCTTCCTGAAATCTTTGTGTGTTCTCACTAATTTTGCATATAATTAATTATTTTAAAATTGGCTAGTTAGTTAATTGAAACCGGTTTGCAATTCAATTAGCATTTAGATGCCAATGTCGATGCTGGAATCTCTGGTGAATTCATTAGAGAGCTGGATGTTTTAGATACAAAATACATGTATTAGTAGTCACACTCTTATCAACCACAATAAATAGTGTCCTCATCCTTGACAAGACTTTTAATTAATACAAATAAAGTCATTTTTGAATGGAGAACATTTATTTAATATTGCATATATTTCCATATTTATTTATTTTTGTTTAATAGTCACCACTAAATATACATAAATGCCTTATTAAGTGTGCATTGCTTATAATATTAAGCCCACCGGCCGCATATTGGCCATGATTTACTGAGAGTGGAGTGGAGGTTTCTTTGTGGGTTTTAATTCCCTATAATTTATTTTCCACGGTATTTACTAAGGTTTCCCTACATTTTCCACTTTCCCTACACTTTGCTTTTTTTTACACATGCTCTGATCTGTCTGGTTTTCCTCAGCTGAAATCCACCACATTTTATGTGGCAACCTTAGTAAATATGTGGGGTTTTTGTGAAAATGTTGGGGACATGCCCCCTTTCTATGACCACACCCCTTTTCATGTTTTCTCAGTAAAATGAAGAGCTGGTCGGGATTTTCAATTCTGGCACAGACAGAATTCTGGTGCAGACATAAGTCTGGTGCAATGAGACAGAATTCTGGTGCAAATTCCGGCGTGCAAATTTGTGGCACAATGCGCTAGAATCTGGTGCACAACCCGACAAAATATGTCGGGATTACAATAGTAAATGAGGGCCATTGTGTAAGTCCCCCTTGTGCTATAATAAGGTTTTATAAATGCTGTTTCAGCTCTTCTGTGGGATTAGATCAGATAGGCTAGCCTTAGTGTCACAGCACTTAAATTACCTATAGGCATTGTCGACCCTTACCTTGGTTCATGGTGGACTACTTTAATATATACTGAATACTTGGAATACCTTTTTAAAGGGGTTATCTGGCAATAGAAAAAATAATTGTATAATGTCAATGTAATGCCGAACGCTCTGGGCCCCGCTTCCCCTCCGGAGCGCTCGCGGCGTCACTTCCCTGCAGAGCGCTGCTCTGTGTCCCTCGGCGGGGATGCGATCCCCGTGGCGGGACGTGCCCGCCCGCGGGTCGCATCCCGTGACACTCACCAGCCCCATCCTTCTGCTCAGTCCCGGCGCGCGCGGCCCCGCTCTCTAGGGCGCGCGCTTGCCGGGTCTCTCAAATTTAAAGGGCCAGTGCACCATTAATTGGTGCCTGGTCCAATTAGTTCCTAACACTCCCTACACTATATAAACCCACTTCCCCTTCCTGTCCCTGCCGGATATTGTTGCCTTGTGCCCTGAGAAAGCGTTTCTGTGTGTTCCATTGCCTGTGTATTCAGACCCTTGTCGTTGCCCCTGACTACGAACCATTGCTGCCTGCCCAGACCTTATGCTATGTCCGACCTTGCTCTTGCCTTGTCCTTGTGTACCGCGCCTGTCTCAGCTGTCAGTGAGGTTGAGTCGCTATCGCGTGGAACGACCTGGGGGTTACCTGCCGCTGCAAGTCCATCCCTATTTGTGGCGGGCTCTGGTGAAAACCAGTAACCCCTTAGATTCTGTTCCCCTGGTACGGCCCACGCCATCACCTCATTGACACAGAGGATCCACCTCCCGTGTCCTCTCCACATACCAGTCCGGATCCTGACAGTCAAAATATGTAATAAAACATATGAACATATGAATAAAGGAGTTTCCGATCACCGGACATCCAGGAGCAGACAGGAGAAGAAACAGATCTTTAGGAGGTGCAAAGATGTATAGATGGCCTGGAGTAACCGCAGACACCCATTAAAATAAAAACCTGTTTATTAAATAAAATCGTTCGATCGACAATGCGTTTCAAGAGCTAGTGCTCTCTTTATCAAGTCTATAAAGACAGATAGACTTGATAAAGAGAGCAATAGCTCTCGAAACGCGTTGTCGCTCGAACAATCTTGTTTAACTCCTTAAGGATGCAGGGCGTACCTGTATGCCCTGCGCCCGGTCCCGGTATATAATGCGGGGTCAAGCCATGTCCCCGTGTCATACCGGGTCGGTTCCGGTGGCTAATGATAGCCGGGACCCTGGGCTAATAGCGTGCGGCACCAATCATCGTGCCGTGCTATTAACCCTTTAGATCTAAAATGAAAGTAAAAGCTTCCCGGCAGCTCAGTCGGACTGATCGGGATCATCGTGATAAAATCATGATGTTCCGATCAGCGAGGACGTGAGAGGAGGTCCCCTTACCTACCTCCGTCGCCTCCGATCGGCACTTGATTGCTCCAAGGGTGAGATACAGGCTTGAGCTATCGACCACCTATAATACTGATCAATGCAAAGCGATCAGTGTGTGCAGTGTTATAGCCCCCTATGGGAGCTATAACACTTCAAAAGAAAATGAAAAAAAAAAGTTAATAAAGGTCATTTAACCCCTTCCCTAATAAAAGTTTGAATCACTCCCTTTTCACATAAAAAAAAAAAATAATGATTTTTCCTGCATGTAGTTATGATTTTTTTCAGAAGTAATACAAAATCAAACCTATATAAGTAGGGTATCATTTTAGGCCATATTCGAATTGGCGATATTTCGCGAATATATGGACGAATATTCATCATATATTCGTGAAATTTGCATATTCGCTATATTCGCTTTTATATATTTTTTTGGCATATGCGAAAATATATGGGCGTATTCGCTAATATTGAGCCCTCCCTTCTTTAATGGTACAGGGAACTATGACTAGTGCACCAACTCTGTGATTTTTTGCCCAATGAAACCATTAGGCCCATTGTGGTCTATGGGGATCTCATGACATGTAAAACAGTAAGATAAGCAGGACTATCTTGGCAGCACAGTGGAATGGGAGACCACCACTGGTTCAAGTACTGGGGTGGGACAGAGGGTTACAGTGTTGTGGTTAAACTTTACTTTCCTGGAAAAGCTGCTGAGTTGCCCATAGCAAGGCCTTTTCAAAAATGAAAGAAGCAATCTGATTGGTTGCTATGGGCAACTGCACAACTCTTCCTCTACACTGGTTTTGATGAATTTCTCCCATAGACGGAGATTTATCAAAACCTGCCAGATGAAGAGTTTCTGGTTGGTTGCTATGGGCAACTCAGAAACTTTTCCAGGAAAGTAAAGTTTAACCACAACACTGTAACACTGTAACACTCTGTCCCACCCCTGGACTCAAACCAGTGGTGGGCTCCCATTCCACTGTGCTGCCAAGACGGTCCTGCTTATCTTACATGCCATGAGATCCCCATAAACCACAATGGGCCTATTGGTTTCAATGGGCAAAAAATCACTAATCACTAATGCACTAGTCATAGTTCCCTATACCATTAAAGAAGGGAGGGCTCAATATTCGCGATTGAATCGCGAATATTCGCATATGCGCATAAATTTTTCGCATATGCGGAAAAAAAAAATATTCGTAATTACGAATATATAGTGCTATATTCGCAATATTAGCGAGTTTGCGAATATGCGATATTCGCGATTAAAATTCGAATTGCGAATATTCGCGAGCAACACTAGTCATGGAGTGTCAGCATGGGACTAGTATAATGAAGGAAGGGAGTAGTTCACAGCTCATAAGTAGTGATGAGAGGCAGGGGTCATATTCAAATTTGCAATATTTTGCAAATATATGAATGAATATTTGTCGTATGTTTGCGAAATCCGCATTTTCGCTATGTTTGTTCTCTTTTTTTCCATGTGAAAATTCGTAATGAAATTCGCATAGTGCGCATGCGCAATTATATCTTTCACCTAAAAGAAGGTAGGGATCAGTGTTTAGTTTGGAAGTGCCGATATTCGCATAAAAATTTGCATACAAATTTGCAGAAAATGTGCATAAAAAAACAAATATTCATCATTACGAATATATTTCACTATATTCTAAATATTCGCAAAATCACAAAGTGCCGATATTCGTGGTAGAATTAGCATTTCGAATATTCACGCTCAACACTACTCATTAGCTGTATGGTTAGATAAGGCAACTGAGAGCCACATATCTGTCACAACTTTATGCAAGTCTATTTTGTCTACCACTAACACATCAAATTCAGAACTGACTGGTCACTTGCTGCCTTAGCTATCCTTTAACATGAGATAGTTTATGTTATTCACTTTCAGAAGGGGAACTGGGCC
Organism: Hyla sarda; assembly: GCF_029499605.1. Lineage (NCBI taxonomy): Eukaryota > Metazoa > Chordata > Amphibia > Anura > Hylidae > Hyla > Hyla sarda. The sequence continues at coordinate 358,078,262 of NC_079190.1, read as the reverse complement.
CCAATGCTAAATCTGTAAGGGGGGCCAATGTGTACCATGTGCCATTCATACTAATGGTAGCGACTGCTACCTCTGCATCCCCTGTAGTTACGCCCCTGCATACATTAGCTTAAAATATATTTGTCACGGCAAACACTATTGTCTAAATTATTAGTAGAACTTCTGTAATATATCTGTAATAGAAATGAGCAAGCCAGGCCCGACAAACCCAGTCTTGCTCAAAACTTTAGGGGAAAAGTGATTTGCAAAACTTGAATACTTTGCTTGGCTTGTGTGAACCTGACAACGGCACTATCATAGGAGAAGGGATGAGGAGCCTTGGCTTTTTCACACAATGTCAGCTTAGGATGAAGTAATAGGAACACTGATGTCAGGGTAGCCCAGCATACTTTGCAGCTAACAGCAAGATCGTATGTTAGCCAAGGATTGCCCTCATACAGCTCCGAGGAAAAATCAGGAGACAGTATAGAGGTGACATAAAAAACTGATTACACCCTATGCACAGAAGAACTCACTGTGGAACTAGTGATGCCAGAAAGCCTTTACAAATACAATAAAAAGCTATTTTAGCAAAGCATTGTGCAGTGGGCTGACCTTAGTGACTGGAATTACTGGGTTCAGTTGCTGCACTACAAATCCCAGCAGTGTGACTGCAGAATGAGCACCTCAGAGCCATTACATAACATTGAGTTACAGATCACGGGCGGACACAATAGGAATCAGGGAAGTGGTCCCGCGCTGCCGAACCTCCAAGAAGGGATGGATTACTGCTAGGTAATGTAATTTTAACTCTATTGGAACACACACAACGCGTTTCATGGCCCATATGGCCTTTTCATCATTGACGCCTGATGAAAAGGCCATATCGGCCTTGAAACGTGTTGTGTATTCCATTAAAGTAAAAATTACATTACCTAGAAGTAAGCCATCCCTTCGTGGAGGTTCGGCAGCGCGGGACCACTTCCCTGATTCTTATTGTGTCCTCCCTTGATCTGTTACATGCTATTTCAGCGTGGGAAGCCTGCAGCAGCCAAGAAGCAACATATGCTTTCTCCTCATTGCCCTCTGAGCATTGTGCTTGGAGCTACACAACGTTGCAAGGTGAGCACATTACTCACCTTTCTTTTCCATTCTTTTGTTGATGATCCTGCACATGGAAGCGCTCCTGTTTTTTCTTGTTTCTGCATAACATTGAGTTAAGCATTGTGCAGTGGGCTGACCTGTGATTGAACATAAATGTGGAATTGAACGTGTAATATGCATTTTACACCAAAATACCTATATTTTCTGGTTTTAATCAAAATCATTGCATTTGTTGCTGGTTTTATCACAAATCCTCACTTCTAGCATTGAGAGTGAACATGAAATAGGCATTTTACGCCTTTGCTTGTATTTCCTGGGATTAATCTAAAAACATTGCATTTGTAGCACTAAGAGTGAATGTGCAATAGGCTTCTGGGTCACCAGATTAGACCATTTTCCAGAACTTCCCCAGTTTGCCATGGGTGCTCTATCTCGTCCACCATTCAAAGCAGCATTAAATAGAGTCTTCAGCATGACAGGGGGTGTCCTCACCACTAAACAAACAAGATTGTCTGCCAGCAACATGGATAAGTGGACAAGTTAGGAATTTAAACCTCCTATGTCAGATGCCACTGGTTAGACAGTACTACCGCCACGCCTACTGTCCGCTGGCTGCTACAACTATTACTGCCTGCTTTTCCCTGGCTACAACTATAGCTAGTCCACCCACCATTGCTTGCTGTCTACAACTATCATTTTACTACCACTGCCTGCTGTACTGTCCACTGACTACTGCACATTTATCCACAGTCCACTCACCACTGCCTGCTGTCAGTTAGTTACTACGACTTCCACCAGTCCATCACCACCTGCTGTCTGCTGAATAATAATAGAATAGTCTGCAAATTTTCTGAAGTAATTACTCACCAATCAAATGTTACAAATCTGTTTATAATTTAGGAAATAAAAAAAATGCAATACAACTACAACATGAGAAAAAAGCCCAAGGGGAATCCGTACAGAAGAGAGTAGAACAAGTAACACAGGCAGAGACACTGCTGGCTTATGAAAAACCAAGATATCCACAGCACTCCCTGAGGTTGTAATCCAGCAAAATACTAAGTTATCGAATCTTGTGTCCACAGAACTCCAGCATCCAAAAAGTCAGTTGTAACAGCATCCAAGAGGCAGGTGAGGTAGAGCAAGTAATAAATGTTATTACCTGTAGAAAAAAATGTTTTCAGGGAAAAACTTTATTCCCTGTGGGAAATAATGTTTATTTATTTTATTTTTTTTGTTTGCTTGATTTCATAGACTTTTTTTTACTGCTGGCTTACAGTCTAAACCTAGAGCTTAATTCATAGCTTACACTACTGTTACGCCGAGCGCTCCGGGTCCCCGCTCCTCCCCGGAGCGCTCGCTTCACTCTCCCTGCTGCAGCGCTCCGGTCACATCCTCTGACCCGGGGCGCTGCGATTCCGCTGCCAGCCGGGATGCGATTCGCGATGCGGGTAGCGCCCGCTCGCGATGCGCACCCCGGCTCCCGTACCTTACTCGCTCTCCGTCTGTTCTGTCCCGGCGCGCGCGGCCCCGCTCTCTAGGGCGCGCGCGCGCCGGGTCTCTGCGATTTAAAGGGCCACTGCGCCGCTGATTGGCGCAGTGGTTCCAATTAGTGTGTTCACCTGTGCACTTCCCTATATCACCTCACTTCCCCTGCACTCCCTTGCCGGATCTTGTTGCCATTGTGCCAGTGAAAGCGTTCCTTGTGTGTTCCTAGCCTGTGTTCCAGACCTTCTGCCGTTGCCCCTGACTACGATCCTTGCTGCCTGCCCCGACCTTCTGCTACGTCCGACCTTGCTTCTGCCTACTCCCTTGTACCGCGCCTATCTTCAGCAGCCAGAGAGGTGAGCCGTTGCTAGTGGATACGACCTGGTCACTACCGCCGCAGCAAGACCATCCCGCTTTGCGGCGGGCTCTGGTGAAAACCAGTAGTGGCTTAGAACCGGTCCACTAGCACGGTCCACGCCAATCCCTCTCTGGCACAGAGGATCCACTACCTGCCAGCCGGCATCGTGACAGTAGATCCGGCCATGGATCCCGCTGAAGTTCCTCTGCCAGTTGTCGCTGACCTCACCACGGTGGTCGCCCAGCAGTCACAACAGATAGCGCAACAAGGCCAACAGCTGTCTCAACTGACCGTTATGCTACAACAGTTACTACCACAGCTTCAGCAGTCATCTCCTCCGCCAGCTCCTGCACCTCCTCCGCAGCGAGTGGCCGCTCCTGGGCTACGCCTATCCTTGCCGGATAAATTTGATGGGGACTCTAAGTTTTGCCGTGGCTTTCTTTCCCAATGTTCCCTGCATCTGGAGATGATGTCGGACCTGTTTCCCACTGAAAGGTCTAAGGTGGCTTTCGTAGTCAGCCTTCTGTCCGGAAAAGCCCTGTCATGGGCCACACCGCTCTGGGACCGCAATGACCCCGTCACTGCCTCTGTACACTCCTTCTTCTCGGAAATCCGAAGTGTCTTTGAGGAACCTGCCCGAGCCTCTTCTGCTGAGACTGCCCTGTTGAACCTGGTCCAGGGTAATTCTTCCGTTGGCGAGTATGCCGTACAATTCCGTACTCTTGCTTCAGAATTGTCCTGGAATAATGAGGCCCTCTGCGCGACCTTCAAAAAAGGCCTATCCAGCAACATTAAAGATGTTCTGGCCGCACGAGAAATTCCTGCTAATCTACATGAACTTATTCACCTAGCCACTCGCATTGACATGCGTTTTTCCGAAAGGCGTCAGGAACTCCGCCAAGATATGGACTCTGTTCGCACGAGGCGTTTCTTCTCCTCGGCTCCTCTCTCCTCTGGTCCCCTGCAATCTGTTCCTGTGCCTTCCGCCGTGGAGGCTATGCAGGTCGACCGGTCTCGTCTGACACCTCAAGAGAGGACACGACGCCGTATGGAGAACCTCTGCCTGTACTGTGCTAGTACCGAACACTTCCTGAGGGATTGTCCTATCCGTCCTCCCCGCCTGGAAAAACGTACGCTGACTCCGCACGAAGGTGAGACAGTCCTTGATGTCTACTCTGCTTCTCCACGTCTTACTGTGCCTGTGCGGATGTCTGCCTCTGCCTTCTCCTTCTCTACTGTGGCCTTCTTGGACTCTGGATCTGCAGGAAATTTTATTTTGGCCTCTCTCGTCAACAGGTTCAATATCCCGGTGACCAGTCTCGCCAGACCCCTCTACATCAATTGTGTAAATAATGAAAGATTGGACTGTACCATACGTTTCCGCACGGAGCCCCTTCTTATGAGCATCGGATCTCATCACGAGAGGATTGAACTTTTGGTCCTCCCCAATTGCACCTCGGAAATTCTCCTTGGACTTCCCTGGCTTCAACTTCATTCCCCAACCTTGGATTGGTCCACTGGGGAGATCAAGAGTTGGGGGTCCTCTTGTTCCAAGAACTGTCTAAAACCGGTTCCCAGTAACCCTTGCCGTAACTCTGTGGTTCCTCCAGTAACCGGTCTCCCTAAGGCCTATATGGACTTCGCGGATGTTTTCTGCAAAAAACAAGCTGAGACTCCTCGCCAGAAGCCCGCTGGTTTTCTTCATCCTCTGCCTGTCCCCGAACAGCCTTGGTCTCTGATTGGTATGGATTTTATTACTGATTTACCCCCTTCCCGTGGCAACACTGTTATTTGGGTGGTCGTTGATCGATTCTCCAAAATGGCACATTTCATCCCTCTTCCTGGTCTTCCTTCTGCGCCTCAGTTGGCTAAACAATTTTTTGTACACATTTTTCGTCTTCACGGGTTGCCTACGCAGATTGTCTCGGATAGAGGTGTCCAATTCGTGTCTAAATTCTGGAGGGCTCTCTGTAAACAACTCAAGATTAAATTAAACTTTTCCTCTGCATATCACCCTCAATCCAATGGGCAAGTGGAAAGAATTAACCAGGTCCTGGGTGATTATTTACGCCATTTTGTTTCCTCCCGCCAGGATGACTGGGCAGATCTTCTACCATGGGCCGAATTTTCGTATAACTTCAGAGTCTCTGAATCTTCCTCCAAATCCCCATTTTTCGTGGTGTACGGCCGTCACCCTCTTCCCCCCCTCCCTACTCCCTTGCCCTCTGGTTTGCCCGCTGTAGATGAAGTGACTCGTGATCTTTCCACCATATGGAAAGAGACCCAAAATTCTCTTTTACAGGCTTCATCTCGCATGAAAAAGTTTGCCGATAAAAAAAGAAGAGCTCCCCCCATTTTTGCTCCCGGAGACAAGGTATGGCTCTCCGCTAAATATGTCCGCTTTCGTGTCCCCAGTTACAAACTGGGACCACGCTATCTTGGTCCTTTCAAAGTCTTGTGCCAAATTAATCCTGTCTCTTACAAACTTCTTCTTCCTCCTTCTCTTCGTATTCCTAATGCCTTTCACGTCTCTCTTCTCAAACCACTCATCCTCAACCGTTTTTCTCCCAAATCTGTTCCTCCCACTCCTGTTTCCGGCTCCTCGGACATCTTCTCTGTCAAAGAGATCTTAGCTTCCAAAAAGGTCAGAGGGAAAACTTTTTTTTTAGTGGACTGGGAGGGTTGTGGTCCTGAAGAGAGATCCTGGGAACCTGAGGACAACATCCTAGACAAAAGTCTGCTCCTCAGGTTCTCAGGCTCTAAGAAGAGGGGGAGACCCAAGGGGGGGGGTACTGTTACGCCGAGCGCTCCGGGTCCCCGCTCCTCCCCGGAGCGCTCGCTTCACTCTCCCTGCTGCAGCGCTCCGGTCACATCCTCTGACCCGGGGCGCTGCGATTCCGTTGCCAGCCGGGATGCGATTCGCGATGCGGGTAGCGCCCGCTCGCGATGCGCACCCCGGCTCCCGTACCTTACTCGCTCTCCGTCTGTTCTGTCCCGGCGCGCGCGGCCCCGCTCTCTAGGGCGCGCGCGCGCCGGGTCTCTGCGATTTAAAGGGCCACTGCGCCGCTGATTGGCGCAGTGGTTCCAATTAGTGTGTTCACCTGTGCACTTCCCTATATCACCTCACTTCCCCTGCACTCCCTTGCCGGATCTTGTTGCCATTGTGCCAGTGAAAGCGTTCCTTGTGTGTTCCTAGCCTGTGTTCCAGACCTTCTGCCGTTGCCCCTGACTACGATCCTTGCTGCCTGCCCCGACCTTCTGCTACGTCCGACCTTGCTTCTGCCTACTCCCTTGTACCGCGCCTATCTTCAGCAGCCAGAGAGGTGAGCCGTTGCTAGTGGATACGACCTGGTCACTACCGCCGCAGCAAGACCATCCCGCTTTGCGGCGGGCTCTGGTGAAAACCAGTAGTGGCTTAGAACCGGTCCACTAGCACGGTCCACGCCAATCCCTCTCTGGCACAGAGGATCCACTACCTGCCAGCCGGCATCGTGACAACTACTCTGTTTCATCATACTTCATAAATGTCCTTTATTGACATCACAATATCAAAAAGACTCAGACAAAAGTCATATTACAATCTAAAATCTAATTTATTTAATTTAAGGGGTATTCTGGGAATTTTTTTTATTTGACTAAGCTAGATGGGCTGTAAAGTTAGTGTAGTTCATAATATAGTGTATGTACCTGTGTTTCATGGTGGTCTCGCAATTCTTCTATGATTCTTACCCCAACATTTATTTTTAACAACATACAAAATGAGTGTCCTCTTAGGTTTTCCCAGGTTCAAGTGTGGCCAAGATATGACATCACTAGTCAGGTGTTCAGAGGGAGCCTGTCTTTGCTTGGGTGGAGCAATGTTTTGGTGGGAGGATGATCACTCTGAAAGAATTTGCAACAGCTGGAGTCACCCTGGTCAGAAAACACTAATCTATTGCATTGAAGGCTGCACAGGTGTGTTTTAATGGGTATGGTGGCTGATGTCTGGAAGGAAAAAAAATGTACTCATACTTACAAACAAGGAACTATGGGATTTGTACTTTGAGAGAATGAACTCCAACAGGAAATAGCCACTTCCCAAAAAGATAGCCACAGTATTATGGTAATCTCACAACATAGCTATTTAGCCCCAAGACCAGCACAAATCATTCTAAGCATGTCCATTACTGTCCAGCAGATACATACTAAAATCACATTATGGTAAATAACCCCTTTAAGTGTACGAAAAAATTATAAAACAAAAAAAACTATGTACACAGTCCAATATATACAATAAAAGCCAGTATACAACATAGAGACATAATGGTCATGAGATTGTACAAATTCTAATTCCACTAATGTATGTCATTTATAAAGCCTGCATCCTTTAAGGGCAAAATGGCACAAACCCAACACAGAATTGTAACATGGGGCATTATATAATATCAATTCTTCATTAGTAGAAAAATCCCATGCCAAATTCTTATCTATTAGATGGAGATCAGAGATCAGTCACAAAGACTCTCTCACTATGAAAAACACTGTACATCCAAGTATTGCACACAGCCCAGTGTGCTCCAAGTTAATAATTCACTGCCCCTATGGTATTGCTGCGGGGGGAGTTTAACATTTGCTGCTGGGTTCGTCCACAAATAAAAGCTAACTATTCCTAGAAAGCAAGCATATTCTGTCATCTACTTACAGTTGATGGAGCCGTCTAACAAAAAATATTGTCCAAAAATAACAGCCCCTTAAACAAAAAACATATTGTTGGCTGCTGCTATACATCATAAAGTTATATACAGATGTCATGCACATTATTTGTTATTAGTTTCAGATCCGTTTTAGACTTTAAAGGACTGTCTATGAATTAGACAGTTTGAGTTAATCTGGGCCATGGTTTATAGACCTATGCATACTCCATCACATGATGTCTCTTGGAGGAGTATTGTTCTATCCCAGAAGAAATCTAACATGCAGTGAAACATAGCACACTTTTTGTTCAACTTCATATAAAATTGGAGACACACAGAGGCATAGCATGAGCCAATAGATATTTTTTTGCCATATTATGTATCCACACCTCACCGAGCCCAAACATACAACTTTAGTTCTCTTCTTCGCACACAAATTTTGCTCATGTGTGGCTCGCATTTTGTTTCACTCGGAGATACTGGTAACTTTGAACAATCAAACCTTGTTATATCTTCGGCAGACAAGTGTATGAGTGATTGTGACAAGTAAACACTGCTAGGTGTACCGTACCGTGTGCATGCACCGACAGGATCAATCTAACAATGCTTTATTGTTGCTAGAATGCCCAAAAAAGAGAAAGGAAGAAAAAAATCCCATTATCTGTCTATACAGAATAGTACAAAAATGTGATTAGACTTTTGGTTTTTTGCATGGATGGAGAAGGAGGTTAATATGATATTATTAGGCTGACCTGAATATGAATGAAGTCAGACATTCTTAATAAATGACTGCTAACTGAAAACATGAACAAATTAGCGTATGGTCCATTGCTTTTTAATAATGTCCTAGCCTTGTGTTTCCTCCTACACCTGGGAGATGAGTTAATCTTCGGAATGGTAGATTAGATTTCTTAACTACTTAGTTGCTGTTGAGATAATAGCTAGGATGACTCAGTCGTCTAATATTTTCAGGTTTTAATGACAGTGATAATATCAGTAGAATTCTACCTTATGATTTTCGATATGATGGAATCTGTGAAGATGACTAATGTAATCCTGTATTTTCAGCAACACACGTACATTTTCATTTTATTATTCATGTTGGCGTACACCTCTTAGTTCAATTATAGTTATAAAGTAATATATTAACAAGTTTATGTCAATTATTCATCTGCATCTCTAGTGGACCCCACTTACATGTACATTTTCTATTCCAGTGTCACAAATGAGAAATACTACAGAATCTATTGTAATCAATGTCCCTATGATTTTCTTAAATGGGTACTCCACCCCTAGACATCTTATCCCCTATCCAAATATAGCACGCAGCACCCAACTGTTACTGCTCTGGAAGCGCTGGAGGGTCTGGCTCGCGACCACGGGGACGGAAGATCGTGACGTCACGACTCCGCCCCGTGTGATGTCACGCCCCGCGCTCTCAATGCAAGTCTATGGGAGGGGGCTTGTCTCCCCCTCCCATAAATTTGCATTGAGGGGGCGGGTTGTGACGTCACACGGGGGCAGAGTCGTGACATCACGATACACCGTCTCCATGGTCAGGAGGTACAACACTGAGAGCCTCCAGCGCTTCCTGTAATGCTTACAGGTGGGTGCAGCATGCTATATTGAGGGGGTCCCCAGCGACGGGGCCCCCGCGATCAGACATCTCATCCCCTATCCTTTGGATAGGGGATAAGATGTCTAGGGGTGGAATACCCCTTTAAAGCACTGAATTGCTTATCCCCTTTTGACCCATGAAGTAAAGTTACATCATAGTTTGGGTGGGGAATTGTGAAGTGGACTCAGGAGCCAACATTGTTTACTGTCAATGGCGAGCATCTGAGAATAGTGCTATTGCAGCAATTAAAGTAAAACTGACAAGATGGTCACCCATACTAAGATGAACATTTAAGGTAGGGTCACATGTAATGGATCTGCAGTGTATTTTACTCTGTGGATCTGCTGATGACCAACCCTAGAGTGAGCCCCCCTGCCTGTGCCCTTGTCTCTGCTCGTAGCAGCAATCTATTGATACGAGCACACATGCAGGGATTTGCGCGACTGTTGTAAACTACACAAGCACGTGCAGTTTACTTACAGACATTGCGTCCACGATGTCTGAGAGTAAACTGCACATTTAGAAGATATAGCAATGAGGGCATTCCCTTTCCTCTTTTAGTGACGATTGTGCAGCTATCTCACACCTGTCCCTCCCGCCCCTTCATTACTATTCACTCCTTCTTCTGGTGACATCACTCTTGGCAGGCAAGTGATTCAGCTGTGCAGCTACAGATACAGCAGCAGGAGCAGTGGCGAATCTCCCCTCTCGGTTGCTGGGACCAATGTCACCAGAAGAAGCAGTGAAATGTGATGAAAGGGCCAGTGGAAAGCATGAGAGAAGGCAACAGGATTGTCAATTTGCCTTTAATAGTGATTGAGGCATGTAGAATTTGTAGAGTTTGGATTTCACAATTAATTGCATTGTTATAATCATACTGATCTGCAGAAGGAAGTTATCTTGACAGTTTTGCCATATGACAAACTTGTGTTTTCTTTTTCTATTTCCTCTCATAAATAATATTTTTCTTTTTCTTATTTTGTAAATTTTGTTTTTTTAACAGAAAGATGCCAATAAAAAATACAACTTGTCGCACAATAAATAAGTCTTTATACAACTCTGTTGGTGGAAGAATAAAAAAAATATATCGGTAGAGTTGGGCTTTTCACTGCTAGTGTCACTTAGGAATGTATTAAAGTAGTTTTAAGGCTAAGTTAATGCGAAAGTTATGGCGCCATGAGGTAGCCCATCGTAACTAACAGCTTGTTTAAAAACACACTGCGCTAGCAGCCTTTGCATGTTTTTTTACACGGAAATAAAGCAGCATAAAGCATAAAGCATTTTGTTGACAGGCATTTTCCAAGCATTCCAAAAATTCTCTCTTTTTGGGAGTAGCAACCGGTTTTGAGTCTGGCAAGTGAAGACACAATTGATTTTTTAAAGTGTTCCAAAAATTATTCCTTTTTGGGAACAACAGGATTGGTCCCCTTCCCCCTTAAATAATTAAGAAGTTATTCTGCAGCTTTTGTGTGAAAAGATGAAAATATGATCCCTTTTTTTTTAGGAAATCTTGAATTGCGTATGTGCAGGCCTGGCTGATAGTAGCAGCAAAGGTGAGGGGAATTGTTGGTAGTTGTAGTTAGCAAAAGACAGGCTGTGGTGGACTGGTGGTAGTTGTAGTAGGCAACAGAAAGGACAGCAGGCAGTGGTGGACTGGTGAAAGCTGTAGTATACTAGTGGACAGCAGGCTGTGGTGCACAGGTGGTAGTTGTAGTAGTCAATGGTCAGCAGGGAGTATCCAGCACACAGCAGGAGGTGGCCATAGTAGTATCCAGTGGACAGCAAGTGGTGGTAGTATTATGTAATCAGTGGCATCTGGCACAGGAGGTTTATATTCCTCACTGATCCATGCCTATTCATTTTTTGTAAAATTTAGCTTTTCCATGTTGCTGAAAGACAATCTTGTTTCTTGGGCCGGGGGGTTAGAGATCAGGAGAAAAAATCCAGACTCAGCAAATGTAACTAAAAGGAGAAAGGGGTGGAGAGAGGATGTGATGGACTGTTGCACTGGTATGTGCATTTTACATTGCCCTTTATCTGTCAAGGGGAGTATGTAGCCCATTTGGTGTAATTGACCGACAAACTAATATATGCCTCAATTGTTCAGTATCTTGGCAGAGGCATATAATGTATGCCTCAGTTGCTCAGGACTTTGACAAGACTATCCACTATTGTGGAGATTCCCCCAAAATTTGGATTTAGACAAATTATTTTTTTACCCCTTTGGGGTGGGAGGGGGGGGGGGGGAGGTTGAAATGAAGTTTTTTCTATTAAAATCAATTATATCAACAGTACTTGTCAGTTATCGAACTTGTAAATGTTTTCATCTCAATGTTCTGAGTAACCCTGGATCTGAGCAAGTATCTTGAATCCTGCCCCACTGAACTTCAGTATTTGCTTAGTATCTGAATTTCTACTCACAAACCTTGCTTATTTCAAGGCTTCTGGACAAATATTTGCTCCTGCACGCTCATAAACCCCTTAACAACATAAAAATATAAATCAATTTCTTTTAAAATTTTTTAAATATATCTAAAATGCATAATGAAAAACAAAAACCTAAGGCTGCGTTCACATTACGATTTCTCCGTCCGACTTGAGTACACGATTTTTATAGCTTAAAATCGTATGGAATTGTATATAAAGTTGGATCCATTGACCTCCAATTAAAAATCGGAACCATTACACACATCCAATTTGATCCGCATCCGATTTCACACAATTTTTGTTCGGGTCTGAAATCGGGGTTGACCACGATTTCAGACCTGAACAAAAATTGTGTGAAATCGGATGCGGATCAAATCGCATGTGTGTAATGGATCTGATTTTTTTTAATGGAGGTCAATGGATCCGACTTTATATACGATTCCATACCATTTTAAGCTATAAAAATCTTGTACTCAAGATGGATGGAGAAATCGTGATGTGAACACAGTCTAACACTTTGTAAGTAATGCTGTAATCCAACTGAACTGAAGAATAAAGTTATTATTTGGTTTTACTACATGGCAAATTAGGAAAAAAATGACTCCCTACAAAAATTGCACAAGTGCATTTTTTCCTCAAATAATGTATTATTTTTATCTTTTACTTTACAATATATGGTATAAGAAGGGTGCAATTAAAAGGTATTTTGAGAAATTTCCCAAAAATTATGTATCTTAAAAGGTGAGGAGGAAAAAAAAAAGGTAAGGGAAAAATAAAAATTATCTTTGCAGGAAGGGGTTACATAATAAATAGAATATTTTTTCAAGTGCTAAGGTTTTGGTAAAATTGAACCGTGAAAACATGTAAAAAACACGTAAAAGGGCAAATCAAGATGAAGAAAATATCTTATCCCCCTAAGTCTCTACCCAATGCCAATCTGGATGACATTCAGTTGATAATTTTTCAGCTTGATAGGTGTTATTATATGTGCTGTAAAGTATGTATATGTTTTCTTTCTTGGCAATTACACCTATATATCAGTTGTAAATCTTGAAAAGAAAAAGAATAAGACAAATAATAGGGCATTTCCTAACTAGGGCATTGTCTCTATGTCACAGCACAGAAGCGTGTGAATCAATTCTGAAGAGTTTGACATTTGGTTATTCTTAGTCTTCTTGAATAAACATAATAAATGTAAAGTAGTGTCTATCAGGTTTTATTTGATAAATGGCATTGTTTGGAATTGTGTTCACTTAGAATAACAAATGATTTCATCTTCATGTTATTGTAGCAGGGGGTGTCCCAGTTTTAAAAGTAGAAAGGAAGACGCCAATGACATTTGTATTTATGCAAATTATACATTTTAAAGAGCTCAAATTAGTTGTGGAGTCTTCCATTTGTAAACTCAGCTATTTTTACACAAGACTTCTTCTGTCTTCCATGTCTGGGCCATGGAGTAACTGTCTGACAGCTACCATTGTCAGGTTATAACATAAAATACCTCTTATGGGATTTGATTAACCAAATGGTCTTCTTTACCCCTCTTTCAGCTCTCCGTGATTTTGAGTTTCTGTCAGAAGACCAATTTCTTCCTATTCCTCTTACAGTGCAGAGATATGCTTGACGGACTTTATGCCTACAGAGTGGGAAACATGATCAGATATCAAATAGAGTTTTATTTGAATATCACATAAATACACATTTTTTTTAGGTCATGTGGTATCAGGGCCAGATGTATCTAATTGCTCAGGGGACATATGGAAGTCCATAGGGAAGGGCACAACCATACAGTTATTCACAATGCTGTGGGAAGGAGAAGATGGAAAGGGTGTTAGATGTTGTGTACGTGATCAATAATGTTATGCTTTATTTTGAAAGTGTGGAAACATTTTAAAACCATATATGACTTAAAGGGGTTCTTCACTTTATAAACCCCCTACTATAAATGGGCAAAAAGAAGAAGCAGAACATCTCATAGAAGCATACATATTGGCATTATTCAAATGCTGAGAAGACTAAGATCGGTTAGGAACCCATTGCCCTAGGCTGGTTGTGTGATGGACACAACAGCAAATAAAGGTATGAGATGCAGTCACTTTCGATGCTGCCAGCATAGCTTAACCCCTTAAGGACCACAGATGTATATTTACGTCCGTGGCAGGCTCCTGATCTCTGAAGCTTCTGAGCGCACTTCGTATACGCAGGGTCCCGGTCGCTATCAGCGACCGGGACCCGCGGATAATACTGGACATCGCCGATCAGGCTGATGTGGTGTCCTTTTATGTGTATGGGTCCCCATTGCCAGAGTCCCTAGGATGTAGGGGTCCATGTTGTATAGTCTACCCCTTGTCACCTCTATTCCATCTAGTAAACCAGTAACTTATGCAAGTTTTATGTAAATATAGTTATATAAATGTTAATAAATAGTTAATTACCTACACGTAAGCGTACCAGGACCTGCGGGTCACTCGACTAGGTGAACTCTATGGTATTTCTGCTCGAGGACCTGTGGAGGTCCCTGTTACGTATGTAATCCCATCATTCTGTGTATGAGTGAATGACAGGTATTTGGACCAATCAGATTCACCCCACCCCTACCCATATAAGGGAGCGGCAGCCATTATTCTCTCTCTTGTTCCTGCGCAGCCAAGCAGTAAGGATCTCTCTTGTTCCTGGGCTGTCAACCTAGAAGGTCCTGCCCAGCTATTCTCGCAGTGAGTTAGGCCTGAGCCTTACGGTGAAGGCTGATTAGTGCTAAATCGAGAGTGTATCAATCCCCAGACACTCTGCAGCATCACCGGACCTAATCTAACCCCTAAATCCAGACGGATCTGCAATATCTACCCTAAATTCAGAGACTTTCTAAATACCTCAAGGTCCGCAACAACTGTCAGTCACCGAGCAATATAAGGACTGTTATATAAGACTGTTACTGTGCCTTGGATGTACCGTAAGCACTTAAGTAAAGTTGTTTAAGTTCAAGATAAATCTCCTTGTGGACCTTCAGCCATTTCATGCACCTATTGTTACTGGGAAGGGCGGCGATAGGCCGGAGAATTACCTCAGCATACTAGCCCTCAGCCTGGCTTCACGAACTATAGGGTTAACATTAACCCCGCATATACCGATGCAACATCCCCACTACTATACACCCCCAAAGGGCTACCACAAAGCTTTTTTGGCGTTGCACGAACAGGATACGGGTGTGTGCCTACTACAGTCGCCATTAGTGAAAGTGTACTCCCCCCCAGAAAAAGAACTTTATTTATGTACTGTGATTTATACTCCGGAGTAATGGGTTGCGCACACGGTGCTGTGTGGAGGAAGTGCGCATGTAAAGTAAGGGGGAGGTGAACAGTACAACGGAGCTACAAGTTCGCTCTCGGTGCTGCGGCAGCCATTTTGTTGGAGTCTAGAGCCAGAAACCAACAAAGAGAGACAGCTCAGTGCGGGAAAAGGCGCAGAGTGCGACAACGGGCTGGAAGCTGTGAGGAACCGGAACAGTACGAGACTCTGAGACATCAGATTGCCGAATTGAAGTCCCGCATAGAGTTGTTTCAGCTCCCGATTAACGCACTCAAATTTCAATTAACCCCTTAAGGACTCAGGGTTTTTCCGTTTTTGCACTTTCGTTTTTTCCTCCTTACCTTTTAAAAATCATAACCCTTTCAATTTTCCACCTAAAAATCCATATTATGGCTTATTTTTTGCATCGCCAATTCTACTTTGCAGTGACATTAGTCATTTTACCCAAAAATGCACGGCAAAACGGAAAAAAAATCATTGTGCGACAAAATCGAAAAAAAAACACAATTTTGTAACTTTTGGGGGATTCCGTTTCTACGCAGTGCATATTTCGGTAAAAATGACACCTTATCATTATTCTGTAGGTCCATACGGTTAAAATGATACCCTATTTATATAGGTTTGATTTTGTCGCACTTCTGGAAAAAATCATAACTACATGCAGGAAAATTTATACGTGTTACGCCGAGCGCTCTGGGTCCCCGCTCCTCCCCGGAGCGCTCGCAGCATCCTCTCATTCGCAGTGCCCCGGTCAGACCTGCTGACCGGGTGCGCTGCAATATCTCTCCCAGCCGGGATGCGATTCGCGACGCGGGTGGCGCCCGCTCGTGATGCGCGTCCCGGCTCCCGTACCTGACCCGTTCCCCGTCTGTCATGTCCCGGCGCGCGCGGCCCCGCTCCTTAGGGCGCGCGCGCGCCGGGTCTCTGCAATTTAAAGGGCCACTGCGCCACTGATTGGCGCAGCAGGCCTAATCAGTGTTATCACCTGTGCACTACTTATACCTCACTTCCCCTGCACTCCCTCGCCGGATCTTCTTGCCATTGTGCCAGTGAAAGCGTTCCCTTGTGTGTTCCTAGCCTGTGTTCCAGACCTCCTGCCGTTGCCCCTGACTACGATCCTTGCTGCCTGCCCTGACCTTCTGCTACGTCCGACCTTGCTATTGTCTACTCCCTTGTACCGCGCCTATCTTCAGCAGTCACAGAGGTTGAGCCGTTGCTGGTTGCTACCGCCGCTGTAAGACCATCCCGCTTTGAGGCGGGCTCTGGTGAATACCAGTAGCAACTTAGAACCGGTCCACCAACACGGTCCACGCCAATCCCTCTCTGGCACAGAGGATCCACCTCCAGCCAGCCGAATCGTGACAATACATTTAAAAATGTCATCTTCTGACCCCTATAACTTTTTTATTTTTCCACGTACGGGGCGGTATGAGGACTCATTTGTTGCGCCGTGATCTGAAGTTTTTATCGGTATGATTTTTGTTTTGATCGAACTTTTTGATCACTTTTTATTCATTTTTTTATGTTATAAAAAGTGACCAAAATACGCTTTTTTGGACTTTGGAATTTTTTTGCGCGTATGCCATTGACCGTACGGCTTAATTAATGATATATTTTTATAGTTCGGACATTTACGCACGCGGCGATACCACATATGTTTATTTATTTATTTTTTTACACTGTTTTATTTTTTTTATGGGAAAAGGGGGGTGATTCAAACTTTTTTATTAGGGAAGGGGTTAAATGACCTTTATTAACACTTTTTTTTAACTTTTTTTGCAGTGTTATAGGTCCCATCGGACACCGAGGAGGCAGGTAAGAGCCCTCCCGGTGTCGATCAGCTGTTTGGGACGCCGCGATTTCACCGCGGCGGTCCCGAACAGCCCGATTGAGCAGCCGGGATACTTTCAGTTTCACTTTAGAAGCGGTTAATACCGCACATTGCCGCGATCGGCGATGTGTGGTATTAGCCGCGGGTCCCGGCCATTGATTAGCGCCGGGACCGACGCGATATGATGCGGGATCGCGGCGTGATCCCGCTTCATATCGCGGGAGCCAGCGCAGGACGTAAATATACTTCCTGCGTCGTTAAGGGGTTAAAGGCTATTGAGTTTCAAGTCACCGCTCTCAAATTTGAAATCTATGCTCTCAAATTCCAGATTAGAGAACAACTACGTATTTCTTTGGGACCTAGGAATTCAAGACCTGTTTAAAGGGCCAGCATACCAAATACAGATATGTCAGAACCTGCAGTCCCACAGTCCCCACCTGAACAGCAAGGGGGCGATGCTCCTGTGGCCCCATCAATGGGGTCTCCACCCCAGGCCAGAAGAGTGTTGCCGCCTTCACCAACACCTTCAACCTCACAGGGACGTCCTCTGCCTGTGATTCCAGTGAGACCTCCAGCACAGCCGGAACAGGACCCAATAAGTCCACCTTCAGTCTCTCCCTATGTGTTGGGAGCCCCAGTTGCCGCACCTGTCTTCTTGGGGAATCCTGTGTTTCCCACTTATAATGGTGACCCTTTTACGTTAAGAGACTTTAAAGAAAAATTCTACAGCCTCTTTGGATTTTATGCACTTCCCCCTCATCAACAGGTACAGCTGCTTCTGGGACAGCTCCAGGGACCCGCCTTGGAAGAACTTCGCACCTGGCCAGCGGCTGATAAAGCCACAGTGGGACAGATTTTTGAAGAACTTTCTCAAGTGTTTGAATCTCATTCTCCCTCGGAGGTACGCCTCCGACTCTATGAACGGCGCCGGAAGCCAGGTGAGACCCTCCGAGCATATGCAGTGGCTTTGCAGAGCGCATTAGAGGCGGTACAGAAGTTGAACGGCATCACTCCCGATTGGGGCAATCGAGTACCGATGGACCGCTTTATAGAAGGAGCGCTAAACAAATGGGACAAGGCCCAACTTAGGGTGCTGGCTGTGCAAAATCCCGACATGGCTTTCCCAGCTTTTAAGAGACTTGAGGTTAAAGTAATAGAGTCGGGACCTCAGACAGAAGAGATTAGTGTTCCCGCTGCTGAATCTCCGGGGCCGCGCCCCAGCCGCATATCCCTTCGCAATCTGCCCCGCCGACACCTTCTTCTAGTCCTTGGGCAGCTGAGTTACAAGACATTAAACAGGACATTGAACAGGTAGCCAAGGCCTTTAAAGAAATGGCTGTACGGCCAAATCCTTCTAGATCTGCAACACCACCACCTAAGAAGGCCGACCCTCGCCCTGTTGCTCAATCTGGCATCCCTCCTGTGAGACATCCTGGAAGTCAGAGACCCGTCTGTAGCTATTGTAACAGGAACAGACACTGGAAGAGCCAATGCTGGGCTTTAAACAGGCGTCCCCTGGGGTCGAGGACCGCACCCCAGGAGTAGAGGTTGAAGGTCCAGAATAGACCAGCGACAAGAAAGGACTGTCTATGTATGTAGCTTCTTGTCCTTATGTACAGGTGATGATTGAAGGTATCCGGTTACAAGCTCTGATAGATGCGGGGTCTCAGGTATCCACTATTCCACAGGGGGTTTTCTATAAGTACTGGGACCCCAAAAGGTTGTGTGTCCCTCAGGAAGCGGAGTTCAGAGTAATTGCAGGGAAGGGGAAACCAGTACCCAGGCATGGTTACTGGGAGCACACAGTGCAGGTGGGAAAACATGTGTTAGGAAGACAAGGTGTGATTGTCACAAATGTTAGGGATGAGGGGGCAGCAGATTTCATTATATTATGAGGCACTGTTTTGATGATATTGTCTGTGCACTGCATGCATCTCTCCCTCACCTGTCACCCCCAGGCCGGCGAGCTGCCCAACACCACCTCAAAATCCTCCAAGCGGAACAGAAGTTCGTGAATCATCAAGGAGAGATCTGTCGAGTAAGGATTCAAGATATTCGAGCCGTTAGTCTACAGCCACAGACGGAGACAGTTATTTGGTGCCGTGCCCGACCCAGGGTGAAAAATCAAGATTACCAAGCTCTCTTGGAACCCCTTCTACTAGAAGATTGTCCCTTGGTGCGAGCTGCTAGAAGCCTGGTAACCGTACGGAATGGGAAGGTCCCAGTGAGACTTATTAATCTCTCTCAAGTTGTAGTCCAACTACCCAAGTATACCCCAGTGGCTACTCTACACCATCTAGACGTCTGAGATGTAGTCTCAAAGTCACAGGTGGTCCAACAAGGACCTGACAAGAATCCTACGGAACCTTGGTGGAGTCAACTACAGATAGGAGGCGAAGATACCCCCAAGGAACAGGTGGAAGGAGTGATCCAAGTGGCTAAGAAACATCAAGAAGCTTTTAGCAAGTTCCCCACAGACTTTGGCAGGACCACCATGATCAAACATAGGATTCTCACCAGAGACAATCCACCCATTAAAGAGAGACATCGTCCTGTGGCTCCTGGGATGTATCAGACCATAAAGAAAATGCTCGTGGAGATGAAAGAGGCCGATGTCATCCAGGAAAGCAAGAGTCCGTGGGTTGCACTTTTGGTCCTGGTGAAGAAAAAAGATGGAACTATCCGCTTTTGTGTGGATTACCGGAAATTGAACAACATAACTCATAAAGATGCCTATCCTCTCCCACGCATTGAAGAATTTTTGACTGCGTTGGGGTCTCCTGATGATGGGTCGACACGGCTAAATTGCCAAAGGATCGCACCTTCTGACTACAGGCACCTTTCAACAATTTTCCTCAGGCTTTCCAAGGTTGGGTGTCGGAGCATCGACGAAGAATTGAGGAAGCCAAGGACATCGTTGAGAAGAAAATGGGTGAAGTTCATGAACGCCAGCAGAAAGATTATAATCGACATGCTACGGCTCAGCCCTTGCAGCTTGGAGATAAAGTGTGGCTCAGAAAATTTCCTAGAACCCATAAATTGGACTCCCTGTGGGAAACGGAGCCATACACCATTACTGTGGGTCCTTATCCTGAAACGGACGTGTACGAGATACAAAAAGACTGGTTCGAGCCACAGGTGGTTCACCGGAATAGGATAAAAGTGTGCCTGAAAGAAGATATGCTTGGCCCATCTCCTCCTACTCCTCCTGATCCTCCTGCTACTTCTACTCCACCTCCACCAAGGCCAATGAGAGAATATGTGCCGGGAGAAGGTATTCATCCCACTATGGACGTTCCTTTGTTCCCATCTCAGCAGCCTACCATGTATTAGGGCATTCCGTGCCAGGCTCCATCCAGCCAGCCGCCACTGGTTGCACCACACAGTCAGGTGCCGGTATCTGTTGCCCCCTGTCAACCACCATTGCTTGCTACACCTAACAGCATTCCTGCTCCAATGACTGCTCCAGATATTGATGCCACTACTCCACCTGTCCTAAGAGAACCCATCAGTTCAACCGAATATGTTGCTTCCCTTTCCAGCCCTCCAGCTGGTCCCTCAGGGACTGAAGTTCTTGAAGAATCCTCAAGTGAAGGAACTCCTGATGACTCGGTGGTGGTGTTGCGGCTGTCTCAAAGGACTACACAGGGCAAACTACCCATAAGGTACCAGGACTCACATTTAGTACCTGCACACATAGTACCTTTGATAACCCACTTAAGTGCTCTGCCAATCACTTTTCAGTACCCTAGATTACCTAAATGTACTGCCTCAAAATTTTCTAGTACATACATCAAAATAAATAACTCACTTAAGAAAACACTTAAGGAATTGTAGCATATTGATACCCAGTTCCTGCCACTGTTAGGTACACTTTTTCTCTTTCATTGCGTGTGTGAGATGCTCTGCCTGGCCAGTAGGTGCTCTTGCTAATATAGAATTAAACACGTAATTCTAAGAATAACCTAGATGGGTTGTTTTGAAAGTGCTCTAGGGATAAGTAGTGTGTAGCCCATAGACCCTAGCAGCCACCCTTACTGTGACCTAGCTTCATGCTAGCCAGTATACCTTTTGTGCACTAACAGGTAACTATTGTTTGGCAAATAAAATGTGTGAGATAATACTGATGTTTAGTCAGCTTGAAACTAAATGTGTAGAGAGCTGTGCTAATGTTCAGTTTAGCCTCATAAAAATGTATGGAGAGCTAATAAAGTGTCTTGGGAGCTGGCAACTACATGTCAGATAGCTGCCTAATTGTCTAGTAAAGTTCAAAGTGTATAATAGGTCTAATAAGGTTGTATAGGAAGCTAGAAACTAAAGGATAAATAGCTTCGTTAATGTCTAGGTAGCATTAAAATGTCTAGATAGCATTAAAATGTCTAGATAGTATTGAAATGTCTAGATAGATTTCTATTGTCTAATCCAGATACTAGGAAAGGTATCAAAAGAATGTAAATGTGATTAGTTTAATTGGGATATACACCGAATGTATAGATCATCCTGTTTTATAGCATCCTGTTCTAGTCCTAGTCCCTCTGTCTCAGGGGACAGACGTAGAGGTCGACTTATCTTAAGTAAGGGGGTTTTTGGTGTCCCGGTACTGCATCCTATGCGGTTCCTTTATGGGTATGGGTCCCCATAGCCAGAGTCCTTAGGACATAGGGGTCCATGTTGTATAGTCTACCCCTTGTCACCTCTATTCCATCTAGTAAACCAGTAACTTATGCAAGTTGTATGTGAATATAGTTATGTAAATGTAAATAAATAGTTAATTACCTGCGCGTAAGCGTACCAGGACCCGCGGGTCACGTGACTAGGTGAACTCTATGGTATTTCTGCTCGAGGACCTGTGGAGGTCCCTATGACATATGCAATTCCATCATTCTGTGTACGAGTGAATGACAGGTATTCGGACCAATCAGATTCACCCCGCCCCTACCCATATAAGGGAGCAGCGGCCATTATTCTCTCTCTTGTTCCTGCGCAGCCAAGCAGTAAGGATCTCTCTTGTTCCTGGGCTGTCAATCGAGAAGGACCTGCGCAGCTATTCTCGCAGTGAGTTAGGCCTGAGCCTTGCGGCGACGGCTGATTAGTGCTAAATCGAGAGTGTATCAATCCCCAGACACTCTGCAGCATCACCGGACCTAATCTAACCCAAAAATCTGGACGGATCTGCAATATCTACCCTAAATTCAGAGACTTTCTAAATACCTCAAGGTCCGCAACAACTGTCAGTCACTGAGCAATATAAGGACTGTTATATAAGACTGTTACTGTGCCTTGGATGTACCGTAAGCACTTAATTAAAGTTGTTCAAGTTAAATCTCCTTGTGGACCTTCAGTCATTTCATGCACCTATTGTTACTGGGAAGGGCGGCAATAGGCCGGAGAATTACCTCAGCATACTAGCCCTCAGCCTGGCATCACAAACTATAGGGTTAACATTAACCCCTCATATACCGATACAACATCCCCACTACTATACACCCCCCAAGGGCTACCACACTGATGTCTGGTATTAACCTCAAAGTTGATCCCACTGTCTAAAACGGGAGAATATGCTGCCGGTTAGCTCAGCAGAGATTTTCGGGACCACTGCGGTGAAATGGCAGCATCCCCAACAGCTGAGAGGACAGGGGGAGGCTCCCCACCTGGCTCCACACTGTCTGATTGGCATTACATTGCTTCAAGCCTGAGATCCAGGCTTGAGCAATTAAGTGCAGATAACACTGATCAATGCCATTGCATAGCATTGAACAGTGCCTGCAATTAGTGTAATGGATGTTATAGCAAAACAAGTGTGGTTATAGCAAAACAAGTGTAAAAAAAGAGTTAATAAATGTGATTTAACCCCTTCCCTAATAAAAGTTAGAATAACCCCTATTTTCCCATAAAAGAAAAACTGTAAAAAAAATGTAAAATAAACATAAGTGGTTTCTCCTCATGCATAAATATCTGAACTATAAAAATATATTGTTAATTAAACCGCACGGTCAATGGCGTACGAGCAAAAACATTGCAAAGTCCAAAATAGCATATTTTTGGTAACTTTTTATACCATAAAAATAAATAAAAAACTATCAAAAAGTCCATTCAAAACATGGTACCGATAAAACTTCAGATTATGGCACAAAAAATGAACCCTCACACCCCCCCCCCCTATACGCGGAAAAATTAAAAAGTTAGGGGTCAGAAGATGACAATTTGAAACGTATACATTTTCGTGCATGTAGTTATGATTTTTTCCAGAAGTACAACAAAATCAAATTGATATAAGTAGGGTATCATATTAATCATATGGACCTACAGAATAAAGAAAATGTGTTATTTTTACCAAAAAAATGCACTGCGTAGAAACGGAAGCCCCCAAAAGTTACAAAATTGCATTTTTTCTTCAATTTTGTTGCACAATGAATTTTTTTTCCATTTCACTGTGGATTTTTGGGTAAAATGACTAATTTCACTGTAAAGTAGAATTGGCGCAAAAAAATAAGCCATCATATGGAATTTTACGTGCAAAATTGAAAGGGTTATGATTTTTAAAAGGTAAGGAGGAAAAAATGAAAGTGAAAAAACTGAAAAACCCTGAGTCCTTAAGGGGTTAATGTTAATAAAATGGTTAACAAGGACTTGACATGAAGTGTTTTCTGGAATAAAAGTATTTTAAACATTTTTTTAAATTTAATTTACTTTACAGGCTTAGTAGTGAAAGCTGCAATCAAGTGGTGAGACTACATCTTTAAGGGTCCTTTCACACTACCATTATTCATTCCCGTTCTGCTCTCCCATCATGAACTGCTGATAACGGGTCATAAACGATCCCATTCAATTCAATGGGTTCTTTTATGCATCCTTTATCATCAGTTATTGTCAGTTATTAGCTTCGTCTATTACGGTGCTTGCACTAATTTTTTCCCCTGTCAAAAACGACGGACAAATAACGGCCATTATGAATTTAACATTGAAATCTATGGATGACCATAAATGTCATCCATTATGCTCTGTTATTTTATCTTCCATTATGATCCGTTATTGCTACTGAGCATGCTCACTAAAGTCTCACAACGAGAGGGGGTTAAAGCGGATTAAATTTAATGGACAATAACGGTTAATAACAGATTAAATAACTGACAGTAACAGATTACACAAGTCTGTCATTTTTTGCAGAATATTCGTTAGGCTTCTTTCACGCTATAAAAATGTATCCGTAATGAACGTCCGTCATAAAAATCTTGAAAATCAGCCGTTAAACGGGTGTTAGAAAATTCCCATTATAGTCTATGGATTTTTTAAATATCCGTTTTAACCCATTATCACCTGTTATTAATAACGGCCTTTATTTTGTGACGAGCGATAGTAACGAGAGAAATAGTGCATGCACTATTTCTTCCATTCATTCGCCTGTCACAAAATAACGTCTGTTATTAATAACGGCCCATAATAATGGCAACTAATGTGAATGAAAGTAAAAAAATCGTGTTTTATAGGGTTAAAATTGTCATATTACAACATTCTTTTGTTTATAAGAAATGTAGCATATTTTGAAAATAAATAGCAACGGGGCATAGAAAATACTGAATACTTTCAAAAAATATAACATAAAAAACACATGAAGAATACAATAAAATCAGAGCAATCTTTCTTACCAGGAACTAGCTACAAGGACATCAGTTTTCTTCCAGCAAGAGAACAAATAATTCACAATAATTTAATGGTATCAAATCAATCAAGTGTAGATAGTAACATTTTACTTCTTTAAAGATTCATAATGTACATAATAAGACAAACTATACACCAGATGGATATCAGGAACAGATCAAGAGACATTGCCTCTGTCACTACCTGCAGAGCGCTTACATACACTGTCCAGAGGAGGCAGAAAGATGTAGAATTGATTTACAAGTAATACAATATATTGCAGGGTACTAGGATCAAGTGGGACCCAATTAAGTACTTGTTAATGCATTTAGATTAGTGCATAATGCATGAGTTGATTAATTATTTAAAGGCACGATGGAGAGGGCCAGAACAAGCAACTAGAATCCAGCTTTGTACTTGGCAAATGCATAGTTTTAATGGCAACCCATAGAAAATTGAACAAAATACATATGGCGCCAGCTTTTTACAGATCAAAGCAAGCTGGGAATAAATACCAAGAAAGATGACAACAAAACGTCCCCTGGTTCTATTGGTGAAGCAGTTGCGTAGTGTCTCTGTAAGTAGTTCTAGAATCATGAATGGAACGCTGCTGTTTTGACCTTGTGTCAGTATGATAACTAATACGTGGCGTCATCTTTAAGGCTAGCTACAGAAGCTGTTGAATCTACTGACAATAAAGAGGTTTACTTACACTGATAGTAGCGTTTTCACAGGTTTTAGCCTAAGTGAGTGACTGCGTCTCATGTTTTGACTGTATATCCATTAGCATCAAAGTATTGATCTTTTGTCACTTCTGCAGGGTAAATTACTAATAGCAAAGCTCCATTTGTTGGACTGACGTGTGACAACACAATCCTTTACTATGCCTTGTTTAAAGTTATGTTCTATTGTATTCTTTGATAGTCATTTTTTTTTACTATGTCTACTAGTATTATTTAAAAAATAAATAATTAAACAAACAAACCATTAAACAATAAATAGATTCATTACATGGCACTTCTGGAACATGAATGGCAAATGCAAGCGGTATTGGATTTGTAGGGAAAGAAAGCTAATTTGTATATTGAATTAACCATTACAAGACCAGGTCATATTTTTATGTCAAAAAATTTGACATGCTCATTTCATGATAAATAGTTGCTTGGAATAATGCCATAAAATATTATTGTCTCTTTGTACTTTCATTACTTGTTTCATTATTTTTGAAATTTTAATTGGGCATATACACATGTCATTTAAAGGAGCATTCCCATCTGGGACATTCAAGGAATATCCACAGCCTTCGGTCGGCTGCGTTTTCATCCGTATGCAATTTCCCGACTGCAGGCAAAAACGTGGTCGACCGCGTTTTTGGCTACCGTCGGGAAAACGCATACGGCCGAAAATGCAGCCGACCGGAGGCTGCGGTTCACTCCAGTGGGCTCATAGACATGCATTAAATACGGTTCCCCTATACGGCTGAGTGCGGGCGCTGCGATTAAGCCCCGCCCCCCTCCTCCCAGCCGTATACGGGAACCGTAGTTACAAAACGGGGTGTGAACCCAGCCTAAGTTGTTCCAGACTCATAAATTAAAGGAATACTGTAGTGGAATATAACTTATCCTTTATCCTCTTAGGGGATAAGTTATAGATCGCAGGGGGTGCTACTGCTGCGACCCCCCGCGATCTCCTGTACGTGGCAATCTGCAGGAAGCACCGTGCCCCCCTCCCTGAAGGAAGGCGCTATAGCCTCCTCCCCTTTATGTATCTCTATGGGTTACATGGACGGAGGGTTTCGGTGGAGCACAGAATGCAGTGGCCCTGTACACTTGGGAGGTTCAAGAGGTTGGATAGAGGATCTATAGAGGATAAGTTATATTCCACTACAGTATTCCTATAAGCACTGCTGTTTTGATCATTTATAAGTGGTGTCATCTTTAAGGCCTGCTACAACAGCTGTTAGATCTACTGACAATGTCCACTAGATGTGAGACCCACCATATTTTAAGACTAATGGCTCTCATCCCACTCTGACCTATTTCTGCCACTGAAGGGGTATAAAATTTGTATAATTCTCTCTAACGGGAGTTTTGCAAATGGCATAGCCCTATGAGCTACAATATTTGCATGATTCCAGAATATAAGTAAACAGAGTAGCTCAGATGGTTGCACCCTTAGCACTACTCCAATTAAAGTCAAAGGGATTTGCGTAAATTGGGTAACTCACCTGCATCGCCTTTCCAGCTTACCTACCACCTGTTGGCCAAAAACAGAGGAGACAGGGGCAGGTAAATCCCACATCTAGGGAACATTTATGGCATGTCACGTGGAAATGCCATAAATGTCCCAGAAGAGTATACCACTTTGAATGGCAATTAAATGATGTAAGAAATGAACATTAAAAAAAAATATCCACAAGAATGATCATACCTCCTTATCAATATCACAAACTTAAAATAAGGTAAAGTTAGCATTATAACTGTAATGCAGACATTTTGAGGGCCCATGCACACTACAGAATTTCCCAGCGGAAACTATGTGCAAACTATGGAATTGTAGTTTTAGAGCTTTTTCACCTCTGAAATCCATCTGCTGAAAGAATGACCATGTTCAATATTTCTTCGGAATTCAGAGCAAAATGCATTGCCGGCAATAAGGAATGGTAATGTCCGTGCCAGCCACCCTCGGAATATAACTCTGAGCGGAAATTCTGTAGTGTGTATAAACCCTGAGGCTAAGTTCAAACGGCAGAATTTCAGCATGGAATTCTGCATGAAAATTCTGCATAAATTTATAGCCAATACACTTCAATGGATTCCGCTGTCCCGTTCACACAGCAGAATTTCCACTGCAGGAATTCCATTGAAGTGTATTGGCTATAAATTCATAAAGATTTTTCATGCAGAATTCCATGCAGAATTCTGTGCATAAATTCGGCCGTGTTCACACAACGGAAATTTTATATATCTGCATGAATTCTGCCTCCTCATTGGTTCTCTGTAAAATTCTAGAGATTTTTTTAATCATTTGTGGAATCTGTGTGGAATTCATGCAGAATGTATGCAGAATTTCCGGATGAATTCCGCATGATTCCTCAGCTCAGTAAAAGATAGACTTTATTTAATTAAACATTCAAGGTTTGTGTGGAATGGAATGGATAATCTGCAAGCATTTCACATCCATTCCACAAATTCAGCAGAAAATCAACCCCATTGACTTTAATGGGATTCCTCAGCCGAAGTCCGGAAAAATTATAAGACAAGATTTATATTTTTCTGAACTGCGGGAATCGGAATTTCAGCAGCCGAATACTACATTGAAAAAATTCTGGTGTGTGAATGAAAGTGTCCCATTAAAGAATCCCATTAAAGTTAATGGGCAATACATTTAGGTGGAATTCAGTGTGGAAAATTCACGTAGAATTCCATGCAGATTTTCTGTCCCTTGTTTGTGATGGTGCAATTTTTTGTCTCTTTTGACTCTTGTTTTATTTCAGTGCGGTCTCAAGTTCAATTTACAAAATCAAAATATGACATTAAACTTTTTTCTTAAAAAATAAATATGCTTAAAACTGCTCTAACTTTTTTTTATTTTTCTGTCTATGGGGATGTATGAGAGTAAATTTTATGTGCCATTCATTTTTTTTTATCATATTGGTTAAGATTGGACTTTTTGATTGCTTGAAACGTGGTTTCAAATGGCAGGAAATGCTCAACCCCAAATGCAGTTGTGCATTTATATTGGTGGAGCAGATCCTGCCCTTGTGGTCCATAGCTAAGGGCAATCCCCAGCATAAAATGCATACAATGGGGGATGCCTGCAGCAGACTACATGTGCCACATTGGCATCCTACACCCGATGAAAAGTGTGGATGTGTAACATATAGAATACAAAAATTTTGGTGCAATACTAACCCTCAAAATGATGTTAAAATTGAGACATTAGCCAGTATATCCTTATATAAAGGAATTACCTGAGTCCGCACACCAATGTCAAGGTTTCTCAAGTGGCACAGGACCTAACACTAAACCTACCTGTGCCGTATGGGCAATGCCAGGGGCCAGTGGGCAATTACAGCGGCATTGTTACGCCGAGCGCTCCGGGTCCCCGCTCCTCCCCGGAGCGCTCGCTTCACTCTCCCCGCTGCAGCGCTCCGGTCACATCCTCTGACCCGGGGCGCTGCGATTCCGCTGCCAGCCGGGATGCGATTCGCGATGCGGGTAGCGCCCGCTCGCGATGCGCACCCCGGCTCCCGTACCTGACTCGCTCCCCGTCTGTTCTGTCCCGGCGCGCGCGGCCCCGCTCCCTAGGGCGCGCGCGCGCCGGGTCTCTGCGATTTAAAGGGCCACTGCGCCGCTGATTGGCGCAGTGGTTCCAATTAGTGTGTTCACCTGTGCACTTCCCTATATCACCTCACTTCCCCTGCACTCCCTTGCCGGATCTTGTTGCCATTGTGCCAGTGAAAGCGTTCCTTGTGTGTTCCTAGCCTGTGTTCCAGACCTTCTGCCGTTGCCCCTGACTACGATCCTTGCTGCCTGCCCCGACCTTCTGCTACGTCTGACCTTGCTTCTGCCTACTCCCTTGTACCGCGCCTATCTTCAGCAGCCAGAGAGGTGAGCCGTTGCTAGTGGATACGACCTGGTCACTACCGCCGCAGCAAGACCATCCCGCTTTGCGGCGGGCTCTGGTGAAAACCAGTAGTGGCTTAGAACCGGTCCACTAGCACGGTCCACGCCAATCCCTCTCTGGCACAGAGGATCCACTACCTGCCAGCCGGCATCGTGACAGTAGATCCGGCCATGGATCCCGCTGAAGTTCCTCTGCCAGTTGTCGCTGACCTCACCACGGTGGTCGCCCAGCAGTCACAACAGATAGCGCAACAAGGCCAACAGCTGTCTCAACTGACCGTTATGCTACAACAGTTACTACCACAGCTTCAGCAGTCATCTCCTCCGCCAGCTCCTGCACCTCCTCCGCAGCGAGTGGCCGCTCCTGGGCTACGCCTATCCTTGCCGGATAAATTTGATGGGGACTCTAAGTTTTGCCGTGGCTTTCTTTCCCAATGTTCCCTGCATCTGGAGATGATGTCGGACCTGTTTCCCACTGAAAGGTCTAAGGTGGCTTTCGTAGTCAGCCTTCTGTCCGGAAAAGCCCTGTCATGGGCCACACCGCTCTGGGACCGCAATGACCCCGTCACTGCCTCTGTACACTCCTTCTTCTCGGAAATCCGAAGTGTCTTTGAGGAACCTGCCCGAGCCTCTTCTGCTGAGACTGCCCTGTTGAACCTGGTCCAGGGTAATTCTTCCGTTGGCGAGTATGCCGTACAATTCCGTACTCTTGCTTCAGAATTGTCCTGGAATAATGAGGCCCTCTGCGCGACCTTCAAAAAAGTCCTATCCAGCAACATTAAAGATGTTCTGGCCGCACGAGAAATTCCTGCTAATCTACATGAACTTATTCACCTAGCCACTCGCATTGACATGCGTTTTTCCGAAAGGCGTCAGGAACTCCGCCAAGATATGGACTCTGTTCGCACGAGGCGTTTCTTCTCCTCGGCTCCTCTCTCCTCTGGTCCCCTGCAATCTGTTCCTGTGCCTCCCGCCGTGGAGGCTATGCAGGTCGACCGGTCTCGCCTGACACCTCAAGAGAGGACACGACGCCGTATGGAGAACCTCTGCCTGTACTGTGCTAGTACCGAACACTTCCTGAGGGATTGTCCTATCCGTCCTCCCCGCCTGGAAAGACGTACGCTGACTCCGCACAAAAGTGAGACAGTCCTTGATGTCTACTCTGCTTCTCCACGTCTTACTGTGCCTGTGCGGATGTCTGCCTCTGCCTTCTCCTTCTCTACTGTGGCCTTCTTGGACTCTGGATCTGCAGGAAATTTTATTTTGGCCTCTCTCGTCAACAGGTTCAACATCCCGGTGACCAGTCTCGCCAGACCCCTCTATATCAATTGTGTAAATAATGAAAGATTGGACTGTACCATACGTTTCCGCACGGAGCCCCTTCTTATGAGCATCGGATCTCATCACGAGAGGATTGAACTTTTGGTCCTCCCCAATTGCACCTCGGAAATTCTCCTTGGACTTCCCTGGCTTCAACTTCATTCCCCAACCCTGGATTGGTCCACTGGGGAGATCAAGAGTTGGGGGTCCTCTTGTTCCAAAAACTGTCTAAAACCGGTTTCCAGTAACCCTTGCCGTAACTCTGTGGTTCCTCCAGTAACCGGTCTCCCTAAGGCCTATATGGACTTCGCGGATGTTTTCTGCAAAAAACAAGCTGAGACTCTACCTCCTCACAGGCCTTATGATTGTCCTATCGACCTCCTCCCGGGCACTACTCCACCCCGGGGCAGAATTTATCCTCTCTCTGCCCCAGAGACTCTTGCCATGTCTGAATACGTCCAGGAGAATCTAAAAAAGGGCTTTATCCGTAAATCCTCCTCTCCTGCCGGAGCCGGATTTTTCTTTGTGTCCAAAAAAGATGGCTCCCTACGTCCTTGCATTGACTACCGCGGTCTTAATAAAATCACGGTTAAGAACCGCTACCCCTTACCCCTCATCTCTGAACTCTTTGATCGCCTCCAAGGTGCCCACATCTTTACTAAATTGGACTTAAGAGGCGCCTATAACCTCATCCGCATCAGAGAGGGGGATGAGTGGAAAACGGCATTTAACACCAGAGATGGACACTTTGAGTATCTGGTCATGCCCTTTGGCCTGTGCAACGCCCCTGCCGTCTTCCAAGACTTTGTCAATGAAATTTTTCGTGATCTGTTATACTCCTGTGTTGTTGTATATCTGGACGATATCCTAATTTTTTCTGCCAATCTAGAAGAACACCGCCAGCATGTCCGTATGGTTCTTCAGAGACTTCGTGACAATCAACTCTATGCCAAAATTGAGAAATGTCTGTTTGAATGCCAATCTCTTCCTTTTCTAGGATATTTGGTCTCTGGCCAGGGACTACAGATGGATCCAGACAAACTCTCTGCCGTCTTAGATTGGCCACGTCCCTCCGGACTCCGTGCTATCCAACGCTTTTTGGGGTTCGCCAATTATTACAGGCAATTTATTCCACATTTTTCTACCATTGTGGCTCCTATCGTGGCTTTAACCAAAAAAAATGCTGATCCCAAGTCCTGGCCTCCTCAAGCAGAAGACGCCTTTAAACGACTCAAGTCTGCCTTTTCTTCGGCTCCCGTCCTCTCCAGACCGGACCCTTCCAAACCCTTCCTATTGGAGGTTGATGCCTCCTCTGTGGGAGCTGGAGCTGTTCTTCTACAAAAAAATTCTTCCGGGCATGCTGTCACTTGTGGTTTTTTCTCTAGGACCTTCTCTCCAGCGGAGAGGAACTACTCCATCGGGGATCGAGAGCTTCTAGCCATTAAATTAGCACTTGAGGAATGGAGGCATCTGCTGGAGGCATCAAGTTTTCCTGTTATTATCTACACCGACCACAAGAACCTCTCCTACCTCCAGTCTGCCCAACGGCTGAATCCTCGCCAGGCCCGGTGGTCTCTGTTCTTTGCCCGATTTAATTTTGAGATTCACTTTCGTCCTGCCGATAAGAACATTAGGGCCGATGCTCTCTCTCGTTCCTCGGATGCCTCAGAAGTTGAACTCTCTCCGCAACACATCATTTCACCTGACTGCCTGATCTCCACTTCTCCTGCTTCCATCAGGCAGACTCCTCCAGGAAAGACCTTTGTTTCTCCACGCCAACGCCTCGGAATCCTCAAATGGGGTCACTCCTCCCATCTCGCAGGTCATGCGGGCATCAAGAAATCTGTGCAACTCATCTCCCGCTTCTATTGGTGGCCGACTCTGGAGACGGATGTTGTGGACTTTGTGCGAGCCTGCACTATCTGTGCCCGGGATAAGACTCCTCGCCAGAAGCCCGCTGGTTTTCTTCATCCTCTGCCTGTCCCCGAACAGCCTTGGTCTCTGATTGGTATGGATTTTATTACTGATTTACCCCCTTCCCGTGGCAACACTGTTATTTGGGTGGTCGTTGATCGATTCTCCAAAATGGCACATTTCATCCCTCTTCCTGGTCTTCCTTCTGCGCCTCAGTTGGCTAAACAATTTTTTGTACACATTTTTCGTCTTCACGGGTTGCCTACGCAGATTGTCTCGGATAGAGGCGTCCAATTCGTGTCTAAATTCTGGAGGGCTCTCTGTAAACAACTCAAGATTAAATTAAATTTTTCTTCTGCATATCATCCCCAGTCCAATGGACAAGTAGAAAGAATTAACCAGATCTTGGGTGATTATTTGCGACATTTTGTTTCCTCCCGCCAGGATGACTGGGCAGATCTCCTCCCATGGGCCGAATTCTCGTATAACTTCAGGGTCTCTGAATCTTCCTCCAAATCCCCATTTTTCGTGGTGTACGGCCGTCACCCTCTTCCCCCCCTCCCTACTCCCTTGCCCTCTGGTCTGCCCGCTGTGGATGAAATTTCTCGTGACCTTTCCATCATATGGAGAGAGACCCAAAATTCTCTCTTACAGGCTTCATCATGCATGAAGAAGTTCGCGGATAAGAAAAGAAGAGCTCCTCCCGTTTTTTCCCCTGGAGACAAGGTATGGCTCTCCGCTAAATATGTCCGCTTCCGTGTCTCTAGCTACAAGTTGGGACCACGCTATCTTGGTCCTTTCAAAATTTTGTGTCAAATTAATCCTGTCTCTTATAAACTTCTTCTTCCTCCTTCTCTTCGTATCCCTAATGCCTTTCACGTCTCTCTTCTCAAACCACTCATCCTCAACCGTTTTTCTCCCAAATCTGTTCCTCCCACTCCTGTTTCCGGCTCCTCGGACGTCTTCTCTGTCAGAGAAATCTTGGCTTCCAAGAAGGTCAGAGGGAAAACTTTTTTTTTGGTGGACTGGGAGGGTTGTGGTCCTGAAGAGAGATCCTGGGAACCTGAGGACAACATCCTAGACAAAAGTCTGCTCCTCAGGTTCTCAGGCTCTAAGAAGAGGGGGAGACCCAAGGGGGGGGGTACTGTTACGCCGAGCGCTCCGGGTCCCCGCTCCTCCCCGGAGCGCTCGCTTCACTCTCCCCGCTGCAGTGCTCCGGTCACATCCTCTGACCCGGGGCGCTGCGATTCCGCTGCCAGCCGGGATGCGATTCGCGATGCGGGTAGCGCCCGCTCGCGATGCGCACCCCGGCTCCCGTACCTGACTCGCTCCCCGTCTGTTCTGTCCCGGCGCGCGCGGCCCCGCTCCCTAGGGCGCGCGCGCGCCGGGTCTCTGCGATTTAAAGGGCCACTGCGCCGCTGATTGGCGCAGTGGTTCCAATTAGTGTGTTCACCTGTGCACTTCCCTATATCACCTCACTTCCCCTGCACTCCCTTGCCGGATCTTGTTGCCATTGTGCCAGTGAAAGCGTTCCTTGTGTGTTCCTAGCCTGTGTTCCAGACCTTCTGCCGTTGCCCCTGACTACGATCCTTGCTGCCTGCCCCGACCTTCTGCTACGTCTGACCTTGCTTCTGCCTACTCCCTTGTACCGCGCCTATCTTCAGCAGCCAGAGAGGTGAGCCGTTGCTAGTGGATACGACCTGGTCACTACCGCCGCAGCAAGACCATCCCGCTTTGCGGCGGGCTCTGGTGAAAACCAGTAGTGGCTTAGAACCGGTCCACTAGCACGGTCCACGCCAATCCCTCTCTGGCACAGAGGATCCACTACCTGCCAGCCGGCATCGTGACAGGCATTAGGTCTGACTCACAGCCTACTCCCACTTCAGTCCAGTATGGCTGAGCACACATACAGTGAGAGGAGGGAGGAAGGCTATAAGCCCAACCCAAGTAGGCTAAATTGTTGCCAGCCTCACAGGTGCACCAAAATGCTGCCTATAATAGTGATTAAGGCGCATTCAATTTGGAGTTGATACAAATCCAGGTACAAGATTATTGTTAGGTCCTGTGCCACTTGGGAAACCTTGGCGTTGGTGTGCGGGCTCAGGTATGTCCTTCATATAAGGATATATTGGCTAATGTCTAAATTTTAACACCATTTTGAGAGTAAGCCCTATGTCCCTGTCTACATCTACCACAGTAGTGCACCTAAATGTATGTATTAAAGCCTGGCTGAGGCACTTTTACTATGGCAGGCCTAGTACAGGCTTTCAGCTGCCATAGTAACCAATCTGCAACCTACAATTACATTGAAGGGGGTGATGAGCTCACACCCAACAGGTGCGTGCCGCACCTGTCATTTATCCATTTAAATGCCATGGGTTCAGTAGCTGAGCCCAGCACTTCCTATGCATGGAGTGGGTTCAGCTACTAAGCCTGTGCCATATTTTTCTTAATCAAGGACAGTTTATAAAAAAAATAGTTTTTGCATTTTGCAGAAAAGAAAAAAAAATTACATTAAAAAAAGGTAACCCCTAATGAAAATTACAATCTGTCATTATCCATAAACAATTCAATTAACCTGGCTGCTTCTTCAACCTTCTGATCACATTTCCCATTCTCTCTGTCTTTTTTCTTAATGTGTCTTATTTATAAGCTGAAAATATCATCCATTACCATAGCATGACAAAGCTGTCTTTATAAGACCCCAGGAATCCCATTAAAAGGTCTTTTACTGACAAGACTACAGCAAAGCTGTATTATTCAAATTGCATATCAGTCACAAAAATGGAAAGGTAATTTGTCAAAGTCACAGCGGTGCTCAATAACTATTTGACGATGGTTCAGTAATTAATCATTAATATATTCTCTACCTTTCATTTTCAGTGTCGCATCCTCTGATGATTCTCTCTAGGGATGAGCAAATAGAATATGCCAAATTTGTTGAATTTCAGGAAAAATTAACAAATATCGCCGCAATTCGATTGCGCGCATCGCTTCATTAAACTCCATTTAGTGCGGTCCAGGCTCCAGGACATCTAAAGTGGCAGATCCACATATGAGGACATGGGGTAAGGAATCCTGGGAAGGCAAGAACAAGGTTCGGTGGGATGACCCTGATCCACATGCAGCATGCAGCCTATCAGCAGCCAGCCATCCCTGTGATGTTACAGCCGTATATAATCAGCAGCCATCTTGTGGCCATTCACTTCAGCCTTTTATTGCAGAGAGATAGAGAGGGACAGACAGCAGTGTGTGTTGCACAGAAAAGCATTTCTCAAGCAGCGATTCACCTACCAGTCACATCAGCGTTCTTTTGCACAGAGAGAGAGACAGAGAGCAGTGTGTTGCACAGAAAAGCATTTTTACAGCAGCAATTCACCTCCCAGTCACATCAGTGTTCTATTACAGAGAGGGACAGAGAGTAGTGTGTTGCACAGAACAGCAGCGATTCACCTCAAGCCCAAATCCTGTCTAGGAGTACTGGTAGAGAAGGGAGTGAGATTGAGAGAGAAAGTGCAATGTTGAGTGTAGTACACAGCGACTGTGTACTGCAGCACTGGTGTATACTGCTGGTGTTGTACACAAATATTGTTTTAAGCGTACTGGAGCGCATTGTCCTCCCCTCATAAGTGCATACCACCTACGTACATCTAAGTGGTGTACTATTTTGTTCCTGTTAAAGTCTTATGGGCCTAGATACTGTGAAAGGCCAGGGAAAAAGTACACACCGGCTGGTGTTGTACACAAATACTGTTTTAAGCGTACTGGAGCGCATTGTCCTCCCTACGTAAGCGCATACCACATACGTATATCTAAGTGGTGTACTATTTTGTTCCTGTTAAAGTCTTAAAGGCCTAGATACTGTGAAAGGCCAGCCAAAAGTACACACCGGCTAGTGTTGTACACTAGTACTGTTTTAAGCGTACTGGAGAATAACAACACAAAGAATAATGGGCACCACTATTCATGTACAGAGTGGGTGCAGACACGGCTGCCAATAATTGAACACCACAAAAAGAGATGAAAAGCTGACAGCCTAAGTGAGTGCACACCAACCATATAGAATCAATCAAAATGAATACACTTTATTAATCCCTTAACAACGAAGGACGTATATTTACGGTGTCCCCGCGTCGTATCGGGTCGGTCCCGGCGGCTATCAACGGCCGGGACCCGCGGCTAATACAGGACATCACCGATCGCGGTGATGCCCTGTATTAACCCTTCAGACGTAGCGATCAAAGCTGACCGCCGCGTCTGAAGTGAAAGGGAAAGTAACTCGGCTGCTCAGTCGGGCTGTTCGGGACCGCTGCGGTGAAATCGCGGCATCCCGAACAGCTTACAGGACACCAAGAGGGCCCTTACCTGCCTCCTCGGTGTCCGATGCCAGAGCATGACAGCAGGGGACCGGGACAGGTAAGTGACCTGGGATGCGATTCGCGGGCGGGCGCGTCCCGCTATGCGATTCGCATCCCCGCCGGCCATGTCAGTGCAGCGCTCCCGGTCAGCGGGTCTGACCGGGGCGCTGCAGGGAGAGAAACGCCGCGAGCGCTTCGGGGAGGAGCGGAGACCCGGAGCGCTCAGCGTAACAGTACCCCCCCCCCCCCTTGGGTCTCCCCCTCTTCTTGGAGCCTGAGAACCTGAGGATAAGACTTTTGTCCAGGATGTTGTCCTCAGGTTCCCAAGATCTCTCCTCTGAGCACTCAACTACAAAGGGTCCAAGATAACGTGGTCCCAGATTAAAACTGGGGACAAGGAAGCGGATATACTTGGTGGAGAGCCACACAAAAACAGGAGGAGTTCTTCTTTTTTCTTCGGCAAGCTTCTTCACCCGGGAAGAAGCTAGTATGAGGGATTTTAGAGTCTTTTTCCAGATGGTGGCGAAGCCCCGGGAAACCACATCAACAGCGGGCACACAAGAAGGCGTGGGGGTGGGGAGGGAGGGAAGAGGGTCAAGCTTGGCACAGGGCAGAGTGTTAACAGGACGGGGGCTGTGAGGAGGAGACACAGCATAGTCCAGATAGGCCTTGGGGAGACCAGGTAAAGGGGGAGACACAGAGGTTTGACTGACGGGACTGGGAGCAGACGTGAGGCATTTTCTGTGGCAAGAAGCACCCCAGCTCATGATCTCCCCGGTGGTCCAGACAAGGGTAGAGGAGTGGCGTTGGAGCCATGGCAGACCGAGGAGGACTTCAGAGGAGCATTTGGGCAAAACAAAAAGTTCCATGCTCAAAAGCAGGGGTTCTGTGCGGTAACGCACAGTGCAGTATAGAAGTAAATCTTCTTTCTTTCTGCGGCAAGTCCTCTCTTCAGGGGTCAGGCGAGACCGATCCACTTGCATAGCCTCCTCGGCGGGAGGCACAGGGGTGGATTGCAAAGGATACTGTGAGAGAGGTGCTCCGAGCGGTGTGGCACATGGCAGGGCCTTCCCAGGCAGGAGACCACGGCAGAGTCTAGAGTCCCCATCAAATTTGTCCGGCAGGGACAAGCAGGGGTTAGGAGCGGCCGGTCGCTGCGGAGGAGTTGCAGGAGCCGGCGGAGGAGATGGTTGTTGCTGTTGCAGCTGCTGTGTCTGTGACTGAAGTTGCTGTATCTGCGGCAGCAGCTGCTGTATCTGTGACTGAAGTTGCTGTGTCACGGTGGTCAAGTATGCCAGCTGGTGATTTCGTTGGGTGATCATTAGGGATTAATTCGGGTAGAAGAGCTGTCATGGTGCACATCTACAATCTTGTATAATGATCTAATTGCTTCTCAGCATAATATCAAAAACTAACAGGTTGTTAGTATACATTTTGATCAAAAAGTACAAGCCCACTCGCCACGTCAAGGCCACCTATCCAGAGTGGGTCCCTAACGTCCCTAGCATAAAATGGCGCAGCACCGGGCGGCGACCACCACCGCCGCAACGCCAATGCCCACATGGGGGGAAACGACCCACTGGCAGAGCAGCCCCAATGCCACTCAAACCAGTCTGTGAGCCGCACCCCCCCCGCAGACAAGGCGCCACGGCAGCAACGGACACCGCACAGCACCACACCAGTGTGAACAGGGATGTAAAAGCTCACTTACCATACTCTCCCAGTCAGACTG
This sequence comes from Hyla sarda, assembly GCF_029499605.1. Taxonomy (NCBI): domain Eukaryota; kingdom Metazoa; phylum Chordata; class Amphibia; order Anura; family Hylidae; genus Hyla; species Hyla sarda. The sequence continues at coordinate 358,039,888 of NC_079190.1, read as the reverse complement.
GGAGGCAGCTAGGAAAGAAATGGCCCATGTGCAGCTAACTACTGCTTATATAGGGTTGGGCTGAGGGGGTGGGGAAGAGTGCAGCACATGTTAAAACAAAGAAAAAGGAGGGGATAGAATTCTAGTGTGAATTCGGGTAGAAGAGCTGTCATGGTGCACATCTACAATCTTGTATAATGATCTAATTGCTTCTCAGCATAATATCAAAAACTAACAGGTTGTTAGTATACATTTTGATCAAAAAGTCCAAGCCCACTCGCCACGTCAAGGCCACCTATCCAGAGTGGGTCCCTAACGTCCCTAGCATAAAATGGCGCAGCACCGGGCGGCGACCACCACCGCCGCAACGCCAATGCCCACATGGGGGGAAACGACCCACTGGCAGAGCAGCCCCAATGCCACTCAAACCAGTCTGTGAGCCGCACCCCCCCCGCAGACAAGGCGCCACGGCAGCAACGGACACCGCACAGCACCACACCAGTGTGAACAGGGATGTAAAATCTCACTTACCATACTCTCCCAGTCAGACTGGGAGGCAGCTAGGAAAGAAATGGCCCATGTGCAGCTAACTACTGCTTATATAGGGTTGGGCTGAGGGGGTGGGGAAGAGTGCAGCACATGTTAAAACAAAGAAAAAGGAGGGGATAGAATTCTAGTGTGAATTCGGGTAGAAGAGCTGTCATGGTGCACATCTACAATCTTGTATAATGATCTAATTGCTTCTCAGCATAATATCAAAAACTAACAGGTTGTTAGTATACATTTTGATCAAAAAGTACAAGCCCACTCGCCACGTCAAGGCCACCTATCCAGAGTGGGTCCCTAACGTCCCTAGCATAAAATGGCGCAGCACCGGGCGGCGACCACCACCGCCGCAACGCCAATGCCCACATGGGGGGAAACGACCCACTGGCAGAGCAGCCCCAATGCCACTCAAACCAGTCTGTGAGCCGCACCCCCCCCCCGCAGACAAGGCGCCACGGCAGCAACGGACACCGCACAGCACCACACCAGTGTGAACAGGGATGTAAAAGCTCACTTACCATACTCTCCCAGTCAGACTGGGAGGCAGCTAGGAAAGAAATGGCCCATGTGCAGCTAACTACTGCTTATATAGGGTTGGGCTGAGGGGGTGGGGAAGAGTGCAGCACATGTTAAAACAAAGAAAAAGGAGGGGATAGAATTCTAGTGTGAATTCGGGTAGAAGAGCTGTCATGGTGCACATCTACAGTCTTGTATAATGATCTAATTGCTTCTCAGCATAATATCAAAAACTAACAGGTTGTTAGTATACATTTTGGTGCTGCGCCATTTTATGCTAGGGACGTTAGGGACCCACTCTAAATAGGTGGCCTTGACGTGGCGAGTGGGCTTGTACTTTTTGATCAAAAATGTATACTAACAACCTGTTAGTTTTGATATTATGCTGAGAAGCAATCAGATCATTATACAAGATTGTAGATGTGCACCATGTCTGTTTTTCTACCCGAATTCACACTGTGATCATTAGGGATTGCTGGGCAATCACCGTGGAAATGTCGGCAAGACTTGACAGCGGCACCTCAGCGGAATCCATGGCCGGATCTACTGTCACGGTTCGGCAGGCAGGAGGTGGATCCTCTGTGTCAGAGAGGGTTTGGCGTGGACCGTGTCGGTGGACCGGTTCTAAGTAGCTTCTGGTTTTCACCAGAGCCCGCCGCAAAGCGGGATGGTCTTGCAGCGGCGGTAGCAACCAGGTCGTATCCACCGGCAACGGCTCAACCTCTCTGACTGCTGAGATAGGCATGGTACAAGGGATAAGGCAAGAGCAAGGTCGGACGTAGCAGAAGGTCAGGGCAGGCAGCAAGGATCGTAGTCAGGGGCAACGGCAGGAGGTCTGGAACACAGGCTAGGAACACTCAAGGAAAGGCTTTCTCTGGCACAAGGGCAACAAGATCCGGCGAGGGAGTGCAGGGGAAGTGAGGTATAAGTAGGGAGTGCACAGGTGCAAGCTAATCAAGGTGATTGGGCCAGGCACCATCATTGGTGCACTGGCCCTTTAAATCTCAGAGCGCTGGCGCACGCGCGCCCTAGAGAGCGGAGCCGCGCGCGCCAGAGCATGACAGCCGGGGACCGGGACAGGTAAGTGACCTGGGATGCGATTCGCGGGCGGGCGCGTCCCGCTATGCGAATCGCATCCCCGCCGGCCATGTCAGTGCAGCGCTCCCGGTCAGCGGGTCTGACCGGGGCGCTGCAGGGAGAGAAACGCCGCGAGCGCTTCGGGGAGGAGCGGAGACCCGGAGCGCTCAGCGTAACATGGGAGCTATAACACTGCAAAAAAAAAGCTTAAAAAAAGTGTTAATAAAGGTCATATAACCCCTTCCCTAATAAAAGTTTGAATCAACTCCCTTTTCCCATAAAAAAATAAAACAATGTAAATAAAAATAAACATATGTGGTACCACCGCGTGCATAAATGTCGGAACAATAAAAATATATCATTCATTAAACCGCACGGTCAATGGTGTACACGTAAAAAAATTCCAAAGTCCAAAAAGGCGTATTTTTGGTCACTTTTTATACTATTAAAAAATGAATAAAAAGTGATCAAAAAGTCTGATCAAAACAAAAATGCTACCGACAAAATCTTCAGATCAAAATCCATGCGTCGTTGCTATGCACTGAACGGCGCAATGACGAGTGACGTCATTGCGTCTCGCAGCACATAGCAACGACGCAGGGGACGCACACCAGAGGCCTGAAGCAGCGCGGACCCGACCCCGGCAACAGGTAATTATACAACCGGGGATGGGGGAGGCAACGGGGCAGCGGCGCCGGCAATGGGTGCCGCTGCCCCTTCTCTCCCCCTGTCTGTCAGCGCCGCTGCCCCATTGCCGGCGGCGCTTCTCTCCCCCTGGCTATTGGCGCCGGCAATGGGGCACCGGCACCGATAGCCAGGGGGAGAAAAGGGCCGGCAGCAGGGCTCTAGACCCCAGGACAGGCAGGGGCAGAGAAGCCGGCAGCGGTGGCGGTCTCTGTACCTGAAAAGCCGCTGCAGTTCATTGATTTAAAGCGCCCGCTTTAAATCATTGAACTGCAGCGGCTTATCGGCATATAACACGCAGGTAGACATTAGGTTAAAAATTTTAGCCTAAAAAGTGCGTGTTATACACCGATAAATACGGTACATAAAGCCTAGGAATATCATCCTGTCTCTAACCCCTGACTCATGCAAATAAGCAAGATAAGGTGAATCAATACATATACATATAAATGCAATCATGAATGCACACCAGAACTTAAATATAGCAGCAACACTTGTGACAATTAAGTCCCTATATAAAGTGCCTAGTGCACCTGTTCTATTCACCTATGACCATATATCAAGGCAATATTAATAAACAAAAAGTGTCTATATAAATATCAACCCAAACAATGTGTTCAAAATTAATATGTGACTAAAACCATCCTGCTAACTCCCAGTAAAGTAATATATGAAGGCCAAAAAAAAAAGGGGGAAGAAAAGCCCTATTAGATGAGTGAGTTCTGGCTGCAAAGAATAGCGACTATTTAAGGTAAGCAATAAGACATGAAAACAGATTCACCCTGAGTCAGGGGAACAACTTGCTCCACGCATTCCGCCACAAACGGTGACTTCCTCAGGAGTCTAATAGGGCTTTCCTTCCCCCTTTTTTTTTTCAGGCCTTCATGTATTACTTTACTGGGGGTTAGCAGGATGGTTTTTGTCACATATTATTTTATAAGTGTTTTAGGGCAGCCCCACACAGGAACCTCTTCCTATTTCCCCCTACAAACACTGCCATTTCCCTGGGTTTTTAGGTGGAAATAGAGAGGTTCCTATGTGGTGCCACTATTTTTAGGGTGAGTAACAATTGCCAAGAAGGGAATTAATATGGCGAGAGTAGGGCCTTACAGGGGAAGTTTTACCCCCACCTGCTCCAATGGACAATATGTTGCTCCCTTGCACCTTTTCAAGGAAAGTTTTACTCGTCTTAAAAAGTGTGGCCCCACACAGGAACCAATCCCTACTTCCACCTAAAAACCCTGGGAAATGGCAGTGTTTGTAGGTGGAAATAGGGAGAGGTTCCTGTGTGGGTCCGCCTTTTTTTAGGGCGAGTAACACTTGCCAAGAAAGGAATTAATAATGCGAGAGTAGGGCATTACAGGGAAAGTTTTTACCCCCACCGCTTACAATGGACCATACGTTGTTCCCTACCACCTTTTAGAGGTCACATCAATACTTGGCGGTGTGGGTGGCACGTGGTGTTTTTTGCACACCTTTCCTTTTGTTTGATTTAAAAAAATATATGGGGTCCATATATTTTATCCTAAGCATATTATTAAAAGTTACGTTTCACGTAATGTATTTCCTCAATACTTACTTGTGCACACTAACACTTTTACAAAATAGACTGTTTTCTTCTGCCTTCCTGCCTCTGCTTCTATTCTGATCCTGCCACCTGCCTGATGCCACACATCTGATGCCAAGTTATTCTTTTTTCACCCACCATTGTCACCGGGTACTGGTATTGCAACCCACTGCACCACTTGCAGGACTCTTGATGCTGCTGCTGCCACCTCCAGGCTGTCTCATTCTGCCACCATATGGTCTCCTCATGCTGCTGCCAGCTTCAGAATTTCTCATTCTGCCTCCATATGTTCTCCTCATGCTGATGCCACCTCCAAGCTTTCTCATACTGTCACCATATGTTCTCCTCATCCTGCTGCCACCTCCAGGCTGTATCATTCAGACACTATATCGTCTCCTCATGCTGCCGCCAACTCCAGGCTATGTCATTCAGCCAATATATGGTCTCCTCATGCTGCCACCAATGCCAGGCTGTGTCATTACGCTACTACGCAAAATCAGTTACATGTACCTGATGATTATTAGTGGCTTTTCACAACATCAGGTACATGTACCTGATGGAAATAAGCGCCGGGCTCTGTGACAGTATGTTAAGCTCGGCTGTGCTCCACAGAGGAGCCTCCATGAAGCCGGCCAGGGACCGATCACAGCAGTCCCCAGCCGGTGATCGCTGCTATTGGTCCGTCAGTACAGACAGACCGATAGCAGGAATCTGGCGGGGGTCTCCTCCTACCCCCTCTCCTCATTCACTTCACACAATGAAGCGACCGGTGGAGAGGTAGGCCCTGTTGGGGGAGGCCACCCGCAGCACTCAGGATTGGAGCTGCGCTTCGATCCCGAGTTAACCCTGTAGATGCTGCGGTCACTGTGGCTCCCTCTACCATCGATCGGCGTTCTGCAAAGTGAAAGCAGAGCACTGATGATTGCCATGGCAACTGGTGGACTGACAGTGGCCTCTTTTGTCATGGCAATAGATCAGTCTTTACCTCAGGTAGTGACTGATCTATCCTATGTCTATGACAGATGTGTACTCCATTAAATGATGTATATAGTAGTAAAAAAAAATAAGTAAAATGTGAAAGAAAGTGAAAAAAAATCGAAAAGTTAAAAAAATTGTAACAAAAATAAAATAAAAAATGAATTATATATATATATTTATATATATATATATATATATATATATATATATATATATATATATATAAAATATACCCCAAAACACACCCAAAAATAGTCCCCCCAAAAACATCAACCTGTCCCACAAAAAAAGAATCATCAGACAATTGCGTCAGTGAAAAAAAAAAAAAGTTATGGCTCACAGAGTACGGCGACTTACAAACATGATTATTTTTACAAAAATAGTTTTTATGCTATAAATGAACTAAAATATAAAAAAGTATAGAAATTTGGTATCGCCATAACTGTATTAACCTGCAGAGCAAAGTTAACATGTCATTTATACCGCATAACGAACAACCTAAAAAAATGTATAAAAACAACCCTCAGAATAGATTTTTTTATGTATACCACCTTATAAAAAATAAAATAAAAAACGAGTGTCACGTGTACTCCACAATGGTACCAATGAAAGCATCAACTTGTCTCCCAACTTGGCCTCTGCGACTTTATATGATGCCAACAAAATATCCTAAACTTAAAGGATGCCCCAAAATCCACACAACATGCCTTCCTGTCTGAAGCCTGTGTGGAAGACACGTAGCGCATAAAGGCCACATATGGGATATTTCTAAGTACGTCAGAATTTAGGGAATAAACCTTCAGTTGTATTTCTTTGTCAACACCTATTTGTGTTACAGAAAAAAAAATTATTAAAAAGAAAAATCTTTCATTTCTTTGAAATGCCTAAAGGGTTAATAAACTTCTTTAATGCCATTCTGACAAACTTAAGGGGTGCAGTTTATAAAATGGGTTGAGTTATGGGGGTATCTAACATATAGGTCCCTCATTTCCACTTCAGAACTGAACTGGTCCCTGAAAAATCTGATTTTCAAATTTTCTTGAAAATCTGGAAAATTGCTGCTAAATCTATAAATCTCAGAATCGCTTTCATAAGTAAAAGTGTTCCAAAGTTATTGTAAGTAAAAGTGTTTCAAATTTATTGTAACAATGCTTTATGTGGATCCACTGACCTGAGTGGCTGATGACACGGGCCGTATCGGGGAGCGGGGTCTAAGGTGCTGCTGGTCTTCACCAGAGCCCGCCTTATGGCAGGATGGATTTGCTGCAGCAGGCGACACCCAGGTCCCTACCCCGATACAACTCGACCACATAGGTAGCTGGGCGAAGTACAGTAGGATGAGGCAGAGGTGCAGTCGGACTTAGCAGAAGGTCAAGGCAGGCAGCCAAGGTGCATAGTCAAATAATGTTATGGAAGGGTCAGAACACGGGCAAGGCAAACAAACATTATGGAATGCTTAATCTCAGGTAAATGGCACTGAAGATCTGGCAGGGAAGAGTGGGAGGTGCAGGGACTTATACAATAGTGTTGGGTGTTTCACATAATTATGGGTGTATTGGCCGTTTAAATTTCAGAGCTGAGAGGCAGAGGAAGAAACAGAAGAGTAGCGTGGTAAGTGACGCGCTGGGATTCGCATGCGGACACATTCCATGATGCGAATCCCAGCCCTGGGATTGCCATTTAGATGGCAATTCCCGGGCAGCAAGGAGCAAAGAGCTTCATTATTCCAGGATAACTCTGAAGCCAGGGTACGGAATCAGATGGCATATTCGCCCACAGATGAGTTACATAGTTACATAGTAACTATGTAACTATGTAACTATGTAACTCATCTGTGGGCGAATATGCCCTGAGAGTTGCCCTGAGAAAGGCTCAGCAAGGCCGTTTCAGCGGAAGAAGCTCGTGCAGGGTCTTCAAAAACACTTCGGAATTCCATCATGAAAGCCTGAAGACTGGCTGTCAGTGGGTGTCTGCGATCCCATAACATAGTTGCCCAGGCCAGAGCCCTTCCAGTTAAAAGACTGACTACAGAGGCCACCTTCGCTCGTTCCGTAGGGAACTGTTCCGCCATAAGCTCTATGTGCATGTAGCACTGAGTCACAAATCCACGGCAGGACTTGGGATCCCCTTCATACTTCTCGGGAAGAGACAAATGGAGCTTGGATCCCGTGGTGACTGCTGGAGCAAGAGGCATTACCGGAGCAGATGGAGGCTGAGGCTGCTGCGGTTGTTGCTGAGCAGTAAGTAGCTGCTGCATCATGGCGGACAACTGGTTAAACTGCTGCACCTGCTGGGCCAACTGATGCAACTGAAGAGCCACTATATGGTGGCGAGATCCAGATTCTCAGGCAGAGGTAACCCAGCGGAATCCATGGCCGATCTTGCTGTAACAATGCTGGATCCACTGACCTGAGTGGCTGATGACTGTGAGGTGCCGCTGGTCTTCACCAGAGCCCGCTGAAAGGCAGGATGGATTTGCTGTGGCAGGCAACACTCAGGTCGCTACCCCCGATACAACTCGACCACACAGGTAGCTGGGCGAGACAAAGCACAGTAGGATGAGGCAGAAGGTCAAGGCTGGCAGCAAAGGTGCGTCGTCAAATAACGTAGCGGAAGGGTCAGAACACGGGCAAGGCAAATAGACAGTATGGAACGCTTAATCTCAGACCAAAGGCACTGAAGATCTGGCAGGGAAGAATGGGAGGTGAAGGGACTTATAGAATAGTGTCAGGTGTTTCATATAATTATGGGCGTACTGGCCCTTTAAATTTCAGAGCTCCAGTGCACACGTGCCCTAGGAGACAGGGACGCACGCGCCAGAGCTGAGAGGCAGAGGAAGAAGCAGAACATGAGCGTGTTAAGTGACGGGCTGGGATTCGCATGTGTGCACCTCCCGCGAGGGGAATCCCAGCCCTGCCGGCAGCAGGGGAGAGGGGGACAGTGCACTCACGGCCAGGGGAAGTGGCCGGAACGTAAGGTGTAACAGTTATTACCAAATAAGTTAACACATGTCAGATTTAGAAAATTTGCCTTGGTCATTAAGGTCAAAACAGGCTATTGAGTAAAAGGGCTAAGCCACTATATGGTCTCCTCATGCTGCCGCTAACTCTAGGCTGTGTCATTCAGCCACTATATGTTCTCCTCATGCCGCCACCAATTCCAGGCTGTCATTAGGCCACTATATGATCTCCTCATGCTGTCGCCAACTCCAGGCTGTGTCATTCAGCCACTATATGGTCTTCTCATGCTTTCGCCACCTCCAGGCTCTGTCATTCAGCCACTATATGTTCTCCTCATGCTGCCGCCAACTCCAGGCTGTGTCATTCAGCCACTATATGGTCTTCTCATGATGCCGCCAACTCCAGGCTGGGTCATTCAGCCACTATGTATTCTCCTCATGCTGCCGCCAACTCCAGGCTGTGTCATTAAGCCACTATCTGGTCTCCTCATGCTGCCACCACCTCCACGCTGTGTCATTCAGGCACTATATGGTCTCCTCATGCTGTCGCCACCTCCACGCTGTGTCATTCAGCCACCATATGTTCTCCTCATGCTTTTGCTACTTCCAAGCTGTGTCATTCAGCCACTATATGCTGCCACCAACTCCAGGCTGTGTCATTCAGCCACTATGTGATCTCCTCCTGCTGCCGCCAACTCTAGGCTGTGTCATTTAGCCACTATATGATCTCCTCAAACTGATGCTACCTCCAGACTCTGTCATTGTGCCTCTCTGCAACATTGATTCTAATAGTGACACCTTTGATCTGATTGTCATACTGTATAACAGTATTATTTCACTAACCCAGCGCGCACCCTATGTGTGTTACAGCAAGGTAACGTGTTCTACACCCCTATTGAGGCTCTCTGTAGGCCAGAAATAGCCATTTTTAATAGTGATTCACATCAAATAAATTCTGACCAAAACAAATTTTTTGGGAAAATTTGGCAAATCTTCCGAATTAAATTTTTTAAAAATTATTTTTTTCAATTTATTTATTTTTTATCTAAGAGCCGAGGAGCGTGCTCTTAAATCACCCAAAGTGCAAGAAAAAGTGCAAACGTGTTACACAAAAAAAAACGTGCACAGAGGATGCGGTCTATTGCAAGCCCTTCTCCGATAGGAGAGAGGCCCCCCAACAAACCTTACCCTTCGCCTCCGGACCAAAAGGTACCTGTGAGGTTCCAGGTTCGATGTCCCTTTTCGACAAGGCTACTAAGGGACCACAAATGCTCCCGGCATCCCCATTGGCGTTAGCCAAGGTATCTGCCCGCAGAGCCGATAACGGTAGGTACCCTGCCAGAGCAGGAGTACCCGGGGTGTTTGCAGGGAGGTGCGGAACCTAATGGCCACACTCATCTCCCCTAGACCACCAGGAGGGACACCCAGAAGTGCTACCGCATCCTGACCAATCCTGTGGACACACAACATGCAAAAAGTGACAGAGTGAGACAAAAAGGAAATAAATAAGTGAATGTGTGAAAATATACTGCCCGGACATCCGGCCGGATCTACAAAAATTTCTCTGATCCTAGCCAGAAGGCTGGGAATCAAGAGGTGAGTGCCACAAGGTGAAGAGATTATGTTGCCCGTGCTTCTACTCAGTGAGCCAGTACACCTAGTGAGTTTCGGCACCTCGGGGTCACCGATCCCCGAGGCACAAAAGTACCTCGGCTTTAGACCCTCTCAGCCTCATGGCGAGACCCGGAGGGAGCAGGTCACATCGGGGCAGCCGTCGTGCTTATTCCTCATAACCAGCCCCAGAAAGCCCTGGTACACCTTTCCCCTCCATGCAGTACCCATCCCCACCAGCCCCATACCGGCGTCACTGCCCACCGGCATGAAAAACTGATAAGAACTGATACTACACTTGATCTTAGCCAAAAGGCCGAGAAGCGATTTTTCAAAAATTCGCTCATCTCTAATTCTTTCCAATAATAACACAAGGTATTTGATGTTTGTAGAAAGACATTTGATGGTTTGATAGCACTCATGATTTGCCTTGGACCTATCTTTTTTTGGAAGAACACTGCTCAAGTGCCTCTTTTCATGCCAAATCTTTCAACCCCTACATTTAAAATCTCAAACTTGTCATGTCTAAAGTTCCACTTCACAGGTTTATTTGTATATCAGTCTCTTAGCCATTTAAATGATCTTTAATAAATCAATGACATGAATGACACGCACACAGTAAATAATTAATTCACTATGCAAATTGTATTCAGTTTTAAATTCTCATGTTATACCATTGAGAAGTTTCTATTTCCTGTAGACATGAAAGCTTTGTTCTAACAATACAATTTTGTATTGTTAGATTTTGACAAACTAAAATCTACACTCATACGGCACGGATATTTCCACCATGGTTACGGATGAAAAGAAGTGACATGACAGTTATTGACTGTTTCTTCATGAAACTATGGCAAGGTGTCATATGCGGATTAGCCCAATAGCATATTTGACTAAGCTTTTTCATTTAGTGTACTGCAGAAGAGACTCTTTTACCTGTCTGTCTTGCCGTGTAGCCAATGTGTGTCTTCAAATCCTTGTATTCCTCATTATTCTTGAGTGAAAATTATTTGTTATTGTTCTACTGTTTAATTAAATGTATTTGCTTTCCATTCTTACCGGTCCCTGTTTATTTACCCTGATGACATGATGGCCTGATGACCCTGATGACCCAACTGCTCTAGTGATGATGTTCTAAACATATTGGAGGACATTTATAAAAGCTTGCTTATGTAAGTTTTTTTTTTGTTGTTTTATTTTGCTTAATGTTTTGCTTACGTGCAACAAATTTATTAAGTTACATGGCCTTTATAAATTTGTAGTACGTAAGCAAATCAGCTGTTTTCCTCCGTTCTGTTTTCTATTTTGCTCGTGTAAGCAAAATCTGTAAGCCAGGGTTGCGCTGGAGTTAATGTATGGCTTTTTTTGATAGCGTGCAACTATTTTGCGACAGTCACACATTATAAATCTCTGACCACTGCATTTTTGAAAATTTGCTTACATAAGCAAAAGTCGCATAGAAAAGTGCACAGTCACATGTGTGACATTTGAGAGACATATACAGTGCATAGTGAAAGTATTCGGCCCTCTTGAACTTTTCAACCTTTTGCCACATTTCAGGCTTCAAACATAAAGATATAAAACTGTAATTTGTTGTGAAGAATCAACAACAAGTGGGACACAATCATGAAGTGGAAAAAATGTATTGCATATTTCAAACTTTTTTAACCAAAAAAAAAACTGAAAAATTGGGCGTGCAAAATTATTCAGCCCCCTTAAGTTAATACTTTGTAGCTCCACCTTTTGCTGCAATTACAGCTGTAAGTCGCTTGGGGTATGTCTCTATCAGTTTTGCACATCGAGAAATTTTTGCCCATTCCTCTTTGCAAAACAGCTGGAGCTCAGTGAGGTTGGATGGAGAGCATTTGTGAACAGCAGTTTTCAGTTCTTTCCACAGATTCTCGATTGGATTCAGGTCTGGACTTTGACTTGACCATTCTAACACCCGGATATGTTTATTTGTGAACCATTCCATTGTTGATTTTGCTTTATGTTTAGGATCATTGTCTGTTTGGAAGACAAATCTCTGTCCCAGTCTCAGGTCTTTTGCAGACTCCATCAGGTTTTCTTCCAGAATGGTCCTGTATTTGGCTCCATCCATCTTCCCATCAAATTTAACCATCTTCCCTGTCCCTGCTGAAGAAAAGCAGGCCCAAACCATGATGCTGCCACCACCATGTTTGACAGTGGGGATGGTGTGTTCAGGGTGATGAGCTGTGTTGCTTTTAAGCCAAACATAACGTTTTGCATTGTTGCCAAAAAGTTCGATTTTGGTTTCATCTGACCAGAGCACCTTCTTCCACATGTTTGGTGTGTCTCCCAGGTGGCTTGTGGCAAACTTTAAACAACACTTTTTATGGATATCTTTAAGAAATGGCTTTCTTCTTGCCACACTTCCATAAAGGCCAGATTTGTGCAGTATATGACTGATTGTTGTCCTATAGACAGAGTCTCCCCCCTCAGCTGTAGATCTCTGCAGTTCATCCAGAGTGATCATGGGCCTCTTGGCTGCATCTCTGATCAGTCTTCTCCTTGTATGAGCTGAAAGTATAGAGGGATTGCCAGGTCTTCGTAGATTTTCAGTTGTCTTATACTCCTTCCATTTCAATATTATCGCTTGCACAGTGCTCCTTGGGATGTTTAAAGCTCGGGAAATCTTTTTGTATCCAAATCCGGCTTTAAACTTCTCCACAATAGTATCTCGGACCTGCCTGGTGTGTTCCTTGTTCTTCATGATGCTCTCTGCGCTATAAATAGACCTCTGAGGCTACAGTGCAGGTGCATTTATGCGGAGACTTGATTACACACAGGTGGATTCTATTTATCATCATTAGTCATTTAGGTCAACATTGGATCATTCAGAGATCCTCACTGAATTTCTGGAGAGAGTTTGCTGCACTGAAAGTAAAGGGGCTGAATAATTTTGCACGCCCAATTTTTCAGTTTTTTATTTGTTAAAAAGTTTGAAATATCCAATAAATTTTGTTCCACTTCATGATTGTGTCCCACTTGTTGTTGATTCTTCACAAAAAATTACAGTTTTATATCTTTATTTTTGAAGCCTGAAATGTGGCAAAAGATCGAAAAGTTCAAGGGGGCCGAATACTATCACTATGCACTGTATATACAAAAAAAAAATCTACTAAATGCTTTTATAAATATCCCCATTGTGGGATAGGCTACAATGGAATAAGAACCTCTCCAGGAAATCTGGATTCATCAGGCTGAACGCCTCTTTACCTGGGCCAAGCAGGTCCTGATAACAAGTACCCATCTCGTTGATTGGCACTTGTTTAGTGAGCTTTCATATTGCTTATTTAAGCTGGGGCACATGAACAACTACCGGGTCCATTGGTCCCTTCAACTACATCATTATCCGTTGCACATCTCCCATCAACACAGAGTGATCAGCCTATGTGAAAGGGCTTAAAGTAAATAAAGTAAGCAGACCCGTGGGCACTGGCTTTAGAATGGGAAAGGAGATTATAGTGTACATTATTTTGTTATTCTAAAGCCTTAGCAGGCAGTAATTTGTTTGTTTTTAATACAACAGAGAAGCCCTTCACCCTGATATTTACTGGATAGTGCTGGATCAATTCTCTCATAAATCAATCCTATTCAATAGTGTTGGGCGCGAATATTCACATTTATAATTTTTATCGCGGATATCGCAAATTCGTGAAATCACCAATATTGCGAATATATTCGCCATATATTCGAAATTTCAAATATTCACTTTTTTCCACATGTGTGCATACTCGCATATGTGCATATTCGCATATGTGAATATTTACATATGCGCATATTCGCATATGTAAATATTCGCATAAACGCATATTCGCATATGTAAATATTCACATATGTAAATATTTGCATATTCCTTCTTTTCACTTGTGGGCCAATTAGAATGATGCAAATACACTTGTCAGAGGTTATCAACAACATCCTTAGCAACCAATAGTAAAGTTGCCCACCCTCTCACTCTTTTCTTCCTCGAATATGCAAATATGCGAATATAACGGATACGCAAAATTTGTGAATATAGGATGAATATTAGTCTATATATTCGCGAAATATCGCAAATTAGAATATGGCCAATGCCGCTCATCACTACTTTTCAATCTAAAATCCTAGTGTTGACCAAGAAAAAGGAAAATAACCCCATGATTTAACCCCTTCCCGACCTATGACATACCTGTACGTCATGGGTGGCAAGGTGTTCCCGACCCATGACATACAGGTACGTCATGAACATTTTTGCCGCTACTCGCGGCATCCCGCAGCGCCCGGTAAGATGGTGGCTATCACTGATAGCCAGCCATCTTACCGTGCGAACACGGGGGGTTTCATCCCCCACCCCCCCCCCCCCAGCGATTGCTGCTATCAGCTGGTCAAATCTGACTAGCTGATAGCAGCGTTTCGCTATGAAAATACTTAGCAGCGCGGTGTGTGAGTCCCGATCATGGGGATCGGGACACACACCGCTCTGCTAAGTGTCCCTGACCCGTCCCCCGGCGTCACTTACCCGTCCGAGCGGTGTCCCGAGCGGTCCCGGCGGCGAGCGACGTCCTCCAGGCGGTCCCGGCGGCGCTGCGTCCCGGCGGTGAGTTTCCGGCAGCAGGGCGGCATCTTCATTGGCAGCAGTGAGATCGCCGTAAACCGATCTCACTGCTGCCTCTGAGAGTTTCAAAACTGCAACTCCCAGCATGCCCAGACAGCCTTTGGCTTTCTGGGAATGCTGGGAGTTGTAGTTTTGCAACATCTGGAGGTTCTCAGTTTGGAGACCACTGTATAATGGTCTCCAATCTGTGCTCTTCCAGATGTTGCAAAGCTACAAATCTCAGCATGCTCAGTCTGTCCAGGCATGCTGGGAGTTGTAGTTCTCTAACATCTGGAAGAGCACAGATTGGAGACCATTATACAGTGGTCGCCAAACTGTGATCCTTCAGATATTGCCGAACTACAACTTCCAGCATGCCTGGGCAGTCTGGGCATGCTGGGAGTTGTAGTTTTGCAACAACTGGAGGCACACTAGTTGGGAAACATTATCCGTTTCCTACCTCAGTGCCTCCAGCTGTTGCAATTTTTGCAAAACTATAACTCCCAGCATGCACTGACAGACCATGCATGCTGGGAGTTGTAGTTTTGCAACAGCTGGAGGCACACTGGTTTGGAAACACTAAGTTTGGTTGCAAAACACTTGAAAGTTTATTACTTAACTTAGTGTTTCCAAACCAGTGTTCCTCCAGCTGTTGCAAAACTACAACTCCCAGCATGCACGGACAGCCAAAGGGCATGCTCGGAGATTGCAACAGCTGGATGTTTGCCCCCCTCCCCCCAATGTGAATGTACAGGGTACACTCACATGGGCGGAGGCTTACAGTGAGTGCTGCAAGTTTGAGATGGCACAAATTTTGCGCTGCAGCTCAAACTTCCAGCGGCAAACTTGCTATGAACCTCTGCCCATGTGACTGTACCCTAAAAACACTACACTACTTTAACACTAACCTAAAATAAAAAGTAAAAAACACTACATATACACATACCCTTACACAGCCCCCCTCCCCAAAAAAATGAAAAACGTATGGTACGCTACTGTTTCCAAAACGGAGCCTCCAGCTGTTGCAAAATAATAACTCCCTGTATTGCCGGACAGCAATTGACTGTCCAGGCATGCTGGGAGTTTTGCAACAGCTGGAGGCACCCTGTTTGGGAATCATTGGCATAGAATACCCCTATGTCCACCCCTATGCAAATCTCTAATTCAGGCCTCAAATGTGCATGGCGCTCTCTCACTTTGGAGCCCTGTCGTATTTCAGGGCAACAGTTTTGGGACACATATGGGGTATCGCCGTACTTGGGAGAAATTGCCTTACAAATTTTGGGGGGCTTTTTCTTCTTTAACCCCTTATGAAAAGGTGAAGTTGGGGTCTATACCAGCATGTTAGTGTAAAAAAATAAATTTTTTACACTGACATGCTGGTGTTGCCCTATACTTTTCATTTTCACAAGAGGTAAAAGGGAAAAAAGACCCTCTAAATTTGTAATGCAATTTCTCCCGACTACGGAGATACCCCATATGTGGGCGCAAAGTGCTCTGGGGGCGCACAACAGGGCCCAGAAGGGAGAGTGCACCATGCACATTTGAGACGATTTGCACAGGGGTGGCTGATTGTTACAGCAGTTCTGACAAACGCAAAACAATAAATATCCATATGTGACCCCATTTTGGAAACTACACCCCTCACGGAATGTAATAAGGGGTGCAGTGAGCATTTACACCCCACTGGTGTATGACAGATTTTTGGAACAGTGGTCTGTGAAAATGAAAAATAAAATTTTTGATTTGCACAGTCCACTGTTTCAAATATCTGTCAAACGCCAGTGGGCTGTAAATGCTCACTGTACCCCTTATTAAATTCCATGAGGGGTATAGTTTCCAAAATGGGGTCACATGTGGGGGGTCCACTGTTCTGGCACCATAGGGGCTTCCTAAATGGGACATGCTCCCCAAAAACCCTTTCAGCAAAACTCACTCTCCAAAATCCCATTGTCGCTCCTTCCCTTCTGAGCCCTCTACTGCGCCCGCCGAACACTTTACATACGCATATGAGGTATTTCCTTACTCGAGAGAAATTGGGTTACAAATTTTAGTGTGATTTCTCTCCTTTTACCCCTTGTAAAAATTCAAAAATTGTGTCTACAAGAAAATGCGAGTGTAAAAAATGAAGATTTAGAATTTTCTCCTTCACTTTGCTGCTATTCCCGTGAAACACCTAAAGGGTTAAAACACTTACTGAATGTCATTTTGAATACTTTGGGGGGTGCAGTTTTTATAATGGGGTCATTTATGGGGTATTTCTAATATGAAGACCCTTAAACTCCACTTCCAACCTGAACTGGGCCCTGAAAAATTACGATTTTGAAAATCTTGAGAAAAATTGGAAAATTGCTGCGGAACTTTGAAGCCCTCTGGTGTCTTTCAAAAGTAAAAACTTGTCAATTTTTTTATGCAAACACAAAGTAGTTATATTGTATATGTGAATCAATATGTAATTTATTTAGAATATACATTTTCCTTTTAAGCAGAGACTTTCAAAGTTAGAAAAATGCAAAATTTTCAAAATTTTCATGAAATTTTTAGATTTTTTACCAAGAAAGGATGCAAATATCAGTGAAATTTTACCAATAACATAAAGTAGAATATGTCACGAAAAAACTATCTCGGAATCAGAATGAGAAGTAAAAGCATTCCAGAGTCATTAATGTTTAAAGTGACAGTGGTCAGATTTTCAAAAAATGCCCAGGTCATGAAGGTGAAAATGGGCTGGGTCATGAAGGGGTTAATTGTCAATGACCTCATATAAGGCTAAAAAAAAAAATTCTTCTCAACTCCAAATACAGTATTAAAAATAGATAACTTAAAAAATAAACATAAATCTTGTTTTATTTTATTATGCCCTACACATAGGATTTGTTGGGTATATGCCACCTTCCCCTATTCTTCCACCTTTCCTTCCCAGAACTATTCAGTCCCACCCCTTCAAACAATACAACATTTCACTAACAAATAAGATACCTTATTATGTTAGGCCTGTCATTGTCATATCATGTCTACTTTGTATGCTTTTGTACCTTATATTTCTGGTGAAAGATTGGTTGTCTCTGTATTGTTATAATACTACTTTAAACAAAAATATAAAATGTAAAAATATATTTAATAAATAAATCTTTTTTAGCTGTCTATCTTTCTATCTATCTATTTATCTATCTATCTATTTATCCATCTATCTACAGTCATGGCTGTAAATATTGGCACCCCTAAAATTTTTCTAGAAAATGAACAATTTCTCACAGAAAAGGATTGCAGTAACACATGTTTTGCTATAGACGTTTATTCCCTTTGTGTGTGTTGGAACTAAACCAAAAAAGGGAGGAAAAAAGGCTAATTTGACATAATGTCACACCAAACTCCAAAAATGGTCTGGACATAATTATTGGCACCCTTTCAAAATTGTGGAAAAATAAGATTGTTTCAAGCATGTGATGCTCCTTTAAACTCTCCTGGAGCAAGTAAAAGGTGTGGGCAATATATAAAATCACACCTGAAAGCTGATAGTGTGCAACATTATCAAGAAGTTTGCAACCCATGGCACTGTAGCTAATCTCCCTGGGCGAGGATGGAAGAGAAAAATTGATGAAATGTGTCAAAGCAGGATAGTCCGGATGGTGGATAAGCAGCCCCAAACAAGTTCCAAAGAAATTCAAATTGTCTTGCAGGCTCAGGGAGCATCAGTGTATGCGCAAACTACCATTAACATTCAAATGAAATGAAACGATATGGCAGGAGACCCAGGAAGAACCCACTGCTTACACAAAGACATAAAAATCAAGACTACATTTTACCTAAATGAACTTGAGTAAGCCAAAAGCCTTCTGGGAAAACGTCTTGTGGATAGATGAGACCAAGAAAGAGCATTTTGGTTAAGCACATGATTCTACTGTTTACTGAAAATGGAATGAGGCCTACAAAGAAAAGAACACAGTACCTACAGTGAAATATGGTGGAAAATGAAAAAAATAAATTTTTCACAAAAATGCTGTTACCCTAAATTTTTCATTTTCACAAGGGAAAATAGGAAAAAATCCCCCCAAAATTTGTAACCTCATTTCTTCTGAGTCAGAACATACCCCATATGTGGATGCAAAGTGCTCTGTGGGTGCACTACAATGCTCAGAAGAGAAGGAGCACCATTGAGATTTTGAAGAGAAAATTTGTCCAGAATTGAAAGCCACGTGTGTTTACAAAGCCCCCATATTGCCAGAACAATGGACCCCCCACATGTGACCCAATTTTGGAAACTACACCCACGTACTGTAATAAGGGGTACAGTGAGCATTTACCCCCACAGGTGTCTGACAGATTTTTGGAACAGTGGTCCGTGGAAATGAAAAATGTAATTTTTAATTTGCACAGCCCACTGTTCCAAAGATGTGTCAAATGCCAGTGGGGTGTAAATACTCACTGCACCCCTTATTCAATTCTGTGAGGGGTTTAGTTTCCAAAATGGGGTCACATGTGGGGGGTTCCACTGTTCTGGCACCACGGGGGGCTTTGTAAACGCACATGGCCCCTGACTTCCATTCCAAACATCCATTTCCAAAAGCTCAATGGAGCTCCTCCTCTTCTGAGCATTGTAGTGCGCCAGCAGACCACTTGATGTCCACACATGGGGTATTTCCATAATTTGGGGGAAAAACTGCATTTTAGTTGCATTTACACATCCATCTTTAACAAAAAGTCGTCAAACACCTGTGGGGTGTTAAGGCTTACTGTACTCCTTGTTACCTTCCTTGTGGGGTGTAGTTTCCAAAATATTATGCTGTGTGTTTTTTTTTTGTTCTTCAGGCACCACAGGGGCTTCCTAAATGTGACATGCCTCCCAAAAACCATTTCAGCAAATTTTGCTTTCCAAAAGCCAAATGTGACTCCTTCTCTTCAGAGCATTGTAATTCGTCCCCAGAGCATTTTACGTCCTAACATGGCATATTTCCATACTCAGAAGAGGTGTGTTCAAAATGGGGGGAGGGGGCATTTTCTCCCATTACCCTTTGTAAAAATGATGAATTTGAGGGGAAAAAACTGCACTTTAGTGAAGTCGTCAAACACCTGTGGGGTGTAAAGGCTCACTGGACCCCTTGTTACGTGCCTTGAGGGGTGTAGTTTCCAAAATGGTATGCCATGTGGGGGTTTTCTGCTGTTCTTGCACCATATGGGCTTCCTAAATGTGACATGCCACCCAAACACCATTTCAGAAAAATTCACTCTCCAAAATCCCATTGTTGCACCTTCCTTTCTGAGCCCTCTACTGCGCCCGCCGAACACTTGACATACACATATGAGGTACTTCCTTACTCGAGAGAAATTGGGTTACAAATTTTGGCGGACTTTTTCTTCTATTACTCCTTGTAAAAAAAACTGGGTCTACAAGAACATGCGAGTGTAAAAAATGAAGATTTTGAATTTTCTCCTTCACTTTGCTGCTATTCCTGTGAAACACCTAAAGTGTTAACACACTTACTGAATTTCATTTTGGATACTGTGAGGGGTGCAGTTTCAAAAAGTAAAAACATGTCAACTTCATGATGAAAATATAAAGTAGACAGATTGTATTTGTAAATCAATATATAATTTATTTGGAATGTCTGTTTTCCTTACAAGCAGATAGCTTCAAAGGTAGAAAAATGCAAAATGTAAAATTTTTCACCAAGAAATGATGCAAGTATTGACAAAAATTTACCACTATCATGAAGTAGAATATGTCACACAAAAAACAACCTCAGAATCAGAATGAAAAGTAAAGGCATCCCAGAGTTATTAATGCTTAAAGTGACAGTGGTCAGATGTGCAAAAAATGGTCGGGTCCTTAAGGTGAAAACACTATTATGGACATTTATCAACAGGTTTAGTCAGGTTTTCTTTACTATAATTGTGGCAAAATTGTCGCAACTGCGACTACGCGATTTTTCGTGCAACATTTTGACTGGAAAGCGAGAAAAGCAAGTTTTCCAAAAATTAACTATGTAGTAATAATTTTAAAATGGACTCCGGGTAGTCAGGTATTGATTAACTGCGACAGTCGCAACTGCGCAAAAAAAAGTCGCAACAGCGTTAAAAATTGACTAAATTTTCTCCAGCTCAAACATGGAGCAGAAAAAGCTACTACCAAAGTAAAAAAGTAAAAATTGCTTACTTGAAAGAAAATTATCAACAGGCTGAAACCAGTTGATAAATACGTCGCACATAAGCAAAAAAAAAGTAAGGAAAAAATTACTAAAAAAAAGAATACATAAGCAAACATTGATAAATGTCCCTCTATGTGTATAAGAAATGGGAAAAGTAATGTGTTGAAGAGGATAGCTGTATCTTCAGATGTTGTCTTTAGCCACCAGCCTAACCAAACCCCTGTAATAAAATAGAGAATGACAAAGTTGTATATATATATATATATATATATATATATATATATATATATATATATAGATCACTACAACTGCCTACTCTACAAAATGGCATCAAAGACGGACATATGGGCGATATATTAGGTTCAAAAGCACAATTCCCATTATAGTACCCATAATATCCCATCAATTAAGATTCATGCATAATAGATCTGAGGGGTGACTGTGAAATCTATGTTCAGACCCCTTGGCCGAAGGGTCTGTAAAAATCATAGATCCATTTCAACTCCTTACATTTTAGTAGACCCGTACGATCACCTCCACGTTTTAAGGGAGGGATGTGGCACCAGTGTGGCACCAGTGTACATGAAATATATAGGGGAGCTGGAGAGGGTTCAAAGACGGGCAACCAGTGCAATACGGGGAATGGGAGGACTACAGTACCCAGAAAGATTATCAGAATTAGGGTTATTTAGTTTAGAAAAAAGAAGGCTTAGGGGAGACCTAATAACTATGTATAAATATATCAGGGGACCGTACAGAGATCTCTCCCATGATCTATTTATACCCAGGGCTGTATCTATAACAAGGGGGCATCCTCTACTTTTAGAGGAAAGAAGGTTTATACACCAGCACAGATGGGGGTTGTTCACTGTAAGAGTTCAAAAAGGGTCTGGATGCATTTTTGGAGAATAATAACATCGCTGGTTATGTATACTAGATTTATAGGGACAGAATGTTGATCCAGGGATTTATTCTGACTGCCATATTTGGAGTCAGGAAGGAATTTTTACCTCTAGTATGAGGGTTTTTTGCCTACCTCTGGATCAACTCAACTCAGTTGGGACTTATTAGGGACTCATTAGGGTTGTAGGTTGAACTTGATGGACTCTGATCTTTTTTCAACCTTATGAACTATGTTACTATGTTACCATGGTCTACGAGCATAAACTTAAGATCCATCTCTGTTTGGTTTGTGTCACTGAAGTGTTTAGAAACTGGGAGGTCCATCCTCTGTTTCCGAATGCAATACTGATGCTGATTGAATCTTGTCTTGAAGTCCCATGTAATCTCTCCTACCTGGAGACCTAAACACCACAAGGGCATTTCAAGACATAAACAACTGGCAATGGAAAAATACAGATCTTTATTCCATATGGTTACATCTAAAATAAAAAAATGCTTCCCGACAGCTCAGTAGGGCTGATCGGGACCCCCGCGGAGGATCCCTAACTTCCTCCATGGCGTCCTATCATTGTTTGATTGCTCCATGCCTGAGATCCAGGCATGGAGATAACAGTGATCAATGCTATGCTATTGCATAGTATTGATCAGAATATTCAATCAAGGTATTGCATGTTATAGTCCCCTATGGGGGCTATGCAAATGTAAAAAAAAGCGAAAAAAATAGTTAATAAATGTGATTTAACCCCTTTCCCTAGTAAAAGTTTGAATCATCCCCTTTTCCCATTTAATAAAAAAAATGTAAATAAAAATAAATGTAAACATATGTGGTATCACCGCGTGCATAAATGTCCGAACTATAAAAACATATCATAAAAGGGGTTTTCCCGGCCAAAACTTTTTATATATATATATATATATATATATATATATATATATCAACTGGCTCCGGAAAGTTAAGCAGATTTGTAAATTACTTCTATTAAAAAATCTTAATCCTTCCAATAGTTATTAGCTTCTGAAGTTGAGTTGTTGTTTTCTGTCTAACTGCTCTCTGATGACTCACGTCCCAGGAGCTGTGTAGTTCCTATGGGGATATTGTCCCATCATGCACAGCTCCCGGGACGTGACATCATCATTGAGCAGTTAGACAGAAAACTTCAGAAGCTAATAACTATTGGAAGGATTAAGATATTTTAATAGAAGTAATTTACAAATCTGTTTAACTTTCCGGAGCCAGTTAATATATAAAAAAAGGTTTTGCCTGGAATACCCCTTTAATTAACCCCTTAAGGACCCAGGACGTACCCATCCCGGTCCTGCGATATAACGCGGGGTCACACGGTGACCCCGCATCATATCGCGGCGGGCCCGGCGTCATAGTGAAGCCAGGACCCGCCTCTAATAGCGCGCGTAACTGATCGCGGTGCCGCACGCTATTAACCCTTTAGCCGCACGCTCAAAGCTGAGCCGTGCGGCTAAAAACGAAAGTGAAAGTTGCCGGTTAGCTCAGGGAGCTGTTCGGGATCGCCGCAGTATAATCGCAGCATCCCGAACAGCTTAAGCACAGGAGGAAGGTCTCTTACCTTCCTTCCTGCAGTCCGATCGCCGATTGAATGCTTCAAGCCTGAGATCCAGGCTTGAGCATTCAATCGCCGAAAACACTGATTGATCCATTCCCTTGGAGATGCATCAATCAGTGTAAAAGATCAGTTAATGCAATGTTATAGCCCCCTATAGGAGCTATAATATTGCATTAAAAAAGTGTAAAAAAAAATCATTAACTCTTTCAATTATCCCTTCTCCTAATAAAAGTTTGAATCACCCGGCATTTCCAAGAATAAAAAAAACACAGTGTAAATAAAAATAAACATATGTGGTATCGCCGCGTGCAGAAATGTCCGAATTATAAAAATATACCACTTTTTAAACCGCACGTTCAATGGCGTATGCACAATAAAATTTAAAAGTCCAAAATAGCGCATTTTTGATCACTTTTTATACCACAAAAAAGTGAATAAAAAGTGATCAAAAAGTTTGATCAGAACAAAAATGGTACTGCTAAAAACTTCAGGGTGCTATGAGCCCTCATAAAGCCCTGAACACAGAAAAATAAAAAAGTTATATGGGTCAGAAGATGACCATTTTAACCCCTTCATGACCCAGGTTTTTTTTTCCATTTTTGCACTTTCGTTTTTTCCTCCTTACCTTTAAAAAACCATAACTCTTTCAATTTTGCACCTAAAAATCCATATGATGGCTTATTTTTTGCGCCACCAATTGTACTTTGTAATGACATCAGTCATTTTACCCAAAAATCTACAGAGAAACGGAAAAGAAATTCATTGTGTGTCAAAATTGAAGAAAAAACACAATTTTGTAACTTTTGGGGGCTTCCGTTTCTACGCAGTACATTTTTCTGTAAAAATGACACTTTCTCTTTATTCTGTAGGTCAATACAGTTAAAATGATCCCCTACTTATATAGGTTTGTTTTTATTGTACTTCTGGAAAAAATCATAACTACATACAGGAAAATTTACATGTTTAAAATTGTCATCTTCTGACCCCTATAACTTTTTTATTTTTCCGTGTATGGGATGGGATGAGGGCTAATTCTTTGCGTCGTGATCTGAAGTTTTTAGCGGTACCATTTTTGTAATGATTAGACTTTTTGATCGCTTTTTATTCATTTTTTCATGATATAAAAAGTGACCAAAAATACGCTTTTTTGGACTTTGGAATTTTTTTGCGCGTACGCCATTGACCGTACGGTTTAATTAATTATATATTTTTATAATTCAGAAATTTCCGCACGCGAAGATACTACATATGTTTATTTTTATTTTTATTTATACAGGTTTTTATTACATTTTTTTAATAGGAAAAGGGGGGTGATTCAAACTTTTATTAGGGAAGAGGTTAAATGATCTTAATTCACTTTTTTTTTTGCAATGTTATAGCTCCCATAGGGCCCTATAACACTGCACACAATGATATTTACATTGATCACTGGTTTCTCATAGGAAACCAGTGATCAATGATTCTGCCGCTTGACTGCTCATGCCGGGATCTCAGGCACTGAGAAGTCATTCGGCGATCGGACAGCATGGAGGCAGGTAGGGATCCTCTGGCTGTCATGTAAGCTGTTCGGGATGCCGCGATTTTGCCACGGTGATCCCGAGCAGCTCCCTAAGCTAATCGGCATTAGTTTACTTTCACTTTAGACGCGGCATTCAACTTTGAACGCTGCGTCTAAAGGGTTAATAGCGCGCGGCACCGCGATCACTGCCGCGCGCTATAAGACACAGGTCCCGGCCGTTGCTAGGTGCCGGGCCCGACCCGCTATGACGAGGGGCCACGCCGTGGCCCCCTGTTATAGAATGGGAGCCGACCCATGACATACATGTATGCCATGGGTCGGGAAGGGGTTAAACGTATACATTTTCCTGCATGTATTCATGATTTTTTTCTGAAGTGATACAAAATAAAACCTATACAAGTATGGTATAATTTTAACCATATGGACCTAAAGAATAAAGATAAGGTATCATTTTTGCTGGAAAATGTACTGCGTAAAAATGGAAGCCCCCAAAACTTACAAAATAGTGTTTTTTCATCAATTTTGTCGCACATTCATTTTTTTCCCGTTTCATAGATTTTTGGGTAAAATGACTAATGTCATTACAATGCAGAATTAGTGACGCAAAAAATAAGCCATCATTTAGAATTTTAGGTGAACATTTTTAAAGAGTTATGATTTTTTTAAGTTAAAGAGGAAAAATTGAAAATGAAAAAATGGAAAAAGCCCGGGTCCTTAAGGGGTTAAACCACATGGTCAGTGGCATACACAAAAAAATTCCAAAGTCCAAAATAGCGTTTTTTATGCCAAAAAAATTTATAAAATAGCGTTCACTTTTATGCCAAAAAAATTTATAAAAGGTGATCAAAAATTCCCATCAACACAAAAATTGTTACCAATAAAAACTTGAGAGCCCTCATATATCCCTGTATGTGAAAAAATAAAAAAGTTATAAAGGTCAGAAGATGACAATTTTAAACATATAAATTATAATAAAACAAAATCAAACTTACAGTATATAAGTAGGGTATCATTATGGACCTACAAAATAAAGATAATGGGGGATATTTATCAAAGCTGTCTATTTCCCGCATCAATATAGACCAAACTACAGAGCGTTAGGCTGGTCTATTGTGCACCTAATTTATTAAAAGTTGCACGGCTCTTTATAAATTCTGCACATGGACTTCGAGATCTATGCTTTTAGACTGTATTTAAACCAGCTCCAGTATGTTCTGACATTTCAGTGCTTTTGATAAATTCAGCACCAGTGCATTTAAATAGACTAGAATGCATCATGTTCTAAAAATTCTCTAAAACAAAAGTTGCACATATTTAGACTGCGACTTTCTGTGCAACAATTTTAGACAGGAAAAAACAGTATAAATCCTTTGATAAATATCCCCCAGTGTGTCATTTTTACTGAAAAATGCACTGCGTAGAAATGAAAGCCCCCAAAATATACAAAATAGCGTTTTTTTTTTTTTCAATTTTGTTCCACAAATATTTTTTGGTTTTGCCGTTGATTTTTTTGGGTAAAATAACTGATGTCATTAACCTCTTAAGGACGTAGGGCGTACCTGTACAGTCCCGGTCTATAATGCAGGGTTACAGTGTGTCTCATGGCGGGTCAGTCCCGGTGGCTAATGAAAGCCGGGACTCTGCACTTATAGCGTGCAGCACCGATCGTTGTGCCGTGCGCTATCAACCCTTTAGATTGCTGCATCTAAAGTTGAAGAAATTGCATCCCGGGAGCTCAGTTGGGCTGATCGGGACCATCGTGGTGAAATTGTGATGTCCCGTTACCTGTCTCGGCATGTCCCATCGGCAATTGACTTCTCCATGCCTGAGATCTAGGCCGGAGAAGTCAAGCCCCAATAACACTGATCATTGGCATGTATTTTCTGCTGATGATTAGTGTTAGGAATCAGTGTAATGCATATTATAGCCCCTAGAGGGGGCTATAACATAGCAAAAAAACGTAGGGAAAAAAAAAGTTACTAACGATGAATTAACCACTTCCCAAATAAAAGTAAGAATCACCTTTCCCATAAAAAAAAAAAAAAAAAAAAACTGTGTAAATTAAATTAACCCCTTAAGGACCAAGGACGTACTGGTACATCCTTGGTCCTGCTCCCCTGATATAACGCGGGGTTACACGGTAACCCCGCATCATATCACGGCGGACCCGGCGTCATAGTGAAGCCGGGACCCGCCGCTAATAGCTATTAACCCTTTAGCCGCGCGCTCAGAGCTGAGCCGCGCGGCTAAAACCGAAAGTGAAAGCTGCCGATTAACTCAGTGGGCTGTTCGGGATAGCCACGGCGAAATGGTGGCATCCCGAACAACTTACAGGACAGCGGGAGGGCCCTACCTGCCTCCTCGCTGTCCGATCGCCGAATGACTGCTCAGTGCCTGAGATCCAGGCATGAGCAGTCATGCGGCAGAATCATCGATCACTGGTTTCCTATGAGAAACCAGTGATCAATGATGAAGATCAGTGTGTGCAGTGTTATAGGTCCCTATGGGACCTATAACACTGCAAAAAAAAAGTGAAAAAAAAAGTGAATGAATATCATTTAACCCCTCCTCTATTAAAAATTTGAATCACCCCCCTTTTCCCATAAAAAAAAACACAGTGTAAATAAAAATAAACATATGTGGTATCACCGCGTGCGGAAGTGTCCGAATTATAAAAATATATCATTAATTAAACCGCTCGGTCAATGGCGTGCGCGCAAAAAAATTCCAAAGTCCAAAATAGTGCATTTTTGGTCACTTTTTATATCATTTAAAAATGAATAAAAAGCGATCAATAAGTCCTATCAATGCAAAAATTCTACAGTTAAAAACTTCAGAAAGGAAGTGGGCCAAAGAAGAATATCACTCCAGATTCTCTTCCTACTCCGTGGGAGTGTCAGTATATGTTCACAGGAGGGCACCATTTGAGACTAAGAATGCAAAAGTAGATAAGTATGGTCGATATGTATTTCTCTATGGAATATGGGAAGATAGGGCAGTCATCTTGGCTTTTGTTTATATTCCTCCACCTTTTAGGGTGGATGTTCTGAGGGACCTTGTGAGCTATAGCGAAAGTAAGACACATTCGGCATTATGGATAGTTGGAGATTTGAACAATGTAATGGACCCTAGTATGGACAGATATAAATTAGGTAGGAATGTAGGGGGGAACGAAACAGCATTGGCGAGGTACTGTGGAGAGATGAATTGGGTTGATGGGTGGCGGAAACTAAACCCAGGAGTAAGACAGTATTCATGTTTTAGTACCTCATATAACACTGCTTCCCGAATTGACTTATGCCTGTGTGATAAGAATGCAATGACCTGGACCAGCAGGGTGCAGTATAAAGCTAAAACCCTATCGGACCATTGCCCAGTGGTGGTGGAAATTGGAGGCAAGGTAATGGGTGGGAAAAGGTTGGGCTTTCGGCTCAATCCCCACTGGATTGAATTAGTGGGCGACCAGGACTGGTTTAGACAGGAAATAGAGGCATTCTGGGAGATTAATCATAAGTCCGCAAATCCTCAGGTGGTATGGGATACTATGAAGGCATATTTGAGGGGCCTATATATAGGGCGAATCAATAAGAAAAAAAATGAATTCTCACAGGAAGAAACAGTACTGAATAGTAAAGTGGCAACATTAGAAGCAGGGATGGAAGAGGATAGTGGGGGGGGGGGAACAGCTGTTAGAACTGAAGGCAGCTCAAGAGGAATATAAAGAATATCTACTTAAAAAGGCACAAAATAAACTATTCTTCAGTGGGCAATTTAACTTCTTTGAGAAAGGGAAACCAAATAAGACACTGTCAAGATTACTTAAAAATCAAGGTGACGAATGTGGTATTCTGGCTCTGAGGAGGGAGGATGGTAGCATAACCACAGATAGAGAAGAAATAGCCCAAATGGTTAGCCCTTTTTTTCTCCAATCTCTATATGAGCAGCGATATTAATAGGGCGGAGGTAGCGGAATTCCTGAGGGGAATTAATATTCCAAGTTTGACAGAGGATGTCAGGGATTCCCTGGACGATCCAATTTCCCTATAGGAATTGGAGGAGGCATTGGCATCAATCCAAGGGAATACATCCCTCGGGTCTGACGGCATTCCCTTCCAGATATATAGGATATATTCAACTCTGCTACTTTCAAAACTGCTGGGTATCATTAATGAATCCTGGAGGGCGGGGGGTTCTCCCTAAATCTATGTGTGAGGCTAATATTAGACTCATTAGGAAAAAAGATAAGGATCCCTTGGATTTGGGCTCATATCGTCCTATCTCCTTGCTTAATGCAGATATAAAAATAATAGCAAAAGCACTGGCAAGGAGATTGGAAAAAGTAGTGGAGGTAGTGGTGGGCAATGACCAGGGAGGGTTTAGGTCAGGAAGAACGGTTCATGACAATATTCATCAGGTGTATGAAGCAATCCAGAGTGGATCCCGGGGCCCCCGCTCCATTCTGTCATTGGATGCTACTAAAGCTTTTGACAGGGTGGAGTGGGGATACCTCTGGGAAGTTTTGAAGAGGGTGGGGGTGGGCCCGAGGTTTTTGAGTTAGGGATGTTGATTAGACATACTATGTAAACAGGTATTAATTTGGCTTCTATGGCTTCTGCTTTTCTTCCAATTGGTGACGTTGTTTTATCGGATTTAAAAAAAAGAAAAAGAAAGAGAAAAAAAAACTTCAGATCACGGCGTAAAAAATGAGCCCTCATACCGCCTCATACACGGAAAAATAAAAAAGTTACAGGAGTCAGAAGATGACAATTTTAAACGTATTAATTTTCCTGCATGTAGCTATGATTTTTTCCAGAAGTACGACAAAATCAAACCTATATAACTAGGGTATCATTTTAATTGTATGGACCTACAGAATAAAGATAAGGTGTCATTTTTACCGAAAAATTTACTACGTAGAAACGGAAGTCCCCAAAAGTTACAAAACAACGTTTTTTTTTCAATTTTGTCGCACAATGATTTTTTTTTCCGTTTCACCGTAGATTTTTGGGCAAAATGACTGACGTCATTACAAAGTAGCATTGGTTGCACAAAAAATAAGCCATCATATGGATTTTTAGGTGCAAAATTGAAAGAGTTATGATTTTTTAAAGGCAAGGAGCAACAAACGAAAATGCAAAAACGGAAAAAACCCCGGACCTTAAGGGGTTAAAAATAAACATATGAGGTATCACCGCATGAAAAAATATCAGTACTATAAAAATATATATCGTTAATTAAACTGCACAGTCAATGGCGTACATGCAAAAAAAAATCCAAATTCCAAAATAGAGTATTTTTGGTCACTTTTTATAGCACAAAAAAATGAATAAAAAGCGATCAAAAAGTCCAATCCAAACAAAAATGGTACCGCTAAAAACATCAGATTACGGCACAAAAAATGACCGCACTTACGCGGAAAAAAAAAAGAAGTTATAGGGGTTAGAAGATGACAATTTTAAACGTATACATTTTCCTGCATGTAGTTATGATTTTTTCCAGAAGTACGACAAAATCAAACCTATATAAGCAGGGTATCATTTTAATCGTATGGACCTACATAATAAAGATAAGGTGTCATTCTTACAGAAAAATTTACTGGGTAGAAAGGGAAGCCCCCAAAATTTACAAAAAGGCATTTTTTTCTTCAATTTTGTCACACAATGATTTTTTTCCAATTAGCCATGGATTTTTGGGTAAAATTACTAATGTAATTACAAAGTAGAATTGGTGTAGAAAAAAAATAAGCCAAAATATGGAATTTTAGATGCTAAATTGAAAGCATTATGATTTTTAGAAGGTGATGAGGAAAAAATGAAAATGCAAAAACGGAAAATCCCTGCCTCCTTAAGATGTTAAAAAAGGACAATTGGTGGTGCAAAAAACAAGCCATCACATGGGTCTGTAGGTGCAAAATTGAAAGGGTTATGAATTTTAAAAGGTAAGGAGGATAAAACGAAAGTGCAAAAATGGTAAAATGCTCAGTGCTTAAAGGGGTACTCCAGTGGAAAACTTTTTTTAAATCAACTGATGCCAGAAAATTAAACAGATTTGTAAATCACTTCTATTAAAAAAAGCATAATCCTTCCAGTACTTTTTAGGGGCTGTATACAAAAGAGAAATACAAAAAAGAAATGATGTCCTGACCACAGTGCTCTCTGCTGACCTCTGCTGTCCATTTTAGGAACTGTCCAGAGCAGCGTATGTTTGCTATGGGGATTTTCTCCTGTTCTGGACAGTTCCTAAAATGGACAGCAGAGGTCAGCAGAGAGCACTGTGTTCATGACATCAGAGGAAATGCATTTCTTTTTTGTATTTCTGTTTAGTATACAGCCCCTAAAAAGTACTGGAAGGATTAAAATTTTTTAATAGAAATGATATACAAATCTGTTTAACTTTCTGACACCAGTTGATTTAAAAGAAAAAGGTTTCCACGGGAGTACCCCTTTAACCCCTTACCAACACAGGACGTATATTTACGTCCTGCGCCGGCTCCCGCGATATGAAGCGGGATCGCGCCGCGATCCTGCATCATATCGCGTCGGTCGTGGCGCTCATCAACGGCCGGGACCCGCGGCTAATACCACACATCGCCGATCGCGGCGATGTGCGGTATTAACCCTTTAGAAGCGGCGGTCAAAGCTGACCGCCGCTTCTAAAGTGAAACTGAAAGTGACCCGGCTGCTCAGTCGGGCTGTTCGGGACCGCCGCGGTGAAATCGCGGCGTCCCGAACAGCTGATCGGACACCGGGAGGGCCCTTACCTGCCTCCTAGGTGTCCGATCGACGAATGACTGCTCCGTGCCTGAGATCCAGGCAGGAGCAGTCAAGCGCCGATAATGCTGATCACAGGCGTGTTAATACACGCCAGTGATCAGCATAGGAGATCAGTGTGTGCAGTGTTATAGGTCCCTATGGGACCTATAACACTGCAAAAAAAAAGTGTTAATAAAGGTCATTTAACCCCTTCCCTAATAAAAGTTTGAATCACCCCCCTTTTCCCATAAAAAAAATAAAACAGTGTAAAATAAATAAATAAACATATGTGGTATAGCCGCGTGCGTAAATGTCCAAACTATAAAAATATATCATTAATTAAACCGCACGGTCAATGGCGTACACGCAAAAAAATTCCAAAGTCCAAAAAAGCGTATTTTGGTCACTTTTTATACCATTAAAAAAATGAATAAAAAGTGATCAAAAAGTCCGATCAAAACAAAAATCATACCTATAAAAACTTCAGATCACGGTGCAAAAAATGAGTCCACATACCGCCCTGTACGTGGAAAAATTAAAAAGTTATAGGGGTCAGAAGATGACATTTTTAAACATAGAAATTTTCCTGCATGTAGTTATGATTTTTTCCAGAAGTGCGACAAAATCAAACCTATATAAGTAGGGTATCATTTTAACCGTATGGACCTACAGAATAATGATAAGGTGTAATTTTTACCGAAATATGCACTGCGTAGAAACGGAAGCCCCTAAATTTACAAAATAGCGTTTTTTTTTCGATTTTGTCGCACAATGATTTTTTTTTCTGTTTTGCCGTGCATTTTTGGGTAAAATGACTAATGTCTCTGCAAAGTAGAATTGGCGACGCAAAAAATAAGCCATAATATGGATTTTTAGGTGGAAAATTGAAAGGGTTATGATTTTCAAAAGGTAAGGAGGAAAAAACGAAAGTGCAAAAACCCTGAGTCCTTAAGGGGTTAAGGGGATAAATTAAACGTAGTGCAGTGGTAAGTTTCTGAAGAACCAGAGGATTAAAGGGATACTCCAGGCTCTATAGTTTGTGCAGTTCATAATACAGTGTCTATACCTGTGTTTCATGGCTGGTTTTGCAAATCCAAATATATATTTTTTTCCGCTAATTTTTAACTAAATGAAAGTCCTCTCAGGTTTTCCCAGGTTGCAGTAAGGCCTGAGACATTACATCACTAGTCAGATGTTCAAAGGGAACCTTTCTGCTTCAATGGGGGGAGTGACTGCTGGGTGGAAAGGAGACCGTTCTTCACAGGGCTGCAGGGAATTGTCCTAGGTGTGCTTCAATGGGTGAGGGGACTAATGTGTGGGAGGGAGAAAAGTGACCTCACACTTACAAGGAATTCTGGGAGATAGGGAACTAGCTATTTCACAAAATTAAATCAGCAGCGATATGGTGGACTTACAACACAGCCATTTAGATCAGCACGGATCCTTCCATTTTCATTACTGTCTGGCAGGTAAGTACTAAAATCCCCTTATGGTGGATAACCCCTTTAATGGAAAGATTGAGCTGCAGAGCACATGAGACTGCATTAAATCGGTACTCCACTGGCCAGCGTTCGTAACATTTAGTTCTGAACGCTGTGCTCGTGTTGTGGGGGTCGGCCATGCCCCCCTCGTGATGTCATGCCCCACCCCTCAATGCAAATCTATGGAAGGAGGAAGAAAGAACCCAAATGATGGACAGTCTATACTTCTCACATTAACTGAAATAAATAAACACAATGCATACCCCAGAGACTCAACATTATTCTCCTTTATTTTGTTTCTAGTATTGAAAATGTAACATTTTTAATACAAATGCTAACCAAATATGTATATATATATATTTTTTTTTCTTGTAAGCATACTTTTTCAAAGCTGCCTCAATATAATTGGAAGTATAAGGTTACATATTGTGCATCAAATACTGAGGGGGGGGGGGGGGCAGTGGTTTAGAATTACTGTAAATGAGCTAAATAAAGCTAATTGTGCATCATATTTAATTGTCTTTTGTCTGCAATAGATGATACTCCATTCTTGGAAATGAATAGCACTGCTCACCAGTATTGTATTTCCAGATTATTTTGTCAGAAAACACAAGATGGGTATAACTGTAATTGGACACTAATAATTATAATTAAGTGACTAATCATTTTTAACAATTAGTACTATAGGTGAGAAGTTTGTTATTCTACTTTACTTTTCAATTTTTGTCATTTTCTATGCATGCTAAAAGAGGTACTCCGGTGGAAAGCATTTATTTATTTATTTTATCAACTGGTGCCAGAAAGTTAAACAGATTTGTAAATGAATTCTATTAAAAAAATATTTGCCCTTCCAGTACTTTTTAGCAGCTGTATGCTAAATTCTTTTCATTTTGAATTGTTTTTTGTCTTGTCCACAGTGCTCTCTGCTTACACCTGATGCCAGTATCAGGAACTGTCTAGAGCAGTAGAAAGTCCTCATAGCAAACCTATGCTCTGGACAGTTCCTGACATGGACAAGGTGTCAGCAGAGACAGCAAATCTGTTTAACCCCTTAAGGACGGACTCATTTTTTACCTTAATGACGATTCTGAGATAGTTTTTTCGTGACATATTATACTTTATATAAGTGGTGAACTTTTGTTGACACATGCAAACATTTTTGTGAAAAACTCCAAAATATTGTGGAAAACTGGAAGATTTCTGGCAGTCTTTTTTTAATTATTTTTTATGGTGTTCACTGTGCGGTAAAAGTGATGTTATATTTAATCTGTGGGTCGGTATAATTATGGCAATACCCATTTCATATAGCTTTTTAGGTTCTTTTTCCTTTTTTGAGCAAAATTCTTTTTTTCCCTTTTTGTGTTATCATTTTCTGACAGCCGTAACTTTTTTATTTTTTGTCTGACGCCATTGAGTGATGGCTTATTTTTTTGCGGGATGAGCTGTACTTTTTATTGGTATCATTATTGCAATACATGCTACCTTTTGATCTTTTTCATTCCGAGAATTTTGCGCTTTTTTGTTGTTTTTTTTTACAGCGTTCACTGTGAGGGATAACTTACATAATAGCTTTATAGTACACATCATTACGGAAGTGGCAATACCTAGTATGTATATAATTTGTGTTTTTTTATGATAATACAGGGCTCTTATTGGAAAATGGGCATTTATTTTATTTTTTTTACACTTCATACTTTTATTGAAGAACTTTTCATTATTTTATTTTTCACTTTTTACAGGTTATACTATACTGCAATACATTTGTTCTGAAGAACAGTATAACCTGATGAGCTGCATACACCACAGCCTGTGCGATCCAGCCTGGGGCTGGATCTCACAGGCTTCTGTAGCTGGCAGACAGGAGGCCATCAGCTGGCCTCCTGCTGCCATAGGAACCATAGGATACAGGATCGTATCGTGGTGCCATGTTGGTGAACAGGGGGAGCACACCATAGATGCCTTGATCAGGATTGTTCACGGCATCTATGGGGTTAATGCTGCCGGAACCCGCCGCCTATCTCTTGAGCTGCACGCGGCAGAAGATCAGCAGGACGTATGCATATGTCTCAGCGCGTGAACGTGTCGGGTGCTGGGACGTAGGCATACGTCCTGTAGCGTGCAGGGGTTGACTTTCTGGCACCAGTTGATTTTATGAAAAGTTGTGCTGCAAAGTAACACTTTCACTGCCATTTCGTGGTGAACTTGTTCAGTGAAGACATGTAGGTGTTAAAAGATATCATGTTGTTGCCTATAATCTGAATGGAAAATGTTAAAACTTTTTAATGAGGTCAAGGAGCCAAATAGCATATCTACTTGTCTGCAAGGTGAATAGTGTTTAACTCTGAGCAAACAGAAAAGAGGGAACAATGTTGAGGGATCATACATTTTTTGTCATACATATTCTTTTCTCTTCTTTTACAAATATATGCCATTCACATTGTCATTGCTTGTTTACATATCTGACATAAAGGGAATGCATCACATAGATTTTTTACATTTAAAAAAAAGATTTTTTGTGTGAGTTGTTTTTAACAGCATTTAGAAATATGCTTTACAGCAAGCTCAATGGATATAGGCAAAAATAGGTTGAAGGTGTCCCCTTGAAAGGAAAAAAATTACTGGGCATACCACGATTTTAGGTCCAATCAGAAAACCGGATATGGGGCAAAAATCTGCCAACCGGAGACACCGTTTGGGTTCCGGTTGGCTCATTAAATGCATTAAATACGGGCCAGGTCTGGCTGGGATATGGGAGCGCCAGGTTTTCGCTTCGCCTAACCTGATCCGGCAGCCGTACAATAAAATGCTGGTGTGCACCCACCCTAACCTAGTATTCTCCAAACAGTGTTTCTCTAGCTGTCGCAAAACAACAACTTCCAGCTTGCCTGGACAGCCAACGGCTGTTGTAGTTTTGCAACAGCTGGAGAAACACTGTTTGGAAAACACTGTTGTAAACCTTGAAAAGGTTATTTCACATATTAAACAATGTAGAGAAAATGTTTCAAAACTTGTGAAGAGGAAAAGTTGACCATAGCAACCAATCAGATCACTTCTTTCATTTAACAAAAAGGCCTCAGAAAAATTTACCCCTTAAGGACGAAGCCCATTTTGACCTTAACCCCTTAAGGACTCAGCCCATTTGGGCCTTAAGAACTATTTTATTTTACATTTTCGTTTTTTCCTCCTCGCCTTCGACCAAATATTTTTACCAAAAAAATGTATGGCACAACCAAAAAAATACTATTTGTGTGGGGAAATTCATAAGAAAACCGCAATTTTGAAAATGTGGGAAGGTTTTGTTTTCATGCTGTATACTTTAAAATGGACATGTTTTCTTTATTCTGTGGGTCAATACGATTAAAATGATACACATGATTATATAGTTTTCTATTATTGTACTGCTTAAAAAACCCTCAAACTTTTTAACCAAATAAGTGAGTTTGAAATCCCTCTATTTTGCTTGACCTATGACTTTTTCATTTTTCCGTATAAGCGGTGGAATGAGGGCTCATTTTTTGTTTCATTTCTGTACTTTTTTTATACCACATTTGCTCATGTAAAGCTTTTAATAAATTTTTTATACATTTTTTGGGAGAATAAAATGTCATAAAAAAGTATCACTTTTGGACTTTTTTTTTAAACGTTCATGCCATTCCCCGTATGGGATAATTAACATTATATTTTAATAGTTCAGATATTTACGCACGCGGCGATACCAAATATCTTTATAACAATTTTTTTTTTACTTTTTGGAGGTAGAATGGGGAAAAAGGGACAAATAAATTTTTTTGGGGGGAGGGGATTTTTCACATTCTTTTTACTTTTATTTTTTACTCTTTTTACTTTTATTTTTACACTTTAATAGTCCCCATAGGTGACCATTTATAACAATCATTTGATTGCTAATACTGATCAGTGCTCGATCTCAGACCAGAGCAGAAGATGTTGGGAGATGAATGGAGGCAGGTGAGGGGACCTCATTTTTCTGATCGCACTCCCGCAGAAGCCATGATCTGTATTGATCTCGGCATCTGATGGGTTAATGGCAGACATCCATGTGATTGCAGATGTCAGCCATTACCAGCGGGTCCCTGGCTGCTATCAGCAGCCGGGAACTGCTTGCGGTCATGTACAGGACGTAAATGTACATCCTAGTGCATTAAAGGGGTTATCCAGGAAAAAAACCTTATATTTATTCTGTAGGTCCATACGGTTACAAGGATACCCAATTTATGTAGGTTTTATTTTATTTTACTACTTGAAAAACATTATAACTACATGTGTCACAATTAGTATATTTAAAATTGTCATCTTCTGACACCTATAACTTTTTTGCACTGTGTTCTGTAGTTTTTATCGGTGCAATTTTTGTTTTGATGGGACCTTTTGATTGCTTTTTATGAAATTTTTTATGGAATATGGAGTGACCAAAAATGCACAATTTTGGACTTTGGCTTTTTTTTTTTTTTTTTTTTACGTGTATGCCATCAACTGAGTGGTTTAGCTAACCTTATACTGTATTTTAATAGTCCAGACGCACGCAGCAGTACCACACACTGTATGATCTTTTTTTATTTTTTGTTTTATTATTTTATTTAAAAAATTGATTCAAACTTTTATTAGGAAGGGGTTGATTCACACCCCCCCCTCCCAAAATAGAGTTTTGTTGATATTCATCAGATAACATTTGGAAATCCATATACAGTAAAAACAAATACAAATAACATAAGTAGAGTAGTCGCTCCATACATGGGAACGTGGGGGGTTAATTCACTTTTATTAACTACTTTTGATTGCATATACTGATCAATGCTATGCCATAGCATTGATCAGTGTTATTGGTGCTCTGCTGTTCCAGCCTACATAACTGGCTGGGAGCAGCAGAAGACCAATCCGAGGGTGAAGAGGCAGGTAAAGGTCCTCCCGCCATCCTCTCACCTGATCGGGACATTGCAGTTTCACCACGATGGTCCCGATCAGCTGCTGAGCTGCTGGGATACTTTTACTTTTACTTTGTTTTAGACACCTCAATTAACTTTTACTGATAGCAGTCAGGACCCACAGGATTTGAAGTGTGCTCAGCTGGTGAGCATGCTTCAAACCCTGGTAACGGGACCAGGGCGTAAATGTACGCCTTTGGGCCTTAAGTACCGGGCTGCAAGGGCGTCCCCTACAGGTAAAAGAAACAATCTGATTGATTGCTATGGGCCACTGGTTGAGCTTTCATATGCACAGGTTTTAATAGATCTCCCCCTACATTCTTTTCAGATGACACATTCCCTTTAAGAGATAAAAAATAGGATGTTTGTTTCACTTTGTTGCCAATGATTGAATTTATATGTTTATTTGTATGTTTCTCTATTCATCTTTCTATCTATTTTCTATCTATCTTTCTATTAATCTAATATCCAAGCAAGAACAACCGAGTGTATTCACAAGTGTATTCCCATCCTTGAGAAAGCCCTTGAGAGGCCTGTGAAACATTGTGGGGGGTATTCATGAAAAGTGGGGTAGGTGACTGTCTTTTTACTCCATTAATTTGTGTGGTGGAAACTGTGCACCAAATTTATTACATGGTGTAGGGCATGTGATCAATCTGGTGCTGATCACATTTCTTCCATCAGTACTCCACTTTGTATGGTGCTTTTGTGCGACTTTATGTGCAACCTTGAAATCCATGAAAAACAATTATGCAACTTTTTAATAATGCTGTGCACAGTTAGTTTGTATGCTATTTTTTCTTGTGGTGATTTGCGCCTCTTTGAGTGCTTTGCGCCAGAGTAGGCCACTTTTTGTATAAAGTCGCAATGTCATAAATCCTTGACCACTGCAAAAAGTCAATTTAAAACACGTCTACCACAGCAAAAAAAAAAGCATATAAATGAAGGCTTCATAAATACCTATCTGTAACATGGGACAATAAATCACCTTGAAATTTACCCTGGAGTGCTCCAGAACTTCTTTTTTTTTTTGCAATTATCTATCTATTTAGCTATCTATTTATCTATCAATCTATCTTTTTTTCTTTATTTCTTTCTTTCTATTTATATGTTTGTCTGTCTATTAATCTATTTATTCATATGTTAGCCTCTATCTATCTATCTATCTATCTATCTATCTATGTATTTATATGTTTGTCTGTCTAATAATCTATCTATTTACTTATATGTTAGTCCGTCTATTTATCTATCTATTTATGTGTTTGTCTATCTATCTATCTATCTATCTATCATGTAATTGTATATGTAATTCATTTACTGTTTTCTTTACAATTATAAAACATATTTCCAATGCATACAATATTACTTTCTATAGTAAATCTGTTTTTTGTATCATTCAGAAAAGTGCAAAGTGAAGGGCAGAGCTTTTCAATGCAGCATTTATTGTCACACACTTCCAGTGCCTTTCTTTCTTTCTAGAGGTGCCTAACAATTGCAAAGATCCTCTATTCATTTTAAATGATGCAGTTTTTTTTTTCCTATAGCCTCTTGTAAAGCAAGGAAAATGTTGCCGCAAGTTACTTCTTTTTGATTAGACCAAAGTAGGGCCCCAAGGTGAATGTCCAAGGTTACTCTTCCAGGACAGATGAGGTGGTGTCGGCCTTTGATGTTTATTCCTGTCTCTCTGCATTACTTGTCCTTCCCATCGGCTTGCGAGCAATTATTTCGAATGTTATTTACTACAGGGGATGAAAAACAATTGCAAGTGCATAACACAGTTGCAGAGCTGAAGAATAAATCTGGATTCTGGAAGATTCTTAATGTACATACACTAATATATATATATATATATATATATATATATATATATATATATATATATAGATAGATAGATAGATAGATAGATAGATAGATTGAAACAGTCACAGGAATGGTCATCAGAATCGCTATATTTCCCCAAGGCACGGTACATGGTGCCTTTCATATGTGAATGCCAGGTTTCAGTGTACACATATCTCATCCAATGAAAGCTGGATAAAATATGGTAAATGCAGAAATAGTTAAATTCCTGGTGAGATTTAGCTTGCTAGGGACTTTGTTATGTTCTGTTATTTGGCTTGAATTTTTATGTGATGCAAGGATGTTTGGTTGACCTTTCCTGAGCAACTTCAAGTCCAGATCAGCATAGGTGCCAAAGACAGCTCGCAGTGAGTCTGCAAGTAAAGCTATAAGAAACCCGCACCATTGATGTTAAAGGGGTACTCTGGTGGAAAACTTTTTAAATCAACTGGTGCCAGAAAGTTAAACAGATTTGTAAATTAATTCTATTAAAAAATCTTAATCTTTCCAGTACTTATTAGCTGCTGAATATTACAGAGGAAATTCTTTTCTTTTTTGGAACACAGAGCTCTCTGCTGACATCATGCACACAGTGCTCTCTGCTGACCTCTCTGTCCATTTTAAGAACTGTCCAGAGTAGGAGAAAATCCCCATAGCAAACATATGCTGCTCTGGACAGTTCCTAAAATGAACAGAGATGTCAGCAGAGAGCACTGTGCTCGTGATGTCAGCGCTGTGTCCAAAAAAGAAAATAATTTCCTCTTTAGTATTCAGCAGCTAATAAGTACTGGAAGGATTAAGATTTTTTATTATAGTTGATTTAAAAAAAAAAAAAAAGTTTAGTTTTCCACCGGGGTACCACTTCAATGTGTATACAGAGGTTTGCAGTCTCAAAAAGGGGACATTGGACTTTGTTGCATGGCATATGTATATATCTATCTATCTATTTATATATATATATATATATATATATATATATATATAGATAGATAGATAGATAGATAGATAGATAGATAGATATAGATAGATATAGATAGATATATTTTTTTTTTCCAAGCCACAAAAAATAATGGCATAAAAATTCTACATGAACAGTAACACATTGTAAGACATGAAAGTTACCACTGAATGGCTCTAACTACTAAAGCTCCATTCAGAATGCAAGTCAAGTTAAAAAGTAAAAGTCTCCCTTACTCCATTGGAAGTTATCAATTAGCTCAACTATATAAATACTTATGAATTAAAGGGGTACTCTGGTGTAAAACTTTTTTTTCCTCTTGCCAACCCTGAAAGTGTTGTACAGCAGAACCAGGATCCATAAGAACAGCAGCAAGGGAGCAAATATGGTAAGTATAGTTTTTTTTGATTATTTTTTTTTTTTTCACATTCTGCCTGAACAGAAATTTATATAGTGTTAGGGTGGGTTCACACCACAATTTTCTATACAGTTTTTGGATACAGTTTAAAAAAAAACAAAAAAATCTTATGCAACTGTACAGAAAACCGTGCCCATATACTTTCCATTCAAAACTGTATGCACCATATTGTATACGGTTGTCTCAGTTTTTCACACCACTCGGTTTTTACTGTTTTTTCTGGACAGAAAACCGTGGCCTACCACGGTTTTTGGTCCAGGTGAAAAACCGTATTGACCAGTATACATTTTTTTTTTAACATGGGAGTCAATGGGAACCGTACAGAACTGTATGTATGTATGGTTCGATCCAGTTTTTACCATACGGTTTTTGACTTTGCACAGTTTTTTTTCTTGGAATTTCAATCAAACAAGTGAAACTTTATTCATAATGGAGTGAAAAGTTCAAAAAGTATGCGTTTTTTTTCTTAAAAAACAGATGCAACCGGACATCACTTTTCAAACCGTATACTGTTTTCAACCGTATACAGATAAAACTTTGTACACACATTTTGATACAGTTTAGTCAGGTTTTGAGGAATCCGTTTTTTTATCAGAAACCTGAAAAAAAACTGTATTGCAAAAACGTGGTGTGAACCCACCCTTACATAGTGTTTGAGCAACAGGTTATA
Organism: Hyla sarda; assembly: GCF_029499605.1. Taxonomy (NCBI): domain Eukaryota; kingdom Metazoa; phylum Chordata; class Amphibia; order Anura; family Hylidae; genus Hyla; species Hyla sarda. The sequence goes on along the minus strand of NC_079190.1, from coordinate 357,998,168 downwards.
CAATTAGATCGGGTGTTGGGGTCCAAAGAGCACTTCCTATGCACTACAGGGAACATTCATTAGTTGTACTGCAGTATCTGATAAAGTCGAAGGTTGGCAGTGTCATGCGTACTATTAGCCTGTACCAGCAGGTTAGTGCAGATGACGCTGATGTCAGATTCCCATTTAGGATTTTTTTTTTTATATTTCCATTTTCTACTCTTACCACTCTCTGTAATCTTAGAGTATCCATATGGACTCTGGAATAGAAAGCAGCTGGTTGAAAGTAGTTTGTCTATCATCACAGTCGACATTTGACACAGATTAATTAGGAAACTCTGCTAGACAAATAGTGTAAAGAATCAGAAAAGGGAAAGATAAGACTCAACGATGAGGCTGGGATAACTGAACCAGAGATAATTTGTTAAGATAGATATAGATCGGAAAGGAAAAGAGAAATACAAACTACAATTCATTTGTTAAACTAATCCAGTAGTGATTTTAGAAAGATTGAATGGACTGGAAAGTTACTGGATATCAAAGATAGGCGAACTGCTTACCAGCCAGGCTGGAGATGTTGCTGATAGAGGTCAAGGTGTGAGATAAACACATTGGGGGAGATTTATCAAAGGATTTAGACTGGTTTTTCCTGTCTTAATTTGTCACACAGAAAGTCGCAGTCTAAATATGTGCGACTTTTTTGCGACTTTTGCTCTAGAGGATTTTTAGAACATGATGCATGCAAGTCTATTTTAGACGGAAATGCATTGGAAAATGCATTGGTGCTGAATTTATCAAAAGCGACTTTTCAGCGACAAGACTGAAAAGTACGCCGAAATGTCAGACCATGTTGGAGCAGGTTTAAATACAGTCCAAAGCATAGATCTCCAAAAATGCCTAAGCTGGTGGCTTGGGGTGCTCCTTTGAGAACATGACAACTTGTTCCTTTCTCTCCCCCCTCTCTCTCCCTTGTCATTTAACCTGCACTGGAGCATACCATGTCCAAAGCATAGGGTGCAAGTCCACAAGAAATTTGTTCGTTTTGTGCCCATAGAGAAACATATAATTGTACATATAAACAATTCATTGATAAAGTACCTTGTTTTGGTTGCCAGTTTGCCTAGAAATCACTTGCCCCTGTCTCCCTCTAACATGCTTCAGCTGCCACAGCTGAGTTCAATGAGTCAGGGAGTGAGCAGAACAGGGAGATAACCCCCACCGTTAGAAAATCCAACCATATTTGATGTGATCAGGATGGATCAGATAAGAAGACCGGGGTCTGATGACAAAATGAAAGATACCCTAGTGACTGTTTTCGCTAAACATGTTTTTCACTTTTTTAGCAAACATTTTTTTTAATAAAGTAAATTAAGAAAAAAGGCATTAAAAAAATTATCTAATGCATTTAATGTTGCTTGGATTTGTTTGGTGCTGATGGACAGGGAAGGGTAGAGAACTAGAAAAAATTTTTTTAGTACAGTTTCCAACTGAAATGGAAAATATTCAGAATCACATGGAATTGAAGTAATTCTTCTTTCACATTCCTGCACTTAATATAAATTGACTCAAACTTAATTCAATCTTATCTACGGTCAAATTGATCAAGTTGCACTTCAACTCCTACTTTGAAAATATATTACAGAATGCAACCATATATTCTCTGTAATTATATCATAGTTCATAAAGCATAAAAAAATAATCTATTTGTAGTTGAAAATAATAAAGCATATTTTAATTCTGAAGCTACTATTTCAAGGGTCTATTTACATTATGTCTTCACTATTATGCTATATTGCACAAAGCTGTCTATTAGCTGTCTATTTTTGACATATGGAATTAATAACATTGCATTGTTAAAATGAATAACAGACACACAAAAAAAATTACAAGCTCTAGTGTGATCTAAACTGTTCAAAACTTATTTATTAACCGAGAACACAAATATACTAAAATTAAACCTGTATAATTTGTAACCATTGTAATCTTGTAACTGTATGGACCCACAGAATAAAGATAAGGTGTCATTTTTATTTAAATTGCTCTGCAAAAAAAATAAGTCCCCAATGGCTGTCATTCATGGAGATTTGCAATCACAGGACCTGCAAAATAAGCTTAAAAAAACTTTTTAGTTAGGCTTTAAAGAAAATCCGGCAGCTTGTGCACCCACACTAAACCCAATATACTGGGTTATAGTGTGGGTGAATCACTGTAAGATGAGGAGGTCACTTACTTTAATCTGTAACCTATGTTCAGACTTATGTATGTTAATAGTTTTATTCATATTGTGTTCCAGCGCACATTGGAGGTGGAGTGATGGCTCGCCAAGCTCCCCTGCCTATATTATAATTCAAATTCTTCACACTCAGGTCACTAGGATGCGAGAGCCTGTGGGAAGAGGTGAGCACAGACGCCACTGCCTCACTACACCCGGAAGTCAGGTGTAGCGGAGCTTTAGTAGCGCATAAAAAAACTCTCTTACCTTCACCCACAGGCTCTTACTTCCTAGTGACGTGAGAGTGAATAATTTAAATAATCGTTGGGATGCTGGAGGAGTATAGATGAGGCAAGGGAGCTCGGTGAGCCTGCCCCCTGCCTCCAATGTGCGCTGGAATGCAATATGAATAACATTATTAACATACATAAGTCTGCACATAAGCCATAAATAAAAGTAAGTGATCCCTCATTATACAGTGATTCACCCGCACTATAACCCATTGGGGTAAGTGCGGGTGAGCCAGCTGTCAGATTCTCTGTAAATGCTGCAACAATCTTTCTTCCACAGTGGTCCCCACACCACCTACTGTATAGAACAACTTCAGCACAGCTCTATTCAGGTACAGGTGTTTGGCTTCATTTCTTTTAAGGGCTGGATGACCTAGAGCTTAATTCTGGAGGGTAAAATAGTATAAAGGAAACAAAGCTGAATTAGCGCTTTGACTCTTTGTCAGGAGCACTGGTAATCCCTGAAATTATGACATTTCCTAACAATATGCCATTATTTTATGGCATTATTATGAAATGAGAGTATTCCTGTAATCTGATACCTATACAGTATGTACCCCTAGTTAAGATTCAAGTTTCAAAGTTTACCAGGACAGAAGACACAACAAATATTATGGTTTGAATAAACACCCTCCACAGATAATATTGCGTGATCTTTCTCGTAAGTTATTAGAGATGAGCAAATTTTTTAAAAATTTGATTAGGACGATTCGCCAAATCTTCCCAAAAAATGTGTTTTGTTCCGAATTTATTTGCAGCAAATCGCTATTACAAATGGCTATTTCTGGCCTAGAACACTTTTCCTTGCTGTAACACGCTTAGGGTGTGTGTTGGGTTAGTGAAATAATACTATTATTCAGTATGGCATGCAGATTATTTTGGAAATGTCCTTTATGCTATGAGAATGTAGTGACAAGAGTTACCTTCCATTCTGGACTCAGGGACAGCATTGCCAAATCTCCGTGCATTGGATGCAGTTCACACTACCTGCGGTAATTAGTGAGCAGTGCTGACACATTTTTTTATTTTTGTTTGCATTCTATATATTAAATCAATGACTCAGTTAGGGCAGGATGAACCTAAAAGAGTCATTGTAATAGGGCGTATCATTGTGAACTTTTCTCTTTCAACTCAGTATCAGCCAGTACAAAACTGTGGAGGTATACACCCTATTGACAAGATGAATGGTGGCACCCAACCATCAATGTGTTCATACATGCCAGGAGAAATTACAGATGAATTGCAGAGTTCTAAGAAAAGATGCTCGTGCATTGTAATTTCATGGGGACTATCATTACCTACTGAAGCAGACATGTCAGTGCAGCTCACATATTCTCTTTGAGCGGTTGAATAAGTAGTGTTATTTTCTTACATCACAGGTTCTCATTTTCTTGTATAAACATACCATCAACAACCTCACATTTTATTAATTCTAATGTTGGACCATCATACCGCCCCTGTTTATTTACATTTATTTGCACACATCTGTTATTAGTGCTACGACATTTTCTAGCTTTAAATCAAATCTAAATGAACGTTTGGGGAGGAAACCAGTAACTCATGTGTAATTAATAAACTTTACATAATCACATACCTAGAGGTTGTTATACAAAGAAATTACCGATACACCCCACTGAAGACATAATAAAATAAATTATATTACCTAATATTAATAAACTGTTGTTATTTTTATGATCATACAGTAATTTGTCTGAAAGCCCAAGTTGATTAAGTAAGATTTAAAATGGATTCACCCACTCGCAATAAGCAAACCGTTCTACCGTAAGCAAAACCGTGAATTCCGCATCCATTGCTATTTATAAATCTTACGTCCTGAACCAGTGAGTTAATTGCGAGAGTCACTTTCAATGCATCTAATTGAAGCTACAGGAGAGCATCATTAATTATATAATATTAAAGCCATTGAACCAATTTAATAAGTAACAAAAAGACTGTCTTCAAGCTGGGAATAAAAATGGCACTTCAAATTATCCTAGAATAATGAGCAATGTTAACTAAAAATCCCCACAGCTGATATTATACGTGGCCCTTTTTTTATTCATTATTATTTGACATTCCATCCTACCTCCTTTCAATTTTGCTTTGAAACGTCTGCGACACCCTGTTCTTGCCGACATGAATTTCCACACTAAAAACAGAAATGCAGTAGAGTTAAATTGAACATAGAAAAAAATAAAACTATGGAGAGGCGAGATCCCAATGATTCCCTGTTAATAGGGAATAACCTTCTAAATTGAAAATTACCCTTTAAATCAAAGGCCTAATGCTCGGCATTGTATAACAGTCTTGTATTATGGGACCCAATATAGATAAGAATGTGGAAAAAATATGCATCTGCAATATGGCATGTAACTGATCATGTCACAAAAAGCAGTATAAAGGGGATAAATTATAGGTGCAATGATAAACAGGCAGTGAGTACCTGGAAATTGGGTCTTAACCCCTTAGGAACCAGGCCCATTTTCATTTTTGTCCTTACATTTTTTTCCTTATCACCCTTTAATAGCCATAATAATTTTTTTATCTTCACACCCATATAAGGGCTTTTTTTTGTGTGGGACCAATTGAACTTTGTAAGTCTTTGTAGTCATGTTTTCATAACACATGCTCCAAAATGGGGGGGGGGGAAGGTAAAAATGAAAAATAAAGATTTTTTTTTTACGCCAATGTGCGGTCAAACTTTAGGTTGGCGAGATTACAACAATACCCAATTTGTATAGTTAACCCATACAGGACCTAGGGCGTATGGATACGCCTTCTGTACCTGGGTCTTAAGGACCCAGGGCATATGTTACGCTGAGCGCTCCGGGTCCCCGCTCCTCCCCGGAGCGCTCAAAGCGTTTACCTGCTCACAGCGTCCCGGTCAGACCCGCTGACCGTGAGCTCTGTGCTAGTGTCTCTAGCATGGATGCGACCCGCGATGCGGGACGCGCCCGCTCGCGGTTCACATCCCAGCCTGCTTACCCGACCTGTTCCCTGTTTGTCCAGTCCCGACACGCGCGGCCCCGCTCCCTAGGGCGCGCGTGCGCCGGCTCTCTGCGATTTAAGGGGCCAGTGCACCGCTGATTGGCGCCTAGTCCAATTAGTAACTTCACCTGTGCCTTAGCCTATATTACCTCACTTCCCCTTCCCAGTATTGCCGGATCTTGTTGCCATTGTGCCAGTGAAAGCGTTCCTTGTATGTCCCAAGCAAGTGTTCCAGACCTTCTGCCGTTGCCCCTGACTACGATCCTTGCTGCCCGCCCTGACCTTCTGCTACGTCCAACCTTGCTCTTGCCTAATCCCTTGTACCGCGCCTATCTCAGCCGTCAGTCGGGGGTTGAGTCGCTATCGGGTGGAACAACCTGGGGGTTACCTGCCACATCAAGTCCATCCCGCTTTGCGGCGGGCTCTGGTGAATGCCAGTAACCCCTTAGACTCCGTTCCCCTGGTACGGCCCACGTCATCACCCCACTGACACAGAGGATCCACCACCAGTATCCTCACAGTACCCGGATCCTGACCGTGGGAATTTCGGTCCCCGCCGAGCGCGGGGCGGGGACCAGACTGGGGTGACTGCTGATATCGATCAGCAGGCACCCCGTGCAAATGCCCAGGGGGGTCATCAGACCCACCCCCATGTCGGCAATCAGCTCAAATTGCAAGTGAATTCACACTTGCAATTTGCACCGATTCCAGGTTATACGGGTCTATGGTGACCCGGTGACCCGGAATATAAGGGGGATCACGGTTGTCTAAGACACCCACGATCCCCCTGTAGCGATAGGAGTGAGGTGGCAGAGGTGCCACCCCTCCTATCTCTGCTTTTGGTGGTCTAGACGTGACCACCAATAGCAGATCGGGGGCGGGGGGGTTTACTTTCGTTTTCCCCGTTCTGCCAACCCACAATAGGCGGGGCAGGATGGGGAAATGACGGGGACCGGCGCCGAAGATCCACTTACCCGTCGGTGGAAGCTGCGGGACGGGATCGGCGGCAGTGATCGCCGCGGGCAGCAATGTCGTGCGGCAGAAGAGGACGGCTCCTAGCAACATCTAAAGGGCTACAGTCTGAGACTGTAGCCCTCCAGATGTTGCAAAACTACAACTCCCAGCATGCCCAGACAGCTGCCGGGCATGCTGGGATTTGCAATTTTGCATCAGCTGGAGGTCTACAGTTTAGAGACCACTGCACAATGATCTCTATACTGTAGCACTCTAGATCTTGCAAAACTACAACTCCTAGCATGCCCACACAGCAGTTTGCTGTCTGTGCTTGCTGGGATTTGTAGTTTTGCAACATCTGGAGGTCCACAGTTTGGAGATCACAGTGCAGTGGTCTCTATCTGTAGCCCTCCAGAAGTTGCAAAATTGCAAATCCCAGCATGCCGAAACAGCTGTCTCGGCATGCTGGGAAAATTAGTTCCTTACCTCTAGCTGTTGCATAACTAGATCTTCCAGCATACCCTTCGGCGATCAGTACATGCTGGGAGTTGTAGTTTTGCAACAGCTATAGGCACACTGGTTGGAAAATACTGAGTTAGGTAACAGAACCTAACTGAAGGTTTTCCAACCAGTGTGCCTCCAGCTGTTGCAAAACTACAACTCCCAGCATGCACGGTCTGTCAGTACATGCTGAGAGATGTAGTTTTGAAACAGCTGGAGGTTTGACCCCCCATGTGAACAGTTTGCTGTCTGTGCATGCTGGGATTTGTAGTTTTGCAACATCTGGAGGTCCACACTTTGGAGATCACAGTGCAGTGGTCTCTATCTGTAGCCCTCCAGATGTTGCAAAACTGCAAATCCCAGCATGCCGAAACAGCTGTCTCGGCATGCTGGGAAAAGTAGTTGCTTACCTCTAGCTGTTGCATAACTAGATCTCCCAGCATACCCTTCGGCGATCAGTACATGCTGGGAGTTGTAGTTTTGCAACAGCTATAGGCACACTGGTTGGAAAATACTGAGTTAAGTAACAGAACCTAACTGAAGGTTTTCCAACCAGTGTGCCTCCAGCTGTTGCAAAACTATAACTCCCAGCATGCACGGTCTGTCAGTACATGCTGGGAGATGTAGTTTTGAAACAGCTGGAGGTTTGACCCCCCATGTGAACGTACAGGGTACATTCACACGGACAGGTTTGCAGTAAGTTTCCTGCTTCAAGTATGAGCTGCGGCAAATCGCCGCATAATAAAGGGTAAAAAAACTACATAAACACCCCCTTACACTGTCCCCCCCGATAATAATGAAAAACGTATTGTACAGCAGTGTTTCCAAAACGGAGCCTCCAGCTGTTGCAAAACAACAGCTCCCAGCATTTCCGGACAGCAACTGAATGTCCAGGCATGCTGGGAGTTTAGCAACAGCTGGAGACACCCAGTTTGGGAATCACTGGCATAGAATACCCCTATGTCCACCCCTATGCAATCCCTAATTTAGTCCTCAAATGCGCATGGCGCTCTCTCACTTCAGAGCCCTGTCATATTTCAAGGAAACAGTTTAGGGCCACATATGGGGTATCTCTGTACTCGGGAGAAATTGTGTTACAAATTTTGGGGGGCTTTTTCTCCTTTTACCCCTTATGAAAAGGAAAAGTTGGGGGCTACACAAGCCTGTCAGTGTAAAAAAATTAAAAAATTTTCACTAATATGCTGGTGTTGTCCTTTACTTTTTTAAGTGTTAAAAGGAAAAAAAAGATCCCCAAAATTTGTAACGCAATTTCTCCTGAGTACGGAAATACCCCATATGTGGGCGTAAAATGCTCTGCGGGCGCACAACAAGGCTCAGGAGTGAGAGCGCACCATGTACATTTGAAGACTAAATTGGTGATTTGCACAGGGGTGGCTGATTTTACAGCGGTTCTGCCATAAACGCAAAAAAAAGAAATACCCACATGTGACCCCATTTTGGAAACTAAACCCCTCATGTAATGTAATAAGGGGTACAGTGAGCATTTACGCCCCACAGGTGTCTGACAGATTTTTGGAACAGTGGTCCGTGAAAATGAAAAATTTAATTTTTCATTTGCACAGCCCACTGTTTCAAAGATCTGTCAAACGCCAGTGTGGTGTAAATACTCACTGCACCCCTTATTCAATTATGTGAGGGGTGTAGTTTCCAAAATGGGGTCACGTTGGGGGGGTCCACTGTTCTGGCACCTCGGGGGGGCTTTGTAAACGCACATGGCCCCCGACTTCTATTCCAACCAAATTCTGTCTTCAAAATCTCAATGGTGCTCCTTCTCTTCTGAGCATTGTAGTGCGCCAGCAGAGCACTTGACATCCACACATTGGGTATTTCTATACGCAGAAGAAATGGGGTTACAAATTTTGGGGGTCATATTCTCCTATTACCCCTTGTAAAAATATGAAATGTGGGGGAAAACTAGCATTTTAGTGGAAAAAAAAATTTACACATGCAACTTTAACAAAAAGTCGTGAAGCACCTGTGGGGTGTTAAGGCTCATTGGACCCCTTGTTATGTGCCTTGAGGGGTGTAGTTTCCAAAATAGTATGCCATGTGTTTTTTTTGCTGTTCTGGCACCATAGGGGATTCCTTAATGTGACATGCCCCACAAAAACCATTTCAGAAAAACTCACTCTCCAAAATCCCATTGTCGCTCCTTCCCTTCTGAGCCCTCTACTGCGCCCGCCGTACACTTGACATACACATATGAGGTATTTCCTTACTCGAGAGAAATTGGGTTACACATTTTAGGAATATTTCTCTCCTTTTACCCCTTGTAAAAATTCAAAAACTGGGTCTACAAGAACATGCCAATGTAAAAAAGGAAGATTTTGAATTTTCTCCTTCAATTTGCTGCTATTCCTGTGAAACACCTAAAGGGTTAACAAACCTTTTGAATGTAATTTTGAATACTTTGAAGGGTGCAGTTTTTATAATGGGGTCATTTGTGGGGAAATTCTAATATGAAGGCCCTTTAAATCCACTTCAAAACAAAACTGGTCCCTGAAAAATTTTGATTTAGAAAATTTGGTGAAAAATTGCAAAATTGCTGCTGAACTTTGAAGCCCTCTGATCTCTTCCAAAAGTAAAAACATGTCAACATTATGATGCAATCATAAAGTAGACATGTTGTATATGTGAATCAATATATAATTTATTTGGAATATTCATTTTCCTTATAAGCAGAGAGCTTCAAAGTTAAAAAAAATGCAACATTTTCAATCATTTTTCATAAAATTTTGGAATTTTTTTTACCAAGAAATGATGCAAGTATCGACAAAATTTTACCACTAACATAAAGTAGAATATGTCACGAAAAAATTACCTCGGAATCAGAATGAAAGGTAAAAGCATCCCAGAGTTATTAATGCTTAAATTGACAGTGGTCAGATGTGCAAAAAAATGGCCGGGTCCTACAGGGGAAATTGACTGGGTCCTTAAGGGGTTAAAAAATTCTAAACTTTTCAGATTTTTTTTAATAAACATTTTCTGACCCTATAACTTTTTTATTTTTTTTTATTAATGTGAGGGTCACATTTTTTGCGCCCTGATCTGTAGTTTTTATCAGTGCCATTGTGGTATTGATCAGACTTTTCCATCACTTTTTACAGATTTTTTTTCTGGGATATGATGTGATACAAAATTGCAATTCTGGGATTTTTTTTTTTTTTTTTTACGATTAAAGGGGTACTCCGGAGGAAAAAACTTTTATTTTAAATCAACTGGTGCCAGAAAGTTAAACAGATTTGTAAACTACTTCTATTAAAAAATCTTAACCCTTACAGTACTTATCAGCTACTACAGAGAAAGTTATTTTCTTTTTGAGTTTCTTTCCAGTCTGACCACAGTGCTCTCTACAGACACCTCTGTCCATGTCAGAAACTGTCCAGAGTAGGAGAAAATCCCCATAGCAAACCTAACTTGCTCTGGACAGTTCCTGACATGGACAGAGGTGTCAGCAGAGAGCACTGTGGACATACAGAAAAAAAAATTATAATAATAGCTTTCTCTCTAGTAAACAGCAGCTGATAAGAACTGAAAGGATTAAGATTTTTTATTAGAAGTAATTTACAAATATGTTTAACTTTCTGGCACCAGTTGATTTAAAATAATTTTTTCTTCCACCGGAGTTCCCCTTTAATCGATTTACCATATGGGATAAATAAAGTTATATTTTGATAGTTCAGACAGTTACGCATGTGGCAATGCCTTATATGTCAAACAATTTACACATCTGGACCAGAACCAGTCTGATAATGCGTCCCTTGGTGACTAATTAATAATAGTATCAATGTCAGAACAAGAAATCACCAAAAAGGCTCAAGATAGCAATAAAACAAAACCTAATAAACCTAATAAAATGCAATACGTAAAAAATGTTGTTTAAAATAAGCAGCATAATTAGATGCCAAGTAGGAGGGGAAAAAGTGGTACAGGTGAGTACCTACACTAACAAAGCCCTACCTAAAATAAACTATTACTACATGTGGATAGGGTTATACACAAAAATATATACAATATGTGGCAGACCTCTTTTTCCAACACGTTTCCCCCATTAATTATATGGGCTCATAAGGGAGTAAGAGGAAACCACAATATGATTCATAAGCTACCAGTCGACGACTGCAGATGAGTTGCTGGTCGAGACACGACCGCTAGCTGATAACGGGAGCTCAGTCCTCTCGCTGCGACTCCTGCTGCCACTCACCCCTAGTCTGCTGTGACATCTGCCTTAAGTATTTAGGCCTCTGCCACTCCTCTGTGCACATACTGGCACTTCTGTACCTGATATACTTAGTGCGTATATGAGGGTATTACAATACGCTTCACTACTCTTTAAACAGTATTTGTCTAGAACAGCAGCAGGTGATTACTTTTGGCTGTCCTTTCACAGTATGAAGGCCCTTAACAGATTAAGAGGTACAAAATGGTACACTACTGAGATGTACGTATGTAGTATGCACGTATGAGGGAAAAAATGCGCTACAGTACACTTGGATAACATATTTTCGTAAAACACCAGCCGGTGATTACTTTTGTCTGGACTTTCCCAGTATCTAGACTTGTTACAGATTTACAGATACAAAACAATAGACTGCTTTGATGTAGGTATGTGGTATGCACTTATGAGGGCAGAAAAATGCGCTACAATGAGCCTAAAAACTCAGTATATTTTTTTAAAACACCAGCCAGTGAGTAATTTTGCTTGGACTTTCACAGTACGTAGGCCCTTGACAGATTAACAGGTACAAAATGGTACACTAATTAGATGTACATATGCGGTATGCACTGATGAGGGCAGAAAAATGCACTACAATGAGCCTAAAAACTCTGTAATTTTTGTAAAACACCAGCCAGGAAGTACTATTGTTTGGACTTTCACAGTATGTAGGCCCTTGAAAGATTAACAGGTACAAAATGGTACACTTATTAATGTACATATGTAATATGCATGAATGAGGGCAAAAATATGCCCAACAATACGCAAATAACTCAGTATTTCTGTAAAACATCAGCCGGTGAGTACTGTTGCTTGGACTTTCACAGTATGTAGGCCTTTCACAGATTAACAGGTACAAAATGGTACACTAATTAGATGTACGTATGCGGTGTGCACTGATTAGGGCAGAAAAAAGCGCTACAGTACACCTAAAAACTAAGTATTTTTTTAAAACACCAGCCGGTGAGTAATTTTGCTTGGACTTTCACAGTATGTAGGCCCTTGATAGATTAATAGGTACAAAATGGTACACTTATTAGATGTACGTATGTGGCATGCATGTATGAGGGCAAAAAAAATGTGCAACAATACGCCAGAAAACTCTATTTTTATAAAACACCAGCCGGTGATTACTTTTGCCAGGACTTTCCCAGTATCTACACTTGTTACAGAAACAAAATAGTATACTGTGGTATGCAAGTATGAGGGCGGACAAATGCACTACAGTCCGCTGAAAAAACGTATTTTTGCACAGCAGCAGGACACAACAGTGATGCACCACAAATAAAAACAAAACGGGGATTAAACCCTAAAATGCACTCTGTCACAGACTGTTAAGAATGGTGTGAACTGGTTTTTATACCCTCTACAGATTAGTATAAGCAGCAGATGATTTTTTGTGGGAAAAAATAGACAGAATTGCGCTGAAAAATCTTTCCTGCCTCCAGTGATATAGTGTTCATGAAGTTGAGTAAGCTTGTTGATATGTATGTAGCAACACAAAGCTCTCTGGCTATCTGCCCCTCTCTGTTAAAATGCTGAAGAACGTGACCGGGAGGTATGGCGTAAAAATCCCTTTTCATTCAGAAAAGCAATACAATTCACTTCTCTCTGTCCACAAGGCTGGTGGAAATAGCAGTTTGCAGTGGAACGCTGTGGCTTCAGCGCACGCCGCACAGACACGGAGTATGTCCTATGTATGCAGCGTATATGGCATAAAATGAGCAGCCACAAGATGGCTACCGATTACATAGGGCTGTGACATCACAGGGGTCAATGAATGCCGATAGGCTGCATCTCGCATGTGATTCAGGGTCATCCCGCCTTCCTGCCTTCCCGCCGTATTTTCCCGCCCTCTCATAATCCCCTGCCCCATGTACTCACATGTGGATCCGCCATTGTAGGTCTCCTTTAGCCTGGAACGCTGTAAAATGGAATTGAATGAAGCGATTTGCGCGATGGAGTTGCGGGGATATTCGCATTTGTTGCAAATAGAATATTTCATGAAATTCGTAATGAATTTGGGTTCGTCAGCTTCGATTTGCTCATCTCTACTCGTGGCTAATACATGCTTTCTCCATCATCTTCATAGTAAGCTTGCTTCTCTTTGCAGTAGTACTTACTTGTGCAATCTAACATGATTGTTAGGTGTTAGATTGTTACAGAGGTCTCTTGCTTCATTATATAATATAGCACCATCTTACATGTGAGCTGGCCTCTTTATCCGTGCATGGCCCTGGGTTGTTTTTCATCATTTCTATGAATATGTAACTGTAGGTAAGTTTCTACTTGATACTACTATTATACCACCTGTCAGCCGTTGGCTGTCCGGGCATGCCAGGAGTTGTAGTTTTGCAACATCTGGAGGTCCGCAGGTTGAAGATCACTGGTATAGGAGGTAATACTCACATGTCCCCGCCGCTCCGGACCCACCACCGTTGCCCTGGATGTCGCCCTCTATCGCTGTCACTGCGTCCCCAGGGTGATCCCGTCGTTCCGAAACGTCTCTGCTGCCGGGTATCCTTGCTCTCCATCGCCGCCGCCCTGGATGACGGGGACGAAGGAGAGCGCCGGCCATGCAGGGGATCCCGGCACGGAGCAGACACCGAGGACACCGAACAGCCCGACTGAGCAGCCGGGTTAGTGCACTTTCGCTTCATACGCGGTGGTCAGCTTTGATCGCCGGGTCTGAAAGGTTAATACAGGGCATCACCGCAATCAGTGATGTCCTGTATTAGCCGCAGGTCCCGGCCGTTGATGGTCGCAGGGACCGCTGCGATAGGACAGGTTTTAATGTGTATTTGCCATATAAGATGCACCAACTTCCCCCCCCCCCCCCCCCCCCCCAGTTTTGGGGAAGAAAAAGCGTGTCTTATATGGCAAAAAATATGGTATATCTGGTAATATATATATTCCACTAACCAGGGGATGTATATTGACCCCCCGTTCTGTTTTGTTTATTTTCTCCACAGCATTGGTATCAACAAACCGGGCACGATATCTGCACAGCAATGAATCATGTGCTTTTTGTCTACTACTAAATATCTGTATGATTTATTGTAATGATTGTGAACACCCCGTTTCCTTTATCCCTCTGACTCCCACTGACCAACACTGACTATTGTCTACTGATTGACATGTACTAACCCACCCTATTAATACTAATAATATTGTTTATCTGGACGGATGTATCTTTTGATGTGTCATCTTTGTTGTATGCAGTAGCTTATGAACCATGTGGTTTCCTCTTACTCCCTGATAAGCCCATATAACTTATAGGGGAGACACATTGGCAACAGAGGTCTGCCACATATTGTATATATATTTTTTGTCACTCGGTTTTTCCCCACTCCCTATCCACACGTTGTACTAGGAGTTTATTTTAGGTAGGGCTTTGTTAGTGTAGGTACTCACCTGTACCTCTCCCTCCCCCCCCCCCACTTGACATCTAACGGTGCTGCTTATTTTTCTCAAAAATCTTTGTGTATTGCATTTTATTTTCTTTTGAAGTAAAAAATACCTAATATGTTCATTTTTATAATATTTACATGTTTTTTTTACCTGAAAAAAAAGGAAAAAAGGGGTGAATGCATTGATTGGAAGGGGTTAATGGGTGTTTTTACAATTTAAAAAAAATGTATTTAACTTTTAGTTTCATAGAACTACATTGATCTTTTTGCTCTGCACTCATTTGGTAGAGCCTGGTCCTGCCAGGCTCTTTCAAATGCAGAGCCATGGATGGAAAAAAAAAAATGCAAAAAGAAAAAAATCGGATGTCCTTAAGAGGTTAACATAAATATGAATTTCTAGCGTGGGGAGTGAAGAGTATATTTGAAATAGGTATTTTATGCCACTTGTATTTTCTGGGTTTAAATAAAAAACATGCATTTCTTGCATTGAAATTAAACATGGAATAGACATTTTATGCTAAGTTACCTAACTCATGTGAAACGGCTACTGTCGCCTGCTGTACCCCCCTCCCCTCACCAGTCCCTCGCCTGTATTCTATGTATGTGAGTATGTTTTATAAAGCAACTACGTGAAGAAGTAGACTGGTGAGTTGCCGACTACTTTCTCTACCTGCTGATGTTTTAAAGTTCCCTATGCATGGTTTGAGCACAGCCACACTCTTCACCTAGCAGTTATTATCTCCAGCACCCAACATGAGACCAATCTATGCATATACAGTAGTGCCGAACAGAACTTCTCTTTTATGGTTAGTAATAGACATGCTTGCCAAGGATCTATACTTGTGTTGGTGGTAAATGGACGTGTCCTGTGTCCCCCATCACACTGCTGGCTTGTTTTTGGGAACTGGCTACTTCCTGTTTCTGTGACCTCCCTCAGACTACATTCCCCGGGATCTTTTGTTTCAAGGTGGGAGGTGACTTATTTTCCACACATGGGTTGCCCCAACCATTGAAGCACAGCACAACCTGAAACAACAGGCTGTTGATCTGTGTGATCTTGAATATGTGCACCGGTAACATCATCAGGGGGCTGGCTTCACATACAACAAACAAAGCAGTCAAGCCTCTTTTCAGCACCTGACTTGTGATGTAATGTCTCGAGCTTCACAGCAAGCTGGGAAAGTCCAAGACCGCACTCATTTTGTAGGCTGCAGAAAATTTACTTTCGGGGAACAGAAAGACAAACAAATTTGATACCAGCCACCAAACACAGGTAAGTGAAGTATATTAGTAACTAGACTAACCATACTGCCCCGTCTTACATTCAAAGAACCAAAAATTCTGGAATACCCCTTTAATAATCTTAACAGAGAAAAATACTTTCTCAATTGAATGTCACTATTGTGAGCTTATCTCCTGAAAATTGTGTGCACCTTGTTGTTAAATAAAGTCATAGTCAGCCTTCATATTAAAATAATTTTCACGGGATTAAATTTCCAAGCGAAATCTGCCAGAAATTTTAGTGTGGAAATTTCGTTGCAGCAGAATCCCACTGCTTATAATGGGATTCATGTTTTGGCGCAATTCCAAGCAGTCCAAGCTTCAGCAGAACATGAAAATTTTGCAGAATGTCTTTATGGTTTTCCAAGAGGACATACCCCTAATATTCTGCTGTGTGAACATGGCCTAATAGCTACTGGTTTGATGTTCCAATTTTACAAAATACCAATTTTACCAATCCTCTGCGGCAATACCTACAGTGATGAGACTTCAGTGCTTACATAAAATAACTTTTACTTGCTGCTTTCTTTTTGCATGAACATCAGCACAAAAGTTCAGATCGGTTTGTTGCCAAAATGCACAAAGATGAAGATTCATGTGAAAAGGAGGATTTAGAATAGAAATTGATTTGTGGCTGTAAATATACAGAAACTACAGACAATATAGATAAGGATGCTCGGTAACCCTGTACTAACCCTGTCAGGACAATACACAAAACAAATGAGCTAGCCTTCTTGATAAGCCCTATAGAGACTCACACTTTCAGTCGCAGGGTAATACAGCACAAATCTTACAGGCTCACAAAACAGAAAATTCTTTATCAATAGAAAGGGAAGAATATTTAATCCACTATACAGGAGACATATTATGTCATCCTAATTGGAAGCAGTAACAGCCATTATCATATAATAAGCACTTTTTTGAAATATCTAAAATTATGATCTTCTACCACATAACAATTATTGCTGACAGGAGCGTTTAATATTAGCTATGGCAAATAGATACTGATGTCCTAAGCAATAAAATCCTTTACAACCAAGGAAATGTAACAATGCTTTTCAATGTCACATTAGAGCCCTATTCAATCAAATGATATTGATGTCGTTTATTTAAGAGATATCCTGGCGGTGTATGGTGACTTTGTTCAGTCTTAGATTACTCATATATTTACACAACCACTGTCATTTTAAAAGGATTCCCTCTATTTGATAGTCTGTGCGATCCATAACATTTATGTAAATTACTTAATTTACCAAAAATGACTCCTTACCCCAGAAAAAAGTTTTTAGCCTCTAGATGTCTCACTTCTCTGCAATCTGTGGTCCACTGCTTGTTGTTAGGACAATTCCAGTGACATAATCAATATGAAACATGGGAAGTGTCATCATAGCTTAACTAGTGCAAGACAGGACGTGAATGAGCCTGGGCTGTGTACCTACAATCTGTAAGCCTGTCTGCTTTCTCCAGAGGATCCATTTTTGTCCTTAAAGGAAAAATCAAGGCTTTAACCTCTCTGATGACTTTGCAAATCCAGTGTGTTTGTAACCCTAAAAGTAAGCTATGAGTGTGTGTGTGTTTGTGCGCGTGTGCGCACGCACATGGCAAACAGCCCAGCTCTGGCTTGCCCCCTTAAAGGAGTACTCCGGCGCTTAGACATCTTATCCCCTATCCAAAGGATTGGGGATAAGACGCCTGATCGCAGGGGTCCTGCTGCTGTCACGCCCCCTCCCACAGGCTTGCATTGAGGGGCGGAGCGCGACGTCACACGGGGGCGGAGGCGTGACGTCACACGCCGCCGCCCCCGTGGTTGCCGGTAATCAGACCCGGAACGAACATGGGGGACTGATTTTAACTGGGGTGCTGCGTGCAAGATCACGGGGGTCCCCAGCGGCGGGACCCCCGCGATCAGGCATCTTATCCCCTATCCTTTGGATAGGGGAAAAGATGTCTAAGCGCCGGAGTACCCCTTTAAATGTAGATATTGTTGTTAACAATGGAGGGAACTCTCATGGGCTGAATAGCAGCAGTAATAACAATAAACTCACCTTGTTACCACTATAAAGGATTCATCAAAAACATGTAGGTTTTTAAAATTCTTTAAAAACAGCAGGTATACTTTAATGCTTATTGATGCTTAACCTTCTTAGAGGTTATCCCGAGCGTGACTCCCGAGCGTGACTGCCAGGAGCAGTAACCCCACAAGTCACACTCGTGGTAGAATTTCGGCATTGCGGGGGATCATTGCGGCGTTGCGGGGGATTATTGCGGCGTTGCAGGGTAGCGGGGTATCATTGCGGCGTTGTGGGGTATCACTTCGGCGTTGCGGGGTATCATTTCGACGTTGCGGGGTATCATTGCTGCGTTGTGGGGTTGCTGGGTAGCATTGCGGGGTAGCAGGGTATCGTTGCAGGGTAGCATTGCAGAGTTGCGAGCGGAGCCCACTTACCTTCCACCTGCGATCCAGCGATGTTCTTCGCTGTGATCAGCGGTGTTCTCCACTGTGATCAGCCTCTGTCTGACTTCCTGGTTCCATTCTCTGCGAGCAGCAGTGGCGCATGGGAGCGGAATTGGGCGGGAAATTCAAAAATGTAAACATACACACACATATAAAAAGAGCTCATAAAGAGGTCATACATTGTAATCTGAGGGGATTACACTGTATTACTTCAGATCTGACACTTGATCACTGTACAGTGCCCCTACCACTTCACATTACTGTAATTTGTGCCGCAAAAATGCTTATAAAATGGCATCATTAACCCCTTAAGGACAATGGACGTACTCCTACGCCCCCGTTTCCGAGTCCTTAAGGACCGAGGATGTAGGAGTACGTCCTGTCCATTCCCGGCCCCCCGCCGCTAGCCGGAGGGGAGCCGGTGCCCGATGCCTCCTGAAATCGTTCAGCAGGCATCGCGGCATATCGCCCAGGGGGGTCATTATGCCCCCCCATGTCGGCGATGGCCGCAGATCACTGGACAATTCAGTCCAGCGATCTGCGGCGATTCCGGGTCAATCGGGTCTCCAGTGACCCGGCGACCCGGAATTACTGGCTGATCGGGGCAGTCAGAGACGGCCCCGAACAGCCATAGACAGCAGGGGTGAGGTGGCACTGGTGCCACCTCACGATCAACCTGATTCGTCGGCCGGGAAATCAGGGCGCCTGCTGCGGGTGTCACTCCCGCAACCCGCTCCACCCCTCTTCCGGAGGACGTGAGCGGGTGCGGGACGTGCACCCCGGGTGCTGGGGACCCTGATCCCCGGCGTGAATGTTGGGATCGGGGCGCCAGGAGCAGCGGCGGCGGCAGCGGGACTGACCTGCGCAGCGTGGATCGTTGGAGGTGAGTAACAGCCTCCTGCTGTTGCTTAGCAACAGCTCCCAGCATGCAAAAAGGGCATGCTGGGAGCTGTAGTTATGCAACAGGAGGAGGCAGACCACCACAACTCCCAGCATCCCTTATGGGCATGCTGGGACTTATGGTTTTGCAACAGCTGGAGGCACATTTTTTCTATGGAAAAGTGTACCTTCAGCTGTTGTATAACTACAACTCCCAGCTTGCACAATTAGCTAAAGTGCATGCTGGGAGTTGTAGTGGTGCATCTGGTGGTTGCATAACTACAACTCCCAGCATGCCCGTTGGCTGTCGGTGACTGCTGAGAGTTGTAGTTTTTCAACAGCTGAAGGCACACTGAGTTAAGTAGCAAACCAGTGTGTCTCCAGCTGTTGCATAACTACAATCCCCAGCATCCCCAGCCAAAGTAGTATGCCTCCAGCTGTTGCATAACTACAAGACCCAGCATGCCCTTCCGCTGTCCGTACATGCTGGGGGTTGTAGCTTTTGCAACAGCTGAAGGCACACTGGTTGTAAAACACTGAGTTTGCCTCCAGCTGTTGCAAAACTACAACTCCCAGCATGCAGTGATAGACCGTACATGCTGGGAGTTGTAGTTTTGCAACAGCTGGATGTCCCCCCCCCCAATGTGAATGTACAGGGTACACTCACATGGGCGGAGGATTACAGTAAGTATCCGGCTGCAAGTTTGAGCTGCGGCAAATTTTCTGCCGCAGCTCAAACTGCCAGCGAGAAACTACTGTGAACCCCCGCCCGTGTGACTGTACCCTAAAAACACTACACTACACTACCAAAAAATAAAATAAAAAGTAAAAAAACACTACATATACACATACCCCTACACAGCCCCCCTCCCCAATAAAAATGAAAAACGTCTGGTACGCCACTGTTTCCAAAACGGAGCCTCCAGCTGTTGCAAAACAACTACTCCCAGCATGCACTTGTAGACCCTACATGCTGGGAGTTGTAGTTTTGCAACAGCTGGATGTCCCCCCCCCCATGTGAATGTAAAGGGTACACTCATATGGGCAGAGGTTTAAAGTAAGTATCCAGCTGCAAGTTTGAGCTGCGGCAAATTTTCTGCTGCAGCTCAAACTGCCAGCGAGAAACTATTGTGAACCCCCGCCCGTGCGACTGTACCCTAAAAACACTACACTACCAAAAAATAAAATAAAAAGTAAAAAACATTACATATACACATACCCCTACACAGCCCCCCTCCCCTCCCCAATAAAAATGAAAAACGTCTGGTACGCCACTGTTTCCAAAACGGAGCCTCCAGCTGTTGCAAAACAACTACTCCCAGTATTGCCAGATAGCCGTTGACTGTCCAGGCATGCTGGGAGTTTTACAACAGCTGGAGGCACCCTGTTTGGGAATCACTGGCATAGAATACCCCTATGTCCACCCCTATGCAAGTCCCTAATTTAGGCCTCAAATGCGCATGGCACTCTCACTTTGGAGCCCTGTCGTCTCTCAAGGCAACAGTTTAGGGTCACATATGGGGTATCGCCGTACTTGAGAGAAATTGGGCTTCAAATTTTGGAGGGTATTTTCTGCTATTACCCTTTTTAAAAATGTAAAATTTTTGGGAATCCAAGCATTTTACATATGCAAAAGTCGTGAATCACCTGTGGGGTATTAAGGTTCACATTACCCCTTGTTACGTTCCCCAAGGGGTCTAGTTTCCAAAATGGTATGCCATGTGTTTTTTTTTTGCTTTTCTGGCACCACAGGGGCTTCCTAAATGTGGCAAAATTTGCTTTCAAAAAGCCAAATGTGACTCCTTCTCTTCTGAGACCTGTAGTGCGCCACAAGAGCACTTTTCACCCCCATATGGGGTGTTTTCTGAATCGGGGAAATTGGGCTTCAAATTTTGAGGGGTATTTTCTGCTATTACCCTTTTAAAAAATGTAAAAATTTTGGGAAACCAAGCATTTTAGGTAAAAAAAAAATGTTTTTTTTTCACATATGCAAAAGTCGTGAAACACCTGTAGGGTATTAAGGTTCACGTTACCCCTTGCTATGTTCCCCGAGGGGTCTAGTTTCCAAAATGGTATGCCATGTGTTTTTTTTTTTGCTGTTCTGGCACCATAGGGGCTTCCTAAATGCGGCATGCCCCCAGAGCAAAATTTGCTTTCAAAAAGCCAAATGTGACTCCTTCTCTTCTGAGACCTGTAGTGCGCCAGCAGAGCACTTTTCCCCCCCATATGGGGTGTTTTCTGAATCGGGAGAAATTGGGCTTCAAATTTTGGGGGTATTTTCTGCTATTACCCTTTTTAAAAATGTGAAATTTTTGGGAAACCAAGCATTTTAGGTAAAAAATTTTTTTATTTTTTTTACATATGCAAAAGTCGTGAAACACCTGTAGGGTATTAAGATTCACATTACCCCTTGTTACGTTCCCCGAGGGGTCTAGTTTCCAAAATGGTATGCCATGTGTTTTTTTTTGCTGTCCTGGCACCATAGGGGCTTCCTAAAGGTGACATGCCCCCCAAAAACCATTTGTCGCTCCTTCCCTTCTGAGCCCTCTACTGCGCCCGCCGAACAATTAACATATGAGGTATGTCCTTCCTCGAGAGAAATTGGGTTTCATATACAAGTGAAAATTTTCTCCTTTTTACCCCTTGCAAAAATTCAAAAATTGGGTCTACAAGAACATGCGAGTGTAAAAAAAATGAAGATTGTGAATTTTCTCCTTCACTTTGCTGCTATTCCTGTGAAACACCTAAAGGGTTAATGCACTTATTGAATGTCATTTTGAATACTTTGGGGGGGGTGAAGTTTTTATAATGGGGTCATTTATGGGGTATTTCTAATATGAAGACCCTTCAAATCCACTTCAAACCTGAACTGGTCCATGAAAAATTGCGAGTTTGAAAATTTTGTGAAAAATTTCAAAATTACTGCTGAACTTTGAAGCCCTCTGGTGTCTTCCAAAAGTAAAAACTCATAAATGTTATGATGCAAACATAAAGTAGACATATTGTATATATGAACCAAAAAAAAATGTATTTTGAATATCCATTTTACTTAGAAGCAGAGAGCTTCAAAGTTAGAAAAATGCTAAATTTTCATTTTTTTCATCAAATTTGGGGATTTTTCACCAAGAAGGGATTCAAGTTACCATAAAATTTTACCACTAAGTTAAAGTAGAATATGTCACGAAAAAACTATCTCGGAATCAGAATGATAACTAAAAGCATTCCAGAGTTATTAATGTTTAAAGTGACAGTGGTCAGAATTGCAAAAAACGCTCCGGTCCTTAAGGTGTAAAATGGCCTGGTCCTTAAGGGGTTAAAGTGCCATTTTACATCAAAATTTATTTTGGACCAGCTGAGGAACAGCGACAGCGACACGGAGGTGCTCGCAGAACTGAGCGATAGTGAGTCGTGGGGAGATTTGTCATCTGACACTGACAACGACATTGATATGTCAAGTGACAACGGCGATGATCCTGTGCCTGACCTCAGCGATGTGCGCACTTGGCACTCTATCAACTGCGATACGGACCAGGTAGCGCCCCCCAAGATTCCCGTTCACCGGATCACCTGGGATGAAGGTAGATGTTGAGCGTGACAACCCTCTGGCATACCTGCAATTATTCCTCACTGAGGAGGTATGTGAAATAATTGTTAGAGAGACAAATCGCTACCAAGAGCAGCAATCCTCTACGCCACATGCCAGGTTTTCCAGAAGCAGAAATTGGGAACAGCAGACCAAAGAGGACATCTGGCAGTTTCTGTGACTCATCATTCTTCAGTGGCTGGTGGGGAAACCGTTCCAGAAATAGTACTGGACCACCTACAAGCTACTGGCCACTCCATTTTTTGGCACCGTGATGTCGGAATACCGGTTTTCCCTCATCATGAAGTATTTCCACTTTACAAACAAAGAAGACTTTGATGAGGCCACGCATCTTGCACCCAAACTAAAAAAAATCTGGGAGGTATTGCAAATTATTGTGACCAATTTCCAGCGGACCTACATGCCAGAAAGGGACGTCAGTGTGGATAAAAGTTTGATGGCCTACAAGGGAAGCCTAAGCTGGATACAATACATTGCATCCAAAAGTGCGCGGTTTGGCATCAAATCCTACATGCTATGCGAGTCATTCACTGGGTACATCTGGAATTCGGTCATTTACACCGGTAAAGGCACAAAGTTCAACCCCAGATACAGCGGCTATGGGATGGCCACATTATCTGTCCTTACACTGCTGGAGCCATTGCTGAACCAGGGGTATTGTGTGACAACAGACAATTTCTACATGTCTCCGGAACTGTATGAGGTTTTGCTAAAAAACAAGACTGGCGCATATGGTACCGTGAGGCCTAACCGACGTGACATGCCATCTATGTTTGCCAAAAAAAAGCTAAAAACCAGAGAAATGGTTGCCTGGCATAAGGGTAAGATGATGGCAATGCGATGGCGAGACAAGAAGGACGTGTGTCTCATGAGCACTGTACACAATACCTACACTGCCATGGTCCGCACAAAAGGTGGGAAAGATGTGCTGAAGCCGCAAGTGGTGATAGACTATAAAAAAACATGGGAGGTGTCGACAGAGCCAATCAGGCAATGACATTTTATCCGGCTATGCGCACACAGCAAAAAATATATTATAAGAAGATCTTCAGACATCTTCTGGAACAATGCCTTTGGAATGCATATATCCTGCATAAAGCAAAGAGTGACAAGCATCTTGTTCATTCCGAGTTCATCTGGAAGGTGAAGATTTTTGTCAACCACCAGACACCGTCAGTAGTTGTGAACAGACCTGGACGTCGTGCTGTTCACGTTGTCAACCCAGAACGCCTGACTGGTCGTCACTTTATGGACTACATCCCGCCAAGCGCAAAAGGCAGCATCTACCAGGATGTGCGTAGTTTGCTGCTCAAAGAGAGATGAAACCAGGTTTCATTGTCCAGATTGTGACGTCGGACTTTGTGCAGTCCCATGCTTTAAAATTTATCACACACAAAGTTTATTGAATTTTCTTTGTTTGACAAATTTCATTATTTTTCATTACATTATTGAAAAAAATTATATTATTTATTAGATAAAAATTCATGATTTTGTGTTTCAAACTTTATCATGTCGACTAGAGTCTTGTTTGGTCAGGTTAAAGTAAGTCATTACTAAGAATTGTAGGCCTACAATACATAATGCCAAATTTCCATGCAAAAAATTGTACCGCTTTTGGTACAAATTTCCTGACATAATCATACCGCCAGGGAGGTTAAGGAAAGTGTGTGTGTGTGTGGGGGGGGGGTGGGGGGGGGGGTTTGGCTTGACAGAGAGCTGTCCACTAGATTAGCTGGCCATATATTGTGGGAAGTCACTCCTGCAAAGTGTTTGTAGGCATTGTATAGTTGAATAAGAAACCAGACCTTCTGTTCTACAGGCTGTGTTTCCTATCATTAATTCTGACAGCAAAAGATCATCATTGCCAGTAATCATCATTGAGTGAAACTCAAGGTCATAAATAATGTTAAAGGGGTACTCCATTGAGGTGGCGGCTATGATGTCATGAGCTCCCGGCACCAGCACCAGGCGTTGTTCCAAATGCTGAGCAGCAGAGTACCCCTTTAAATCTTTTTTAGCTACATGTTTTTTAGGGTTAATGGGCTATGACAGCTACTGCATCAGTTTAGGCACAGCTTCCCTTTCAGTCAGTGGCATGGCAATATCACATCCTTTCCTGCATCTACTACCAGATATTTATAGCTGATTCATTTGATTGAGTTTGATTTATTTTTACTGAATTTTATTTTCTGCTCATGCTTTAGATGAGGCCATTATTAATAAAGCAGCCATTTATGAATAAAAAGCCCCTAATACGCATTCATGTTGCTAAACATCAAGCGGTTATGTTCCTCTTTTATATGTTATTCCATGTCAGTTACTTTTAGCAGTAAAGGAAAGCCCGTCAATGATGCTCATTGCTGAATTAATTTAAACCATGGTTCTTTTGCTAAAAAATGCCATCAAATGCTATATAACTGAATGACAATAATTTCAAGAGTTTATGCTGGTTGTGATATGCGTTGCTGTTTAATAGCAGGCATAAAGTACCTCCTGTTTTATTTCTGTTCAGGCTAACCAATTACATGTTAATTGTGAGCTATTAAGGAAATTTGTCATATATAAAACTTAAGGTTTATATTAAATCTGGCTTGAAATGTAGTCCACTCTATAGCAGAGTAATAAAATCTGTTCACTCAAATAAGTTATGGCTCACAGAAATATTTTAATGCAATGAAAATCCAGCTAGTAGGCTACAATGTCACTGTTGTCCTATGGACCCTAAGCTTGGGCTACATCACGACTTTTTGTAGCCCTACGAATCTACTACTCAATAGTTAAAGGTGTTATCCACCATAAGGGGATTTTAGTACTTACCTGCCAGACAGTAATAGACATGCTTAGGAAGGATCTGTGCTTGTCCTGGAGCTAAATGGCTGGGTTCTGAGTCCATCATAACATTGCTGCTGTCTTTTTGTTTGTTTGTAAGGGTGAGGTCACTTTTCTCCCTCCCACACATCAGTCACCCCACCTATTGAAGTTCAGGTGAGCTACCTTCCATGCCATGCTATGTAAAAAAGAACAGTGTTTTCAAACCAGGGTGCCTTCAGCTGTTGCAAAACTGCAATTTCCTTCTGAATGATCTCCTTCCCAGGCAGCGGTCACTCCACCCATTAAAGCAGACAGATTCCTTTGAAAACCTGACTAGTGATGGAATATCTCGAGACCCACTGCAAACAGGGAAAACCTGAGATGACACTCATTTTGTATGCTGTTAAAAATAAAATAATCAAACACAGGTACAGACACTATATTATGAACTACACTACCTTTACAGCCCCTGTAGCATAGTCAAATAAAAAAAAATAATCCTGGAATACCCCTTTAAAATCAATATGTAACGTTCATAAGTGGCAATGTAGCCCTGGCCTAAGGCGAATTTCACATGTCTGTAATACAGGAACATTTAGGAAAATTTCAGAAAATTTCAGAACTCTTAAGTTTTGCTAAAACTGTGTCTGGGTGCTGTGACTGTAATATTGGACTACTGTAAAATATTTCTGGATGAAGACATGTAAAAGTAGATTTATTTAACCCCTTCAGGACCAAGCCCATTTTGGCCTTAAGGACCAGAGCGTTTTTTGCACATCTGACCACTGTCACTTTAAACATTAATAACTCTGGAATGCTTTTAGTTATCATTCTGATTCCGAGATTGTTTTTTCGTGACATATTCTACTTTAACATGGTAGTAAATTTTTGTGGTAACTTGCATCCTTTCCTTGTGAAAAATCCTAAAATTTGATGAAAAATTAGAAAATTTTGCATTTTTCTAACTTTGAAGCTCTCTGCTTGTAAGGAAAATGTATATTACAAATAAAAAAATTTTTTATTCACATATACAATATGTCTACTTTATGTTTGCATCATAAAAGTGACGAGTTTTTACTTTTGGAAGACACCAGAGGGCTTCAAAGTTCAGCAGCAATTTTCCAATTTTTCACAAAATTTTCAAACTCACTATTTTTCAGGGACCAGTTCAGGTTTGAAGTGGATTTGAAGGGTCTTCTCATTAGAAATACCCCACAAAAGACCCCATTATAAAAACTGCACCCCCCAAAGTATTCAAAATGACATTCAGTCATCATTTTAACCCTTTAGGTGTTTCACAGGAATAGAAGCAAAGTGAAGGAGAAAATTCACAATCTTCATTTTTTACACTCGCATGTTCTTGTAGACCCAATTTTTAAATTTTTACAAGGGGTAAAAGGAGAAAATGTATACTTATATTTGTAGCCCAATTTCTCTCGAGTAAGCACATACCTCATATGTCTATGTAAAGTGTTCGGCGGGCGCAGTAGAGGGCTCAGAAGGGAAAGAGCGACAAGGGGATTTTGGAGAGTACGTTTTTCTGAAATGGTTTTTGGGGGCATGTTGCATTTAGGAAGCCCTTATGGTGCCAGAACAGCAAAAAACCCTCACATGGCATACCATTTTGGAAACTAGACCCCTTGAGGTACGTAACAAGGAATAAAGTGAGCCTTAATACCCCACAGGTGTTTCACGACTTTTGCATATGTAAAAAAAAAATATTTTTTTTTCACTAAAATGTGTGTTTCCCCCCAAATTTCACATTTTTCCAAGGGTTAATAGCAGGAAATACCCCCCAATATTTGTAACCCCTTCTCTTCTGAGTATGGAGGTACCCCATAAGTTGACCTGAAGTGCACTATGGGTGAACTACAATGCTCAGAAGAGAAGGAGTCATATTTGGCTTTTTGAGAGCAAATTTTGCTCGGGGGGCATGTCGCATTTAGGAAGCCCCTATGGTGCCAGAACAGCAAAAAATACCCACATGGCATACCATTTTGGAAACTAGACCCCTTGAGGAATGTAATAAGGAATAAAGTGAGCCTTATTACCCCACAGGTGTTTCATGACTTTTGCATATGTAAAAAAAAAAAAAAAAATTTCCACTAAAATGTGTGTTTCCCCCCTAATTTCACCTTTTTGCAAGGGTTAATAGCAGAAAATACTCCCCAAAATTTGTAACCCCATCTCTTCTGAGTATGTAGGTACCCCATAAGTTGACCTGAAGTGCACTATGGGCGAACTACAATGCTCAGAAGAGAAGGAGTCATATTTGGCTTTTTGAGAGCAAATTTTGCTCGGGGAGCATGTCGCATTTAGGAAGCCCCTAAGGTGCCAGAACAGCAAAAAAAACCACACATGGCATACCATTTTGGAAACTAGACCCCTTGTGGAACGTAACAAGGGATACAGTGAGCATTTGCCCCCCACTGGTGTCTGACAGATCTTTGGAACAGTGGGCTGTACAAGTTTTCATTTTCATGGACCACTGTTCCAAAGATCCGTCAGACACCTGTGGGGTGTAAATTCTCACTGCACCCCTCATTACATTCCGTGAGGGGTGTCGTTTCCGAAATGGGGTCACATGTGGGGTTTTGTTTTTTTTGCGTTTGTCAAAACCGCTGTAACAATCAGCCACCCCTGTGCAAATCACCTCAAATGTACATGGTGCACTCTCCCTTCTGGGCCTTGTTGTGCGCCCCCAGAGCACTTTGCGCTCACATATGGGGTATCTCTGTAGTCGGAGAAATTGCGTTACAAATTTTGGGGGACTTTTTTCCCTTTTACCTCTTGTGAAAATTTAAAGTATAGGGCAACATCAGCATGTTAGTGTAAAAAATAAAAAATGTTTACACTAACATTCTGGTGTAGACCCCAACATTTCCTTTTCATGAAGGGTTAAAGAAGAAAAAGCCCCCCACACCTTGTAACGCAATTTCTCCCGATTACAGCGATACCCCATATGTCGCCCTAAACTGTTGCCCTGAAATACGACAGGGCTCCAAAGTGAGAGCGCCATGTGCATTTGAGGCCTAAATTAGGGATTTGCATAGGGGTGGACATAGGGGTATTCTACGCCAGTGATTCCCAAACAGGGTGCCTCCAGCTGTTGCAAAACTCCCAGCATGCCTGGACAGTCAACGGCTGTCCGACAATACTGGGAGTTGTTGTTTTTCAACAGCTGGAGGCTCTGCTTTGGAAACAGTGGTGTACCGGACGTTCTTATTGGGGGAGGGGGGTTGTATAGGGGTATGTGTATATGTAGTGTTTTTAACTTTTTATTTTATTTTGTGTTAGTGTAGTGTAGTGTTTTTAGGGTACAGTCACATGGGCGGGGGATTACAGCGAGTTTCCCAGCGCAAAATTTGCTGCATCTCAAGATGCGAGAAACCCACTGTAAAAGCCTCGCCCATGTGAATGTACCCTGTACATTCACGGGGGTGGCGGGGCGGGGGGGGCTTGCATCAGCTGTTGCAAAACCACAACTCCCAGCATGCATGGTCTGTTAGTGCATGCTGGGAGTCATAGTTTTGCAACAGCTGGAGGCACACAGGTTAGGAAACACTGAGTTAGAAACAGACAATGTTTCCCAACCAGTGTGTCTCCAGTTGTTGCAAAACTACAACTCCCAGCATGCCCAGACAGCTGAAAGGCATGCTGGGAGTTGTAGTACGGCAACATCTGAAGGGCCAGATGTTGCTGAACTAAAACTCCCAGCATGCCTGGACAGTCAGTGCATACTGGGAGTTGTAGTTTTGCAACAGCTGGAAGAGCACAGATTGGAGACCATTATACAATGGTCTCCAAACTGGGGCCCTCCAGATGTTGCAAAACTACAACTCCCAGCATGCATGGTCTTTAGTGCATGCTGGGAGTTATAGTTTTGCAACAGCTGGAGGCACACAGGTTAGGAAACACTGAGTTAGAAACAATGTTTCCCTACCTGTGTGTCTCCAGCTGTTGCAAAACTACAACTCCCAGCATGCCCAGACAGCGGAAGGGCATGCTGGGAGTTGTAGTTCGGCAACATCTGAAGGGCCAGATGTTGCTTAACTAAAACTCCCAGCATGCCTGGACAGTCAGTGCATGCTGGGAGTTGTAGTTTTGCAACAGCTGGAAGAGCACAGATTGGAGACCATTATACAATGGTCTCCAAACTGAGGCGCTCCAGATGTTGCAAAACTACAACTCCCAGCATGCCCAGACAGCCAAAGGCATGCTGGGAGTTGTAGTTTTCAGACTCCTAGAAGCAGCAGTGAAGATCTTCACTGCTGCTTCTGAGGACCATATACTCACCCGTCGCTGCTCGTCCACGTGGCCGTTCCCGCGCTGCTCCTCGGTCCCGCCGCTGGATCAGGTAAGTCCGCCGGTCCCCACGTGTTCCCCCCGAATGCCGCAGGTCCCCGCGAGCCCCTGCAGCCTTCGTCCCCCGTTCTGCCCGACTTCCAGGGGCGGGCAGTGCGGGGGATCTGAACTTTCACCCCAGATCACTGTGATTGGTCCACAGGGACCAATCACAGTGATCGCTGACCAGGACCATCAATTGATGGTCCTGGGGGTGAAGCAGAAGTTGTCCCCTGCTGGAAACAGCGGGACTTCTGCCAGTTAACCCGTGCGATGCTGCGCATCGCCGGGTTAACTGCATGTCATTTATAAACGCCGGGATGCGCGAACGCACTGCACAACCCGGCGTTTATATATGACATTCTGCGGGAAGGGGTTAATGCCCTTTCCCTACTATTTTTTATTCAACCTATATGTGTAAACAAAAGTCTTTATGAAGAACGACGAGCCTTTTTTACCCTCTGATGAACTGGAAATTATATAGTAAAGTGGTCCGATAATCTCAGTCAGTGAGAAGTAGGCCACTTAAAGGGGTACTCCCCTGGAAAACTTTTTTTTTTTTTTTTTTTTTTTAAATCAACTGGTGCCAGAAAGTTAAACAGATTTGTAAATTACTTCTATTAAATAATCTTAATCCTTCCAGTACTTGATACTAAAATATAGACCAACAAATAGAAATAATCTTTATTTAGCCAAATATCAAGTAAAAAAAAAAAAAAAAACATAATTCTTTTTTAGAAAATACATATAACAGCACCAGTAGCATACAAGATATAGGCAGGGAGGTAACACAGTACACAAAATGATCAAGTACATATAAAGTAAACACTTTACTAAGAAAAAGATAACATTTGATGAAGTGCACATATGCAATACAGAAAGAAAGTGCAAACAGCAATCCAAATGTAGGAACTGTACACAACATCAAAAGAGCAATAGCAAACCAAACCTCCGATTCACGGTAAAACTCACTTCCTCAGGGGGCGTGGCTAACCTATGGTACCGGTCCCCTTTATATATAAAGTCTCTGCCAATAAGGTGTCACTAATAGGTGATCGACATATGATTTAGCCAGTCATGAACCAAAATAATGGATTAAGTAGTGTATATAGCCCTGTAGTGTCTATATCACTGTGCGCAGGTACAGCCGGAGATTTCTGGCGCTGGCGGACATGTAACCAGCATCAGTGCGGACCCGTAATAGTTGCTAAGAAACGTAAGAAACAAAAAGTGACGCATGCGCAATAGGAGAACATACACGAGACAATACAGGAACCCAACACTTGTAGGTGGTGTATGATATTCATGCACCTTATTTCTACAAGTTTCGTAGAAATATTTGATGGGTGGTATAATCCTTCCAGTACTTATCAACTGCTGCATGCTCCAGAGGAAGTTCTTTTTTTTTTATTATTTCCTTTCTGTCTGACCACAGTGCTCTCTGATGACACCTGTGTCCATTTTAGGAACTGTCCGGAGCAGGATAGGTTTGCTATGGGGATTTACTCTTACTCTGGACAGTTCCTAAAATGGACAGAGGTGTCAGCAGAGAGCACTGGGGTCAGACAGAAAAGAAATTAAAAAAGAAAAGAACTTCCTGTGGATCATACAGCAGCTGATAATTACTGGAAGGATTAAGATTTTTTAATAGAAGTAATGTACAAATCCGTTTAACTTTCTAGCACCAGGTGATTTATAAAACAAAAATGTTTTCCAGTGGAATACCCCTTTAAGCTCTTAGAATGGGAACTCCAGACACAATAGTAGGTCAGCACTAGTATTACTTGTCAGGAGATTCATGTCTTAATTTCTTTGAGCAAGCAGCTGCAAAGAAACCTCAACATGTGCAATTGTAAGATGAAGGAATACAAAGCTGTTACGGCCTGTGAAGAAATAGAAGCACCTTCTCTAGGGTAATGACTCACTCTTTTCCTCCTGGTAGTCATACAAATACATCTGGGTTTGTTGGATACTGTTAGAATATGAAGTATAATTTGTAAAGTTTACCGTAGGAAAAAAATAATGGTCTAGTGCAATATTTCATGTCGGGTATTTGGCCTCTTGGCTGCGTAGAAGAAAAATCATTAGAGAATTGCGCGATTACAACTTTGTGACAGTAGCTTGAGAAATGCACTTTGCACAGAGAGTGTTGTAACAAAATCAATATGGCAGAAAAAAATTCAGTCTGTCTAGAGGAGCTTGACTTCAACTTCATATAACATCATTGGGATGAACTAGAACACCAGAAGCAAGTCAAGCCAACAGTAATACCTAGCATCGCTGTTATTGGTCTTGTGGCTGAGTGAATATGGATCTCCATGGCCTGTTCCCAAAAGCAAATGTTTTTTGATTCATTGACTGTCCAGAAGTATGAAAAGCACTGTTTCTCCTGTTGCAATCTAATTTTGGAATTAGATTGTAACAGGAATTGTTTTTCTTATATCATTTGTAACCCACTCTATATATTATTGACATCTTATAGTATAACTATTATCGTCAAAAGGTAAATATCACATCTTTAGGACAAAGAGTTGCCTTGTTAGAGTGACTTTCACTATGATTAAGGATATTCATGTGCAGTATACTAGAGAATAATTCCGTATTTTTACCAGAAGGGCTGGTCCTCAGTATATAGCTGACTCCACCAACTCTTCTGACTCTTTAATTAGTTCTGACCTGGCTAGACACAACAGAGATAACAAGTGAAAAGGCAAGTTAAGTGTTGTTTTCATTTTTGACTTTGAGAAAACACAGACAATGAAGAGATTACAATCACAGAGTGGCAACGCACTATTTATAGTTTATTGTGCTGTTAAGGCTAAGGATAAGTTATGCTTATCCAGTGCTGTTACAAAATTTAATGATGTGCTTAGATGGTCTGAAACCATGAAGAACCATGATATATCATTTGTGTCTAAAACATTTTTCTTTCTTTAAAGAGGACATGTGGTCCCTCTGAAAAAAATATAGTGAGTGCAATCTTTGTATAGCTTGGGTGAGGTGAACATATACTGTATCTTTCCGTAGCATGTCAATCCCCCCCCCCCCCTTCCCCCTCGTTCCTGATTTATAGGGCTTTGTAACCCTGGTAACAATGATTATATTTAGAGTTCAGCAAACTGAGCCCCCCAAACCCAGATTAAATCCGAACTTTCAGGGGGTTCATGGATTTGCTCACGTAAACCTGGCAATGTTAGGGCTAAGCAGTGTTTGCAGTTGACAACTGCAAGTACAGCTCAGCCCAGCAAGGAAGGATTAAGTTCATTCAAGATCATTGTTACTGAGAATTTAACTGCTTTAATATATAACCTGTAGAGCAATCAACATTATACAGGCACTGGGATCATTTTACCTCATGATTGTGAAGGAAATGTTTAGTGAGGACATGTAGTCACTCTATAGTTTAGGTGGGAATGATCATATACCTTTTTGTAGCAAATCGGTCAATATAATTACGATTTAGGCTGCATTTGCCAGTGTTCCGTGTGGTGGCTGTAATGGTGCAAATTAAATGTCCAGGGGCATATATTTAGTGCTTGCCACGATCTCATGAGATTCTGCTGCACAGTTAAACTTTTTTTTGTCACAGTAAACCACTAATCTGCTAGTCTACTGTTACATCTTGCTAAATCCAGCATGGAGGGAGTTAATTAGCCTTGCTAAGCAGTGTTAGTTGATTCCTTTGGGGTGTATACATTATTTAGCCATCTAAATGGCTTTGTAATATATGCAGTGAAGATAGTGATACTTACCGTCTCTTCACTGGTCCAGGCCTCCACTTGTGTCTCCCCGCTCCTAGTCCATCATCACTAGAGGCGGGCTTACACAGGAAAAGAAGATAATTTGAGGTAGATTTCACAGGGATTTTCATGTGTATTCTGCATAAAAAACCTGCATGGAATCCAAGCCCCATTGTTTTCATTAGGAAATCTGCAACTATTCTGATGAGGATTATGGGGGAGATTTATCAAATCCTGACTAGAGGAAAAGTTGCTGAGTTGCCCCTAGCAACCAATCAGATTGTTGCTTTCATTTCTGAAAAGGCCTCTGAAAAATGAAAGAAGCGATCTGATTGGTTTCTATGGGCAACTCAGCAACTTTTCCTCTAGACAGGTTTTGATAAATCTCTCCCAATATTTCTGCTTCACAAATTGACATGTTAAATTTTGATGAAAATTTTATGTGGAATTTGGCATTGTAGTTCGAAATTCCGCTACATATCTGGTTTGATAAGGATTTTTGATAATCATTTTTGACTGGAATTTGATTATGACAAGAATTTTTTTGTGAGCATTACATAAGGATTTCACAAGCATTTTTAAGAAGGATTTCTGATGAGGATTTGATGAGCATTTTAGATGAGTCCATTTACTTAGTGTGACCATGGTCTAAGGAGCACATATGGGTGGGTGGGTCAGTAGCTCCTGCTCCATTGAGCTTGTATGATGAAGTGGGCACCACGATTGATATAACATGTGTGTATAGTTTACAATGAGGAAGGCGATGAAAACACAGATTAAAAAAAGTGTAGTTGGCAAAACATGATGTGAGGTTGTAACTAAAGATCTGAGTTTGTAACTAGAACTAAGTTCTAACTTAGTGGATATAGTACAATCCAGAAAAAAGGTTTGCTGCATATAGTGCACGCCCAAAGCATATATAGATCATAAATAAACTTTATTATGGAAACCACATATAAGCAAGGGAGACATATTCATCTAAAAGTAATTAAAAAGGCTCAATGTTAAGCCTGATACAACCACTAGGGGAGGGGCTAAAAATATATATAAAAAGCGATCAAAAAGTCTCGTCAAAACAAAAATGGTACTGATAAAAACTACAGACCACAGCACAAAAAAATTTGCCCTCCCACATCCCCATATATGGAAAAATAAAAAAGTTATAGGGGTCAGAAGAATAGAAGAGTAGTACTAGCTGTGTACCCAGCATTGCCGCATTGCCCGGTTTTTCCTTCCTAATCCTTGTTTGGTAGGTAAATAAACAGAGGAGGAAGCTTTTGACTTCATATCTCATCCTCATATATTGTTGTCATATGCAACCTCATATCTCATACTCATATCCCATCTTCATACCCGACCTCATATACCATCCTCATATCTCAACCTCATATCCCGTCCTCATATTCCATCCTCAAATCCCGTTCTCATTTCCTGTCCTCATATCCCGACCTCCTATCCCTTCCTCATATCCCGACCTCATATCCGTCCTCATATCCCATCCTCATATCCCAACCTCATATCCCAACCTCATATCCCAACCTCATATCCCGTCCTCAGATCTCAACCACATATCCTGTCCTTATATCCCGACCTCACATCCCATCCTCACAGTCCGACCACATATCCCGTCCCAATATCCTGACCTCATATCCCGTCCTCATATCCCGTCCTCATATCTCGACCTCATATCCCGTCCTCATATCCTGACCTCATATCCCGTCCTCCTATCCTGTCCTCCTATCTCAACTTCATATCACGTCCTCATATCCCGTCCTCATATCCCAACCTCATATCCCGTCCTCATATCCCGACCCCATATCCTGTCCTCATATTTCGTCCCTATTATTCTGACCTCATATGCCATCCTCATATCCTGACCTCATATCCCATGCTCATAGCCGACCCCAAATCTCGTCCCCATATCCTGTCCTCATATCCCGTCCTCATATCCCGTCCTCATATCTCGACCTCATATCTCGTCCTCATATCCTGTCCTCATTTCCTGACCTCCTATCCCGTCCTCCTATCCGACCTCAAATCACGTCCTCATATCCCGTCCTCATATCCCGACCTCATATCGCAATCTCATATCCCATCCTCATATCCCGACCCCATATCCCGTCCCCATATCCTGTCCCCATATCCTGACCTCAAATCCCATCCACATATCCTGACCTCATATCCTATCCTTATATCCAGTCCTCACATCTAGACCTCACATCCCGACCTCCTATACCGACCTCCTATCTTGACCTCATATCCCGTCCTCCTATCCCGTCCTTATATCCCGTCCTCATATCCTGTCCTCCTATCTCGACCTCATATCCTGTCCTCATATCCCGTTCTCATATCCCATCCTCATATGCCGATCTCAAATCCCGTCCTCCTATCCCAACCTCATATCCCGTCCTCAGATCCCAACCACATATCATGTCCTCATATCCCGACCTCACATCCCATCCTCATAGCCCGACCCCATATCCCATCCCCATATCCTGACCTCATATCCCGTCCTCATATCTCGACCTCATATCCCGTCCTCCTATCCTGTCCTCCTATCTCAACCTCATATCACGTCCTCATATCCCGTCCTCATATCCCGACCCCATATCCTGTCCCCATATTCCGTCCCTATTATCCCGACCTCATACGCCATCCTAATATCCTGACCTCATATCCAGTGCTTATAGTCCGTCCCCATATCCCGTCCCCATATCCAGACCTCATATCCCGTCCTCATATCCCGTCCTCGTATCCTGACCTCCTATCCCGTCCTCCTACCCGACCTCATATCATGTCCTGATATTCCGTCCTCACATTCCAATCTCATATCCCATCCTCATATCCCGACCCCATATCCCGTCCCCATATCCTGTCCCCATATCCCGCCCCCATATCCCGACCTCAAATCCCATCTTCATATCCTGACCTCATATCCCATCCTCACATCTAGACCTCATATCCCAACCTCCTATCCCGACCTCATATCTCCTCCTCATATCCCGTCCTCCTATCCTGTCTTTATATCCCGTCCTCATATCCTGTCCTCCTATCTCGACCTCATATCCTGACCTCATATCCCATCCTCATATCTTGTCCTCATATTCCGTTCTCATATCCCGACCTCATATCCCATCCTCATGTCCCGACCTCATATCCCGTCCTCATATCCCAACCTCATATGCGTCATCATATCCCGACCTCATATCCCGTCCTCCTATCCCGTCCTCATAGTCTGACCCCATATCCCATTACCATATCTTGACCTTATATCCCGTCCTCATATCCCGTCCTCATATCTCGACCTCATATCCTGGCTTCATATCCTGTCCTCATATCCTGACCTCATATCCCATGCTCATAGCCGACCCCATATCCCGTCCCCATATCCTGTCCCCATATCCCGACCTCAAATCCCATCCACATATCCTGACCTCATATCCTATCCTTATATCCAGTCCTCACATCTAGACCTCATATCCCGACCTCCTATACCGACCTCATATCTTGACCTCATATCCCGTCCTCCTATCCTGTCCTTATATCCCGTCCTCATATCCTGTCCTCCTATCTCGACCTCATATCCTGTCCTCATATCCCGTTCTCATATCCCATCCTCATATCCCGATCTCAAATCCCGTCCTCCTATCCCATCCTCATATCCCAACCTCATATCCCGTCCTCAGATCCCAACCACATATCATGTCCTCATATCCCGACCTCACATCCCATCCTCATAGTCCGACCCCATATCCCATCCCATATCCTGACCTCATATCCCGTCCTCATATCTCGACCTCATATCCCGTCCTCCTATCCTGTCCTCCTATCTCAACCTCATATCACGTCCTCGTATCCCGTCCTCATATCCCGACCCCATATCCTGTCCCCATATTCCATCCCTTTTATCCCGACCTCATACGCCATCCTCATATCCAGACCTCATATCCCGTCCTCATATCACGTCCTCCTATCCTGTCCTCATATTCCGTTCTCATATCCCGACCTCATATCCCATCCTCATATCCCGACCTCATATCCCGTCCTCATATCCCAACCTCATATGCGTCATCATATCCCGACCTCATATCCCGTCCTCATATCCCGTCCTCATAGTCTGACCCCATATCCCATTACCATATCTTGACCTTATATCCCATCCTCATATCCCGTCCTCATATCCCGTCCTCATATCTTGACCTCATATCCCGGCCTCATATCCTGTCCTCATATCCTGACCTCCTATCCTGTCCTCCTATCTCAACCTCATATCACTTCCTCGTTTCCCGTCCTCAGATCCCGACCCCATATCCTGTCCCCATCATCCGTCCCTATTATCCCGACCTCATACTCCATCCTTATATCCTGACCTCATATTCCGTGCTCATAGTCCGACCCCATATCCCGTCCCCATATCCAGACCTCATATCCCGTCCTCATATCCTGACCTCCTATCCCGTCCTCCTACCCGACCTCATATCACGTCCTCATATCCCGACCTCATATCCCAATCTCATATCCCATCCTCATATCTCGACCCCATATCCTGTCCCCATATCCCGCCCCCATATCCCGACCTCAAATCCCATCCTCATATCCTGACCTCATATCCTGTCCCCACATCTAGACCTCATATCCCGACCTCCTATCCCGACCTCATATCTCGATCTCAAATCCCGTCCTCCTATCCCGTCCTTATATCCCGTCCTCATATCCAGTCCTCCTATCTCGACCTCATATCCTGACCTCATATCCCGTCCTCATAACCTGTCCTCATATTCCGTTCTCATATCCCGACCTCATATCTCGTCCTCATATCCCGACCTCATATCCCGTCCTCATATCCCAACCTCATATGTGTCATCATATCCCGACCTCATATCCCGTCCTCATATTCCGACCCCATATCCTGTCCCCATATCCCGTCCCCATTATCCCGACCCCATATCCTGTCCCCATATCCCGTCCCCATTATCCCAACCTCATATGCCATCCTCATATCCCGACCTCATATCCCGTCCTTATATCCCATCCTCATATCTTGACCTCATATCTCGACCTCCTATCCCAACCTCCAAACCTTTCCTCATATCCCGTCCTCATAGCCAGACCCCATATCCCATCCCCATATCCCGTCCTCGTATCTCGACCTCATATCTCGTCCTCATATGCCATCCCCATATCCCGACCACATATCCTGTTGTCATATCCCGTCCTCATGTGCAGTCCTCATATCCTGTCGTCATATGCTGTCCTCATATCCCGACCACATATCCCGTCCTCATATGCTGTCCTTATATCCCGTCCATGTGTCCCATCCTCATATCCTATCCTCCAGTGGGACTGATTTGTGATGAAGATATTGTAAGCTGAAAATAGAAGGGGACGTGACTTTGTGGGACTGGGCGTTATTTGCAAGTCAGATTGATGCACAAAAAGCGTAGAGAATAAAAGGGGTGGGTCGTAACAGTGGGCATGTGTTTGTTAGATGGGGTGTGGCTTGCAAGCCGGATTGACACATTCACCAGGAGATGCAGAGCGGAGCTTGTGGAGTAAGGTACTGGAAGTCCCATATACTTGAAACAAAAACCCATCTTTTATATAAAGGTGTAGGTAAGGGTTAATTTAACTATCATGTATTTTTATTTGACATATAAGTAATATGTGCATCAGGTATTATTGAAATATCTCCAGCCGTAAGGAAGTTATGTAAGAACATAAACAAAACAAGCCCTCATATAGGTCTATTGGTGGAAAACTAAAAGCGTTGTGATTTTTAGAAGGTGAGGAGGAAACAAATTTAAGGGGGTTAATCAAACCTTATTAATCTAATATTTACTTACAAAATAATCGAAGCCCACATGTCAAGTGTGGTTTGGGATTTTACATTTAAGATTTTTCCACAAATGCCCGATTCCCAGATTTGTCCGTAACTAAGCACTGTCACAGAGTGTCACAGAGCTTCAATGCACACACTTCCTGTATTTTGTCCCAGCCGAGACATACAGGCAATAGCTGCACGGACAAGACGGCATATTTTCACCAAAAAATATCCAAATTTTTTCACCTTAGGGACTGAGCCCTTTTTCGCAATTATGACCACCGTCGCTTTACGAATTAATAACGCGAAAACGCTTTTACCGAATATTCTGATTCTGAGAATGTTTTTTCGTGACATATTCTACTTCATTTTGGTGGTAAATTTTCGGCGTTAATTGCATCCTTTTTTGGTGAAAAATCCCAAAATTTCATGAAAATTTTAAAAATGTAGCATTTTTCTAACTTTGAAGCTCTCTAATTGTAAGGAAAATGGATATTCCAAATAAATTTTATTTTTCTTCACAAACACAATATGTCCACTTTATGTTGGCATCATAAAATGGACATACTTTAGCTTTTTGAAAAAATTAGAGGGCTTCAAAGGAGAGCAGCAATTTTCAAAAATGTCATGAAAATTGCTAAATCTGAAGGGACAGATGTTACAGAACTACAACTCCCAACATACCTGGGCAGTCGAGGCATGCTGAGAGTTGTAGTTTGGCAACATCTGGAGGGCTACTGTTTGGGCACCACTGTAACAGTGGTCTCCATACTGTGACCCTCCAGATGTTGCAAAACTACAACTCTCAGCATGCCCAGAAAAAGAGTTGCAGTTTGGCCCCCCTAGTGGTTGCCACAGTAAAGATCGATTTACTTTCAATTCCCCCCCCCCCCACACTGTTGATTCCCTACCTGATCAGGATCCAGCAGGCTCCAGCGAAGATCCCAGGTCCCCAGGCATCTTCTCCGGCAGGTACGGCCTCCATCTTCTTCCCAGAGCCCCTCGACATCCAGGGGCGGGTAGAATGGGGGGTTGCCATGGCAACCCCCTGTCCTGCACTGCCATTGGTCAGAACTCTGTTCTGACTAATGCCAGGGTATAGGAGGAGATGGCAGCTTTGCGACCTCACTCCTATCCTTTTGGCTGATCGGGGCTGTTGCTGACAGCTCCGATCAA
The DNA here is from genome assembly GCF_029499605.1 of Hyla sarda. Classification (NCBI taxonomy): domain Eukaryota; kingdom Metazoa; phylum Chordata; class Amphibia; order Anura; family Hylidae; genus Hyla; species Hyla sarda. The sequence continues at coordinate 357,957,486 of NC_079190.1, read as the reverse complement.
CCCTATTCTTCGGGTGATCGGGTCACCAGAGACCCGATCAGCCCGGAATTGGAGAAAACCGCATGTCTGAATTGACATGCGATTTTCTCCGATCGTCGACATGGGGGGGTCTCAGGACCTCCTTGGGCGATGTGCCAGGGTGCCTGCTGAATGATTTCAGCAGGCATCCGGCTCCGGTCCCCAACCGGCTAGCGGTGGGGACCGGATTTCCCACGGGCGTATGGATACGCCCTCGGTCTTTAAGGACTAAGAATGCAGGGCGTATCCATACGCCCTGTGTCCTGAAGAGGTTAACCAACTTAAAATACAAATATACATATAATGTTATTATCTACATTATGTAAAAAGTTTTTGCAAAGGACAGTACCCATTGAAAAGGAACCTATCACCTGTTTTATGCTACATAATCCATGAGCAGCATGGAACAGATACAGGCGACAACACTTTATTTTAAGGCTCAAACATTATAAAGAAATCATAACCACCGAGCCCCATTAGGGTGGATTCCACAGGCCTTCAATGACACATCTCTCCATAGGAAATTATGATATTTTTTCTGAAATGCCTAAGAGTTTCAAAGTATATAATTGTGTCTTAAAGGGGAACTCCGGCGCTAAGGCATCTTATCCCCTATCCAAAGGATAGGAGATAAGAAGCCTGATCACTGGGGTCCCGCTGCTGGGGACCCCTGTGATCTTGCAAGCAGCACCCGTTATAATCAGTTCCCGGAGCATGTTCCGGGGACTGATTATAACGGGGTGCTACATGCAAGAACATGGAGGTCCCCAGTGGCGGGACCCCTGCAATCAGGAATCTTATCCCCTATCCTTTGGATAGGGGATAAGATGTCTTAGTGCCAGAGTACCCCTTTAATATCCCACTGCCTATATATGTTTTATGCTGTCTGTGGTTTGGAAAGCATTAAACAGGTGAGAGATTCCCTTTAAAAACAAAATGGACCAAAAGCTGAAAGAATACTGAATAAGAAACGTCTTCCATTTCAGAGGAAAGAGGTTTGATCTTGAACACTGTGAACGTCATTTTATATTTAACAGATGGCAAAGATAATCTATTGGTGCTATATACACATTTCAATGAAGAAATAAAGATCATGATGGCAATTTAAAATGAAACGGAATTAGTATTTATGGAGCAATGACAGATGTAGTAAACATGTAAAAACTCCTGATACTGTTTCTATTGAAAGTTGGTTTAGACTACTGCCTAGATTCTGATTTGGTACTAAGAGTTACTATAGGCTTTATGATTAGTGTTGAGCGGCATAGGCCATATTCGAATTCGCGAATATTCGCGAATATATGGACGAATATTCGTCATATATTCGCGAATATTCGCATATTCGTTATATTCCCGTTTTATTTTCGCATATGCGAACATTCGCGTATGCGAAAACTATCATATGTACATGTTGGCATACACAAAATTAGCATTCGCAAAAAATTCGCATATACGAAAATTAGCATATGCTAATTTTTGCATATGCGATTTTTCGTACGCCAGTCTCACACAGTAGTATTACAGCCTTCTTTACACCACACAAGCTGGAAGCAGAGAGGGGTGATCACTGTGATGTGTACTGTGAAAAAAAACAAAAAAAAAAACGAATATTCGTAATTACGAATATATAGCGCTATATTCGCGAAATTCGCGAATTCGCGAATATGCGATATTCGCGAATAATATTCGAATTGCGAATATTCGGGAGCAACACTATTTATGATATTCTATTTTAAATGAAAATACATTGCTTCTGTAGATAAATTACGACTTCACTTTATATTGGAAGATATTTAAAAAATGTTTTACCTATCACATATTATAACTCACTTATCACACAAACATAACTCAGAGCCATATTATGGCCTTGTGCATGTGGCATATTAAAGGCATTCCATCCATTAGGAGAATAACAAAACCATGATACCTTTTCCCAATAGTGAGTAAATTACCAGATATAATGTATCAAGGTGAAGCATAAATAAAGAAGGGTCATGAATGTGCATGGCTGTCTCCATTTAGGCCCATGAAAACAGAAAAGGTGACAGCACTTCACAGAAGAGGCAACAGCATCTCACTAGATTGTGGAAACCATAAAATAGACACAATGGTCGGCATAACCGCCTACAAACTGACACTTTGTCAGACTAGGTCAGGCTTTTGTCTGACTAAGTGCCAATTTGTGGGTGTGAAACAACTGTTACAATACACCTCTGTCTGTGGTTTCTGGGTTTTATCCCATTCCTGTGATGTATTGCTAATTTTGAAATTAAAATGTATTTTCTACATATCCAGTGAATGCCTCCACATTTCTACATGAAAGATCTCCCCAGATTGTAGTACTTACATTAACCTGTTAGAAGAGGGTTTGACCTGTTGGACATTTAACCCCTTAAGGACCCAGGACGTACTAGAACGTCCTGGCACCCTGGGCTTTAAGGACCCAGGACGTACTAGTACGTCCTGGTGTTTCTTCGGTCTCTGCCGCACCCCGGGCAGGGATCGGAAGCGGATGCCTGCTGAAATGCTTCAGCAGGCATCCAGGGCAAACGCCGAGGGGGGCCATGTAGGCCCCCCATGTCGGCGATCGCCGCAAATCGCAAGGGAAATCGCCCTTGCGATCTGCGGCGATACCGGGCTGATCGGGTCTCTGGGACCCGACCGCCCGGTAATTTTGCATGATCCCGGCTGTCATGCATTGCATGCTAATGTATAGGAGCGAGGTGGCAAGCCTGCCACCTCCTCCTATCCCCTGCGATTCCTAACCGACATCCCGTCCTGCCCGGCTCCTGGATGTCCGGAGAGGAAGACCGGAGGACGCGGCGGGGGACAGGGGAGTGCTGGGGCCCGGCCCCGGTACTTACCTCGTCCCTGAAGACCTGGATCCCGGCGATGAAGATGGCGGCGGCGGCAACAGGTGAGTATATCTTCAGCCGCGGTCGGGCCCTTTACAGCAATGCACGTCGCCGTAAAGCGACATGCATTGCTGTAATGGGACCCTGTAAACTATAACTCCCAGCATGCCCAGACAGCCCTTGGCGTATGGGCATGCTGGGAGTTGCAGTTTTGCAACATCTGGAGGTCCTCAGTTTGGAGACCACTGTGCCCTTCCAGATGTTGCAAAACTACACATCCTCAGCATGCCCTTACTGTCCAGGCATGCTGGGAGTTGTAGTTCTGTAGCATCTGGCCCTTCAGATGTTGCAGAACTACAACTCCCAGCATGCCTGGACAGTTTTGGCATACTGGGAGTTGTACATCTGGAGGGCTGCGGCTGGTCCCCAAACTGTTCTCCTCCAGCTGTTGTGTAACCACTACTCCCAATATGCCCTTCGGCTGCCTGGGCATGCTGGGAGTTGTGGTTTTGCAACAACTGGAGGCACACTGGTTGGGAAACATTGTCTGTTTCCTAACTCAGTGTTTCCCAACCCGTGTGCCTCCAGCTGTTGCAAAACTATAACTGCCAGCATGCACTGATAGACTGTGCATGCTGGGAGTTGTAGTTTTGCAACAGCTGGAGGTTTCCCCAACCCCCCCCCCCCCCCCCCTGTGAACGTACAGTGTACATTCACATGGGCAGGGGGATTACAGTGAGTATCAGGCTGCAAGTTTGCGATGCAGCAAATTTTGCGCGGCAGCTCAAACTCGCAGAGGGAAACTCGCTGTAATCCCCCGCCCGTGTGACTGTACCCTTAAAACACTACACTACACTAACACAAAATAAAAAGTAAAAAACACCACATATACACATACCCCTACACAGCCCCCCTCCCCAATAAAAATGAAAAACGTCTGGTACGCCACTGTTTCCAAAATGGAGCCTCCAGCTGTTGCAAAACAACAACTCCCAGTATTGCCGGACAGCCGTTGACTGTCCAAGCATGCTGGGAGTTTTGCAACAGCTGGAGGCACCCTGTTTGGGAATCGCTGGCGTAGAATACCCCTATGTCCACCCCTGTGCAAATCCCTAATTCAGGCCTCAAAAGGGTATGGCGCTCTCACTTTGGAGCCCTGTCGTATTTCAAGGCAACAGTTTAGAGCCACATATGGGGTATCGCCGTACTCGGGAGAAATTGCCTAACAAATTTTGGGGGACTTTTTCTCCTCTCACCCCTTATGAAAAGGTGAAGTTGGGGTCTACAGCAGCATGTTGGTGTAAAAAAAATTTTTTTTACACTAACATGCTGGTGTTGCCCTATACTTTTCATTTTGACAAGAGGTAAAAGGGAAAAAAGCCCCCCAAAATTTGTAGTTTCTCCCGACTACGGAGATACCCCATATGTGGGCGCAAAGTGCTCTGGGGGTGCACAACAAGGCCCAGAAGGGAGAGTGCACCATGTACATTTGAAGTGATTTGCACAGGGGTGGCTGATTGTTACAGCGGTTTTGACAAACGCAAAAAAAAAAAAAAAAACACATGTGACCCCATTTCGGAAACTGCACCCCTCACGGAATGTAATGAGGGGTGCAGTGAGAATTTACACCCCACTGGTGTCTGACAAATAAAAAATTTTGTACAGCCCACTGTTCCAAAGATCTGACAGACACCAGTGGGGGGTAAATGCTCACTGTACCCCTTGTTACGTTCCTCAAGGGGTCTAGTTTCCAAAATGGTATGCCATGTGGGGGTTATTTTGCTGTCCTGGCACCATAGGGGTTTCCTAAATGCGACATGCCCCCGAGCAAAATTTGCTCTCAAACAGCCAAATATGACTCCTTCTCTTCTGAGCATTCTAGTTCGCCCGTAGTGCACTTCAGGTCAACTTATGGGGTACCTCCATACTCAGAACTGATGGGGTTACAAATTTTGGGGGGTATTTTCTGCTATTAACCCTTGCAAAAATGTGAAATTTGGGGGGAAACACACATTTTAGTGAAAACATTTTTTTTTTTTTACATATGCAAAAGTCGTGAAACACCTGTGGGGTATTAAGGCTCACTTTATTCCTTGTTATGTTCCCCAAGGGGTCTAGTTTCCAAAATGGTATGCCATGTGGGTTATTTTTGCTGTTCTGGCACCATAAGGGCTTCCTAAATGCAACATGCCCCCCAAAAACCATTTCTGAAAAACGTACTCTCCAAAATCCCTGTCGCTCCTTCGCTTCTGAGCCCTCTACTGCGCCCGCCGAACACTTTACATAGACATATGAGGTATGTGCTTACTCGAGAGAAATTGCGCTACAAACATAAGTATAAATTTTCTCCTTTTACCCCTTGTAAAAATTCAAAACTTGGGTCTACAAGAAAATACGAGTGTAAAAAAGGAAGATTGTGAATTTTCTCCTTCACTTTGCTGCTATTCCTGTGAAACACCTAAAGGGTTAAAACGCTCACTGAATGTCATTTTGAATACTTTGGGGGGTGTAGTTTTTATAATGGGGTCATTTGTGGGGTATTTCTAATATGAAGACCCTTCAAATCCACTTCAAACCTGAACTGGTCCCTGAAAAATAGTGAGTTTGAAAATTTTGTGAAAAATTGGAAAATTGCTGCTGAACTTTGAAGCCCTCTGATGTCTCCCAAAAGAAAAAACACGTAAATGTTATGATGCAAACATAAAGTAGACATATTGTATATGTGAATAAAATAAAATAAATATTTGGAATATCCATTTTACTTACAAGCAGAGAGCTTCAAAGTTAGAAAAATGCTAAATTTTCAAATTTTTCATCAAATTTTGGGATTTTTCACCAAGAAATGATGCAAGTTACCACAAAATTTTACCACTATATTAAAGTAGAATATGTCACGAAAAAACAATCTCGGAATCAGAATGATAACTAAAAGCATTCCAGAGTTATTAATGTTTAAAGTGACAGTGGTCAGATGTGCAAAAAATGGCCGGGTCCTGAGGTGTAAAATGGCTGGGTCCTTAACCCCTTAAGGACTCAGGGTTTTTCCATTTTTGCACTTTCATTTTTTCCTCCTTACCTTTTAAAAATCATAACCCTTTCAATTTTCCACCTAAAAATCCATATTATGGCTTATTTTTTGCGTCGCCAATTCTACTTTGCAGTGACATTAGTCATTTTACCCAAAAATGCACGGCGAAATGGGAAAAAAAATCATTGTGCGACAAAATCGGAAAAAAAACGCCATTTTGTAACTTTTGGGGGCTTTCGTTTCTACGCAGGGCATAATACACCTTATCATTATTCTGTAGGTCCATACGGTTAAAATGATACCCTACTTATATAGGTTTGATTTTGTCGCACTTCTGGAAAAAATCATAACTACATGCAGGAAAATTTATACGTTTAAAAATGTCATCTTCTGACCCCTATAACTTTTTTATTTTTCCACGTATGGGGTGGTATGAGGACTCATTTTTTGCGCCGTGATCTGAAGTTTTTATCGGTATGATTTTTGTTTTGATCGGACTTTTTGATCACTTTTTATTCATTTTTTAATGGTATAAAAAGTGACCAAAACACGCTTTTTTGGACTTTTTTGCGCGTACGCCATTGACCGTACGGCTTAATTAATTATATATTTTTATAGTTCGGACATTTACGCACGCAGCGATACCACATATGTTTATTTTTTATTTTTTTTACACTGTTTTATTTTTTTTATGGGAAAAGGGGGGTGATTCAAACTTTTATTAGGGAAGGGGTTAAATGACCTTTATTAACACTTTTTTTTTACATTTTTTTTGCAGTGTTATAGGTCCCATAGGGACCTATAACACTGCACACACTGATCTCCTATGCTGATCACTGGCGTGCATTAACACGCCTGTGATCAGCATTATCGGCGCTTGACTGCTCCTGCCTGGATCTCAGGCACGGAGCAGTCATTCGTCGATCGGACACCGGGGAGGCAGGTAAGAACCCTCCCGGTGTCCGATCAGCTGTTCGGGACGCCGCGATTTCACCGCGGCGGTCCCGAACAGCCCGACTGAGCAGCCGGGTCACTTTCACTTTCACTTTAGAAGCGGCGGTCAGCTTTGACCTCCGCTTCTAAAGGGTTAATACCGCACATCGCCGCGATCGGCGATGTGTGGTATTAGCCGCGGGTCCCGGCCGTTGATTAGCGCCTGGACCGACGCGATATGATGCGGGATCGCGGCGCGACCCCGCTTCATATCGCGGGAGCCGGCGCAGGACGTAAATATACGTCCTGCGTCGTTAAGGGGTTAAAGGGGTATTCCAGGAAAAAACTTTTTTTTACATATCAACTGGCTCCAGAAAGTTAAACAGATTTGTAAATTACTTCTATAAAAAAAATCTTAATCCTTTCAGTACTTATGACCTTCTGAAGTTAAGGTTGTTCTTTTCTAAGTGCTCTCTGATGACACGTGTCTCAGGAAATGCCCAGTTTAGAAGAGGTTTTCTATGGGGATTTGCTTCTAAACTGGCAGTTTCCCTAGACAGGTGTCATCAGAGAGGACTTAGACAGAAAAGAACAACCTTAACTTCAGAAGCTCATAAGTACTGAAAGGATTAATATTTTTTAATAGAAGTAATTTACAAATCTGTTTAACTTTCTGGAGCCAGTTAATATATAAAAAAAAGTTATTTCCTGGATAACCCCTTTAAGGTATATCTATGAGGCATATAGTTATTTGTACATGTAACATTTGAATTATTATGCTACATTGGTATTAGAGATGAGAGAACTTTTGAAAAATTTGATTCGGCCGATTCGCTCGAATTTTTCAAAATAATTAGTTCCATACCAAATTTATTTGCAGCGAATAAAAACAGCTATTATTGGCCTACAGAGAGCCTCAATAGGGGTGTGGAGCACTAACACACATAGGAAGTGTGCTGTGTTAGTGAAATAATACTGTTATTCAGTATGACAGGAGACCATATAGTGGCAGAACGACCCAGTCTGGAGGTGGCAACAGCCTGACAAGACCATAGGGCATCACAATAGGGAAGATTAACCCCTTCAGGACAGAGCCCATTTTGGCCTTTTTTGCACATCTGATCACTGTCACTTTAAACATTAAAAACGAATGACCATGGATTCAGGAGTTTGTCTGGCGCAGAGAGGAACCATCAGGAAGCCAAGTAAAATCAATGGATTTATTAAATGCAACGCATTTTGCTGCGAAACACGTTGCATTTAATAAATCCATTGATTTTACTTGGCTTCCTGATGGTTCCTCTCTGCGCCAGACAAACTCCTGAATCCATTGTCATTCGTTTTTGATCTTACTTCTACCCAGGAGGGCTGCAGTGGACCTTCTTGTACATCTCTTCTGCACTTTACCTTGTTGTGTGTGGGCGCACAACCTACTTTGGTAATCGGTTTGGGAATTACCATCCCCCACCCCCACTAACAAGATCTGCTGATCCCGCACATGAGGCGCCTTCCTCCCTCTCTCTAGATTTTACTTTAAACATTAATAACTCTGGGATGCTTTTAGTTATCATTCTGATTCCGAGATTGTTTTTTCGTGACATATTCTACTTTAACATAGTGGTAATTTTTTGTTGATACTTGCATCCTTTCTACGTGAAAAATCCGTAAATTTGATGAAAAATTAGAAAATTTTGCATTTTTCTAACTTTGAAGCTCTCTGCTTGTAAGGAAAATGGATATTACGAATACATTTTTTTTGGTTCACATATACACTATGTCTACTTTATGTTTTCATCATAAAATTGATGAGTTTTTACTTTTGGAAGACACCAGAGGGCTTCAACGGTCAGCAGCAATTTTCCGATTTTTCACAAAATTTTCAAACTCACTATTTTTCAGGGACCAGTTCAGGTTTGAAGTGGATTTGAAGGGTCTTCATATTAGAAATACCCCATAAATAACCCCATTATAAAAACTACACCCCCCAAAGTATTCAAAATGACATTCAGTAAGTGTTTTAACCCTTTAGGTGTTTCACACGAATAGCAGCAAAGTGAAGGAGAAAATTCACAATCTTCATTTTTTACACTTACATGTTCTTGTAGACCCAATTTTTTAATTTTTACAAGGGGTAAAAGGACGAAATTTTTACTTGTATTTGTAGCCCAATTTCTCTCGAGTAAGCACATACCTCATATGTCTATGTAAAGTGTTCGGCGGGCGCAGTAGAGGGCTCAGAAGGGAAGGAGCGACAAGGGGATTTTGGAGAGTACGTTTTTCTGAAATGGTTTTTGGGGGGCATGTTACCTTTAGGAAGCCCTTATGGTGCCAGAACAGCAAAAAAAAAACACATGGCATACCATTTTCGAAACTAGACCCCTCGGGGAATGTAACATGGGATAAAGTGAACCTTAATACCCCACAGGTGTTTCACGACTTTTGCAAATGTAAAAAAAAAAAAAAAAATTACCTAAAATGCTTGTTTTCCCCAAAATTTTTAATTTTTAAAAAGGGTAATAGCAGAAAATACCCCTAAAAATTTGAAGCCCAATTTCTCCTGATTCAGAAAACACCCCATATGGGGGTGAAAAGTGCTCTGCTGGCGCACTACAGGTCTCGGAAGAGAAGGAGTCATATTTGGCTTTTTGAAAGCAAATTTTGCTCTGGGGGCATGCCGCATTTAGGAAGCCCCTATGGTGCCAGGACAGCAAAAAAAAAAACCACATGGCATATCATTTTGAAAACTAGACCCCTCGGGGAATGTAACTAGGGGTTAAGTGAACCTTTATACCCCACAGGTGTTTCACGACTTTTGCATATGTAAAAAAAAAAATAATAATTTTTACCTGAAATGCTTGTTTTCCCAAAAATGTTACATTTTTAAAAAGGGTAAAAGCAGAAAATACCACCCAAAATTTGTAACACAATTTCTCCCGAGTACGACAATACCCCATATGTGGCCCTTAACTGTTGCCTTGAAATACGACAGGGCTCCAAAGTGAGAGCGCCATGCGCATTTGAGGCCTAAATTAGGGACTTGCATAGGGGTGGACATAGGGGAATTCTACGCCAGTGATTCCCAAACAGGGTGCCTCCAGCTGTTGCAAAACTCCCAGCATGCCTGGACAGTCAACGGCTGTCCGACAATACTGGGAGTGGTTTTGCAACAGCTGAAGGCTCCGTTCTGGAAACAGTGGCGTACCAGACGTTTTTCATTTTTATTGGGGAGGGGAGGGGGGTTGTATAGGGGTATGTGTATACGTAGTGTTTTTTACTTTTTATTTAATTTTTTGTCGTAGTGTAGTGCAGTGGCGTTGCGACCCGGGTGCGGGGGGTGCGGCCCGCACCGGGTGACACCAACCTAATGGGGTGACACCAAGACGCTCCGTAGCCGCACCCCCCCAGCTACACAGACACTACCTCCCCCATCGGTGCCCGACCGGCCTCCCATCCGTCAGCACAACACCCCCCCCCCCCCCCCCCCCCCGCGCTGTGTGTGCCCGTCCATCAGCAACCCCCCTCTTTCTCCTGCACTGTGCGCCCGTCCATCATCACACCCCCCTCACCTTCACCAGTACTGTGCCCGGCCTCCGCTCCCACGTCTGCGCCGGCCTGACGTCACACCGTATGGCCGCGCAGGAGGACGTCAGTTACGTCACTCGCACGGCGCCCGGTGAGAAGGAGCGCTGCGCTGGATGGGTGAGTGTGTGTGTCTGTCTCTATCTATGTTTGTGTGTGTGAGACTCTGTGTGTGTGTATGAGACTCTGTGTGTGTGTGTGTGTGTGTGTGACTGTGTGACTGTGAGTGTGTGTCTCTCTGACTGTGTGTGTGTATTTGTGTGTGAGTCTCTCTGTGTTGTATGTGTTTTTTTTTGTGTGTGTGTGTGTGTGTGTGTGTGTGTGTGTGTGGGGGGTGGGGGGGGTGGGGGGGGGGGTGGTATAACCAGCAATCTATTGTGGGGAACCTGCGGCCTAATGTGGGGAAACTACTACCAAGTGTGGGGAGTGTATGCTACCTTATGTGGGGAGTCTGTGCTACCTAATGTGGGGAATCTGTGCTACCTAATGTGGGGAATCTGTGCTACCCAATGTGGGGAAATTGCTACCTAATGTAGGGTAACTGGTACCTACCTAATGTGGGGGAACTGGTACCAAATGTGGGGAATCTATGCTGCCTAATGTGGGGAATAGATGCTACCTAATGTGGGGAAACTGCGACCTACCTAATGTGGGGGAACTGCTGCCTACCTAATGCTCCCCCCCCCCTGGCAGTAGCACCCTCATCATCCACCAGCAACACCCCCCCCCCCAGCAGCACCTCCATCAGCAGATCCTGATGGTGGATGATGGCGGTGCTCCTGCCAGGAGGATGATCCTGCCGATGGATGATGGGGATGATACTGCCAGGGGGGATGGCTAGTAGCACCCTCATCATCCTCCAGCAACACCCCCTGAGTAGTAGCACCCCCATCATCCACTAGCAACACCACCAATACCCCCCTCCCGTGGTAATAGCATCAGCTAACGGATGTTGAGGGGTGTTACTGCGGTTGTGGTATTATATTCAGAGGGTGCAGTTTGTGGTAGTATTATTAGAGATGAGCGAACTTGCAGTAAATTCGATTCGTCACAAACTTCTCGGCTCGGCAGTTGATGACTTATCCTGCGTAAATTAGTTCAGCCTTCAGGTGCTCCGGTGGGCTCGGAAAGGTGGATACATTCCTAGGAAAGAGTCTCCTAGGACTGTATCCACCTTTTCCAGCCCACGGGAGCACCTGAAAGCTGAACTAATTTATGCAGGAAAAGTTATCAACTGCCGAGCAGAGAAGTTTGTGACGAGTTGAATTTACTGTAGTTTGCTCATCTCTAATTATTATATTCAGAGGGCGCAGTGGGTGGTAGTATTATATTCAGAGGGTACAGGATGTGGCGGTATTATATTCAGGGGTACAATATGTGGCAAATTTATATTCAGGGGTACAGTATGTGACAGATTTATATTCAGGGGTACAGTATGTGGCAGATTTATATTCAGGGGTACAGTATGTGGCAGATTTATATTCAGAGGGTACAGTATGTGGCAGATTTATATTCAGAGGGTACAGTATGTGCCAGATTTATATTCAGAGGGCACAGTATGTGGCAGATTTATATTCAGAGGGTACAGTATGTGGTAGTATTATATTCAGTGGGTACAGTGTGTGGCGGTATTATATTCAGGGGTACAGTATGTGGCAGATTTATATTCAGAGGGTACAGTATGTGTTGGTATTCAGAATGTACAGTGTGTGGTAGTATTATATTCAGAGGGTACAGTGTATGGAAGGTTTATAATCAAAGAGTATAGTGTATAGTAGTATTATATTTAGAGGATACAGTGTCTCTCAGGTTTATAATAATAATTGTTTTCATATAGAGGATGAGAATGCGCTGACATAGTGAGGAGACGTGTGGGCATCACATTCTGCAGAGAGAAGTTTTAGCTGGAACAAGTCCTGGCGGTATGTACCATCCGAATTAGATAAGGAAAGACTATAGAGAAGACGTCACCTGTAGTCACTGATATCATTGTACATTCTCCTCACTATAGAGAAGACGTCACCTGTAGTCATTGATATCATTGTGTATTCGCCTCACTATAGAGAAGACGTCACCTGTAATCACTGATATTGTGTATTCTCCTCACTATAGAGAAGACGTCACCTGTAGTCACTGATATCATTGTACATTCTCTTCACTATAAAGAAGACGTCACCTGTAATCACTGATATCATTGTGTATTCTCCACACTATAGAGAAGACGTCACCTGTAGTCACTGATATCATTGTGTATTCTCCTCACTATAGAGAAGACGTCACCTGTAGTCACTGATATCATTGTGTATTCTCCTCACTATAGAGAAGACGTCACCTGTAGTCAGATATTGTGTATTCTCCTCACTATAGAGAAGATGTCACCTGTAGTCACTGATATCATTGTGTATTCTCCTCTCTACATCAGAGCTGTAGTCACTTGTCAGTTCTACAGTTAGGTCAGTGAAACTACAACTCCCAGCATAACCTCACCACTGCTCAAAGGGGTACTCTACTGGAAAACATTTTTTTTTTAATCAGCTGGTGCTACAAAGTTAAACAGATTTGTAAATTACTTCTATTTAAAAATCTTAATCCTTCCAGTACTTATTAGCTGCTGTATAAGCGATTCACAGGAAGTTATTTTCCTTTTTAATTTATTTTCTGTCTGACCACAGTGCTCTGTGCTGACACCTCTGTCCATGTCAAGAACTGTCCATAGTAGGAGCAAATCCCCATATCAAACCTATCCTGCTCTGGACAGTTCCTGACATGGACAGAGGTGTCAGCAAATAGCACTGTGGTCAGACTGGAAAGAACTACACAACTTCCTGTGGAGCATACACCAGCTTATAAGTACTGTAAGTATTAAGATTTTAAATAGAAGTAATTTAAAAATCTGTTTAACTTTCTGGCACCAGTTGATATAAAAGTAAATGTTTTCCAGTGGAGTACCCCTTTAAGTAATTCTGGGAGCTGTATATTTCAATGGTGAAAACTTCTTTAACACTTTCCCATTCTGTGGCAACTGGTATATCTGATTATTATACTGGAATTTCTCACAATGCGCTACACCAGTGGTGTCTGTCACAACAGGCTAAAAACTTACTGAGGGGGGGGGAGGTATGGGGGTGACACCATTTTCTACCGCACCGGGTGACACCAACCCTAGCAACGCCACTGGTGTAGTGTAGTGTTTTTAGGGTACAGTCGCAAGGGCAAGGGTTCACAGTAGTTTCTCGCTGGCAGTTTGAGCTGCAGCAGAAAGTTTGCGGCAGCTCAAACTTGCAGCCAGAAACTTACTGTAATCCTCCGCCCATGTGAGTGTACCCTGTACGTTCACATTGGGGGGGGGGGACATCCAGCTGTTGCATAACTACAACTCCCAGCATGGCTGTCGGTGACTGCTGAGAGTTGTAGTTTTGCAACAACTGTAGGCACACTGGTTATGTATCACTGAGTTTGTGACCTAACTCAGTGTTTCACAACCAGTGTGCCTCCAGCTGTTGCAAAACTACAACTCCCAGCATGAACGGTGCATGGTGTACGGTGACTGCTGAGAGTTGTAGTTTGCAACAGCTGGAGGCACACCGGTCGTGAAACACTGAGTTAGGTAAAAAAAAAACTCTGAGTTTCACAACCAGTGTGCCTTCAGCTGTTGCAAAACTACAACTCTCAGCAGCCAACGGGCATGCTGGGAGTTGTAGTTATGCAACCAGCAGATGCACCACTACAACTCCCAGCATGCACTTTAGCTGTTTGTGCAAGCTGGGAGTTGTAGTTATACAACAGCTGAAGGTACACTTTTCCATAGAAAAAATGTGCCTCCCGCTGTTGCAAAACCATAAGTCCCAGCATGCCCATAAGGGAATGCTGGGAGTTGTGGTGGTCTGCCTCCTGCTGTTGCATAACTACAGCTCCCAGCATGCCCTTTTTGCATGTTGGGAGCTGTTGCTAAGCAACAGCAGGAGGCTGTCACTCACCTCCAACGATCCACGCCGGAGAGTCAGTCCCTCGTCGTCACCGCCGCCGCCGCTGCTCCTGGGGCCCCGATCCCAACATTGACGCGGGGGATCGGGGTCCCCAGCACCCGAGGTGCACGTCCCGCACCCGCTCACGTCCTCCGGAAGAGGGGCGGAGCGGGTGCGGGAGTGACACCCGCAGCAGGCGCCCTGATTGGTCGCCCGGTAATCCGGCCGACGAATCAGGGCGATCGTGAGGTGGCACCAGTGCCACCTCACCCCTGCAGGCCCCGAACGGCCCCGAACAGCCAGTAATTCCGGGTCACCGGGTCACTGGAGACCCGATTGACCCGGAATCACCGCAGATCGCTGGACTGAATGGGGGGGCATAATGACCCCCCTGGGCGATATGCCGGGATGCCTACTGAACGATTTCAGCAGGCATCCGGCTCCGGTCCCCAACCGGCTAGCGGTGGGGGCCGGAATTCCCACGGGCGTATGGATACGCCCTTGGTCCTTAAGGACTCGGGATGCAGGGCGTATGCATACGCCCCATGTCCTGAAGAGGTTAAAGATATTTTAGAAAATTTAAAATTGAAGATATTAGATAATTAAAATGTTAAAAGTTTAATTTAAGGTGCCAACAGCATAAGGAGTCCATATGGTGGCACAATGACACAGGTTGGAGCTGGCAGCAGCATGAGTAGACAATAGGGCTTCACAATCCCTAAGATTAAAAGATGAATTTTAAAATTGACATTGAAGATTTATGGTAGCTAGTGCTACTATAATATATTTTTAGATAATGTCCCAGGCCCAGCAGGATCAGTAAATCATATAGTGGCTGAATGGCACAGCCTGGAGCTGGCGGCAGCATGAGTAGACAGTAGGGCTTCACAATCCATAAGATTAAAAGATGAATTTTAAAATTGAAATTGAAGATCTCAAATTTAAGATTGCACTGCCAAGTTTTAATGTCCAGGGCCCCGGCGTGTGGTTACAAAGGACCAAATCTAACAAGGAGTAGCATGTCACGTGGCGGCACAATGACAGAGCCTGGAGGTGGCATCAGTATAAGGAGAAAATATAGTGGCTGAATGACCGCCTGGAGTTTGTGGCAGCATGTGGAGACCATATAGTGGCTGAATGGCACAGCCTGGAGTTGGCGGCAGCATGAGTAGAACATATAGTGGCTGAATAGCACAGTCTGGATTTTCTGGCAGCATGAGGAGACCATATAGTGGCTGAATGGCACAGCCTGGAGTTGGCTGAAGCAAGAGGAGACCATATAGTGCCTGAATGGCACCGCCTGGAGTTGGCTGAAGCATGAGGAGACCATATAGTGGCCAAATGGCACAGCCTGGAGTTGGCTGAATGAGACAGCCTGGAGGTGGCAGTGGCAGCAGCAGCATCAGGAGTCCTGAAAGTGACTCGGTGATAGAGTGGTGCGGTGGGTGGCAATACCAGTGGGTGAAAAAAGGTCCGATGCGCAGGAATGTTTGTAACTGGGGAGCAGTGCCTTAAATCTGTTTGGCACGATCCATATTTGTGAATTGTTGGTGTGGCACCATGGTCAATCTACTGAGGCATCAGGCATTGGTGGGTGGAAACCCTGGCTGATCCATGCCTGATTCATCTTCACAAAGGTCAGTCTCTCCACATTTTTCGTGGACAGACTAGTTCTCCTTGGGGTGACTATGGGACACAGTGGTGGATGAGGAGGCATAATTGCACATTGTTGCAGGACCAATGGCCTGAGAGCATGAAGGCGGAAGCGTCATGAACTGTCCAAGTTGCTGTTGTGGCTGTGCAGGAACCACATTCACCCAGTGGGCCGTAAAGGACATGTATTGTCCAACAACAACAATAAACATGGTCTCAAATGGCTGGAGGTGCTCAACCTCAAATGTGGTTGTGCATTTATACTGGGGGAGCAGATCCTGCCTTTGTAGTCCGTTGCTAGGGGTGATCCCCAGCATAAAAATGCATACAATGGAGGATGCCTTCAGCGGACTACAAGTGCCACAATAGAATCCTACACCAGATAGATGGTGTGGATGTGTAACAATTAGGATAATACAATACAGGAATTTTGGGGCACTGTTTAAATTTTATAGTTGGAGGTGTGTAAACTCCATATGTAATGCGCCTTGAATATCTTCCAGGCAGCATTAAGGTAGCACCTGTGAGGCCATGCACCTATATTAGCCAACTTAGGTGGGGCTTGCAGTCTGCCTCCCTCCTCCCATTGTATGTGTGCTTAACCACACTGGAGGGTACCTGGGAGGACACTGTGAGTTGGCCTAATGTTGCCATAATTTCCCACTGGCCCCTGTTTTGCTTATCATGCACAGGTAGGTTTAGCGTTAGGTCCCATGCCATTTGAGAAACCTTGGCGTTGGTGTGCGGGCTCTGGTATGTCCTTCATATGAGGATATACTGGCGAATGTCTCAATTTTAACATCAGTGTTGAGGGATAGCCAATGTCATTGTATACATCTACCACAGTAGTGCACCCAAATTCCTGTATTGTGACATGTATTGTCCCTGACCATAGTTACAGCTCCACACGTCGGCGCTGCCGTGCACTTTGGTACACTTTGGTAGAGTGGGATGGTGGGTGTAAATACCAGTACCCGGTGACAAAGGTGGGTAAAAGAAGGAGAACTTGGCATCAGATGTGTGGCATCAGACAGGTGTAAGGATCAGAATAGTAGCTGAGGCAGGTAGGCAGAAGAAAACAGTCTTTTTTGTCAAAGTATTAATGTTCACAAGTAAATATTGAGGATATGCATTAGCTAAAACATAACTTTCCTTATGATAAAATATATGGACCCAATTTTTTTTTTAAATCTAACAAAAGGAAAGGTGTGCAAAAAACACCATGTGCCACCAATACCAACAATTTATGTGATGAAAAGACCTCTAAAAGGTGGAAGGGAACAACGTATGGTCCATTGTAACAGGTGTGGTTAAAAACTTCCCCTGTAAGGCCCTACTCTTGCACTATTAATTCCCTCATTGGCAAGTGTTACTCGTCCTAAAATGGGCGGCCCCACACAGGAACCTCTCCCTATTTCCACCTAAAAACACTGCCATTTCCCATGGTTTTTAGTTGGAAATAGGGAGAGGTTCCTGTGTGGGGCTGCCTTTTTAGGATGAGTAACACTTGCCAAGAAGGGAATTAATAGTGTGAGAGTTGGGCCTTACAGGGGAAGTGTTACACTGGACCGTACATTGTTTTCTTCCACCTTTTCAAAGTCTTTGCATTGCATAAATACTTGGTGGTATTGGTGGCACATGGTGTTTTTTGCACACCTTTCCTTTTGTTAGATTTAAAAAAAAATGGGTCCATCTATTTTATCCTAAGAAAAGTTAAGTTTTAGCTAATGCATATCCTCAATACTTACTTGTGGTTTAATGCAGAGACATTTCTGAAACTGGGGACCAGCACATTAATTATGTTTTGCAGTATCCATGGCAGCACAATGAGAAAGCCTGGAGTGAGGAGACCATAGAGCAGCACAATAAGAGAGCCTGGAGGTGGCAAAATCAGCATGAGGAGAACATAGAGCAGCACAATTAGAGAGCCTAGAGGTGGCAGCATCAGCATGAGGAGACCATATGGTGGCACAATGACAGACCGTGGAGGTGATAGCATCAGCATGAGGACACCATAGAGTAGCACAATGAGAGAGCCTGAAGGTGGAAGCATCAGCAGGAGGAGACCACAGAGCAGCACAATTAGCGAGCCTGGAGGTGGCAGCATCAGCATGAGGAGACCATATGGTGTCACAATGACAGAGCCTGAAGGTGGTAGAATCAGCATGAGGAGACCATATGGGGCACAATGACAGAGTGGTAAGGTGGTAGCATTAGCATGAGGAGACCATAGAGCAGCACAATGAGAAAGCCTGGAGGTGGTAGTATCAGCATGAGAAGACCATATGGCAGCACAATGACAGAGCGGGAAGGTGGTAGCATTAGCATGAGAAGACCATATGGCAGCACAATGACAGAGCGGGAAGGTGGTAGCATTAGCATGAGGAGACCATAGAGCAGCACAATGACAGAGCCTGGAGGATGTAGCATTAGCATGAGGAGACCATTGAGCAGCACAATGACAGAGCTTGGAGGTTGCAGCAGCAGCATGAGGGCCATGCCAACTGAGAGTTGAGTATGAGGAACCCACCAACTGTTGACTGGGGGTGTCGAATGTTGCTTGGGATGAAGTGGATGACTGATGCTGGGTTGCTGGATGAGACACGACTGCTACCTCACACCAGGAGCTCAGACTTCTCGCTGCAACTCTGGTTGCCACATGCCTCTACTCTGCTGCGACCTCTGCCTGCGCCTAATGAATTTAGGCCCCTGCAACTTCTCTGTGTATGTCCTGGCACTTCTCTGCCTAACATACTTATTGCGTATATGAGGGGAGTACAATACACTACACTGCGCTTAAAACAGTATTTGTCATAACAGTACACTACTTAGATGTAGGTATGTGAAATTCACTTATGAGGGCAGAAAAATGTTCTACAGTACGCTTAAAAATATGTATTTTTGCACCAGCAGTACACAACAGTGCTGCAGCACACAGTCGTACTAAACCCAAAATTGCACTCTCTCACAGACTATTAGGAATGGACTGCTGGGTATGTATTATACCATCTACAGATTAGTATAACCAGCAGACCATTTGTTGTGGAACAAAGAGGGTAGAAAAATGCACTTCAGTACACTTAAAAAACATATTGGAGTAAAATACCAGCCAGTGATTACTTCTGGCTGTCCTTTCACAGTATCTAGGCCCTTGACAGATTAACAGGTACAAAATATTACACTACTTAGATGTAGGTATGTAGTATGCACTTAAGAGGGCAGAAAAATGTGTTACAGTAAGCTTAATTTTTTAAAAATATTTTTGCACAACACCACCAGTAATGAACAGTGCTACAGCACACAAAAAAAGCTGTGTACTAATCCCAAAATTGCACTCTGTCAAAGACTGTTAAGAATGGACTGCTGGGTATTATGCCATCTACAGACTAGTATAACCGGCAGATGATTTGTTGTGGAACAAAGACACAGAATTGCGCTGAAAAATTATTCCTGCCTCCTCTGCTAAGGTTTATGAAGTTGAGGCAGCTTGTTGAAATGTAACACATGTTGAGGCAACACATGTAACACTTGTTGAGGCAACACACAGCTCTTTGACTGCTTTACAGGGTCAAACTAATAGACAGGGTCCCTAGTCATTGCCTATGATGGGAAATCCCTTTTAAGGCTGATGTTACATAGGGTATAGCAGTCTTTATTAAATGCTTTTGACCTGCAAAAGGGAGGACTCCAGAAAGCTTGTCTCTACAAAATACTGTTATTTCAATCAAAAAATGCATTGCAATATTCTATGATTTTGCATCCACATCACTGAACTAATACAGCTATTCCAAACTACTGTAACAATTTGTTTCAAATAAAAATCATCAAAAAGTATATTATATAATTCAAAAAGCTGTAGAAAAAAAACGTAGTGCTCGACCCTTTTGATGACAAACGGGGAATTAATTTATTGACGGAACATCATGGGGCACAAAAAAAAAAATGGAAAAAAAAAACTAAAGAGATCTCCCTTGAGCTTGTGGGAGCAGCGTGTTTATAGAAATGTATATTATGTATACTACTACTATTAATAATAATAATCATCATAATAATAATGATAATAATAACAGCAAAGGAAATTAGTATAAAATACTAGTAGTTTTTGACAATGAACTTACTATTTATTGTAATGTAAAAAAGGTATTTGAAACTTTTCAACCATACACAGAGCAACACCAATGTATAGTTGGCGTATTGGTCAACCTGGCTTTAGTAATTCATCATATGGCAGATTTATTAGCAAAAAAAAAAATGTACTATATAATTTGGGGGAAGCAATACTAATAAAGTATTGTTTATTAACCTACAGGACATGACAGATTTATGTAGCCTCAGTCAGGAAATAAGCAGCTGTTCGTATTTCAGTATAAACAGTGCAGAACCAGCACCCTCATCAATAGAACCATTGGGAATGGCTCTTCTAGCTTTCTTACAGATTTAGGAGAAGGAAATGACAGCTCATGTGTACCCGACACTCTGTGTTGTGTCTGTTGTATAAAGTGACTAATTATGAAGTGAGATGTAGATAATGAGGAATAACACATAAGTAACTGTTGTCATTCAACCTACAATGGAGCATACTGTAGCTTCCAGATGATATGTATTCCCTCTGCTCTTCTATGCTGCTTCACAGGTAAATGAATTATGTCAGGTGATTATGAAAATACCACAAGGACACAATGGTAAGTTGTACTAAAACTCTACAACCTGGAAAATAAAGTTAGTTTGTCATTGTCTGAAATTTAGCATTTACACAAAACCATTGTAAAAATGACATTATCTCCCTTGGAGTTTAAACTAGTTTCTCAACTTTGGTAGGAGTGTTTAAAATTGAATGTATGCCACACATATAAAATTATAGGGACTCACATTGAAAAAGAAATAAAAGTATGCAGCCCAGGAGATCAACAAGCTATACCAGCTATAGATGTTTATACTACTGGCAGAATACCTGGCGTCCTAGAGTTTTTCCTACTGAATAATTGTGGGAGAGGAAAATCAACAATGACGCTTTCATCCTCATATCCTTTCCTCATATCCTATCTTCATATTCTGACCTCATATGACATCCTCATATTCCGTCTTCCTATCCTTTCCGTATATGCTGTCTTCATATCCCTATCTTATATCCCCTTCTCATATTCTCTCCTCATAGTCCATCCTCATATCTTGTTTTTATATCCTTTCCTGATATCTTGTCCTCATATGCTATCCTCAAATCCTGACCTCATCTCCTGTCCTTATATGCCCTCTTGTATCCCCTATTCATGTATTGTCCTCATGTCCCCTTCTCATATCCTGACCTCATATCCAGTTCTCATATCCTGTCCTTATATGCCCTCCTTGTATCCCCCAATTCATTCATTGTCTTCATGTCCCCTTCTCATATCCTGACCTCATATCCTGTCCTTATATGCCCTCCTTGTATCCCCTATTCATTCATTGTCTTCATGTCCCCTTCTCATATCCTGACCTCATATCCAGTTCTCATATCCTGCCCTCGGGTGGGGATGAGCTGTAATGAAGAGATCGTAGACCAAAAAAAAAAAGTGATGAGGAGATTGTGGTTGAAGGACCTAGAATGTCGTTGTATCGGGCAGAAATGGTGTTTTCAGCCTTGAGCCAAAACAAAAAAAGGGTAAAAAGGAAAAGGGTGTGGCTTTCAGAAGATCATCAATAACACTGAGTAATGCAGTGCAACAGCATAAAACTCTTAAAAGGTGAGGAGGAAAAAACGAAAACAAAAAAGGAAACTTGCTGGTTCCTCAAGGCCATAATGGGCTGTGTCATTCAGGGGTTAAACTAATTACATGGATATTAGTGGTTGATGATGAGAACTGAACATGATCACCATATTAGTATATAAATTAACTTAGATACTTAGGATTGAAGTGAAAGTTTAACGTTATATATCATCATAAAATATTGATCATTATATTCATCATATTCATCACCATGTATCATTATGCAGTGACTAATATTCGTCTTTTTTCCATTCACAATTCCTAATGATAACTGCAATAAATATTGGAGTATATTCAGCATTTTACCATAATTTCAAGTCTTATACTGCTGTAACTGATAATATGTACAAGGTTTAATAATAGAAATTACTAGCAGAACATATTTAAAAAAAACTCACCACCAGAATAACTTAAAGGGGTCCTCCAGTGGAATTTTTTTTTTTAAATCAGCTGGTGTCAGAAAGGTAAATGGATTTGTAAATTATTTCTATAAAAAAATATTTGTCCTTCCAGTACTTATTAGCGCTGTATGCTACAGAGGAAATTCTTTTCTCTTTTAATTTGTTTTTTTTTGTCTTGTCCACAGTGCACTCTGCTGACACCTAATGCCAGTATCAGGAACTGTAAACAGCAGGAGAAAATCCCCATAGAAAACATATGCTGCTCTGGACAGTTCCTGATATTGTATGCTGCAGTGAAAGAATTTCCTCTGTAGCATACAGCTGATAATAAGTACTGGAAGGATTAAGATTTTTAATTAGAAGTAATTTACAAATCTGTTCAACTTTCTGGCACCAGTTCATAAAAAAAAAAAAAAGTCCAACGGAGTACCCCTTTAAAATGTTTTGACATTTATTCTTGAGTGATAGTTATAGTGGTGAACATTACTATGTTTTGCCTAGTTACCTGCTCTGTTGACAAGTAGACAAATATATTACATTCTGGGCAATGTAATGCTAAGTCCACACATCAGACAATTTACCAAAGTATTTTATTTATATGCACATTTCTGTGTGCAATCTTAAAAAAGGCTGCTATTTTTCTGCCTTTTTTTTTTTTGGCTAATTACAAAAAAAGTGTGTGTAAAATAAAAAATAGTTGTTAAAGTTTCTGATGTGTAAACTTACCCTAATACCTGCTCTATACAAGCTCTATACGTATAATATAATATGATAAAAATTTGTTGACAGGTTTGATATGTACAAAAAAAATATAAAAAAGTGAGTACTTAAGATCTGGGCTCACAAGAAAACTAGCTATTTGAAACTACGGGGAATTAGTTTACGGATGTAGGCTTGTAAGTATGATAGCGTGTATGAAATGGTAATGTATGACATAGACAGGAATGGAGGGGGTGTGGCGTGATGTCACGAGGGGGCTTGGTGTGACATCAATAAGAACAGACAGGGGGGAGACAGACAAGACTTACCAGACACATAGACTTACAAGCAGCCGTCCTCCAGAGTCCACACCCTGCATCCCGAACGCTCAGACCTAAAACATAAAGTGATCTCACGGAGGAGCCTGAGAATTTGTGTTAGGGTGCATTCACACCACGTTTTTGTTATCCAGTTCCCGTATACGGTTTTCCCTCAAAAACCGTACTAAAACGCATTGAAAACCGGATGTATTGACTTAACATTGCAAACCATATTGCAAATGCATCATACGGTTATGTCCGTTTGGTGACTTTTACGGTTGGGCCCGGTTTTTCAGTCATGTTCGCAATGAGAGTATACAGCGTTTTTAGGTCCGGTTGACCAACCGTATCCTAACCGGATATGTTTTTATTAACATGGAAGTCAATGAGAACCGGACTAAACCGTATGAGTGTACGGTTGCATCCGTTTTAATCCCTCCATTTTTATTAATGCACATGTGCAATGCAAGCCGAAAACACCACCCACCTTCTAGAATGTTATTTCTGGAAAAACTTTATTTAAAAACAAGGCGAAAATTGACAGACGTATACATTTTTATTAGGGTGAAAACGGATACAACCGGATTAAACCGTACATCACCGGATACAGGTTGATCTATGTGCACACGGTTTAATTCGGTTGAGTCCAGTTTTTGCCTATCCGTTTTGTACAAAAAACCTGATACGGTAACTGGATAACAAAAACGTGGTGTGCATGCACCCTAAGACATGAGTGGAGTATAATGTATCAAGGAATTTTCAGCGCTCCCAACGAGCCCGCCATAGTATACAATTGTGTGGAGGCGAAGGGGCGAACTATGGATATGAGTTCCGAGGCAAGATAATGTTTGGTCAGGAACCCTTGCCATTTAGTAAAGAGTTTTTTAACCGTTGTTTCTCTATGGAGTAGTGCCATCCTTCTTTCTATATTGAATATGTCTTTCAAAGCCTCGAGTAGATGTGGTATATAGGGAGGGGAGGGCAAAAGCCACTCACGTAACAGGTGCAGCTTGGCAAGAATGATGACTTTATGTGTAATTGCGGATAAGTGTACATAGGTATAATTGTTGTCAGATCCCGATACTCTGACGTGAAAGAGTACTTCATAGGGGCTTAGGGTAACTTTGGTAGTGTTTGGGAGTAGTGGGGTAAGGAAGCGTGAAACAAGCTTCCAGTACTTCTGGACTTGTGGACATAGCCACATACAGTGATACAAATCTGCATGCGGAAGGTTATATTTCGGACAGTGGGTGAGCCTAGATGGATTACTTATGGAAGGTGGGAAGTGAAAGCATATATTGTCGAATGTATCAGTTTAAGTTGGGTTTCTCTCCACCTTTCGTTCTTGATGTTTTCTGAAATCCATCCACCCTACCAGCAATCAGACATCTTACCCCCTATCCTTTGTATAGCACTGCATACAGCAGCTTATAAGTACCAGAAGCATTACAATTTATAAACAGAGGTAATTTACAAATCAGTATATTTTTCTGATAAAAGTTAATATTATTTTTTCCCCTCCAATGTGCCCCTTAACCCCTTAAGGACCTGGCCCATTTTGGCCTTAAAGGGGTACTCCCATGGAAAACTTTATTTTTTTAAATCAACTGGTGCCAGAAAGTTAAACAGATTTGTAAATTACTTCTATTAAAAAATCTTAATCCTTCCAGTACTTTTTAGGGTCTGTATACTACAGAAGAAATGCTTTTCTTTTTGGATTTCTCTGAAGTCACGACCACATTGCTCTCTGCTGCCCTCTGCTGTCCATTTTTGGAACTGTCCAGAGAAGGAGAAAATCCCCATAGCAAACATATGTTGCTCTGGACAGTTCCTAAAATGGACAGCAGAGGTCAGCAGAGAGCACTGTGATTGTGACATCAGAGAAATCCAAAAAGAAAAGCATTTCCTCTGTAGTATACAGCCCATACAATCTATTGGAATGATTAAGCTTTTTTTAATAGAAGTAATTTACAAATCTGTTTAACTTTCTGGCACCAGTTGATTTAAAAAAAAGTTTTCCACGGCAGTGCCCCTTTAAACGAGTACTCCGGCGCGCACTTTTTTCCTTTTATCCCGTCCGGGCTGTAAAATAAAAGAAAACACACTTTCTCTTACCTGCCAACGAGCCCCCGGAGCTCCAGTACACTCCGGTACAGGTGTTCGGTCCCCGGGCTGTATTCTTCTTACTTCCTGTTAGCCCGGCACATCACACGGAGCTTCAGCCTATCACCGGTCGAGGCGGGACATCGCTGCAGCCGGTGATAGGCTGAAGCTCCGTGTGAAGTGTCGGGGTAACAGGAAGGAAGAAGAATACAGCCCGGGGACCGAACACCTGTACCGGAGTCTACCGGAGCTCTGGGGGCTCGTTGGCAGGTAAGAGAAAGTGTGTTTTCTTTTATTTTGCAGCCCAGACGGGATAAAAGGAAAAAAGTGCGCGTCGGAGTACTCCTTTAAGGACCAGACCAATTTTATTTTTACATTTTTGTTTTTTCCTCCTCGCCTTCTAAAAATCATAACTCTTATATTTCCATCCACAGACCCATATGGGGGCTTGTTATTTGCATCACCAATTGTACTTTGTAATTACATCACTTATTTTACCATAAAATGTACGGCACAACCAAACAAATATTATTTATGTGGGAAAATTGAAAAGAAAGCCGCAATTTAGCAACTTTTGGAAGGTTTTGTTTTCACGCTGTACACTTTATGATAAAAATGATATGTTTTCTTTATTCTGTGGGTCAATACCATTAAAATGATACCCATGTTATATGCTTTTCTATAATTGTACCACTTAAAAAAAATCTCAAACCATTTTAACAAAATTAGTATGTTTGAAATTGCCCTATTTTGACCACCATCAAATGTTTCCGTATATGGGGCAGTATGAGGGCTAATTTTTTGCACCATGATCTGTAATTTTTACATTTACGCTGTTCACCATACGGGATAATTAATAATATATTTTAATAGTTCAGACTTTTATGCATGTGGCAATACCAAATATGTGTATACATTTTTTTTTAACGCTTTTTTGGGGTAAAATGGGAAAAACTGACTTTTTACCTTTTTATTGGGGGAGGGGATTTTTCTAATTTTTTTACTTTTTTATTTTACATTTTTTTACTTTTATTTTTACACTTTAATAGCCCCCATGGAGAGCTATTTATAGCAATCATTTGATTGCTAATACTGTTCAGTGCTAAGCATAGAGCATATCACTGATCAGTGTTATCGGTGATCTTCTGCTCTGGTCTGCTCGATCTCAGACCAGAGCAGAAGACCCTGGGAGACAGCAGGAGCCAGGTGAGGGGACCTCCGGCTGCCATGCTGGATGATCGGATCCCCGCGGCAGCGCTGTGGGCGATCTGATCATCCATTTAAAGTACCGCACTGCCGCAGATGCCGTGATCTGTATTGATAACTGCATCTGAGGGGCTAATGGCAGACATCCGCACGATCATAAATGTCTGCCATTACCGGCGGGTCCCATGCTGCTGATAGCAGCCCGGACCTGCCGCGCATTACGCGAGCACCTGTCCGGTGCTCGCGGTCATGGCGGAGCATAAATGTACATCATGGTGCATCAAGTACCACGGCACCATGACGTACATTTACTTCCATTGTAGTTAAGGGGTTAATGGGCAATCTGTCTGCTCCATATTAGATACAGAGCTGCAAATCCTGGGAGATAGGTGCCAGGGGAATAAAAGTAACCACACCATGACTTTTGCTGATCAATGTTTGTAAAGTTATAAATGTACTTTTTTAAGTAGCTGTAGAGCCAAACTGGTGATGCTGACCTGCAGCATTTCTCCTCCCTCCAACTCCTACTTTGACCTTGTCCTAAGTAAACCCATACTGGTTATCACTTATAATACTATTACCAGGGCTCAAGTCCTGAAGGAATGTGTGGACACTGAGTTTCTTAACTTTTTCTACAGCAGGAACACCATCCATTAGCAGGATTCCTGCAGGACCAGCCCTTAAGTGAAAATATTGGGTAAATTCCCACACTTGACCCCTAACTATTACCACCACATATTCCTGTATATAGTCCCTTATTAACCCCTTAAATAAGTTTGTATGTGAAAATAATATAGGTAATATAATCCAGCACATTTAGGAGAGGTTTACTGTTTGATGATATTTGCTAACAGGATGAAAAAGTCATCCCTTCACCTTATCACAACCATCAACACTTGCTGCTGGTGTTTGCGCTTTAAAGAAAATGGAAAGCTCTCTCCAAGACAAAGGGGAATTCTCCATTTTCACACAGAAACTTTGTGCTAATTAAATATTAGCTGCAGTTTTTCAGCTGTAAAATAATACTGGTCTGGCTGTTGTGTTCATTGTTCCTGATAAGGAATGACTACTGATCATGCTGGGATAGGCTGCTGAGAAATCCTCTGCATCGGCTGTGATAATGCAATACCTTCTACAGATGCCAAGACCAAAATACACTACGCCTGAATAAGCACCATGGAGAAAATAGCAGTTTGTTCTCAGCACAGTCAAGGTAAACAAGAGTTGAAATGAAAGTCTCTTGTCCTGCATCATATTACTGTCTCTAAGGCAGTCACAGCCTTTTTGGTTATGTAATTAAGATATTCTATAGAAGGGTTTTGGTTTTTACTCAAGCTTACTAGTGACCAACATAAAACACACAAAAGACAGGAGACATCATAGCAGAAATCATAATGTCCCCCACCACTATGGTCCAGGCCTGAATTAACAATTTCAGAAAGGCCTTTTTTCTCCCCCCTTCACCCACTTATCCTTGGGTCAATTTTTCACCCCCTAGCTTGTTAACTAAAGAGCGCATTGCCACCTGAAGGAGAAAGAAGCAATCACATAACTTTTCTATATAGGTATAAACACTTAAAAAATAGAAATGTGCAAATTTTTTCTTACATATTATTAATACAATTCTAAACTGTATACTTTAGAAGGATGCAAATAAAATAATTTTTACTAAAATAAAATATATAAAAAAATTGCATAAATGGCACTCACCTCTAAAATGTTAATCTTTATTTCAGTTCTTGAAAAACAGCTGGTATCCAACAGGAGGCCAGAGGAAGCGGCAAGACCAGGAAACTGCTCTGTTGCCTTACTCACGCTACTTGCCACTGTGCCATAAAATAATTTTACTATTTAGCAATTTTTGATGCTGGGGAAACAGGTATTTCAGCAAGATGTCTGTTTCCCTGGTATCTTTTATATAGGTAACAAGTTGAGATTTGGAGCACTCTCTTAAAGAAAACACTCAAAATCTCAGCCTATTACTTGTATACAACACCTGTACATAGAAGCAATCAAACAGATTCCAAACTCTCCACCATGGCTAAGACCAAAAAGCAATTCACGGATATCAGGGACAAGATCGTAGACCTACACTAGGCTGGAATGGGCTACAAGACCATCACCAAGCAGCTTGATGAGAAGTTGAAAACAGTTGGTCCTATACCTGAGGAAGAAGGATGAGTCCTTTGAAACGTGTTGTCCACAAAGCAGTCTTACCTAACAAAAGACACATTGCTCTCATCATCATTCACCATAATTCAAATTTATTATGGAAAAAAGAGGAACCCTGCCAGGTCATCCTTATCCAGATTGTCTACATGTATCCTGCACCATTGTGACGATGGCATCGATGTCCAGCTGCCTCCCGACATCTATATATTCAAAGCGCTTCACAGTGTTCTGCCTTATAGCGCAACACTCACAAGGTGAGTAGATTCATCCATCTACTGTATTTACAGTTATTCACAGTAAATAATTGCACTATATAGCGCCTGTAACGTTGCTGGACATGGATCCTCCAATCTGTGTGGCTGATGACTCGGACCGCATCGGGGAGCGGAGTCTAAGGTACCACTGGTCTTCACCAGAGCAAGCTGCAAGGCAGGATGGGCTTGCTGCAGCAGGCGACACCCAGGTCGCTACTCCCAACATGGCTCGACCACAAAGGTAGCTGGACAAGGTGAGGTACTGAAGGATAAGGCAGTAGCATAGTTAAACGTAGCAGAAGGTCAAGGCAGGCGGCAAAGGTGCAGAGTCTAATAACATAGTGGAAGGTCTGGAAACACAGGTAAGGCTAACAGGCTATAAGGGTTGCTTAATCTCAGGCTAGGGGCACTGAAGATCCAGCAGGGAAGTGTGGGAGGTGCAGGAACTTATAATATAACAGAGTGAGGGTGTAGGATATATATGGTCTTTCTGAAATATGACTATAAAGCCATTAGCATACATGTTAGCTACATTAGTGGGTTCTTTATTTTTTATAAAGTAGTTATCCCCAAAGAGGAAAAATTTTTTGTAAAACTTAATATTGATAGTTCTAGATGTTTGTTCTAATGAGGGTCAATCTGTCAATGTAGATGTGGAGAGTAAAGAAACTATTGCTACATTGCTCTTTAAATAATCTACTGATACATAAAAAATACTAACACCATGGCTTACCATGTGGCTGTCTAAAGGAATAGAATGAAATCATGACAAAACCAAGTGGGTCAACTTTTCTGTAACAAAACTGCAAGAGGGGGAAACAATAGAAAATGTGGAGACCTCTACAGACATTCAGAGTGCATGAAATCATGGCTTTATTGTTACTAATGATCTGTTAGTTGTTGTATTTTTTCTTCATTTTTTAAAATGACTTTACATGCATTCAGAATAAAGGTTCACAGTTCCACTTCTGTATTTCTTACGCAGATAAACATTCCAGAGGAGTAAAACATTTTTCAAAGTATAATATCTACATCTGTACAGAATGTGTACTAGTGTTACTTACTTATGAGGTCATGTTTTAGGATTTAACCCCTTAACCCCTTAAGGACCAGGCCATTTTACACCTTAGGACCAGAGCGTTTTTTGAACATCTGACCACTGTCACTTTAAACATTAGTAACTCTGGAATGCTTTTAGTTATCATTCTGATTCCGAGATTTTTTTTCGTGACATATTCTACTTTAACATGGTGGAAAATTTTTGTGGTAACTTGCATCCTTTCTTGGTGAAAAATCCCAAAATTTAATGAAAAAATGTAAAATTTTGCATTTTTCTAACTTTGAAGCTCTCTGCTTTTAAGAAAAATGGATATTCCAAATAAAAAAAAATTATTCACATATACAATATGTCTACTTTTTGTTTTCATCATAAAATTGACAAGTTTTTACTTTTGGAAGACACCAGAGGGCTTCAAAGTTCAGCAGCAATTTTCCAATTTTTCACAAAATTTTCAAACTCACTATTTTTCAGGGACCAGTTCAGGTTTGAATTGGATTTGAAGGGTCTTCATATTAGAAATACCCCATAAAAGACCCCATTATAAAAACTGCACCCCCCCAAAGTATTCAAAATGACATTCAATCAGCGTTTTAACCCTTTAGGTGTTTCACAGGAATAGCAGCAAAGTAAAGGAGAAAATTCACAATCTTCATTTTTTACACTTGCATGTTCTTGTAGACCCAATTTTAAAATTTTTACAAGGGGTGAAAGGAGAAAATTTATACTTGTATTTGTAGCCCAATTTCTCTCGAGTAAGCACATACCTCATATGTCTATGTAAAGTGTTCGGCGGGCGCAGTAGAGGGCTCAGAAGCGAAGGAGCGACAAGGGGATTTTGGAGAGTACGTTTTTCTGAAATGGTTTTTGGGGGGCATTTAGGAAGCCCCTATGGTGCCAGAACAGCAAAAAAAAAAAAAACATAGCATACCATTTTGAAAACTAGACCCCTTGAGGAACTTAATAAGGAATTAAGCGAGCCTTAATACCCCACAGGTGTTTCACGACTTTCGCATATGTAAAAAAAAATTTCACAAAAATGTGTGTTTCCCCCCAAATTTCACATTTTTGCAAGGGTTAATAGCAGAAATACCCCCAAAAATTTGTAACCCCATCTCTTCTGAGTATGGAAATACCCCATGTGTGGACGTCAAGTGCCCTGCGGTCGAACTACAATGCTCAGAAGAGGAGGAGCGCCATTGAGCTTTTGAAGAGTGAATTTATTTGGAATGGTAGTCAGGGGCCATGTGCGTTTACAAAGCCCCCCGTGGTGCCAGAACAGTGGACCCCCCCACATGTGACCCCATTTTGGAAACTGCACCCCTCACAGAAGGGGTGCAGTGAGTATTTACACCCCACTGGCATTTGACAGATCTTTGCAACAGTGGGCTGAGCAAATGAAAAATTTAATTTTTCATTTTCACAGACCACTGTTCCAAAAATCTGTCAGACACCTGTGGGGCGTAAATGCTCACTGCATCCCTTATTACATTACGTAAGGGGTGCTGTTTACAAAATGGGGCACATGTGTGGGGGGGGGGTCCATTGTTCTGGCACTCTGGGGGCTTTGTAAACACACGTGGCCTTCAATTCCGGACACATTTTCTCTTCAAAATCCCAATGGCGCTCCTTCTGTTCTGAGCATTGTAGTTCGCCCGCCGAGCACTTTACATCCACATTTGGGGTATTTTATTACTCAGAAGAAATGGGGTTACAAATTTTGTTTTTGCTTTTTCCTATTTTCCCTTGTGAAAATGAAAAATTTAGGATGAATTTAGGATGAAAAAATATTTTCATTTTCCCATCAAACTTTAATGAAAATTTGTCAAACACCTGTGGGGTGTTAAGGCTCACTATACCCCTTGTTACATTCCGTGAGGGGTATAGTTTCCAAAATGGGGTCACATGTCGGTATTTATTTTTTTGCGTTTATGTCAGAACCGCTTTAAAATTAGCCACCCCTGTGCAAATCACCAATTTAGGCTTCAAATGTACATAGTGCGCTCTCACTCCTGAGCCTTGTTGTGCGTCCACAGAGCATTTTACGCCCACATATGGGGTATTTCCGTACTCAGGAGAAATTGCGTTACAAATTTTAGGGGTCTTTTTTTCCTTTTACCTCTTGTGAAAATAAAAAGTAAAGGGCAACACCAGCATGTTAGTGTAAAAAACATTTTTTTTTACACTAACAGGCTGGTGTAGACCCCAACTTTTCCTTTCATATGGGGTAAAAGGAGAGAAAGCCCCCCAAATTTGTAGTGTAATTTCTCCCGAGTACGGAGATACCCCATATGTGGCCCTAAACTGTTTCCTTGAAATACAACAGGGCTCCAAAGTGAGAGCACGCCATGCGCATTTGAGGACTAAATTAGGGATTGCATAGGGGTGGACATTGGGGTATTCTACGCCAGTGATTCCCAAACAGGGTGCCTCTACCTGTTGCTAAACTCCCAGCATGCCTGGACAGTCAGTGGCTGTCCAGAAATGCTGGGAGTTGTTGTTTTGCAACAGCTGGAGGCTCCGTTTTGGAAACACTGCTGTAAAATACGTTTTTAATTTATATTGGGGGGGGGGGGGCAGTGTAAGGGGGTGTATATGTAGTGTTTTACCCTTTATTATGTGTTAGTGTAGTGTAGTGTAGTGTTGTTAGGGTACATTCTCTCTGGCGGAGGTTTACAGTGAGTTCCCTGCTAGGAGTTTGCGCTGTGGCGAAAAATTTGCCGCAGCTCATACTTGAAGCACAAAACTTACTGTAAGCCTGCCCATGTGAATGTACCCTGTACGTTCACATGGGGGGGGGGGGGGGGCAAACCTCCAGCTGTTTCAAAACTACAACTCCCAGCATGCAGCATGTACTGACAGACCGTGCATGCTGGGAGTTGTACTTTTGCAACAGCTGGAGGCACACTGGTTGGAAAACCTTCAGTTAGGTTCTGTTATCTAACTCAATATTTTCCAACCAGTGTGCCTCCAGCTGTTGCAAAACTACAACTCCCAGCATGTACTGATCACCGAAGGGCATGCTGGGAGATGTAGTTATGCAACAGCTGGAGGGATCGCAACTACAACTCCCAGCATGCTGGGATTTGCAGTTTTGCAACATCTGGAGAGCTACAGTATAGAGACCACTGCAAACTGGTGCCCTCCAGATGCTGGAAACTACAAATCTCAGCATGCCCAGACAGCAAACAGTTGTGTGGGCATGCTAGGAGTTGTAGTTTTGCAAGATCTGGAGGGCTATAGTTCAGAGACTACCATATAGTGGTCTCAAACTGTAGCCCTCCAGCTGTTGCAAAACTACAACTCCCAGCATGCCCAAACAGCAGTCTGGGCATGCTGGGAGTTGTAGTTTTGCAACATCTGGAGTGCTACAGTATAGAGACCACTATATAGTGGTCTCGGACTGCAGCCCTCCAGATGTTGCTAGGCAACTTACCTGCTTCCGTCGGATCCAGGGAGCTTGCTGCATGACATCACTGCCCGCCGATCTCCAACGCCGGTCGTCGCCCGCAGCCTCCGCAGATTGATAAGTTGACTCCGGCGCCAGTCCTCTGTCGTTTCCCTGTTCTGCCCCGCTTATTGTGAGTGGGCAGAACGGGGAAAACAAAAGTTAAACCTGCCCCCGATCTGATATTGGTGGTCGCGTCTAGACCACCAATAGCAGGGATAGGAGGGGTGGCACCCCTGCCACCTCACTCCTATGTCTTCAGGGCGATCCCCCTTATATTCCGGGTCACCGGGTTACCATAGACCCGTAATGACCCGGATTTGCGCCGATCGCCGACATGGGGGGGGTCTGATGACCCCCTAGGCATTTGCGCGGTGTGCCCACTGATAGATATCAGCAGTCACCCCGGTCCCCGCCCGGCACGTGGCGGGGATCGAAATTCCAACGGGCATACAGGTACGTCCTTGGTCCTTAAGTACCAGGGAGCAAAGGCGTACCTGTACGCCCTTGGTCCTTAAAGGGTTAAGGACTCTGGGTTTTTCCGTTTTTGCACTTTTGTTTTTTCCTCCTTACCTTTTAATAACCCTTTCAATTTTGCACCTAAAATTCTATTTTATGGTTTATTTTTTGCACCACCAATTCTACTTTGCAGTGACATTAGTCATTTTACAAAAAAATCTATGGCGAAACGGAAAAAAAATTATTCTGCGACAAAATTTAAGAAAAGATGCCATTTTGTAATTTTGGGGGCTTCCGTTTCTACACAGTAAATTTTTCGGTAAAAATAACACCTTTTCTTTATTCTGTAGGTCCATACGATTAAAATGATACCCTACTTATATAAGTTTTATTTTGTCTTACTTCTGGAAAAATCATAACTACATGCACGAAAATGAATACATTTAAAATTGTCATCTTTTGACCCCTATAACTTTTTTATTTTTCTGCATAGGGGGGCGTTATGAGGGCCATGATCAGAAGTTTTAAATGGTACCATTTTTGTATCGCTTTGTATTGATCGGACTTTTTGATCGCTTTTTATTCATTTTTTCATTATACAAAAAGTGATCAATTTGGAATTTTGGAATTTTTTTGAGCGTAGGGAAGGGGTTAAATGATCTTTATTAACTTTTTTCACACTTTTTTTTTTGCAGTTTTATAGCCCCCTCTAGTGGTTATAACACTGCACATACTGATCTTCTACACAGATCTTTGCTATGCATTAACATGGCAATGATCAGTGTTATCGGCGGTCAATTGCTCAAGCCTGGATTTCAGGCTTAGAGCAATCAATCGCCAATCGGACATGCCAGAGGCAGGTAACGGATCCTCCGCTTGTGTTCTAGCTGATCGGGACATAGCAATTTCACCGTGATGGTCCTGATCAGCCCAACTGAGCTACCAGGAGTGTTACTTTAGACGTGGCAATCAACTTTGATTGTCGCCTTAAAGGGTTAATAGCATGCGGCACAAAGAATGGTGCCGCACGCTATTAGACCAGGGTCCTGGCTTTTATTAACTGCCGAGACCAACCCGCTATGAGGTGAGACCCCGCGTAATAGACCGGGACTGGGTGCAGGGAGTACAGGTATGCCCTGCGTCCTTAAGAGGTTAAAGCATATGTGTCATATAGAAAACATTTATGCTTATATATGTCATTAACTAGGTCATGAAGATTGCTTATATGTCTTTTTTGTATCTCTAGCTTCTGTGTTTGGCTCAAAAATCCTTCTGTACTGCTGCTGGCTCATTCTGACATTCCGAGGCATGCTTGCCCTCACTAACCATGCACTCACTTCTTTCTTGAGTCTGCTGTGCTGTGCTGGGTCTCTTCATCCAATCACTGCAGGCTGTAACCTCCTCCTCTCTGATTTCATGCTGCAGTCAGACAGGACAGAAGTGAGCACAGAAGTGTTTGTCCCGCCCTCACTTACTGGACTTTGTAGCAGCCTGTGCTTCAGCTGGGACAAAGATAATGTTGCAGCCGGACAGAATTAAGTTCTGGATGGTATTTTTTTTTTAAGCCATGATTTCTATAAAAAGAGAAAAAACTTTTTTTTAATTAAATATATTAGAAAGGTTCGTGTTTTGGCAAGATGTACAACATGTACAAGATTTTTGACTCTGGCAGTGCCTATTTGAAGCTCAACTGCACTGAAAGCCTAAACTTAAAGTGTTACTAGAGATAAGCCAAAAACTGTGAATCTACCTCCATGAAAAAAATCCAGGTAACATCATTTGCTTCATAAGATCCTCTTACAGTTCAGCTTCCTAGACTGTCTCATGCTTGTCTTCAATATGGGGGGGGGGGGGGGAATGGAGTCATGAGTATTAGCGATTATCAGCTTTTTAATGGTTTTGGGGAGGTGCAGTAAATAGTAAAAGGCCTGCTTAATATTTTCTTCAGTGTAGAGACCATTTTTAAATTGCTCTTAGTGAACTGGCATTGATTTCTTTAAAATGAAATCAAAACTCATTCACATAACTCTTTTCTCTTAAAAAAAAATTCTCCTGAGAACTAGTTAGCCACAGTTTGAATAGCCATAGCTGAAAGATTGAGTGAAATGAAACCTAAAACTTTTCTCTAAGTACTTAACATGTAAAGGTTGCACAGCCAGATACATTTATTTTGGTTTCATGGGAATGTTCTGTAGTAAATAATTAATGTTGACAAAAAAATGAAATATATATATACATATATATATATATATATATATATATATATATATATATATATATATTTATAGAAATCTAATACAGTTTGTAACACTTGGTGTGATTTTTTTGTGTTCTTCTCACTACATGACCTTTTTTGTTCATGGCTTTCCACTTTGGTTCTACAGGAATGCGCCATTTAAATTGGGTTGTTCCTATGGGAACTAACTAGAGTGAATTGATTAGGAGAGTGACTGGTGGGAGCTGGATGAATGGAGCTAATGTTTAAGATGAATCGGTACATGTTTCAGCTAAGGTATGATTGGTG
The DNA here is from genome assembly GCF_029499605.1 of Hyla sarda. Classification (NCBI taxonomy): domain Eukaryota; kingdom Metazoa; phylum Chordata; class Amphibia; order Anura; family Hylidae; genus Hyla; species Hyla sarda. Next base: position 357,921,068 of record NC_079190.1, on the reverse strand, counting down.
GTTCTTTCTAATGACCTAAGAAGCAATAATAGAGGAATCTTACAAGAACCAGTCACTCAAAGGCAATCATTATTGCTATTGTCTTGAACAAGCAGAATCAAAAATAAAAAGTGGAATTGCAATTTATCTTAAGAACATCTAACCTTTGGAAAAGATTGTATTACACTACATTAATGGATCATCTTGGCATACATGGTCTAGCACATTTTGGGCATAATAACTAAGCAACATAATCAAAACTTTTTTCCACTCTAAAGAAACTTTAGTGTTTGAAATAAAAACTACAAACTTATATTTAAAACATAAGAAAAGGGGCCTGCTTTTTTTTTTTCTTTTACCAAAAACAGCTCAATTCTTGTCTACAGGCTATGTCTGGTATTGCAGATTATAAAAATTTGGGTCAATGCATCTGAGCCAAAATAAAAGAAAATGTTTAAAGTGAACCTGTTAGCAATTTCATGCTGCTTGAACCAAGGTTCAGGCAGCATGAACTTGCTGGCAGATTCACTTTAAACAATGTCTGATATTGTAGTTCAGATGCATTTGGTCAGATCCTGGCAGCTTTTCCTGCCCTGACAGACTTGGCTGCAAGATCTCTCCCTATACCTAGCCAGGGTATCATATATGAGGCAAAACTGGTGGGGCAGTAGAAGTTGCCCAGATGACTTGAGGTTCAGGCAGCATGAAAGTGATGACACGTTTCTGTCAATTCCTATAAATTTAAATGGAATGTAGAGGCTCTGTGTGTTTTTGCTTGCATTTACAAGATTTATTCACAGAACAACTCCATTTTAAATAATAACAATTGGGCATATCAATTTTTGCCTATGCAGTCGTTTCAAGCCCAAAATCCAATGTTTGTTGGAAATGTAACAGGTCTCTATATGGTGGAAATGCCCTTCTAAGGATTTGGAGAAAGTTGGTGAATCTGTTTTATGGAATTAGGCTGGATTTACATATATCCGGCATCCGGGATAGGGGAACTCAGCCTAAATCTCGACTCAACTGATGCCACAACTGTTGACAAGTTGTCCATTGTTTCTGCATGGTGGACCAAGCTGCGTTCTCCTGTCCGGTGGCCTCCAGCATGTCCAACCATCTGGCGTCACACTGGATGATTGTGAACTGTCCAATTCAAATTAATGGGGTAAGTTCTAGCATTAGTTTCCCTCCAGTGCACGCCGGAGGGAAACTATGCCAAATGCCTGATATATGTGAATCCAGCCTTACAGGAACTATAGGTGCTTGCAAACCTTCTGTTCTGCATTAACTCACAATCCATTGTACACTGGGAATCCTTTAAAAAAAATAAAAAGGCTTGCAACAGCAGTCAAGCAGTACCATCATACCTAAGAGATGAATTACTCTATTCTAACCTTCAGTCACTTCATAGTGTGTGACCCAGGGGACTAACCACTCATAAGGTCACTTGTGCAGCCCCCAATTACTGTGTTAGAATAAAGAGCATTGACTTACCCTTTAAAGCCATTGTGCCATGTGATAGAAGCAATAGTAACCATGACCAACTCTGGAACCACAGTGTAACACATCACATTTCAGAAGACAGGAACTTTGGTGGATGTGGATCCGCTGGACCTGTGTGGCAGATGACTCAGACCATACCAGGGAGCGGAATCTAAGGTGCCGCTGGTTTTCACCAGAGCCCGTCGCAAAGCGGGATTGACTTGCTGCGGCAGGCGGCAACCAGGTCGCTACCCCTAGCACGCCTCGACCACACAGGCGGCTGAGGAGATGCAAGGCACAGGAGGGATAAGGCAGCTCATAGTCAGGATAGCAGAAGGTCAAAGCAGGCGGCACAGTAGTGTAGTCAGGACGTAGCAGGAGATCAATAGGCAGGCGACAGAGGAGCAAGGTCAAGTCACAGAGCAAAGGATCAGATACACGGCAAGGCAACTCTCAGGAATGCTTTTTCTCAGGCACAAGGCAACAAAGATCTAGCAGGGAAGTTAGGAGGGTGGAGGAATTTATCAATGAGCCAAAGGTGAATTACATTAATGAGCGCACCGGCCCTTTAAATCTTAAAGCTCAGGCGAGCGCGCCCTAGGGGACGGGCAGACATACGCTGGAGCAGAGAGGCAGAGGCGGGGCAGGAGAAGCACCAGGTGAGTTACAGACTGGGGCTCACATGCGGGCGAGTCCTGTGACGCAAGTCCCAGCCCCGCCGGCAGCAGCAGGAAACGGGACTATGAGCTCACGGCCAGCGTGTGCGGCCGGAGCGCATAACGTAACACACAGCCATACCACCAATGTTTTATTCTGCTGCTAAACCAGTCTGCTTTTCCTCTGTTGAACTTTAAATAACAAAAAAATATTAAATTCATTTAAATCATTATATAAGTACTTCAAAGCAAAATGTAACATTATTTTAGTTTTCTGTTGACTCACATTTTATAAACAATAGAATAACTAAAACTCCCTTATAATTACGAAAGACAATCCAATTAATTTGTCAAGTTCCAGATTTGGAGTGAGTCAAAGGGATTTACATTTTAAAGTATTTAAGAAAATGAAGAAATTCACTTGTGAATTTACTGACTTTTGAAAAACACAAACTGCACATCCAGACCAGATTTTTTAGAAGAATTGTGGGTGCAAGCGCAATTGAGCCTCGTGCCCCGGTTCTTCTTATAAAGTAGTAAATAACACAGCTCACCAAATAACATGGAACACTAACTAGTGGTTTTATTCCATGATGCAGCAGACAACGTTGCAGCGATCTCTCACCGCCATTTTCAGAGATCGACGAAACGTTGGCTACTGCATTATGAAATACTAGTTTTCCACGTTATTTGGTGAGCTGTGTTATCTACTATCTCTCTCCCTCTCTCTCTCTCTCTCTCTCTCTTTCTCTCTCTCTCTCTCTCTCTCTCTCTCTCTATATATATATATATATATATATATATATATATATTTCTCTGCATAGACTGTTATGCAGAGAAATGGACAAATCTCTGGGCCATTTAGGAAGCGGAGCACAATGCCGCCTGCTTCCCCCACTAATAGCTCACGATAGCAGCAGGTCTCACAAGTGGGATGCGGTCAACAACTTTAGACTTGTAAAAAGTTGTTTTTAATGACCGTAATGCTTGAATAGGACATACATCAGCTAGCATCTGTCTCATAGAGATTTATTAGTATCTTTATTTTTTTTTACTCTTGTACAGATTTGTGCATGTAGCGATATGAAAATTGTATACCTAGTAGGAACATTGTATATATTCATTTATTTTTATGTAGTGTTGTGTATCTAAGGTTATACTTTAGTTTGACTTTTAAGGATAAACATTACTTTTTATGACTTTTCTAAGTGCTAGGCATTTTTTTTCTTTTTTTTTTTTTTTTTAGAAAGACTTTTTATTTTCCAACAAACTATCCACTATTTATACTAAATATAGCCTGTCTGGCTATTAGAAGGTGAGGTGAAAAAAAATAAAAATAAATAAATAAATGAAGGGTTTTTTCTACGGCTTTTTCTTTACCTGACATATAATCTGAGATATTTTTATATTTGATATTTCTTTTATCATTCATTAAGTACAGTTAAGTAAACTTTGGATTCTTGTACTTAAAGTATTTAAACTACATGAAATTACCATTAGCTAAAATTCCTTATATAACCTACACTTTTCTTAAAATGTACTTGAGTTAAAAACTATTTTTGTGCATTTTTAACAGACAGCTAAGGGAGTTGTCTCTATTTTACACTTCAAGGATCTAAGCTACATTACAAATAAGCGATCTAGTTTACTAGAAAATTGCTCTGTTGTTGCTCAGGCTGAGGAATTTATGCACAGCATGGAGTACGTAGCGCGCAGTATGAACTACAGACTGCAATGAGTGACACATTTTTTATGTTATCATCGGTAAGCTAACTGCTTCATTTTATCAGAGTCTTTTATTCATTTAATTGGATCTACAACACTGACAGAGCAACTACTTTCTTTTTAATAGTAGGGTTTGTTATTTTTTTTTATTTTTTTAAGTGAAGAAAAATACTTCAACTCAAAATGAAATAGCAATGACCTTTTCTGGGTTCCTTTGAAATGAATTTTGTGGTAAATAAGTCTTTTCATTTCGAATTTAGATGTGAAATTCTTATTCTAATTGACAGATAAAACCACATGAGCTGCGCAGGGTTCATTATATCGTAATTTTCGCTGGTGATTGCCAATGGAAAATACTCTAGATTTCTAAAGGTAATTATTTCCAAAATTTTTGATGAATAGTGAAGCAGTCAGGAATCTGTCCAAATGCCTCATGCAGTTCCCAGTGCTTGTTCCAGGCTTTCCGTGCTTTCTAATTAAATTAATTGAACATATGTTTCATGTCTCTGTCATTTCATTTATTGGAATACATGTCCATGTGATATGGGTTATAAATACTATTAAAACACAATGAGTGCAAACAAGATCTAAAATGTTTGCCCGGCTTCATATTTTCAATTCAATGTTGTATATTTAAAAACAAGTCATATTTAGGCCTTTATTAATAGAAGAAATTTGAAAGGAGTATTTCAATTTAATTTACTTATCCCCTATCCTGTGTATAAGTGTCAGATGCCTGGAGGTCCAACCTATGGGACCCCCAGAAATCTCTAGAATGTGGATATCAATGTTTGTTTTTAATATCGTTTTTTTTTTTTTTTTACTATAGAGATTCATACATGTATGCTGTCACTCTAATCAGTGCCTAAGGAGCTGGACATAGTACTGTACATAGTAGAGTACAGCACTGAGATATGTTTGGCAGCTCATCGGACAATAAGTGGAGTTGTGTGGCCCCAATAATTAGTACACACACCTGACTGGACTCATGTCTATGTAGAAACCACTGCCTGAGAAAGGATACAACAATGGTGTGAATACAGTCCACATGTTTGGCTGAAGTGCTCTCTCCATACCTATATTTAAAAAAAAAAAAATAATGAAGTGGCGGCACGCATTTAAAATATGACATTGATGGACCGGGCTGTGGACTTACAGCAATACATATCCTGGAAGATTGAAGGATGTCTGGAAGGTGATAAGGAGGAGGAGACACAACTCCATAGAACTTTTCACCTTTTACTCAAGACTTTAAAGAATATACTGGGCTGGTGAAAAAAGGGGGGTTAGGGTGTGAATTTTTCACACACATACTGTTTATCCCCATTCATAGGCTGAGAAGAAAGCACACATGGGGGTTGTTCTTAGTTCTAGTTGTGGTATTGCTGATGGGATGGCAACATGGACTAGAAAGGGATCACAGTTTTAGCCAGCTCCTAAGATTTGATATGATTTTGGATTATTGGAATGGAACTCCATCTGAATTATTTGGGTGCTGTATAAATAACCTTTGCCTCATCTCCCATTACATATGACTCATCACTTCATTTGAAATAAACACTGAGGCTCACTTTCTCAAAATCGAATCATGGGGGGTCCTAGAGGCCAAATCCCTCCAGAATCTGATATCCCGTGAATAGGGAATAAGGGACTTGGAATACCCCTCTAACTATAATCCTGTTCATAATAATAGCCAGTATCCAGTGTTTTCATTGATATGTTCAGATGTTTTTAAAGGACATACACTTTTTAATGCTGAGTGTAGACGATAAAGGGGGATTATGTCAGGAAATACTCTTGAAATACATGAAGAACAGACAGTATGCTTTCAATGTGTGCTAAATACATTGCTAAAATAAATTAATACATGGATCTGCTGTAACACACAGACGCTTGCCTAATATTGTATTGATCCCCCTGTCCATCCAAAACGGCTCTGAACCCTCAATGAATTGACTCCACAAGACTTAGGGGGAGATTTATCAAAACCTGTCCAGAGGAAAAATTTCCCAGTTGGCCATAGCAACTAATCAGATTGCTTCTTTCATTTTGCCTTGTTAAAAAGGAAAGAAGCAATCTGATTGGTTGTTATGGGCAACTCAACAACTTTTCCTCTGGACAGGTTTTGATAAATCTCCTCCTTAAAGGGGTACTCCGTTGCTAGGTGTTTGGAACAAACTGTTCCGAACGCTGGGGTGTGATGTCACGAGGGGGTGGGGTTATGACGTCATGAGCTCCCAGCGCCGGCTCCAGTGTTCGGAACAGTGTGTTCCAAACGCTGAGCCGCGGAGTACCCCTTTAAGTGTCTGGCACCAACATTTTAGCTATGGATACCTTTTGAGTGCCTTTTTGTTATTGCATTGTACCTTTTTCAGTGATAAAGAAAAAAAAAGTAATGTTATCACATACATTGCAGGCTGCATTTTCTTGCTAGTGTAAAATCATCATGACCACTACCATTACACCACATAGTGACTAGATAAAAACAGTATACTGTCCGGAATAACATCCACCATACACAGACTACTTTACAGGCGCTGTCACTTTACAGGCTATAAGTGATAACATACAGTTACATCCAGTGTCTTCTTTGATTGGAATTGTTCAATTTCCTTAACACTGCCCCCATAAAGTGATTAGGCCCACACCACCCCTATATAATATTAGACCACCTTGGTGCTCCACATAGTAGATAGGCTATTTCAAGCATGGCCCATAAAAAGTTGCATATGTGCTCATGTGACTTCATCGAGCCCGCAGTGGATTCAGGAAGATGGTAGGAATAGCAAAGACTCCTGCCGAAGTAAGAAGATTTCCATAACGTCTTATACCAACTTCATATGACGTCTTGTGGATTGACTCACTTGGGTGATTATTATTGTATGGATCGATTCTTGTTTATTTGAATGAATCCTAATAGTGAAGATTATTTGCTTACAAAGTCTTGTGTATGTGGTATTTTCTGATTATTGGAACATTACTAGGTTTACTGTGCACCTAGTTCACACGGCACTAACACCCAAATTGCCATCTCTTACTACATAAGAGGACTTTAAGTAAAGAGAGATAACAGGGCTTACACAGCAAGCTTCAGAAGCTGACAAAGCAAGAGAAAGGTAAAACATTTAACAAAGACCTATGAAGAAAATCGTTTTGCACTTAAGTACAAAGCATGAATTAAAAAAAAAAGCTTTTTAAAGACTCAGCTTCATGTCTTGGAATGTTGCTTTAATATTTCCACATTATTTTTCATCCTATGCCATCCATTTTTCAAAGCCCCTCCTGCAGAAAAGCACCGCAAAAACATAATGCACTATACTTCCCAATCAGGATGATGTTCTGGCTCTCAAAAATCTTCTCCTTTTTCATCATACATAGTAAAGCTACTGAAAAACAAAAAACAAAAAAACAAACAAAAAATAAACCAGAGCATTCATAGAGCAGTACGTTTATCCAATATGCTGTGTATATAGAGGTAGGTGGAAGCCTAAAGGGAAAGTGCTCACCTTGTAATGTTGTGTGACACACTTATTGCATCATGTAGAGTAGTGAAAGCAATGCAGCCATCTCAATGACAATGGCAATAAATGGAGGTGGTAGGCATCATTTCCTGGAGTCCATGTAAGAGCAAACATTAAAGGGATTCTCCCTTGTTTATACTGTTCTTTGTTATTATGTTTGTGTGTTATGTGTGTATAAGTATGTGTTTTTTTATGTGTGTTTTGATTGTAAATATGTATTTTCTTACCTTTTGTGAAGATCCGGAAGCTGGCCCCTTTTTCTTCCAGCGGTTTGCTGTGTAATCTCGGCCTCCGCCATGTTGTGTTCGGTAAGTGGGATGTCGGGGTGTGTGTTCTTGCTTCTGTCCTTCCTATCTTCTGACGTCCGAGGCAAATTTTTTCTTCCTGTTTCTCTTCCGGCTCATGCGCAGGTAGTTTTTTATTTATTTACCAATAACATTTTTTTGTCTAATTGACAAACTGTCTGCGCATGCGCGAGTATGCAAGTGCTACGCTAACAGCGTAGCGTACGTTAGGTCTACGCTAATAGCGTAGCTTCGCGCAAGCGCAGACAGTTTGTCAATTAGAGAGAAAAAACTTTATTGGTAAAAAAAAAAAAAAACTACCTGCGCATGTGCCGGAAGAGTCCGCAGATTCGTCGCTGAGCCACGGAAGAAACAGGAAGAAAATATTTGCCTCGGACGTCAGAAGATAGGAAGGACAGAAGTAAGAACACACCCCCCAACATCCCATTTACCGAACACAACATGGCGGAGGCGAGGTTACACAGCAAGCCGCTGGAAGAAAAAGGGGCCAGCTTCCGGATCTTCACAAAAGGTAAGGAAATACATATATACATAATCACAACACACGTAAAAAAACACATACTTATACACACATAACACACAAACATAATAACAAAAAATTGTATAAACAAGGGAGAATTCCTTTAACTATTTGTCTCAAAATGATACATTTTGAAGTGTACACCATCTTTTCTTCAGCACAATAGCAGAAACCATTCCTGCCTAAGGATAGATATAGAGTAAAGTGCTAATCACTAAGTAGGACTGCCCACTGGACTCTTAAGGCCAGAAAAAGCAGATGCTTAGAGTAATAAAATGAACATTTGCACACCATAAACTGTATAAATATTGGCAAATCAGATTGTATAATGTGATAGGTTTCCTTTAAGAGGTCCTTGTACTGTTAGGTGCCCTGGTTTCAATGGTGTTTTCAATTCTTTGCTATACTCCATGGTTCCCGAGACACAGGGGTTTTACTGCTGGAGATGATTATTTGTACATTTCAATGAATTATCAGATTGACGGTGGCTTTATTGCAATATTGAGAGGAATGATTATAACCCAATCACAACCCTCACCAGGTATTTACACCCTTTTTGGTGATCAAGTTCCCACACATCAGACAAATCTGTCAACAAAAAGTAGTATAACCCCCTACATCTTGGGTGTATACCATTGAAATCCAAGTCTACGAAGGGATAATGTATATATATATATATATATATATATATATATATATATATATATATTTTTTTTTTTTTATTTTTTTTTTTTTTTTTGTACTGACCACAGGTTCTCCAAGCATTATTGTACAAAAATAAAATAGAAAAATTTATCTCTCAACCACCATATTAATGAAACCAATATTCCCCATTTGTGACCTAAACCAAATTCATCAATAAAGTGTGAAATAGATGAATCTGGAATTTGGAATTAACAATTTCCTATAAACTTTAACCCCTTAACGACCATGGACGTAAATGTACGTCCTGGTTTGGCGGGACTTCCCGCACCAGGACATACATTTACGTCCTGTGTATGACCACGAGCATCGGAAGGGTGCTCGCGTCATACACAGCAGGTTCCGGCTGCTAGCAGCAGCTGGGGACCCGCCCGTAATGGCCGACATCCACGATCGCGCGGATGTCCGCCATTAACCCCTCCAATGCCATGATCAATACAGATCACGGCATCTGCGGCATTGCGGCACTTTGATTGGATGATCGGATCGCCTGCAGCACTGCTGCGGGGATCCGATCATCCAGCATGACAGCCAGAGGTCCCCTTACCTAGCTCCGGTCATCTCCCGGGGTCTTCTGCTCTGGTCTGCGATTAAGCAGACCAAAGCAGAAGATCACCGATAATACTGAGCAGTGCTGTGTCCTATGCATAGCACTGCACAGTATTAGCAATCAAAGAATTGCTATAGATAGTCCCCTATGGGGACATAAAAAGTGTAAAAATAAAGTTGAAAAATGTAAAAATAAAAAGTAAAAAAAAGTGAAAAATCCCCTCCCCCAATAAAAATGAAAATTGTCCGTTTTTCCCATTTTACCCTCAAAAAGCGTAATTTTTTTTAAATAAACATATTTGGTATTGCTGCGTGCGTAAATGTCCAAACTATCAAAATATAATGTTAATGATCCCGTACAACGAATGGCGTAAACGTAAAAAATTTCAAAAGTCCAAAAATGCAGCTTTTTTGTCACATTTTATTCAAACATTTTTTTTATAAAAAATAATCTAAAAGTTTTATATATGCAAATGTGGTATCTAAAAAAGTACAGATGACGGCTCAAAACATGAGCCCTCATACCGCCCTATATAAAGAAAAATGAAAAAGTTATAGGTGGTCAAAATAGGGCGATTTTAGATTACTGATTTAGTACAAAAAGTTTTAGATTTTTTTTAAGCGGTACAAAAATATAAAAGTATCTAGCCATGGGTATCATTTTAATCGTATTGACCCACAGAATAAAAAACACATGTCATTTTTACCGTAAAGTGTACAGTGTGAAAACAAAACCCTCCAAAATGTGCAAAATGTTGGTTTTCCTTAAAATTTCCACCCTAAAAAATTTTTTTTTTAAACGTACATTTTATGGTAAAATGAGAAGTTTCATTACAAAGTACAATTGGTCATGCAAAAAACAATCCCTTATATGGGTCTTTAGATGGAAATATAAAAGAGTTATGGATTTTAGAAGGCGAGGAGGAAAAAACAAAAACTCAAAAATAAAATTGGTCTGGTCCTTAAGGTGAAAATGGGCTGGGTCATTAAGGGGTTAAATATTTATAAAAATGATGAACCACAAGCCATACATCTCAATTTCAAACTGCAGCATGTTTTAACCACCACGCTTGATCTCCAGAATGACCCCAAGACAGATATAAACTTAAAAATATTTTTTTGTGTGCAAATATACATGGGCATTTAAAGTCAAGTTAATAGAACAGTCTCGGTAGAACCAGAGCTGTTGAATACTTTGTATAAACCGTTGTTAATATATACAATTAAAAAAATCCAATAGGTTTATTGAATCAGTGGAGCATATAAGAAGGTTACGAACAGCGAGCCAGGATCACTAATGATTAGTGGGACTATATAACGCATGGCAATATCCATCTATAGCAGCTCACATGGAAAATAATACTTCCAGCGCACTTTTAGATAAGATGAAAGTACCATTGCAATGAGAAATATTTCTTCCATGGATTGCAATTCCAAAACTCTTCACCCGCTTTATAATTTATAACAGAGAAGCTGATACATTTATGCAATGTTTTCCTGCAGAAAGAAGAAAGATAATAGCTAAAATGTTTTCAGGTGATCTTATTATCAACTTCAGGATATAATATAGAGAAAATGTGGACATCTGCACAATATTATTAAAATATACTTTGCAAGGCTTTCTGCTTTCGGCTCCCAAATTGATAGCTCCACTCCATTTTTAATAGCAGCAGTTTTCGGAGGATCTCTCACTATCATTCAGAGGATTCTTGCATTCAGATAGTGCCAAAATTTCTTCCAAGTGTTAAAAAGGCTTGATCACCATGAAGGAAATATTCTTCGGCAGGCTAATGCAGGCTTATCATTTTCAGAGCAAGCAGTTGTGTGTACTGGAGTATTTCTGATCACAGTCTTACTCCCTTTCTCCAAACTCTATTAGAATTTTAAGTTTTCAGAAGCTCAAAACTACAAAAAATTGTGACCAGGCAAGTTAACCATCAACCCATCTGATTAATATATGGAGGCCAGTTCCTGTAAAAAAAATAGTTTTCTTTTTTTTTTTTTTTTTTCATAAAACAATGTATGTATAGGCAGATTACTTCTTGTGTATAGGCAGATTACTTCTTGTTTGACTTAACATCCATTCTTTGCCAAGCCACTTATTTTTGAATACGTCAGCGGAATCTGGACTAGATTGAGTGTGGAATTGGTGCGGAAAGGACACTACAGTGAGCAAGGCACATAGAAAGCCAGCAAGTAGTAAAGAGAGACTAAGAACCCATTCACACAGCAGAATATCCAAGCTGAGAAATTCTGCTTGGCACACTGTAGTTGTCCCCGGTGGAAAATTCTCCAGTGGAAACTCAAATTCCGGCTGTGCACAGAATGTCTGCCTTGGTGGAGATTTTGCCATGTATATGTGCCCTAACATTCAGCAATCAGGCAAGGACACAGCAATCCTAATGTTTTTGTGACTCTCAGGTAGGTATTATGGGTGAAAAAGGGGTAAACACTAGTGGTAGACATTCAGTGATGTTCTCCGACACTCAGGAGCACCACAATCACCTTCTTAAGCTACAATTCTCTGATGAATTGTCCCAAGGAGGCAGAAAATTTCATTGACTTTCTAAGCAACTAGGTTAGGTTCACACCATGGAATTTCCAACCGGAATTCCTCTTACAAATTTCAGTTTGAAAATCCAGTGCAGCAGAATCCCATTGCTGTCAAGGGGATTCCGCTGTGCAGTACACACTTCAGAACTTAGCTTTACAGTGCAAAACCCAAATACAGTAACCCCCCGACCTACAATGGCCCTGACATACGATCATTTCAACATACAATGGCCTCTCAGAGGCCATCGCATGTTGAAGGCAGCATCAACATACGATGCTTTTGTATGTCGGGCCATCGCATAAATGGCTATCCGGCAGCGCAGACTGCTTCAGCTGCCACCGGATAGCCATTTACGGTGCCCTGTGTGGTCTGCTGACGATCACTTACCTGTCCTCGGGGCTCAAGCGCGTCCTCTTAGGGATCCCCTGCATTGTGGGCGGTCTCCAATGTCGTCATCACGTCGCTGTGCACGCCGCCCTGTCATCCAATGGAAGTGGCGTGCGGAGCGACGTGATGGCGGCGACGGAGAGCGAGGATGACGGCGAAGCAGAGGCCTTGCTGGAGCGTCGGGGACACCCCGAGGACGTGGCGACAGCGATGGAAGGCGACATCCAGGGCAGCGGTGATGAGCGGTGACGGTCCGGAGCAGCGGGGACACGTGAGTATAACTTCCTATACCAGTGGTCTTCAACATGCAGACCTCTAAATGTTGCAAAACTACAACTCCCAGCATGCCCGGACAGCCGTTGGCTGTCCGGGCATGCTGGGTGTTGTAGTTTTGCAACATCTGGAGGTCCGCAGGTTGTAGACCACTGTCCTATACTTTACATTGCACGGATCCCTCAACATACGATGGTTTCAACAAACGATGGTCCATTTGGAACGGATTGCCATCGTATGTTGAGGGACCACTGTACATGGAAAAGAGGTTTCTGACAAATGTAGAAATAATCGATGAGTGGACTATAATGGATTAACCCATAGATTAGGATTGGACATGAGAAAATCACTTCAATTGAATTGCTTCAAATTTCTAATGAATTCTGAATTCATCTGCATGGGACGTCATGGAATATGGAATGTACATACAGGAGCAGGAACTCCTGTCATAGACAGAAATCTCTGCTTCTTTACACAGAACAGTGAAGCATACAAGTACTACTTACTGCCAAGTGCTTTGCATTGAGCTCTACAAATGTTAACTGAGCAGCATTAGGAATCTGAATCAAATCTGCCAGCCATTTTGGGCAAATTAGACTCAAAATGATTTTAGAGGGAAATTATTCACCTCTAATTGAGATATTATAAGATGTCCTTGATCTTTAATTTAAAACGAAATAAGTAATTATTACAGGGACTGACAGATGTACACCACAGCTGTAAAACAATGCACTATGCTGTCATTAGGCATCACAAAAAAGATATTTATAACCTTTCTAGTAATAATAATAAAAATAACTCTTCAATACTATGGCACACCTAGATGCTGCAGTGCTGTACATTCACATTTGTCCCTGACCCCATTGTGGCTCACAATCTAAACCTTTCAGGATGTTTTGAGGCATGGATGGAAACTGGAGTACCTGGAGGAAAGATGTTGTCTGTGGTGGGATTTGAACTCAGGACCCCAATGCTGCAAGCCAACAGTGCTATCCACTGAGCCACCGTGCTACCCACCCCTGTACCCCATAAAATGTATATTTTTATAATATCAGAGAAAAATTTGCAGTTTACCAAATAGGGAAAAAGAAAAGCAAACTATTGTACAATAGACCAGGGTAAAGAAAAAAATGTGTAATATGCACACTCCACCCCACAAAGAAGTAAGGTAATCAAATTAACTGCAATAAATTGGTGTCAATTCCCACTTCCTGCAGTGGCATGTTTCTATGTCTCCATTCCCAGGGTAAAGTGATTTCAGGATTACAGCTGTAAATGGTATGGATGTTCAGGTATCTCCGTACCTAGTGAGTTTAATTGGATTTGGCTTTGAGAAGCCAACTTATTTATAAGTACAACATGGGACATTCAGTAATGCATTTGTGCCTCTAAACATAGTGCAAATGGCCAATGTAGACCAAGAATCTGCTAACACCACAATTAATATGAGTGTTACGCTCTGCGCTCCGGCCGCAAGCACCGGCCGGGAGCGCAGAGTCCCTTTGCCCCCGTCTCCCGGCTGGGCGGGGATTCACATCACGGGACGCGTCCGCATGCGAGTCCCGGCCCGTCCATTACCTTGCTCCGCTCCTGCTTCTTCCTCTCAGCCTCGGTGCACGCGGCCCCGTCCCTTAGGGCGCGTGCGCGCCGCTGCTTTGAGATTTAAAGGGCCAGTGCGCCCATAATTAGTATGCACCTGAACAGCACAATATAAATTGTTCGCACCTCCCAGACCCCCCTGCCGGATCTTCAGTGCTCATTGCCTAAGAGAAAGTGTTCCCATCACCTGTTTTTGTCATACCCGTGTTCCAGCCCTTCCTGCTACGTTTACTGACTCCGAACCTTTGCCGCATGCCTTGACCTTCTGCTACCCTCTGCCTCAATCTCCTGTACCTCGCCTTGCCCAGTTACCTGTGTGGTCGTGCCGTGTTGGGGGTTGGGACCTGGGTGCCGCCTGCCGCTGCAAATCCATCCTGCTTTGCTGCGGGCTCTGGTGAAGACCAGCGGCACCTTAGACTCCGTTCCCCGATACGGTTCGAGTCATCAGCTGCACAGTTGAAGGATCCACATCCAGTGCGTGACAGCCCCGCATACAGGTGCGTAACAATGAGGCTTTTTTTACCCAGCTTTTACCAGGCTTTTCCAAATAATGCTATCTTTACTGTAATTTACGAAAATACTGTTAAAATTGTGGGGTAATTAGTGGCGGTACCCGTAAATATAGGCCCACCTGAACACAGACTAAAAGGATTTTAAAAGGATGATTCATCATCAACTTCATTATGTGAGTTTGATAAAATATATTCTTCTTTAACCCCTTAAGGACGCAGGACGTAAATGTACGTCCTGGTGAGGTGGTACTTAACGCACCAGGACGTACATTTACGTCCTAAGCATAACCGCGGGCATCGGAGCGATGCCCGTGTCATGCGCGGCTGATCCCGGCTGCTGATCGCAGCCAGGGACCCGCCGGCAATGTTCGACGCCCGCGATCTCGCGGGCGTCCGCCATTAACCCCTCAGGTTCCGGGATCAATACAGATCCCGGCATCTGCGGCAGTTCGCGATTTAAATGAACGATCGGATCCGATCATTCATAACGCCACACGGAGGTCCCCTCTCCTTCCTCCGTGCGGCTCCTGGCGTCTCCTGCTCTGGTCTGTGATCGAGCAGACCAGAGCAGAAGATGACCGAAAACACTGATCTGTTCTATGTCCTATACATAGAACAGATCAGTATTAGCAATCATGGTATTGCTATGAATAGTCCCCTATGGGGACTATTCAAGTGTAAAAAAAAATGTAAAAAAATGTAAAAGTAAAAGTAAAAAAAAGTGAAAAATCCCCTCCCCCAATAAAAAAGTAAAACATCCGTTTTTTCCTATTTTACCCCCAAAAAGCGTAAAAAAACATTTTTTATAGACATATTTGGTATCTCCGCGTGCGTAAATGTCCGAACTATTAAAATAAAATGTTAATGATCCCGTACGGGGAACGGTGTGAACGAAAAAAAATAAAAAAAAGTCCAAAATTCCTACTTTTTTAATACATTTTATTAAAAAAAAAATTATAAAGAATGTATTAAAAGTTTTTTATATGCAAATGTGGTAACAAAAAAAAGTACAGATCATGGCGCAAAAAATTAGCCCCCATACCGCCGCTTATACGGAAAAATAAAAAAGTTAGAGGTCATCAAAATAAAGGGATTATAAACGTACTAATTTGGTTAAAAAGTTTGTGATTTTTTTTTAAGCGCAACAATAATATAAAAGTATATAATAATGGGTATCATTTTAATCGTATTGACCCTCAGAATAAAGAACACATGTCATTTTTACCATAAATTGTACGGCGTGAAAACAAAACCTTCCAAAATTAGCAAAATTGCGTTTTTCGTTTTAATTTCCCCACAAAAATAGTGTTTTTTGATTGCGCCATACATTTTATGATATAATGAGTGATGTCATTACAAAGGACAACTGGTCGCGCAAAAAACAAGCCCTCATACTAGTCTGTGGATGAAAATATAAAAGAGTTATGATTTTTAGAAGGCAAGGAGGAAAAAATTAAAACGTAAAAATTAAATTGTCTGAGTCCTTAAGGCCAAAATGGGCTGAGTCCTTAAGGGGTTAAAATATGCAGAAGCACTCACATTTTTTGCCTGTAGACTATAATGCTAATTCATCACAGTATTCCCGTAGTGTCATTTGTCTCATCCCTGCTCTGCTGCATGCATACATTTCAGTATTTCAGCTGGGTCATGTGACCACCAGTCAGACCACCAGGCACTCTGTGCAAAGGCAGGAGATTGCTGGAGGACCCGACAGTCGAACCCCCAGTGACGAGACACATATCCCCTATCCTGCGGATAGGGGATAAGTAGTTAAGTACTGGAGTTCCCCTTCAACACTTGTAAAATACACAGTAGTGAATTGTAGTACATATATGTAGTAAAATGTATTGGCACCTATGGATACATTATGGATATGTATCAATTTTGTGACAAGCAGCAAAGGTGGGCATCACAAAAGAGAATGCAATTTAATGTGAAATATAAACATAATTTTGTATTCACAATAGGAAATGTGTGCAACTGACTGTGCTAGTGTTACGCCTAGCGCTCCGGGTCCCCGCTCCTCCCCGGAGCGCTCACGGCGTCTTTTTCCCTGCAGCTCCCCGGTCAGTCCCGCTGACCGGGAGCGCTGCTCTGTCACGGCCGTTGGGGATGCGATTCGCACTGCGGGACGCGCCCGCTCGCGAATCGCATCCCAGGTCACTTACCCGTTCCCGTCTCCTGCTGTCATGTGCTGGCGCGCGCGGCTCCGCTCTCTAGGGCGCGCGCGCGCCAGCTCCCTGAGACTTAAAGGGCCAGTGCACCAATGATTGGTGCCTGGCCCAATTAGCTTAATTGGCTCCCACCTGTTCCCTGGCTATATCTGAGCTCCTCCCTTGCACTCCCCTGCCGGATCTTGTTGCCCTTGTGCCTAGTGAAAGCGTTTTGTGTGTTTATAGCCTGTGTACCAGAACTTCTGCTATCTCCCCTGACTACGAACCTTGCCGCCTGCCCCCGACCTTCTGCTACGTCCGACTTTGCTTCTGCCTACTCCCTTGTACCTCGCCTATCTTCAGCAGTCAGAGAGGTGAGCCGTTGCTAGTGGATACGACCTGGTCACTACCGCCGCAGCAAGACCATCCCGCTTTGCGGCGGGCTCTGGTGAAAACCTGTAGTGGCTTAGAACCGGTCCACTAGCGCGGTCCTCCCCATCCCTCTCTGGCACAGAGGATCCACTACCTGCCAGCCGGCATCCCCATCCCTCTCTGGCACAGAGGATCCACTACCTGCCAGCCGGCATCGTGACAGTAGATCCGGCCATGGATCCCGCTGAGGTCCCTCTGCCTTATATCTCGGATATCACCACGGTGATCGCCCAGCAATCCCGACAGATCGCCCATCTAACCCACCAGCTGTCGGAAATGTCCACCATTGTGCGCCAACTTCAGTCGCAACTTCAGCAACAATCATCTCCTCCGCCAGCTCCTGCACCCCCTCCGCAGCGAGTGGCCACTCCTAGCCTCCGCCTGTCCTTGCCGGACAAATTTAATGGGGACTCTAAGTTTTGCCGTGGCTTTCTTTCGCAATGTTCCCTGCACATGGAGATGATGTCGGACCAGTTTCCTACTGAAAGGTCTAAGGTGGCTTTCGTAGTCAGCCTTCTGTCTGGAAAAGCCCTGTCATGGGCCACACCGCTCTGGGACCGCAATGACCCCGTCACTGCCTCTGTACACTCCTTCTTCTCGGAAATTCGAAGTGTCTTTGAGGAACCTGCCCGAGCCTCTTCTGCTGAGACTGCCCTGCTGAACCTGGTCCAGGGTAATTCCTCCGTTGGCGAGTACGCCATACAATTCCGTACCCTTGCTTCTGAACTTTCCTGGAATAATGAGGCTCTCTGCGCGACCTTTAAAAAAGGCCTATCCAGCAACATTAAAGATGTTCTGGCCGCACGAGAGACTCCTGCTAACCTGCATGAACTCATTCATCTAGCCACTCGCATTGACATGCGTTTTTCTGAGAGGCATCAAGAGCTCCGCCAGGAAAAAGAATTAGATTTCTGGACACCTCTCCCACAGTCTCCATTGCAATCTGCGCCTAGGCCTCCCGCCGAGGAGGCCATGCAAGTGGATCGGTCTCGCCTGACCCTGGAAGAGAGGAATCGCCGTAAGGAAGAGAATCTTTGTCTGTACTGTGCCAGTACCGAGCATTTCTTGGTGGATTGCCCTATCCGTCCTCCACGCCTGGGAAATGCACGCACGCACCCAGCTCACGTGGGTGTGGCGTCTCTTGGTTCCAAGTCTGCTCCTCCACGTCTCACGGTACCCGTGCGGATTTCTACTTCAGCCAGCTCTTCCCTCTCAGCCGTGGCCTGCCTGGACTCTGGTGCCTCTGGGAATTTTGTTCGGGAGTCCTTAGTGAATAAATTCCGCATTCCGGTGACCCGTCTTGTCAAGCCACTCCACATTTCCGCGGTCAACGGAGCCAGGTTGGATTGCACCGTGCGTTTCCGCACGCAGCCCCTCCTAATGTGCATCGGACCTCATCAGGAGAAAATCGAATTTTTGGTCCTTCCCAATTGCACTTCCGAAATTCTCCTTGGACTACCCTGGCTTCTACACCATTCCCCAACCCTGGACTGGTCCACTGGGGAGATCAAGAGTTGGGGTCCCTCTTGTTCCAAGGACTGCCTTCAACCGGTTCCCAGTAATCCCTGCCGTGACCCTGTGGTTCCTCCTGTATCCGGTCCCCCTAAGGTCATTAAGGACTCTGCCTGCCACAGGAAATGCCTCTCCCCCCCTCCCAGTCCCATCAGGCAAGCCTCTGTGTCCCCTCATGGCTCCCGTCCTTGTGTCTTCCTGCCCCGTGCCAAGCTTCACCCTCTGCCCTCCCTCCCCATTCCTACTCCTGCTGTACTGCCTGCCATTGAGGAAACCATCCATTCCTTCCCGGTGTCCTCATCCCAGGGGAGGCAGCCACTGGACAAAAAAAAGGGGAGACCTAAGGGGGGGGGTACTGTTACGCCTAGCGCTCCGGGTCCCCGCTCCTCCCCGGAGCGCTCACGGCGTCTTTTTCCCTGCAGCTCCCCGGTCAGTCCCGCTGACCGGGAGCGCTGCTCTGTCACGGCCGTTGGGGATGCGATTCGCACTGCGGGACGCGCCCGCTCGCGAATCGCATCCCAGGTCACTTACCCGTTCCCGTCTCCTGCTGTCATGTGCTGGCGCGCGCGGCCCCGCTCTCTAGGGCGCGCGCGCGCCAGCTCCCTGAGACTTAAAGGGCCAGTGCACCAATGATTGGTGCCTGGCCCAATTAGCTTAATTGGCTCCCACCTGTTCCCTGGCTATATCTGAGCTCCTCCCTTGCACTCCCCTGCCGGATCTTGTTGCCCTTGTGCCTAGTGAAAGCGTTTTGTGTGTTTATAGCCTGTGTACCAGAACTTCTGCTATCTCCCCTGACTACGAACCTTGCCGCCTGCCCCCGACCTTCTGCTACGTCCGACTTTGCTTCTGCCTACTCCCTTGTACCTCGCCTATCTTCAGCAGTCAGAGAGGTGAGCCGTTGCTAGTGGATACGACCTGGTCACTACCGCCGCAGCAAGACCATCCCGCTTTGCGGCGGGCTCTGGTGAAAACCTGTAGTGGCTTAGAACCGGTCCACTAGCGCGGTCCTCCCCATCCCTCTCTGGCACAGAGGATCCACTACCTGCCAGCCGGCATCCCCATCCCTCTCTGGCACAGAGGATCCACTACCTGCCAGCCGGCATCGTGACAGCTAGCTTTCCTATAATCTGCCTTGCTTGTATGCACAGTGTAGACATATTGGTGGAGATTCATCAAACTCAGATAGAGGAAGTGGTGCAGTTGCCCCTATCAACCAGATTGCTTCTTTTTATCTTTTAAAGGGTAGCTATCATCAACTAAACTTTCCCTAATCCCCATCCCCATCTGTCCCTGACTCTAACTATCTCTATCCCTGTATTTATTTTTAGGTAAAACCCCCTATGAATACCTTTTTTTATACCATCTTCGGTAGCTCAGTTTTCAGCTGTGTTCGAGGGGAGGAAGTGGGCGTGGTCCGGCAGGCGCAACGTCATCTGAGGCCTGCCAAGACTGGCTTCCGCCTTCTTGTATGCTGCGCTCCCTCTCAGGAGCACGCATGCAGGCTGAGTACAGGGCAGGGACAGCAGCCTCTGAGTCTCCTATCTGTTTGGCTATACACGTGCCATACAGAGAGGAGGAACGTCGTAGGACAGAGCTGCTGTGCCCTGCAGTGATATGAGCACAGCGCTTGCTCCCGCCTGTCTGACAGGTGGGGAGCTGCACTTAGTATGTGATTTCGGACTCAGCAGCTAGGCCAGTGTGAGTCCGAAATCACTCAAACAGGCACTCCTAGAGAGACCCCTAGTGGCCAAAATTTCAAACATAAAAAACACATTAAAGGAATTTTTTTAATACAATCAAATTACAAAATTTATATATATATATGTTACGCCGAGCGCTCCGGGTCCCCGCTCCTCCCCGGAGCGCTCGCTTCACTCTCCCCGCTGCAGCGCTCCGGTCACGTCCTCTGACCCGGGGCGCTGCGATTCCGCTGCCAGCCGGGATGCGATTCGCGATGCGGGTAGCGCCCGCTCGCGATGCGCACCCCGGCTCCCCTACCTGACTCGCTCTCCGTCTGTTCTGTCCCGGCGCGCGCGGCCCCGCTCCCTAGGGCGCGCGCGCGCCGGGTCTCTGCGATTTAAAGGGCCACTGCGCCGCTGATTGGCGCAGTGGTTCCAATTAGTGTGTTCACCTGTGCACTTCCCTATATCACCTCACTTCCCCTGCACTCCCTTGCCGGATCTTGTTGCCTTTGTGCCAGTGAAAGCGTTCCTTGTGTGTTCCTTGCCTGTGTTTCCAGACCTTCTGCCGTTGCCCCTGACTACGATCCTTGCTGCCTGCCCCGACCTTCTGCTACGTCCGACCTTGCTTCTGCCTACTCCCTTGTACCGCGCCTATCTTCAGCAGCCAGAGAGGTGAGCCGTTGCTAGTGGATACGACCTGGTCACTACCGCCGCAGCAAGACCATCCCGCTTTGCGGCGGGCTCTGGTGAAAACCAGTAGTGGCTTAGAACCGGTCCACTAGCACGGTCCACGCCAATCCCTCTCTGGCACAGAGGATCCACTACCTGCCAGCCGGCATCGTGACAGTAGATCCGGCCATGGATCCCGCTGAAGTTCCTCTGCCAGTTGTCGCTGACCTCACCACGGTGGTCGCCCAGCAGTCACAACAGATAGCGCAACAAGGCCAACAGCTGTCTCAACTGACCGTTATGCTACAACAGTTACTACCACAGCTACAGCAGTCATCTCCTCCGCCAGCTCCTGCACCTCCTCCGCAGCGAGTGGCCGCTCCTGGGCTACGCCTATCCTTGCCGGATAAATTCGATGGGGACTCTAAGTTTTGCCGTGGCTTTCTTTCTCAATGTTCCCTGCATCTGGAGATGATGTCGGACCTGTTTCCCACTGAAAGGTCTAAGGTGGCTTTCGTAGTCAGCCTTCTGTCCGGAAAAGCCCTGTCTTGGGCCACACCGCTCTGGGACCGCAATGACCCCGTCACTGCCTCTGTACACTCCTTCTTCTCGGAAATTCGAAGTGTCTTTGAGGAACCTGCCCGAGCCTCTTCTGCTGAGACTGCCCTGTTGAACCTGGTCCAGGGTAATTCTTCCGTTGGCGAGTATGCCGTACAATTCCGTACTCTTGCTTCAGAATTATCCTGGAATAATGAGGCCCTCTGCGCGACCTTTAAAAAAGGCCTATCCAGCAACATTAAAGATGTTCTGGCCGCACGAGAAATTCCTGCTAATCTACATGAACTTATTCACCTTGCCACTCGCATTGACATGCGTTTTTCCGAAAGGCGTCAGGAACTCCGCCAAGATATGGACTCTGTTCGCACGAGGCGTTTCTTCTCCTCGGCTCCTCTCTCCTCTGGTCCCCTGCAATCTGTTCCTGTGCCTTCCGCCGTGGAGGCTATGCAGGTCGACCGGTCTCGCCTGACACCTCAAGAGAGGACACGACGCCGTATGGAGAACCTCTGCCTGTACTGTGCTAGTACCGAACACTTCCTGAGGGATTGTCCTATCCGTCCTCCCCGCCTGGAAAAACGTACGCTGACTCCGCACAAAGGTGAGACAGTCCTTGATGTCTACTCTGCTTCTCCACGTCTTACAGTGCCTGTGCGGATGTCTGCCTCTGCCTTCTCCTTCCCTGCTGTGGCCTTCTTGGACTCTGGATCTGCAGGAAATTTTATTTTGGCCTCTCTAGTCAACAGGTTCAACATCCCAGTGACCAGTCTCGCCAGACCCCTCTACATCAATTGTGTAAATAATGAAAGATTGGACTGTACCATACGTTTCCGCACGGAGCCCCTTCTTATGAGCATCGGATCTCATCATGAGAGGATTGAACTTTTGGTCCTCCCCAATTGCACCTCGGAAATTCTCCTTGGACTTCCCTGGCTTCAACTTCATTCCCCAACCCTGGATTGGTCCACTGGGGAGATCAAGAGTTGGGGGTCCTCTTGTTCCAAGAACTGTCTAAAACCGGTTCCCAGTAACCCTTGCCGTAACTCTGTGGTTCCTCCAGTAACCGGTCTCCCTAAGGCCTATATGGACTTCGCGGATGTTTTCTGCAAAAAACAAGCTGAGACTCTACCTCCTCACAGGCCTTATGATTGCCCTATCGACCTCCTCCCGGGCACTACTCCACCCCGGGGCAGAATTTATCCTCTCTCTGCCCCAGAGACTCTTGCCATGTCCGAATACGTCCAGGAGAATCTAAAAAAGGGCTTTATCCGTAAATCCTCCTCTCCTGCCGGAGCCGGATTTTTCTTTGTGTCCAAAAAAGATGGCTCCCTACGTCCTTGCATTGACTACCGCGGTCTTAATAAAATCACGGTTAAGAACCGCTACCCCTTACCCCTCATCTCTGAACTCTTTGATCGCCTCCAAGGTGCCCACATCTTCACTAAATTGGACTTAAGAGGCGCCTATAACCTCATCCGCATCAGAGAGGGGGACGAGTGGAAAACGGCATTTAACACCAGAGATGGACACTTTGAGTATCTGGTCATGCCCTTTGGACTGTGCAACGCCCCTGCCGTCTTCCAAGACTTTGTCAATGAAATTTTTCGTGATCTGTTATACTCCTGTGTTGTTGTATATCTGGACGATATCCTAATTTTTTCTGCCAATCTAGAAGAACACCGCCAGCATGTCCGTATGGTTCTTCAGAGACTTCGTGACAACCAACTCTATGCCAAAATTGAGAAATGTCTGTTTGAATGCCAATCTCTTCCTTTTCTAGGATATTTGGTCTCTGGCCAGGGACTACAGATGGATCCAGACAAACTCTCTGCCGTCTTAGATTGGCCACGCCCCTCCGGACTCCGTGCTATCCAACGCTTTTTGGGGTTCGCCAATTATTACAGGCAATTTATTCCACATTTTTCTACCATTGTGGCTCCTATCGTGGCTTTAACCAAAAAAAATGCTGATCCCAAGTCCTGGCCTCCTCAAGCAGAAGACGCCTTTAAACGACTCAAGTCTGCCTTTTCTTCGGCTCCCGTCCTCTCCAGACCTGACCCTTCCAAACCCTTCCTATTGGAGGTTGATGCCTCCTCAGTGGGAGCTGGAGCTGTTCTTCTACAAAAAAAATTCTTCCGGGCATGCTGTCACTTGTGGTTTTTTCTCTAGGACCTTCTCTCCAGCGGAGAGGAACTACTCCATCGGGGATCGAGAGCTTCTAGCCATTAAATTAGCACTTGAGGAATGGAGGCATCTGCTGGAGGGATCAAGTTCTCCTGTTATTATCTACACCGACCACAAGAACCTCTCCTACCTCCAGTCTGCCCAACGGCTGAATCCTCGCCAGGCCCGGTGGTCTCTGTTCTTTGCCCGATTTAATTTTGAGATTCACTTTCGTCCTGCCGATAAGAACATTAGGGCCGATGCTCTCTCTCGTTCCTCGGATGCCTCAGAAGTTGAACTCTCTCCGCAACACATCATTCCACCTGACTGCCTGATCTACACTTCTCCTGCCTCCATCAGGCAGACTCCTCCAGGAAAGACCTTTGTTTCTCCTCGCCAACGCCTCGGAATCCTCAAATGGGGTCACTCCTCCCATCTCGCAGGTCATGCGGGTATCAAGAAATCTGTGCAACTCATCTCCCGCTTCTATTGGTGGCCGACTCTGGAGACGGATGTTGTGGACTTTGTGCGAGCCTGCACTATCTGTGCCCGGGATAAGACTCCTCGCCAGAAGCCCGCTGGTTTTCTTCATCCTCTGCCTGTCCCCGAACAGCCTTGGTCTCTGATTGGTATGGATTTTATTACTGATTTACCCCCTTCCCGTGGCAACACTGTTATTTGGGTGGTCGTTGATCGATTCTCCAAAATGGCACATTTCATCCCTCTTCCTGGTCTTCCTTCTGCGCCTCAGTTGGCTAAACAATTTTTTGTACACATTTTTCGTCTTCACGGGTTGCCTACGCAGATTGTCTCGGATAGAGGCGTCCAATTCGTGTCTAAATTCTGGAGGGCTCTCTGTAAACAACTCAAGATTAAATTAAATTTTTCTTCTGCATATCATCCCCAGTCCAATGGACAAGTAGAAAGAATTAACCAGATCTTGGGTGATTATTTGCGACATTTTGTTTCCTCCCGCCAGGATGACTGGGCAGATCTCCTCCCATGGGCCGAATTCTCGTATAACTTCAGGGTCTCTGAGTCTTCCTCCAAATCCCCATTTTTCGTGGTGTACGGCCGTCACCCTCTTCCCCCCCTCCCTACTCCCTTGCCCTCTGGTCTGCCCGCTGTGGATGAAATTTCTCGTGACCTTTCCATCATATGGAGAGAGACCCAAAATTCTCTCTTACAGGCTTCTTCACGCATGAAGAAGTTCGCGGATAAGAAAAGAAGAGCTCCCCCCGTTTTTTCCCCTGGAGACAAGGTATGGCTCTCCGCTAAATATGTCCGCTTCCGTGTCCCTAGCTACAAGTTGGGACCACGCTATCTTGGTCCTTTCAAAATTTTGTGTCAAATTAATCCTGTCTCTTATAAACTTCTTCTTCCTCCTTCTCTTCGTATCCCTAATGCCTTTCACGTCTCTCTTCTCAAACCACTCATCCTCAACCGTTTTTCTCCCAAATCTGTTCCTCCCACTCCTGTTTCCGGCTCCTCGGACATCTTCTCGGTCAAAGAAATTTTAGCTGCCAAAAAGGTCAGAGGAAAAAATTTTTTTTTAGTGGACTGGGAGGGTTGTGGTCCTGAAGAGAGATCCTGGGAACCTGAGGACAACATCCTAGACAAAAGTCTGCTCCTCAGGTTCTCAGGCTCTAAGAAGAGGGGGAGACCCAAGGGGGGGGGTACTGTTACGCCGAGCGCTCCGGGTCCCCGCTCCTCCCCGGAGCGCTCGCTTCACTCTCCCCGCTGCAGCGCTCCGGTCACGTCCTCTGACCCGGGGCGCTGCGATTCCGCTGCCAGCCGGGATGCGATTCGCGATGCGGGTAGCGCCTGCTCGCGATGCGCACCCCGGCTCCCCTACCTGACTCGCTCTCCGTCTGTTCTGTCCCGGCGCGCGCGGCCCCGCTCCCTAGGGCGCGCGCGCGCCGGGTCTCTGCGATTTAAAGGGCCACTGCGCCGCTGATTGGCGCAGTGGTTCCAATTAGTGTGTTCACCTGTGCACTTCCCTATATCACCTCACTTCCCCTGCACTCCCTTGCCGGATCTTGTTGCCTTTGTGCCAGTGAAAGCGTTCCTTGTGTGTTCCTTGCCTGTGTTTCCAGACCTTCTGCCGTTGCCCCTGACTACGATCCTTGCTGCCTGCCCCGACCTTCTGCTACGTCCGACCTTGCTTCTGCCTACTCCCTTGTACCGCGCCTATCTTCAGCAGCCAGAGAGGTGAGCCGTTGCTAGTGGATACGACCTGGTCACTACCGCCGCAGCAAGACCATCCCGCTTTGCGGCGGGCTCTGGTGAAAACCAGTAGTGGCTTAGAACCGGTCCACTAGCACGGTCCACGCCAATCCCTCTCTGGCACAGAGGATCCACTACCTGCCAGCCGGCATCGTGACAATATATATATATATATATATATATATATATATATATATATATATATATATATTTAGAATTGTGAGAAAACCTTCACACACAGGTACAGACACTATATTATGAACTACACTAACTTTACAGCCCCTGTAGCATAGTCTAATAAAAAAAAATCCTGGAATACCCCTTTAACCCCTTAAGGACCGGGGGTTTTTCCGTTTTTGCATTTTTGTTTTTTGCTCCTTGCCTTTAAAAAATCATAACTCTTTCAATTTTGCACCTAAAAATCCATATGATGGCTTATTTTTTGCGCCACCAATTCTACTTTGTAATGACGTCAGTCATTTTGCCCAAAAATCTACAGTGAAACGGGAAAAAAAATCATTGTGCGACAAAATTGAAAAAAAAAACGCTGTTTTGTAACTTTTGGGGGCTTCCGTTTCTACGTAATACATTTTTCGGTAAAAATGACACCTGATATTTATTCTGTAGGTTCATACGATTAAAATGATACCCTACTTATATAGGTTTGATTTTGTCGGACTTCTGGAAAAAATCCTAACTACATGAAGGAAAATTAATACGTTTAAAATTGTCATCTTCTGACCCCTATAACTTTATTTTTCGGTGTATGGGGTGGTATGAGGGCTCATTTTTTGCGCCGTGATTTGAAGTTTTTAACGGTACCATTTTTGCATTGATAGGACTTATTGATCAAAAAGTGACCAAAAATGCACTATTTTGGACTTTGGAATTTTTTGGCGCGCACGCCATTGACCGAGCGGTTTAATTAATGATATATTTTTATAATTCGGACATTTCCGCACACGGTGATACCATATAAGTTTATTTTTATTTTTATTTACACTGTGTTTTTTTTTTTATTGGAAAAGGGGGTAATTCAAATTTTAATAGGAGAGGAGTTAAATGATCTTTATTCACTTTTTTTTTTCACTTTTTTTTGCAGTGTTATAGGTCCCATAGGGACCTATAACACTGCACACACTGATCTCCTATGCTGATCAATGGTTTCTCATTAGAATCCAGTGATCAACGATTCTGCCGCATGACTGCTCATGCCTGGATCTCAGGCACTGAGCAGTCATTCGGCAATCGGACAGCGAGGAGGCAGGAAGGGGCCCTCCCGCTGTCCTGTCAGCTGTTCGGGATGCCGCGATTAGCCGCGGCTATTCCGAACAGCCCGACTGAGCTAGCCGGGAACTTTCATTTTCACTTTTAGCGCGATCGGCGCTGCGCGCTATTAGAGCCGGGTCCCGGCTTCACTATGACGCCGGGCCCGCTGTGATATGACGCGGGGTTACTGTGTAACCCCGCGTTATATCAGAAGAGCAGGACCAAGGACGTACCGGTACGTCCTTGGTCCTTAAGGGGTTAAACTAAAAAATATAAAAATAAAAGAAGCAATCTGATTGGTTGCTATTGCAAAAACAAAAAAGTACACAGAGCTATACAAAGCACTATAAAAGGAAATATTTCAGTGCCTAACTGAGAAATGAAATGGTTAACAGTATGAGGGCATGAGCAATTATTCTTTCTTGTGATATATTATGCATTCGATGTTGAATTCCCCAGATCTACCATAATAAACTAAAGATTTATTAAGACAGTGTTAGCTCGACAAGGAACCCAACTTGCAATGCATGGCAAAACACACAATTACATGTTAACTAAAGAGATGAAGATGACAGAGAAAAATAACAAGAGAGCCACAGATAGATGTTGCTGAGGTCATGGTTCCCCATCCAGAAAGCCTCTTCTCAGTTCCCTGCCAAGGTGAGAATTATTGTGGCACTATTTCAAAATATAATCTGTGGAGCAATGTCGGCAGGGACTGCTCCTCATTAGCTTTCTCTTAGTATCATCTACTTGCTCTGATGCTCTTCATTTCTAATCATGATTCTTCAGATGAAGGTAGGGCCGTTTACCTGCTACAATAATTTATTTTATATTTTTTTAACCTTTCTTTATTTTTACTTCTTCCATGTTATCATTAGATCCTACTTCACGGTCTGAGCTCTAGGGATTATCTTATCAACCAGTGAGACCTCATTATCTTCTATCTGCTTTCAGAGTGAGTTTTGCTCCTTCGACTGTGAAATCACTGAATCAATTAACTCCAGATCCTTCTTTACGATCCTTCCTCTGTGGTACAGTGCTAAAACATGTTACCCAGTCTAATATTAAAATAGTTTTTTTTTTTTCCCTTCTCCTTCTTCCCTTGACTGCAGACGGTGGTGTTGGCACCATGTTTTAATTAGGTCCGATTTAGTGACATTTATACTTCAGTTAGGAGAGCAGTCATCCATTACGGTACAACGTCTGATAGCAGACCGTGCACAAATTGAGACAGATATGTGTAAAGCTGATGAAAGGAGGGAGGGAAGACTAAAACGATAACAACATGAGATCTCAGAAAGTCCACCATAATGAAGCCATTTTGTTTAAGTAGAAAAATGGGTTAAAATGCTTCTGGTTTTTAGATGTCCAAAATAAAAAAAATAAAAAATCATATTCTATAAATGTTTTTATTTTTGATATATTGAGATATTGGAACTGTAATATAACTTTTAGGAACACATTCTTGACAGGATGCTCTATAAAGATCACAAAGGTTACTAACTTGTATATTCATTTGCAGCAGATTTCTTGTACACCTTTCAGTGACTATCCCATTGAATGGAGCTGTTAAAACAAGGATTTTCATGTGGTGAAGTCTCATCACAGAGCTGGATGTCACCTTAAGTGCCTTAAGTGCTTAGTTTTTTACAGCTAATGCCCAGACTCACTTGTGGCACAACACTTCTTAAATGGGAGAAAGTCAGCAAAGGTAAACCTAAGGATACCCCATGATTACCAAAAAGACAGCCCAAGATGGGTACTTTCTTGAGAAGGAAGCTTGCTCATAGACCAGAGTGCCTTTTCAAGGTGGCACCAGTAACCTCACGTGATGAAGAGATAGCAGAAGCTGCTTGAAGTCTTGCCAACACACAAGCCAAACAGGAATACTTGGACATTACCCCCAAGCTGTAATGGGTCTGGTATTCCACAGGTTGGTTGAAATTAAAGCTAACTTCCACCATGTTGGGCACAGTGTGGAACACCTAAAAAGCCACTATTGACATGGTCTCCTTCTGTGACTCCTTTGTGCACTACTTCCAATATCAAGAAACACTGTAGAATAGAGTGTTTACGCTAACTGAAGATGAGGCAAATTGGCAAATTAGAATAGATGAGGAGATACCTGTATTAAAAGCCTGCTTGAATCCTATGCCACCAAAGCACTTCCTGCAGCTGGAAAAAAGATTTTGACTATGCTATTGGGTGGACAGTGTGCTGCTCAGGTAACTCTGAAATGCATCCATGGAACACTCTGGCCGAAGCCAAAACCACAAGACCCACAGCAAGACATGATGGCTTCCTCAACTTTGTGGATATTGCGGCAATTCTGGGAGCGCATAGTAAGCAGGGCTCTCTCTCTTTCGAAGAGTGCATACCTCTCAGTTTTTTCAGGATTTTGCAGTGTCTACTCTTCGGGAAAAAAGAGCATTGTTAAGCCTCTCTCAGAAAAACTGGAAGAGTTGAAACTTGCCCTACTTGTGTCTTTACCCCTTTGGCCTCTCTCTCATGGGAGTTGGCAAGTGAATTCCCCTTAAATACTGCACCAAGCGCGGTTGCTGCTGGTCATCGATCCTATGCAGAATGACTAATTTTTATGCACTAAAAACAAAACAGACATTGTAGTTGCTTAGTACTCAAGGAAGTGGAATCCTTTGTTCAGGGTCCAATACTGTTGGGCTTAGATAAAATATGGATAGCTTAAAGTCTTTTTGATTAAGTAATCATCCTCAGCCTCTTTGGCTTCATGTATACTGTCTTGGTGTCTTTGCTATTGCACTTATTATGTTACTGGCAGACATTACATCCCTTAGAATCTAACATTACCTTTTTCTCAGCTCCGAATAGTACTCACCAGATATTGGATTACATATTTATCCACAGTAGTTTACTCCCCATTCTGACACACTTGATGATCGGGGCCAGGACCCTGTAAGACCACTCCCTTTATCCCCCTCTCCCACCTGCCTAACCGTACTTGGACATGCAGGATAAATGACACAGTTAGATAATGCTTCCAATCACCAAATGCTCACACAGCAAGTGAAGGAATTCTTTGGCATCATTTCTAGAGATGAGCGAATGGAAGCTGACGAACCCGAATTTGATTTGCAACGAATGTGAATATCGCTGCAATTCTATTGCGTGAATCGCTTTATTAAACTCCATTTACTGCGGTCCAGGAAATGGCGGATCTACATGTCAGTACATGGGGCATGGAACGCTGGGAAGGCGGGAAGGCAAGGCGGGAAGGCAGGTAGGCGGGATAACCCTGAATCACATGCAGGATGCAGCCCATCAGCAGCCAGTCACGCCTGTGATGTCCCAGCCCTATATATTTGGCAGCCATATTCTGGCTCGTCATTTCATTACACTGCAGAGAGATAGGACGGACATTGCTGTGTGTGTGTTACACAGAAAAGCTTTTTGCAGCAGCTTTTCACCTTCCAGTCACCTCAACCTTCTGTTGGACACAGAGCACAGCGTTTTTGCACAGAAATTAATTCTTACTGCAGCGATTAACCCCTCAGTCACTGTGAACAGTATTGTATTACAGAGAGGGACAGAGATCTGTGTGTTGCCTCAGCTGCAGAAACGTTTTCACAGGAGGGAGAAATAATTTTTTAGGGCAAATCTGTGTCTTATTTCCACAACAACTAGTCTGCTGGTTATACTAGTCTGTAGACGGTATAATCCATACCCAGCAGTCCATCCCTAATAGTATTTGAGAGAGAGTCTTTTTGCAATTTTGGGTTTAGTACACAGTGAATGTATGCAGTACTGTTCTGTACTGCTGGTGTTCTGGGCATTTTTTTGCATACTGTAGCACATTTTTCTGCCCTCATAAGTGCATACCACATACCTACAACTAAGTGGTGTACTATTTTGTACCTGTTAATCTGTCAAGGGCCTAAATACTGTGAAATACTGTATAGTTCCACATACATACACCTGTTAAACTCTAAAGGGCCTAGATACTGTGAAAGGCCAGGGAAAAGTAATCATCCGCTGGTGTTTTACAAAAATACGTGTTTTTAAGCGTACTGTAGCGCATTTTTCTGCCCTCATAATTGCGTACCAAGAACGTACATCTAAGTAGTGTACTATTTTGTACCTGTTAATCTGTCAAGGGCCTATATACTATGAAAGGACAGCCAATAGTACACACCTGCTGCTCTTCTAGACAAATACTGTTTTAAGCTTAGTGAAGCGTATTGTATTCCCCTCATATACGCAATGAGTATGCCAGGCAGAGTAGTGCCAGGACGTGCACAGGCCCAGGCGCAGGCAGAGGTGGCAGCAGAGTAGGGGCGTGTGGCAGCCGGAGTTGCAGCAAGAGGTCTGAGCTCCCGATGTCAGCTAGCAGTTGTGTCTCGACCAGCAACCCAGCAGCCGGGATTGATCGGTTCACTCGGTCATCCACTTCATCCCAAGTGACATCCAATACCCCCAGTCAACAGTCGGTGGGTTCCTCAGACTCAACCCTCAGTTGGCATGGCCCCCATGCTGCTGCCACCTCAAGGCTCTGTCATTGTGTTGCTCTATGGTCTCCTCATGCTAATGCTGCCACCTCCAGGCTCTGTCATTGTGCTTTTCTATGGTCTCCTCATGCTAATGCTACCTTTTCCAAGCTCTGTCATTGTGCCGCCATATGGTCTCCTCATGCTGATACTGCCACCTCCAGGCTCTCTCATTGTGTTGCTCTATGGTCTCCTTATGCTAATGCTGTCACCTCCAGGCACCGTCATTGTGCTGCCATATGGTCTCCTCATGCTGATGCTGCCACCTCCAAGCTCTCTAATTGTGCTGTTCTATGGTCTCCTCATGCTGATGCTACTGCCTCCAGGCACCGTCATTGTGCTGCCATATGGTCTCCTCTTGTTGATGCTGCATCCTCCAGGCTCTCTAACTGTGCTGCTCTATGGTCTCTTCATGCTGATGCTGCCACCTCCAGGCTCTGTAATTGTGCTGCTCTATGGTCTCCTCATGCTGATGCTACCACCTCCAGGCTCTCATTGTGCTGCCATGGATACTAAAAAACATAATTAGGGTGTTGGTCCCCAGTTTCAGAATTTCCTCTACATTAGGGTCACTTTTAGGACTCCTGATGCTGCTGCTGCTACCTACAGGCTGTCTCATTCAGCCACTATATGGTCTCCTCATGCTTCAGCCACCTCCAGGCTGTGCCATTCCGCCATTATATGGTCTCCCCATGCTGCCACAAACTCCAGGCAGTCATTCAGCTACTATATGGTCTCATCATACTGATGCCACCTCCAGGCTCTGTCATTGTGCCGCCATGTGACATGTGACTCCTTGTTAGATTTGGTCCTTTGTACCCACAAACCGGGGCCCGGGACACTAAAACTTGGGAGTGTTAGCAAAAATTTCAATTTTAAAATCTTAAATTTCAATTTCAAAATCTTAAATTTCAATGGTCTCCTCATGCTTCTGCCAACTCCAGGCTGTGCCATTCAGGCACTATATGGTCTCCTCATGCTGCTACAAACTCCAGGCTATGTAATTCAGCCACTATATGGTCTCTCCTCATGCTTCAGCCACCTCCAGGCTGTGCCACAATTAAGTTAAACGTTTCTTAATATAAAAGAAAATAATGGAAAATATCTATCACTTACAGCGTGTATACTCTCTTCTGCTTCCTTGAGAGGAGGAAGAACAATCAATTTAGACTTGGCTTGGTTATACATCCCCACCCTAATGTAATTCTGCAGATACCTAGGAACTGGTATTTCAAGCTGCCATTGAGTCCATAATATTGGCTTTTTCAGTGACATTTTCACTAAGGCATTTTTTACGTATTTGGCGCACAGTGTGCTGTTACGTGTAATTTTCTTAAAATGTAAAAAAAAGTTACAGTTGCAGAAGTAAAAAAAAAGTTATAGTAGTAATGCTTAACACTGTAGCTAGTCTACAAGCCCTATGCTCCTCCAATTCATTTTGTAAGTACTATTCACAGCAAAATGTTAATACTGTAGATTAACATCATAATTTCATAGACTGATGCTATAAAATACATTTAAATAAAATAAAACTCTACCCAACTTTTTGATTTCCCATGGCCCCATGGCACTGTTATGCTTTAACGGTGACAACAAGTCTAAGGGATTTACTTGTTTTCAAAAACTTCTAAATAATAAAACAAATAAGCATTAGGGGATTGACATTCAATGAATATATTTATCTTTGGGGTGGAGCTCATAGAGTCTGACCAAACACTTTCATAAATGGTCAGCAGTGAATATAAAGCTAGTTAAAGAGGTTCTCTGGTTAGCACAATCCCTATGTAAATTAGGGCTTATTTATGTAAAAGAGTGGACTCCCTTGCCCTGGTAACTGCTAGTAACTAGAGCTCTCCTAGAGTACCCAATTTATCAATCTACTGTTTTCATATTTCCTCATTCTCAATCTCTAACTCACAATAATGACTACTTGTATTTTAGATTATTAATATAGTATTATTTTTATTCTAACTATCCTAGAGGTTTGATATTGTTTTTTTATGGACAATTATTCTAAGCTTGGTAACCACCAACAGTTGGGTTCTATATCCTAACAGCTATCCAACAATGTCTGTAGCTCATAGCAGCAAATAGAGCTGACAGATTACATTAAAGCTACCTGCAAAAGGTGTCACTGGAGCAAGCTGTCTTCCTTCTGGAGGAAATCTAGTTTGCCTTCTTTTTTGGTAGCACTGCATGGCCTATAACAGTCCTTATGCCAGCTTGTCAGTCTCCCCAAGCCGACATGTAAAAGAAAAATGGTCAGCCTGTTCACCTTCACTAAACCCAATACACTGGGTTATAGTGTCGGTGAACAGGAGTTCAACAAGGGAGGGAGTCACTGTCCCCACGAATGTCCCCCGGAAGATGCACTGCTATATTCTGTGAATTATGCACTGGAGGCGGGCCCCGCCAGCTTAATTTAAATATGCATTGTCGGAGGGACACATCTCCAAACCTAAAGTACGTATTTTAGTCAGTGACCCTTCTTCAGACTCCTGTTTACCCATACTATAACCCAGTGAATTGGGTTTAGAGTGGGTGAAAAAGCTGACCGTTTAGGTGTGTAAACCACGCCCAACATGCCCCCTCCATGCATCTCTATGGGAGAGCTGGAGATAAAGTGTTCGTGTATCTCTGACTCTCCCATGGAGATGCTTGGAGGGGGCATGTCGGTCGCCGTTTCGTGCCGTGGTTGACACACTTAATTTATGGGAAGAGTCAGGACACCGGGTAGGAAATCGCAAGGGGTCTCTACCATCAGTCAGCCCTCGCGATCTAAAACTACTCCAATAACCATTGAATAGGGGGTACATTTTTTTTTTAGACTGGATAACTACTTTAACCCCTTAGACCAACATCAAAGGCCTTTCAAAATTTGGCTTCAATGGCAAACCCTAGGCATGTTTTGTTTTAAGGCTTTTAAGGGGTTGAGCATTAACTACCACCAATAGATTGCGCCAGAGCAATTTTGCTTTCCTTCTGAAGAAAAGCTACTGTGCATACTTTTTGGATGGAAATTATTTTTAAAGAATATGATCCTTATCCTCAGTATAGAGTAAAATAACCATAAAAAACATCAACAATGATACAAAAACCAATTTTAACTGTTACAATTTTAGAAAAGAGCACAGTATAGCTGTGAAAGTATAGTAAATTCTTATAACAACCCTGTGTTCCTTCACTTTGGTGATTGGTGCGGTATGTAATATTACTGCACATCAGTTACACAAAACTTTTGTATTGCCAACAGGAATAACACCTTAATATGTCTTCCTGGGAGATCTCAAGATGACATAAAATCAAATAAATGAAGACATATTTCCAAGCATCATTACAAGTGCAGAAACGTCAAGAATAAGGAAAGGCAGAATGTTATTCAGAATGCTTATATCCACATTCTTTTTGCTCTGCAAAGCGTCATTGTAGCAGATTATCACTGCATGGCCTGATGTAGCATTATTGTTTGAATGGAAAGGGAATGCAGCAATTCTGACATTTTCTTTATGCTAACTTTTCTACATAAATATTTCCTTTTAAGTTTCTCTTTGAAAATGCAAATCAGTTTCAGCAACAAATACTTTTTATTCTATTTTTGAATCTATAGAACTAAAAATGTGTAAACAAATTAATCAACTTTAACTTGTCTCATTGGAGTTAAAAATTCTGTGAAGGGAGAATGCATATTCTTGAAGTATTATTCACCAGCAAATCTCATATAACCATCGCTAGGGCCTTCACATTAAGCCCTTAAGAATGTCTTGGCGCCCCGGTATTAACGCACCAAGATGTACATTTATGCCCACAGGGGCATTCCATCTTGGAAGTGAATGCAGGAGCTGTGCTCGCTTCACTCTCTCCGCTGCAGCGCTCCGGTCACGTCCTCTGACCCGGGGCGCTGCGATCCCGCTGCCAGCCGGGATGCGATTCGCGATGCGGGTAGCGCCCGCTCGCGATGCGCACCCCGGCTCCCCTACCTGACTCGCTCCCCGTCTGTTCTGTCCCGGCGCGCGCGGCCCCGCTCCCTAGGGCGCGCGCGCGCCGGGTCTCTGCGATTTAAAGGGCCACTGCGCCGCTGATTGGCGCAGTGGTTCCAATTAGGGTAATCACCTGTGCACTTCCCTTTATTACCTCACTTCCCTTGCACTCCCTTGCCGGATCTTGTTGCCTTAGTGCCAGTGAAAGCGTTCCTTGTGTGTTCCTTGCCTGTGTTTCCAGACCTTCTGCCGTTGCCCCTGACTACGATCCTTGCTGCCTGCCCCGACCTTCTGCTACGTCCGACCTTGCTTCTGCCTACTCCCTTGTACCGCGCCTATCTTCAGCAGCCAGAGAGGTGAGCCGTTGCTAGTGGATACGACCTGGTCACTACCGCCGCAGCAAGACCATCCCGCTTTGCGGCGGGCTCTGGTGAAAAC
Source organism: Hyla sarda (assembly GCF_029499605.1). Taxonomy (NCBI): domain Eukaryota; kingdom Metazoa; phylum Chordata; class Amphibia; order Anura; family Hylidae; genus Hyla; species Hyla sarda. The sequence continues at coordinate 357,884,702 of NC_079190.1, read as the reverse complement.
CAGTAGTGGCTTAGAACCGGTCCACTAGCACGGTCCACGCCAATCCCTCTCTGGCACAGAGGATCCACTACCTGCCAGCCGGCATCGTGACAGTAGATCCGGCCATGGATCCCGCTGAAGTTCCTCTGCCAGTTGTCGCTGACCTCACCACGGTGGTCGCCCAGCAGTCACAACAGATAGCGCAACAAGGCCAACAGCTGTCTCAACTGACCGTTATGCTACAACAGTTACTACCACAGCTTCAGCAGTCATCTCCTCCGCCAGCTCCTGCACCTCCTCCGCAGCGAGTGGCCGCTCCTGGGATACGCTTATCCTTGCCGGATAAATTTGATGGGGACTCTAAGTTTTGCCGTGGCTTTCTTTCCCAATGTTCCCTGCATCTGGAGATGATGTCGGACCTGTTTCCCACTGAAAGGTCTAAGGTGGCTTTCGTAGTCAGTCTTCTGTCCGGAAAAGCCCTGTCATGGGCCACACCGCTCTGGGACCGCAATGACCCAGTCACTGCCTCTGTACACTCCTTCTTCTCGGAAATCCGAAGTGTCTTTGAGGAACCTGCCCGAGCCTCTTCTGCTGAGACTGCCCTGTTGAACCTGGTCCAGGGTAATTCTTCCGTTGGCGAGTATGCCGTACAATTCCGTACACTTGCTTCAGAATTGTCCTGGAATAATGAGGCCCTCTGCGCGACCTTCAAAAAAGGCCTATCCAGCAACATTAAAGATGTTCTGGCCGCACGAGAAATCCCTGCTAATCTACATGAACTCATTCACCTAGCCACTCGCATTGACATGCGTTTTTCTGAAAGGCGCCAGGAACTCCGCCAAGATATGGACTCTGTTCGCACGAGGCGTTTCGTCTCCTCGGCTCCTCTCTCCTCTGGTCCCCTGCAATCTGTTCCTGTGCCTCCCGCCGTGGAGGCTATGCAGGTCGACCGGTCTCGCCTGACACCTCAAGAGAGGACACGACGCCGTATGGAGAACCTCTGCCTGTACTGTGCTAGTACCGAACACTTCCTGAGGGATTGTCCTATCCGTCCTCCCCGCCTGGAAAGACGTACGCTGACTCCGCACAAAGGTGAGACAGTCCTTGATGTCTACTCTGCTTCTCCACGTCTTACTGTGCCTGTGCGGATGTCTGCCTCTGCCTTCTCCTTCCCTGCTGTGGCCTTCTTGGACTCTGGATCTGCAGGAAATTTTATTTTGGCCTCTCTCGTCAACAGGTTCAACATCCCGGTGACCAGTCTCGCCAGACCCCTCTACATCAATTGTGTAAATAATGAAAGATTGGACTGTACCATACGTTTCCGCACGGAGCCCCTTCTTATGAGCATCGGATCTCATCATGAGAGGATTGAACTTTTGGTCCTCCCCAATTGCACCTCGGAAATTCTCCTTGGACTTCCCTGGCTTCAACTTCATTCCCCTACCCTGGATTGGTCCACTGGGGAGATCAAGAGTTGGGGGTCCTCTTGTTCCAAGAACTGTCTAAAACCGGTTCCCAGTAACCCTTGCCGTAACTCTGTGGTTCCTCCAGTAACCGGTCTCCCTAAGGCCTATATGGACTTCGCGGATGTTTTCTGCAAAAAACAAGCTGAGACACTACCTCCTCACAGGCCTTATGATTGCCCTATCGACCTCCTCCCGGGCACTACTCCACCCCGGGGCAGAATTTATCCTCTCTCTGCCCCAGAGACTCTCGCCATGTCCGAATACGTCCAGGAGAATCTAAAGAAGGGCTTTATCCGTAAATCCTCCTCTCCTGCCGGAGCCGGATTTTTCTTTGTGTCCAAAAAAGATGGCTCCCTACGTCCTTGCATTGACTACCGCGGTCTTAATAAAATCACGGTTAAGAACCGCTACCCCTTACCCCTCATCTCTGAACTCTTTGATCGCCTCCAAGGTGCCCACATCTTCACTAAATTGGACTTAAGAGGCGCCTATAACCTCATCCGCATCAGAGAGGGGGACGAGTGGAAAACGGCATTTAACACCAGAGATGGACACTTTGAGTATCTGGTCATGCCCTTTGGACTGTGCAACGCCCCTGCCGTCTTCCAAGACTTTGTCAATGAAATTTTTCGTGATCTGTTATACTCCTGTGTTGTTGTATATCTGGACGATATCCTAATTTTTTCTGCCAATCTAGAAGAACACCGCCAGCATGTCCGTATGGTTCTTCAGAGACTTCGTGACAACCAACTCTATGCCAAAATTGAGAAATGTCTGTTTGAATGCCAATCTCTTCCTTTTCTAGGATATTTGGTCTCTGGCCAGGGACTACAGATGGATCCAGACAAACTCTCTGCCGTCTTAGATTGGCCACGCCCCTCCGGACTCCGTGCTATCCAACGCTTTTTGGGGTTCGCCAATTATTACAGGCAATTTATTCCACATTTTTCTACCATTGTGGCTCCTATCGTGGCTTTAACCAAAAAAAGTGCTGATCCTAAGTCCTGGCCTCCTCAAGCAGAAGACGCCTTTAAACGACTCAAGTCTGCCTTTTCTTCGGCTCCCGTCCTCTCCAGACCTGACCCTTCCAAACCCTTCCTATTGGAGGTTGATGCCTCCTCAGTGGGAGCTGGAGCTGTTCTTCTACAAAAAAATTCTTCCGGGCATGCTGTCACTTGTGGTTTTTTCTCTAGGACCTTCTCTCCAGCGGAGAGGAACTACTCCATCGGGGATCGAGAGCTTCTAGCCATTAAATTAGCACTTGAGGAATGGAGGCATCTGCTGGAGGGATCAAGTTCTCCTGTTATTATCTACACCGACCACAAGAACCTCTCCTACCTCCAGTCTGCCCAACGGCTGAATCCTCGCCAGGCCCGGTGGTCTCTGTTCTTTGCCCGATTTAATTTTGAGATTCACTTTCGTCCTGCCGATAAGAACATTAGGGCCGATGCTCTCTCTCGTTCCTCGGATGCCTCAGAAGTTGATCTCCCTCCGCAACACATCATTCCACCTGACTGCCTGATCTCCACTTCTCCTGCCTCCATCAGGCAGACTCCTCCAGGGAAGACCTTTGTTTCTCCACGCCAACGCCTCGGAATCCTCAAATGGGGTCACTCCTCCCATCTCGCAGGTCATGCGGGCATCAAGAAATCTGTGCAACTCATCTCCCGCTTCTATTGGTGGCCGACTCTGGAGACGGATGTTGGGGACTTTGTGCGAGCCTGCACTATCTGTGCCCGGGATAAGACTCCTCGCCAGAAGCCCGCTGGTTTTCTTCATCCTCTGCCTGTCCCCGAACAGCCTTGGTCTCTGATTGGTATGGATTTTATTACTGATTTACCCCCTTCCCGTGGCAACACTGTTATTTGGGTGGTCGTTGATCGATTCTCCAAAATGGCACATTTCATCCCTCTTCCTGGTCTTCCTTCTGCGCCTCAGTTGGCTAAACAATTTTTTGTACACATTTTTCGTCTTCACGGGTTGCCTACGCAGATTGTCTCGGATAGAGGTGTCCAATTCGTGTCTAAATTCTGGAGGGCTCTCTGTAAACAACTCAAGATTAAATTAAATTTTTCCTCTGCATATCATCCCCAGTCCAATGGACAAGTAGAAAGAATTAACCAGATCTTGGGTGATTATTTGCGACATTTTGTTTCCTCCCGCCAGGATGACTGGGCAGATCTCCTTCCATGGGCCGAATTCTCGTATAACTTCAGGGTCTCTGAATCTTCCTCCAAATCCCCATTTTTCGTGGTGTACGGCCGTCACCCTCTTCCCCCCCTCCCTACCCCCTTGCCCTCTGGTCTGCCCGCTGTGGATGAAATTTCTCGTGACCTTTCCATTATATGGAGAGAGACCCAAAATTCTCTCTTACAGGCTTCTTCACGCATGAAGAGGTTCGCGGATAAGAAAAGAAGAGCTCCCCCCGTTTTTTCCCCTGGAGACAAGGTATGGCTCTCCGCTAAATATGTCCGCTTCCGTGTCCCTAGCTACAAGTTGGGACCACGCTATCTTGGTCCTTTCAAAATTTTGTGTCAAATTAATCCTGTCTCTTATAAACTTCTTCTTCCTCCTTCTCTTCGTATCCCTAATGCCTTTCACGTCTCTCTTCTCAAACCACTCATCCTCAACCGTTTTTCTCCCAAATCTGTTCCTCCCACTCCTGTTTCCGGCTCCTCGGACGTCTTCTCGGTCAAGGAAATTTTGGCTGCCAAAAAGGTCAGAGGGAAAAATTTTTTTTTAGTAGACTGGGAGGGTTGTGGTCCTGAAGAGAGATCCTGGGAACCTGAGGACAACATCCTTGACAAAAGTCTGCTCCTCAGGTTCTCAGGCTCCAAGAAGAGGGGGAGACCCAAGGGGGGGGGTACTGTTACGCCGAGCGCTCCGGGTCTCCGCTCCTCCCCGGAGCGCTCGCTTCACTCTCTCCGCTGCAGCGCTCCGGTCACGTCCTCTGACCCGGGGCGCTGCGATCCCGCTGCCAGCCGGGATGCGATTCGCGATGCGGGTAGCGCCCGCTCGCGATGCGCACCCCGGCTCCCCTACCTGACTCGCTCCCCGTCTGTTCTGTCCCGGCGCGCGCGGCCCCGCTCCCTAGGGCGCGCGCGCGCCGGGTCTCTGCGATTTAAAGGGCCACTGCGCCGCTGATTGGCGCAGTGGTTCCAATTAGGGTAATCACCTGTGCACTTCCCTTTATTACCTCACTTCCCTTGCACTCCCTTGCCGGATCTTGTTGCCTTAGTGCCAGTGAAAGCGTTCCTTGTGTGTTCCTTGCCTGTGTTTCCAGACCTTCTGCCGTTGCCCCTGACTACGATCCTTGCTGCCTGCCCCGACCTTCTGCTACGTCCGACCTTGCTTCTGCCTACTCCCTTGTACCGCGCCTATCTTCAGCAGCCAGAGAGGTGAGCCGTTGCTAGTGGATACGACCTGGTCACTACCGCCGCAGCAAGACCATCCCGCTTTGCGGCGGGCTCTGGTGAAAACCAGTAGTGGCTTAGAACCGGTCCACTAGCACGGTCCACGCCAATCCCTCTCTGGCACAGAGGATCCACTACCTGCCAGCCGGCATCGTGACACTAATATCAACAGCGGTGAACTCACATTAAGTTATGGACATCGGCAATCCCTCCCATTTCCATCCTTAACCTCTTAACTGCCAATATGGATATCTTCCAAAGCCGGCAGGATATTGTCATGTATCAAAAGAGGCATGGACTCAAGGGACAGGGACATAATACTCCCCCTTTATAAAGCATTGGTACGGCCTCACCTGGAATATGCTGTTCAGTTTTGGGCACCTGTCCATAAAAGGGACACTGCAGAGTTGGAAAGGGTGCAGAGACGCGCGACTAAACTAATATGGGGCATGGATCATCTTAGCTATGAGGAGCGATTAAAGGAGTTACAATTGTTTAGTCTTGAGAAGAGACGTTTAAGGGGGGATATGATAAACGTATATAAGTATATTAATGGCCCATACAAAAAATATGAAGAAAAACTGTTCCAGGTTAAACCCCCCCAAAGGACGAGGGGGCACTCCCTCCGTCTGGAGAAGAAAAAGTTTAGTCTTAAGGGGCGACATGCCTTCTTTACCGTGAGGACTGTGAATTTATGGAACGGTCTACCTCAGGAACTGGTCAAAGCAGAAACAATTAACAGCTTTAAAACAGGATTAGATACATTCCTGGAACAAAATAACATTAATGCTTATGAAGAAATATAAATTCCCATCCCTTCCCCAATATCGCGCCACACCCCTACCCCTTAATTCCCTGGTTGAACTTGATGGACATATGTCTTTTTTCGACCGTACTAACTATGTAACTATGTAACTATATCATTTTAGAGGTTAATGGCAATCCCCATACCTGAATGGAAACCCTGCAACATTTATATGGGGGGGCTGATCAGGGGACATGGGGACATGAAAAAATGAAATAAGTAAAAAAATAAAAAGTCCATTCCCCCCAAAAATTGTATTCCCCTTTTCCCATTTTACAAAAAAATAAATTGTAAAAAATAAATCAAGAAATAAAAATATTTGGTATTGTTACATGTGTAAATGTGAACTATTATAATATAATCTTAATGATTCTGTTTGGGGAAGGGCATAAACGTAAAAAAATTAAAAAGTAAAAAAAAATTAGGCTTTTTTGGTCACACAACCCTTAGAAAAAGGAAATGAAAAATGATCCAATAGTAATTTCAGATCACAGAGCAAAAAATTTGCCCTTATACAGCCCTGTACATGTACATGAAAAACGAGTGCAAGATATATATATATATATATATATATATATATATATATATAATTTTTTTTATTTTTTTTAAAGCAGTACAGTAATCGTTAAGAATGAAATCATGCCCCACAGAATAAAGATTACATGTCAGATTTACCGTAAAGTGACCTGTGTAAAAACTAAAGCCTCCAAAATGTGCTAAATTGTGGTATTCTTTTTAATTTCCCCACAACATGATACTTTTTTTTGTTGTGTTTTACATTTTAGGGTAACATTAAAGGTGTAGTTACAAAGTACAATTGGTCACGCAAAAAACAGGTCCTCATATGGATCTGTGGATAGAAAAATAAAAGAGTTCTAACTCTAAGAAGGCAAAAAGTAAAAAACAAAAATTCTAAAATGTAACTGGCTGTGTCCTTAAAGGGTTATAGAGTCTGCTGAGGCTCCATCAATAGATCACCATAGCATAGCATGGCATAGCATTATTAAGTGTTCGCAATCTAAAGATTGGATAAAAAATGCCCCTATGGGGACTTAAAAAATGTAAATTAAAGGGGTACTCATGTGGAAAATATATTTTTTTCATATGAACTGGCTTTAGAAATTTAAACAGATATGTAAATTACTTCTATTAAAAAATCTTAATCCTTCCAGTACTTATCAGCTGCTGTATGCTCCACAGGAAGTTGTATAGTTATTTTCTGTCTGAGCACAGTGCTCTCTGCTGACACCATGTCAGGAACTGTCCAGAGCAGGATAGGTTTGCTATGGGGATTTGCTCCTGCTGTGGACAGTTCCTGACACAGACAGAGGTATCAGCAGAGAGCACTGTGGTCAGACTGAAAAGTAATTCAAAAAGAACTTCCTGTTAAGCATACAGCAGCTGATAAGTACTGGAAGGATTACAATTTTTTAATAGAAGTAATTTACAAATCTGCATAACTTTCTTGCACCAGTTTGAGAAAAAAAATGTTTTCCACTGGAGTACCCCTTAAAAAAAAAAAAAAAAAAAAAAATATATATATATATATATATATATATATATATATATTAAGCCCCTTCCTTTAACCTGTTGGGGACCACAGGCATATGGGTACGCCCTTGCGCCCTGGTACTTAAGGACCAAGGGTGTACCTGTACACCCGTGTGAATTTCAGTCCCCGCCGCGCAACGGGCGGGGCCCAGACCGGGATGACTGCTGATATGTATCAGCAGGCATCCCGTGCCAATGCCCAGAGGGTCCTGAGACCCCCCATGTCGGCGATCGCCGCAAATCGCCGGTGAATTCACAACGGTGATTTGCTGCAATTCCGGGTCATACGGGTCTCCGGTGACCCGGAAAATAAGGGGGATCTGGGGTGTCCAACACCCCTGGACCCCTGAAGGGATAGGAGTTAGGTGGCAGGGGTGCCACCCCTCCTATCCCTGCTATTGGTCGGTCAGAAGCGTCTGACCAATAGTTGATCGGGGGAGGGGGGTTAAAGTCCAGTTCCCTCGCTCTGCCCACCCACTGTTGTCTGGGCAGAGCAGGGGAACCATCGGTGACTAACAGTGGTCTCCAAACTGTTTTCCTCCAGTTGTTGCATAACTATAACTCTCAACATGCCCTTCGGCTGTCTGGGCATGCTGGGAGTTGTAGTTTTGCCACAACTGGAGGCATACTGGTTGGGAAATATTGTCTGTTTCCCAACTCAGTGTTTATCAACCCATGTGCTTCCTGCTGTTGCAAAACTATAACTCCCAGCATGCACTGACCAACCATGCATGCTGGGAGTTGTAGTTTTGCAACAGCTGGAGGCACATGGGTTGGGAAACACTGAGTTAGGAAACAGACAGTGGTGTGGAAACACTGCAGTAGTCTGTTACCTAACCCATTGTTTCCCAATCCCAACCAGTGTACCTCTAGCTGTTGCATAACTACATCTCCCAGCATGCACTGTCTGTCAGTGCATGCTGGGAGTTGTAGTTTTGCCCCCCCCCCCCACGTGCATGTTTACATTCACATGGGTGGGGGTTTACAGCAAGTTTGCCGCTTCAAGTTTGAGATGGGGTAAATTTTCCACAGCAGAGGGAAACTCACTGTAAACCCCAGCCCATGTGAATGTACCCTAAAAACACTACAGTACACTACACTAACCCTAAATAAAGAGTAAAACACTACATATACACTACACACCCTTACACTCTCGCCCCCCCCAATAAACATTTTAAACGTTTTGTACGTCGGTTTTTTCAAAACGGAGCCTCTAGCTGTTGCAAAATAACAACTCCCAGTATTGTCGGACATCCATTGACTGTCCAGTTTTCCAGCTATTGACTGTCCATTTTTTCATAAGGGGTAAAAGGAGAAAAATCCACCAACAATTTGTGGTGCAATTTCTCCCGAGTACGGAAATACCCCATATGTGGCCCTAAACTGTTGCATTGAAATACAACAGGGCTCTGAAGTGAGAGAGCGCCATACCTAAATTAGGGATTTTCATAGGGGTGAACCCGGATGCAAGCGTTACACTTGCCTCCTCAACCAAAAATATTGTACATTGGTTTTCCCCAAACAGGGTGCCTCCAACTGTTGCAAAATTGTGCTACAAATTTTTGGTGGCTTATTCTCCTTTTACCCCTTATGAAAAAGTTCAGTTGGGGTCTACACCAGCATGTTAGCGTAAAAAATTATATTTTTTACACTAACATGCTGGTGTTGCCCCATACTTTTCATTTTCATAAGAGATAAAAGAGAAAAAAAGACCCCCACATGTGCGGAAATACCCCACATGTGGGCATAAAATGCTCTGCGGTCACTCAACAAGGCTCATAAGTGAGAGTGCACTATGTACATTTGAGGCCTAAATTGGTGATTTGTACAGGGGTGGCTGCTGGTTACAGCGGTTCTGACATAAACGCAAAAAAATAAATACCCACACGTGACCCCATTTCGGAAACTACACCCCTCACGGAACATAAAAAGGGGTATAGTGAGCCTTAACACCCCACAGGTGACTGACACATATGAGATATTTCCTTACTCGAGAGAAATGGGATTACAGATTTTGGGGGACATTTTCAGCTATTACCCCTTGTAAAAATGAAAAATTTGGAGTAACATCAGCATTTTAGTAAAAAAAAAAACATTACATTTTTCATTTTCACATCCAACTTCAACGCAATGTCGTCAAACACCTGGGGAGTGTTAAGGCTCACTATACCTCCTGTTACATTCCTTTATGGGTGTAGTTTCCCAATTAGTATGCCATGTGGGGTGTTTTTTGCTGTTATGGCACCATGGGGGGTTCCTAAATGATACATGCCTCCCAAAAATCATTTGAGCAAAATTTGCTTTCCAAAAGCCCAATGTTGCTCCTTCCCTTCTGAGCCCTTTAGTGCACCCGCAGATCCCTTTACATCCACATATGAGGTATTTCCTTACTCTAGAGAAATGGGGTTTCAAATTTTGGGGGACATTTTCACCCATCACCCCTTGTGAAAATGAAAAAATTGGGGTAACATTAGCATTTTAGTGAAAACATTTTTTTTTTTCATTTTCAAGTCCAACTTTATTGAAAATTTGTCAAGGCTCATTGTACAACTTGTTATGTTCCTTGAGGGGTGAAGTTTCCCAAATAGTATGCCATGTGGGGTGTTATTTGCTGTTCTGGCACCATGGGGGCTCCTAAATGCAAAATGCTCCGCAAAAACCATTTCAGCAAAATTTGCTCTCCAAAATCAAAATTGTCGCTCCTTCCCTTCTGAGCCCTCTAGTGCACCCACAAAGCACTTTACATCCACATATGAAGTATTTCCTTACTCGAGAGAAATTGTGTTACAAATTTTTTGGGCTTTTTCTCCTTTTACCCCTTGTAAAAAAATAAAATAATATATATATATATATATATATATATATATATATATATATATATATATATATATATATATAAGTCTACAAGAACATGTTAGTGCAAAAAATGAAGGTTTTGACTTTGAGCCTCTGCTTTCCTGCTATTCCTATGAAACACCTAAAGGGTTAACAAACTTTCTGAATGTCATTTTGTATACATTGAGGGGTGCAGTTTTCAAAATGGGGTCCAGTATGGGGTATTTCTAACATGAAGACCCCAAAATTAACCCCTTAAGGACCCAGCCATTTTACACCTCAGGACCCGGGCATTTTTTGCAATTCTGACCACTGTCACTTTAAACATTAATAACTCTGGAATGCTTTTAGTTATCAATCTGATTCCGAGATTGTTTTTTCGTGACATATTCTACTTTAACATAGTGGTAAAATTTTGTGATAACTTGCATCCTTCCTTGGTGAAAAATCCCAAAATTTTATGAAAAATTTGAAAATTTTGCATTTTTTTTAACTTTGAAGCTCTCTGCTTGTAAGGAAAATGGATATTCCAAATAAATTTTTTTTAATTCACATATACAATATGTCTATTTTATGTTTGCATCATAAAATTTATGAGTTTTTACTTTTGGAAGACACCAGAGGGCTTCAAAGTTCAGCAGCAATTTTCCAATTTTTCACAAAATTTCCAAACTCACAATTTTTCAGGGACCAGTTCAGGTTTGAAGTGGATTTGAAGGGCCTTCATAATAGAAATACCCCACAAATGACCCCATTATAAAAACTGCACCCCCCAAAGTATTCAAAATGACATTCAGTCAGCGTTTTAACCCTTTAGGTGTTTCACAGGAATAACAGCAAAGTGAAGGAGAAAATTCACAATCTCCATTTTTTACACTCGCATGTTCTTGTAGACCCAATTTTTGAATTTTTACAAGGGGAAAAAGGAGAAAATGTATACTTATATTTGTAGCCCAATTTCTCTCGAGTAAGCACATACCTCATATGTCTATGTAAAGTGTTCGGCGGGCGCAGTAGAGGGCTCAGAAGCGAAGGAGCGACAAGGGGATTTTGGAGAGTACGTTTTTCTGAAATGGTTTTTGGGGGGCATGTTGCATTTAGGAAGCCCCTATGGTGCCAGAACAGCAAAAATCCCCCACATGGCATACCATTTTGGAAACTAGACCCCTTGAGGTACGTAACAAGGAATTAAGTGAGCCTTAATACCCCACAGGGGTTTCACGACTTTTGCATATGTAAAAAAATAAAAATAAAATTTCACTAAAATGTGTGTTTCCCCCCAAATTTCACGTTTTTGCAAGGGTAAATAGCAGAAAATACCCCCCAAAATTTGTAACCACATCTCTTCTGAGTATGGAGGTACCCCATGAGTTGACCTGAAGTGCACTACGGGCGAACTACAATGCTCAGAAGAGAAGGAGTCATATTTGGCTTTTTGAGAGCAAATTTTGCTCGGGGGGCATGTCGCATTTAGGAAGCCCCTATGGTGCCAGAACAGCAAAATAACCCCCACATGGCATACCATTTTGGAAACTAGACCCCTTGAGGAACGTAACAAGGCATAAAATGAGCATTTACCCCCCACTGGTGTCTGTCATATCTTTGGAACAGTGGGCTGTACAACATTTTTAATTTGCACAGCCCACTCTTCCAAAGATCTGTCAGACACCTGTGGGGTGTAAATTCTCACTGCACCCCTCATTACATTCCGTGAGGGGTGTAGTTTCCGAAATGGGGTCACATGTGGGGTTTTGTTTTTTTTGCGTTTGTCAAAACCGCTGTAACAATCAGCCACCCCTGTGCAAATCACCTCAAATGTACATGGCACACTCTCCCTTCTGGGCCTTGTTGTGCGCCCCCAGAACACTTTACGCCTACATATGGGGTATCTCCGTAGTCGGGAGAAATTGCGTTACAAATTTTGGGGGGCTTTTTTCCCCTTTACCTCTTGTCAAAATGAAAAGTATAGGGCAACACCAGCATGTTAGTGTAAAAAGTTTATTTTTTTACACTAACATGCTGGTGTAGACCCCAACTTCACCTTTTCATAAGGGGTGAAAGGAGAAAAAGACCCCCAAGATTTGTTAGTCAATTTCTCCCGAGTACGGCGATACCCCATATGTGACCCTGTACTGTTGCCTTGAAATACGACAGGGCTCCAAAGTGAGAGCGCCATGCGCATTTGAGGGCTGAATTAGGGATTTGCATAGGGGTGGACATAGGGGTATTCTACGCCAGTGATTCCCAAACAGGGTGCCTCCAGCTGTTGCAAAACTCCCAGCATGCCTAGACAGTCAACGGCTGTCTGGCAATACTGGGAGTTGTTGTTTTGCAACAGCTGGAGGCTCCATTTTGGAAACCGTGGCGCACCAGGCGTTTTTCATTTTTATTGGGAGGGGAGGGGGGCTGTGTAGGGGTATGTGTATATGTAGTGTTTTTTACTTTTTATTTTATTTTGTGGTAGTGTAGTGTAGTGTTTTTAAGGTACAGTCACACGGGCGGGGGGTTACAGCGAGTTTGAGCTGCCGCGCAAAATTTGCTGCATCGCAAACTTGCAGCCCGATACTCACTGTAAGCCCCCTGCCCATGTGAATGTACCCTGTACATTCACAGGGGGGGGGGGGACCTCCAGCTGTTGCAAAACTACAACTCCCATCATGCCTGAGAATGTTTGGGAGTTGTGGTTTTGCAACAGCTGGAGGCACACGGGTTGGGAAACACTGAGTTAGGAAACAATGTTTCCCAACCAGTGTGCCTCCAGCTGTTGCAAAACCAGAACTCCCAAACATTCTCAGGCATGCTGGGAGTAGTAGTTCGGCAACATCTTTAGAGCCAGATGTTGCCGAACTACATCTCCCAGCATGCTGGGAGTTGTAGTTTTGTAACATCTGGAGGACTACAGTTTGCAGACCACTAATACAGTGGTTCCCAATCTGTGCCCTTCCAGATGTTGCAAAACTACAACTCCCAGTATGCCCAAACTGTCCAGGCATGCTGGGAGTTGTAGTTCTGCAACATCTGAAGGGCCAGATGTTACAGAACTACAACTCCCAGCATGCCTGGACAGTAAGGGCATGCTGAGGATGTGTAGTTTTGCAACATCTGGAAGGGGCATGCTGGGAGTTGTAGTTTACAGGGTCCTATTACAGCAATGCATGTCGCTTTACGGCGACGTGCATTGCTGTAAAGGGCCCGACCGCGGCTGAAGATCTACTCACCTGTCGCCGCCGCCGCCATCTTCCTCGCCGGGATCCGGATCTTCAGGGACGAGGTAAGTACCGGGGCCGGTCCCCAGCACTCCCCCGTCCCCCGCCGCGTCCTCCGGTCTTCCTCCCGTCCTCTCCGGACTTTCAGGGGCCGGGCAGGACGGGAGGAAGTAACCGCCCCCCCTCCTGCGATTGGTCGGTAAACTAACCGACAGATCGCAGGGTATAGGAGGAGGTGGCAGGCTTGCCACCTCGCTCCTATACTCCAGCATGGTCCTGGCTGTCTGTGACAACCGGGATCATGCGAAATTACCGGGCGGTCGGGTCCCAGAGACCCGATCAGCCCGGTGTCGCCGCAGATCGCAAGGGCGATTTCCCTTGCGATTTGCGGCGATCGCCGACATGGGGGGCCTACATGGCCCCCCTCAGCGTTTGCCCTGGATGCCTGCTGAAGGATTTCAGCAGGCATCCGGTTCCGATCTCTGCCCGGCGAGCGGCAGAGACCGGAAAACGCCATGACGTATGCATACGTCATGGGTCCTTAAGACCCAGGGTGTGATGGCGTATGCATACGTCATGGGTCCTGAAGAGGTTAAAAACTGAAACTGAAAAATTCAGATTTTGAAATTTACTTGAAAAATTTGAAAATTGCTGCTGAACTTTGAAGCCCTCTGATGTCTTAAAAAAATAAAAACATGTTAACTTTATGATGCAAACATAAAGTAGACATACTGTATATGTGGATCAATATATAATTTATTAATTTATAAAAAATGCAAAAGTATCGAAGAAAATTTACCACTAACATAAAGTAGAATATGTCATGAAAAAACAATCTCAGAATCAAATTCTTAAGTACAAGCATCCCAGAGTTATTAATGCTTAAAGTGACAGTCGTCAGAATTGCAAAAATGCTTTGGTCCTTAAGGTCAAAATGGGCTCGGTCCCCAAAGGGTTAATAAAAATGAAAACCAATACTTTTTTTTTATAAACAAACTAAAAAAACAAAGAAATAAAAACAGATATTTGGTATTGCCCTCTAAATGTCAGAACTATCAAAGCATAATGTTAATGATCTCCTATGGTGAATGGCGTAAACATAAAAAAAAATACCAAACCTCCAAACTGATGATTTTTTGGACACTTCATATTCCACAAAAAAAAATAAAATAATTAAAAATAGTGATCAAAATGTCTGATCGAAACAAAAATGGTATTGATAAAAACTACAGACCATGGCACAAAAAAAATAAAAAAGTTATAGGGGTCAGAATAAGGCAATTTTAAACATACTATTTTTGTTAAAAAAAAATTACTTTTTTTGGTAAGCATAGCACAGCAATTAATAAACTTTGTAAAAATGAATAATGTTTTAAATCCTATTGACCAAAATAATAAAGATGCTGTCTTAATTTTACCATAATGTTCACTGCGCAAAAACAAAAACAAAACAAAAGTAGCAAAATTGTGTTGTTTTTTTTTTTTATGTTCACTCCACCAATAATATATTTAGTTTTTTTTCTATACATTTTAAGGTAAAATAAAAGGTGTCATTACAAAATACTTTTGGTTGCGCAAAAAAAAAAAAAAATCTCACGTGTCTATGGATAGGAAAAAAGGGGAGGGGAAAACCGGCTGACATCACTCTCCTTGGTAAAGCAGAAATGTAAGTGGCATCTTGTGGTCAGGCATTGTTTGGCTCTTGTGGTGACTTCAGAGTATTCTATAATTTTTTTCTGTTTTTTTTTTCCTATTATTTTCTGAATACCTTGTTTCTTGACCTGGTCTGATAATTATGTCTGACATCTCTTTACTCTCTTTATCTCATTCTCAATCCCTTTTATCTTGCTTCTGGCCTGCATCTTATCGCTATTCTCCTATTAGATATGTAACATCAGTCTGTGAGTCATGCTCCAGAAGGTCTCAGTTAGGCTTAGTTCACACTGTGGAATTTCTGGGCAGAATTTCTGCCGGAGATCCAGCCAGTGGCACTAGGACCGCACGGACTACATTGCCGTCCCCATAGATGTCAATGCATTTCTGAGCAGATATTCCAAAAGATCCACCCAGAAATGCATTGTTGTCTATGGGAACGGCAATGCAGTCCGTCCGGTCTTAGTGCCGCTGGCTTGATCTCCGGCAGAAATTCTGCCCAGAAATTCCATACTGTGAACATAGCCTTAAAGGGGTACTCCGGTGAAAACCTTTTTTCTTTGAAATCAACTGCTGGCAGAAAGTTCAACATATTTGTAAATTACTTTTATTAAAAAATCTTAATCCTTCCAGTACTTATTAGCTGCTGAATGCTACAGAGGAAATTCCTTTCTTTTTGGAACACTGATGACATCACGAACACAGTGCTCTCTGCTGACATTTCTGTCCATTTTAGCAACCATGCATAGCAGATGTATGCTAAGGGCAGCATGGTGGCTCAGTGGTTAGCACTGCTGCCTTGCAGTGCTGGGGACTTGGGTTCAAATCCAACTAAGGACAACAATAAATAAAGTGTTATTATTATTATAATAACGTCAGCAGAGAGAACTGTGTTCGTGATGTCATCAGAGAGCATTCCAAAAAGAAAATAATTTCCTCTGTAGTATTCAGCAGCTAATAAGTACAGGAAGGATTAAGATTTTTTAACCCCTTAAGGACACATGACGTACTGGAACGTCATGTGTCCACTCCCGATCTATAACGCGGGGCCACGCGGGGCCACTCCCGTGGCTAATAGCGCGCGGCATTGATCGCTGTGCCGCGCGCTATTAACCCTTTAGACGCGGCGTTCAAAGTTGAACGCCGCGTCTAAAGTGAAACCGAAAGCATGCCGGCTAGCTCAGTGGGCTGTTCGGGATAGCCGCGGTGAAATCGCGGCATCCCGAACAGCTGACAGGACAGCGGGAGGGCCCCTACCTGCCTCCTCGCTGTCCGATCGCCGAATGACTGCTCAGTGCCTGAGATCCAGGCATGAGCAGTCATGCGGCAGAATCATCGATCACTGGTTTCTTATGAGAAACCAGTGATCAATGTAAAAGATCAGTGTGTGCAGTGTTATAGGTCCCTATGGGACCTATAACACTGCAAAAAAAAAGTGCAAAAAAAAAGTGAATAAACATCATTTAACCCCTTCCCTATTAAAAGTTTGAATCACCCCCCTTTTCCCATAAAAGAAAAAACACAGTGTAAATAAAAATAAAAATAAACATAAATGGTATCGCCGCGTGCGGAAATGTCCGAATTATAAAAATATATCGTTAATTAAACCGCACGGTCAATGGCGTGCGCGCAAAAAAATTCCAAAGTCCAAAATAGTGCATTTTTGGTCACTTTTTATATCATGAAAAAATGAATAAAAAGCGATCAATAAGTCCTATCAATGCAAAAATGGTACCGTTAAAAACTTCAGATCACGGCGCAAAAAATGAGCCCTCATACCGCCCCATACACGGAAAAATAAAAAAGTTATAGGGGTCAGAAGATGACAATTTTAAACGTATTAATTTTCCTGCATGTAGTTATGATTTTTTCCAGAAGTCCGACAAAATCAAACCTATATAAGTAGGGTATCATTTTAATCGTATGGACCTACAGAATACATATCAGGTGTCATTTTTACCGAAAAATGTACTACGTAGAAACGGAAGCCCCCAAAAGTTACAAAACAGCGTTTTTTTTTAAATTTTGTCGCACAATGATTTTTTTTCCCGCTTCACCATAGATTTTTGGGCAAAATGACTGACGTCACTACAAAGTAGAATTGGTGGCGCAAAAAATAAGCCATCATATGGATTTTTAGGTGTAACTTTGAAAGAGTTATGATTTTTTAAAGGCAAGGAGCAAAAAACGAAAATGCAAAAACGGAAAAACCTCCGGTCCTTAAGGGGTTAATAGAAGTAATTTACAATTATGTTTAACTTTCTGCCCCCCAGTTGATTTAAAAGAAAAAAGGTTTTCACTGGAGTACCCCTTTAAGGGTTTCACAATGTAGTAAAGAACTGCATGAACACTGCAATATTGTGCATCCCTGTATGAACAGTTTTTCATCCGGGTTTTCATCCAAATCATGGCTACATCATAGCCGCCTTGCTTCTGTACCATGAGACTAGTTTTGTAACATAATGTATTTTAAGATACAATATAAAAGAGTTGAATGCATGCCAATAATACAGTAGAATAAAGTCATGTGGATTCCTTAAAGGGGTACTCCGTCCCTAGACATATTATCCCCTATCTAAAGGATAGGGGATAAGATGTCAGATCGTGGGGGTCCTGCTGCTGGGGACCCCCGGGATCTCGGCGGCAGAACCCACCTTTTGTGGCTTCCGGAAACGCTGGAGCCTTCGGCTCCCGACCACGGTGATGTGAGATCGTGATGTCACGACTCCGCCCCGTGTGACATCATGCCCCGCCCCTCAATGCAATTCTATGGGAGGGGGCGTGACAGCCATCACGCCCCCTCCCATAGACTTGCATTGAGGGGGTGGGGCGTGATGTCACACGGGGCGGAGTCGTGACATCACTATCTCACGTCACCGTGGTCAGGAGGCATTAGGATGAGAGCCTCCAGCGCTACCGGAAGCCGCAACATGTGGGTCCTGCAGCCGAGATCCCGGGGGTCCCCAGCGGCGGGACCCCCGCGATCTGAC
Source organism: Hyla sarda (assembly GCF_029499605.1). Taxonomy (NCBI): domain Eukaryota; kingdom Metazoa; phylum Chordata; class Amphibia; order Anura; family Hylidae; genus Hyla; species Hyla sarda. The sequence goes on along the minus strand of NC_079190.1, from coordinate 357,866,804 downwards.
ATCTTATCCCCTATCCTTTCGATAGGGGATAAGATGTCTGGGGGCGGAGTACCCCTTTAACCCCTGTTCACATCATGTTAGAGCCTTCTGTCAGAAATATATGTTGGGTGTGTAGCCTAACATATATCTCCAACTGAAGACTCCAACATACCTCAATGGCAGGTATCACCTATTGATTCTGATGCAAAAAAAAAAAAAAGTACTGCATCGTGCACATATTTTACAGGATATTTCTGCATAGAAAAGTGTGGTCAACTATGGTTTTTATTCTGCAAAAAATAGTATACTAACATATACCAGCTCAACAGGGACTAAAAGTACACTCTTTTATACACTATTTTGGCCTCCATCAAGTAAATATGGCAAATCAAAATTAGGGCTCTAACCTGATGTGAACGCTGTCCTGTAAATCTGACTTTCTGCAGTGCTGTCATGTGATTCTGAGTAATTTTTTGCATGCAAATTAAAGACCTATTTAAAAGGCTCAGATTTGTTTCGTTTTAATGTAAGAAATATACTGCCTCAGTAGGCTGGTCAATACATTGATTCCTTAAGGCTTAACCCAGCAGAGGCTAAAGAAGTCAAACCATTCACTAACTCCATGCAAATTTATTGATTGAAACAATTTACTGCTGTAAAATACCTTGCGGGGGTAGCCATATAAGCTCATTTTATTTATTTTTAAATTTGCGTATGATTACAATATCCACTTAAACAGATAGTGGATTAAGGAAGCCTCAGGCTATTAAAGCCCCTCATCTTTAGTTATTGCTAGCGGACACCTTTTATCTAGAACACATGCTTTATGCCAAATGGCATATTCTGGGAATGGACTATAAAATGTCCATGTGATCTTCAAATAATAGGAAAGTCACTTAAATATATTTAACTCCTCAAGGACTTAGGGCATACCTGCATGCCCTGAGGCCGCTCCCGTTTTATAAAGCGGGGCCACAGCGACATAGCGGGTCAGGCCCGGCCTCTAACAACCGGGCCGGGACCCATGGCTAATAGCGTGTGGCACTGATCACGGTGCCGCGCGCTATTAAACCTTTAGACGCGGCGTTCAAAGTTGTTCGCCGCATCTAAAGTAAAACTAAAATGTTGCCGGTTAGCTCAGGAGGCTGTTTAGGATTGCCGCGGCGAATTACCGCAGCATCCCGAACAGCTGTCAGACAGCAGGAGGGTCCCCTACCTTCCTCCTTGCGGTCTGGTTGCCATGTGACTGCTCAGTGCCTGAGATAAAGACATGAGCAGTCAAGCGACAGAATCATTGATGAGTGGTTTCCTATGAGAAACCATTGATCAATGTAAAAGATCAGTGTGCAGTGTTATAGCTCCCTATGGGGGCTATAACATTGCAAAGAAAATGTGAAAAAAAAGTGAATGAAGATCATTTAACCTTTTCCCTAATAAAAGTATGAATCGCTTCCCTTTTCCCATAAAAAAAGCTGTGTAAAAAAATTAATAAATAAACATATGTGGTATCGTCGCGTGTGATGTCCAAATTATAAAAATATATAATTAATTAAACCGCAGGTCAATGGCGTACGCGCAAAAAAAATTCAGTCCAAAATAGTGTATTTTTGGTCACTTTATATATCATGTAAAAATTTATAAAAGCAATCAAAAAGTCTGATCAATACAAAAATGGTACCACTAAAAACTTCAGATCACTGCGCAAAATTTAGCAGACCACCCCGTACGCGAAAAAATAAAAAGTTATAGGGGTCAGAAGATGACAATTTTAATTGTATACATTTTCCTGCATGTAGTTATGATTTGTTCCAGAAGTACGGCAAAATTAAACCTATATAAGTAGGGTATCATTTTAATAGTATGGACGTACAGAATAAAGAGAAGGTGTCATTTTTACCGAACAATTTACTGCGTAGAAACGGAAGCCCCCAAAAGTGACAAAATGTAATTTTTTCTTCAATTTTGTCGTACAATGATTTTATTTTCCGTTTCGCCGTAGATTTTTAGGTAAAATTACTGATGTCATTACAAAGTAGAATTGGTGGAGCAAAATATAAGCCATCATATGGTTTTTTAGGTGCAAAATTTAAACAGTTATGATTTGTTTAAAGGTAAGGAGGAAAAAAAGAAAGTGCAAAAACGGAAAAACGCTCCGTCCTTAAGGGGTTAATGTGCATGTTTTTTTTTCTTTTTTCTTTTATTATAGTTATTATTTAGCTCAACAGTCTTTTACTAATGCAGTGATGAAGCAAAGATTCATTTGGAACCTCTATTCTACAAACTTAAAGGAAAACTAATAGCCAGTTTACCCACACCTAACCCAATACATGAGGTTATAGTCCGGATTGAGGTTATATTGGATTACAATGAGGTATAGCTTACTTTTATCTGAGGTCTGGTTCAGAGATACCCATTGTAGTAGTCTCCTTGCTAATAGTTGGTTTTGCGCAATAGAGGTGAGATACCAAGTGAGAGGTGAGATACCAAGGCTAATACAACAAGTATCTCTGGATTGGGACTGCAAATTAGGGTAAGTGATACCTCATTGTAATCCAGTTCACCTGCTCTATATTGGGTTTTTATACAGGTGAACTGTCAGTTTCCCTTTAAAGCATTTAAAGAAAAAATTATCCCCAATTGGTTCCTCTACAGCTCCAATTCAACTACTTCTGGTCTCTGATCTCCTATCTTCCTGCTTCCAAGATAAGAGCTGCCAATCACAGACCAAGACGGGACATTGTTGCGGCCAGTGACAAGCTGGAGTAGGAGGACTATAAATGCATCACTTTATGGTAGAGAGTTCCCTGTCCCACAAGCTTCATTTGTTGCTAGCAACCAAGACATGCAACTTGTAAAAAGGCTGTGTCATGTATTTTAACCCCATAATAGTTTTTCTTAACTGTTCTCACTTTCCCTAATGGACAATATTAGAACAGTTTAGCCAAGCTTTTTTTCCCCGTCATCAGTCCAGGGGGTAGGAATGGGTGGAAAGAATAAAATGTATCTGAACAATATATGGAATAAAAAAGAATAGTCTGATCAGGGGTTTGATCGTGTGGTGCACCGCCACTGTGCCCATGTGATCAGACAGCAGGATCCTGGCTATAATACTGTACAAAGCAAAGGTCATGCTGCAACAATGGATCACTAATTCCAACTCTAGAAGTTTAACCCTTTAAACTCTATTGTCAATAGTGACATAGGGACAAGACTTTGAGGTGAGATCTCCTGTCATGAATCAAGCTGCTCTGCTTTAACTAAGCAGTGAGATCTCAGATTTTATATACAGCTGGCTCCCTGCTGCAACTGCCAGTGTTAGACATGAGTCTGATCCTGGTAGTTTAAAGAAAAATATAATCTTGTTCACTCACACTAAACCCAATACACTGTGCTATAGTGTGGGTGAACAGGAGACCTATGCGGGGTCTCTGACTAAGATATGTACCTGCAGCCTGGAGCAGTGTTCCTCTGAAGGTCCGCTTGCGCCTACTCAGCGCTCACGTGATCAGTGCCTATGAATATTCAGATTCACCCAGCGGGTCTGCCTCCTGTGCGCAAGCAGACCTTCTGAGGGACACCACTCCAGGCTGAAGGTACATATCTTACTCAGAGACCCCACATCGGCCTCCTGTTCACCACACTAAACCCAATTGCAATGCACTGGGTTATAGTGTGGGTGAACAGGATTACCGTTTTCCTTTAACCTCTTAAATGCTATGGTCAATAGAGACTGTTGTATGTAAGGGATTTGACAAGAGCCACCAGGGCTGTGATAACTTCATATATTTCCATGGAGCCTATCAGACTTCTGGGAGAGAAGGGGGGAAAATGTTAAGTAAAAGGAGGCCTTGTTCCAGTCAACACCGTTGTATAATATCGAAGATCTGAGTCCAAAAGGGGGTCAGCTAAGGGCATGTCAATCAGATATGTAGTCACAACAGGAGGACCGGTACTCAATTCCCTCTTTTCAGTATTTTATACTTCATCTCCTGAACCTTGCAAATGATGGACAGTTTGTGACATAGGAGCAAAGCCCTACGCTATTCCTTCTCCATAAATGTTTGGTTAAGCTTTCTCTCCCACCCATTGTAGAAAGGGAGCGGGTTGTCTCTGAGAGTATCTAGAAGGAGAGCATAAAGAGCACTGATTGGATGGTAAGTCCAGGATTTGGAAGTACACAAAGTCAGGAGGTTCTCAAATGAGGAAAGGGGGCAATGTAATTTCAGGGTATTCTTAATAGTGGCATAAAAGTGTCAAAGCTGGGAGTATTGGAGGAGCTAGAAGAAGGGAGTGGGGGCATCCTGTATTAAGTCCTACAGCGATTTCAAATTAGTCGGTGTCAAAAACTGAAAGAAGGTCTCTTCCTCGTCTCTGGAGCACCCCATGAAGGAGGGGGAAGGGAGGGCAGACAGGAAAGCCAAGTTTCCAAACAGCAGGGTTAGCGGTCCATCAGTAGAAAAGAGGGGGATGCCAGTTAGATGAGAGAAGTGTGCCCGGGCTATGGAGGCCATGACAGGAGGCAGGGTAATGATGGTTCGGGTAGTCAGCATAATAGTGATCTGGAGTCAAGGTATGTTGAACAATTATCAAGGTAAACTCATTGTTTGACAGGCACATTAATATGACAGACTATGACCCTACCCTAGTCAGAACTGCAGCCAAATGATAGAAAAAACAAAGACTTCCAAGGAATAGAGGGTTTGTACGGTGCTGACCAGGACAAGAAGCGTAAGGTAAAAAACAGCAGGTTTATTGGGATTTCCCACAAAGCACTGTGGGAAATCCCAATAAACCTGCTGTTTTTTACCTTACGCTTCTGGTCCTGGTCCACACCGTACAAGCCCTCTATTCCTTGGAAGTCTTTGTTCTCTCTAGTCCTGTGATTGGGAAGGCTGCAGACCGGGCATTGTTACTTCTCCACGCTTAACATTGTTGTTTGTGGGGACACGCAACCACCGATGGTAAGAGTTTCTAGTTAATACACTAGATTACCCGAAGGTGGTTTTACGCTATGGAGTGCTCTCCTTTTCTCTCTTGAAATGATAGAAAAGACAGTTCATGAGGCTCAGACCACCATCTGATTTATGTTTAGTCAGGACCCGACGGCCACTGTCAGGTGCTTGTGGGCCCAGACAAAGCAAGAGAGGAACAAAGAGAGCCCTCTGAATAAAGTCAGAGGAGGACTGGATGGGATGCCAGAAAATAAGTAGAGGAGACGTGGTACTATGTTCCTTTTTATAATATTGATTCTCCCCAACCAAGGAAAGTTTCTAGCCAAGTCTGCTTTTATAGAGTGTAATAAAGGTGGGTAATTTGGATGGAAAGTGTGATTCAAATCAGCAGAAACTTGGACCCCTAGGTATTTAACCCCTTAAGGACGCAGGACGTAAATGTACGTCCTGGTGCGGTGGTACTTAACGCACCAGGATGTACATTTACGTCCTGTGCATAACTGCGGGCATCGGAGCGATGGCCGTGTCATGCGCGGCTGATCCCGGCTGCTGATTGCAGCCAGGGACCCGCCGGCAATGGCCAACGCCCACGATCTCGCGGGTGTCCGCCATTAACCCCTCAAGTGCCGGGATCAATACAGATCCCGGCATCTGCGGCAGTGCGCGATTTCAATGAATGATCGGATCGCCCGCAGCGCTGTTGCGGGGATCCGATCATTCAGAACGCCGCACGGAGGTCCCCTCACCTTCCTCCTTCCGGCTCCCGGCGTCTCCTGTCTGGTCTGAGATCGAGCAGACCAGAGCAGATCGCCGATAACACTGATCTGTTCTATGTCCTATACATAGAACAGATCAGTATTAGCAATCATGGTATTGCTATGAATAGTCCCCTATGGGGACTATTCAAGTGTAAAAAAAAATGTAAAAAAATGTAAAAGTAAAAGTTAAAATAAAGTGAAAAATCCCCTCCCCCAATAAAAAGTAAAACGTCCGTTTTTTCCTATTTTACCCCCAAAAAGCGTAAAAAATAAATTTTATAGACATATTTGGTATCGCCGCGTGCGTAAATGTCCGAACTAGTAAAATAAAATGTTAATGATCCCGTACGGTGAACAGCGTGAACGAAAAAAAAAAAGTCCAAAATTCCTACTTTTTTAATACATTTTATTAAAAAAAATAATTTGACAAAAATTTATTTAAAGTTTTTTATATGCAAATGTGGTATAAAAAAAAAGTACAGATCATGGTGCAAAAAATGAGCCCTCATACCGCCGCTTATACGGAAAAATAAAAAAGTTAGAGGTCATCAAAATAAAGGGATTATAAACGTACTAATTTGGTTAAAAAGTTTGTGATTTTTTTTAAGCACAACAATAATAGAAAAGTATGTAATAAAGGGTATCATTTTAATCGTATTGACCTTCAGAATAAATAACACATGTCATTTTTACCATAAATTGTACGGCGTGAAAACGAAACCTTCCAAAATTAGCAAAATTGCGTTTTTTTTTTAATTCCCCACAAAAATAGTGTTTTTTGGTTGCGCCATACATTTTAATTTGTAGTTTAAAATTGCTTTATTAAGAGAAGAAATGTATAGTGGTGTAAGAGGCCAACCCCAAAAGCAAAATATTTGTATTGGTACGAAAAGGCCTGGAGCCCCCTAATATCCGGGTTCTGTCAGATGCATAGCATGTATAGGAGCGGAGACAGTGGGTTCCTCTGTCTTGTGCAATTACAAATGCCAAAGGGAGGGCACAGTTGGCCATTAATTCAAATCAGGGCTTGGGGTTTGTGGTAAAAAAAAAAACGTAATACGTGCCATCATTAAGGTGCCAAGTCCAAGCTGTGATAGTGTGACCACAAGGAAGCCCCAGTCCACGCGGGCAAATAATTTCTCCAAGAGAGGAGAAAACAAGAAAAGAGGATATTATTTTTACGAGCGTAATGAATGGTAGAGAAATCTCGGAGGGTGTTATCCCTCACCTTCCTCCAGTGGATAAATCCCACTTGATCCCAATGGACTAGGGCATCCATGAGAGCTGCCAACCTGTTTGCTATTATATTCCTGCAAGAAGAATGGTGCCTCCAGAGATGAAAATGATGCTGCAGAGAGTGTTGGTAAGGCACTGGAGGAGACGTAGTGTTGTAGAGAAGGAAGGAGGGATTCAGTAGTTGATGAGGCTGTGGGTTTGGGTAGGTTGTAAATGAAGGAGTAGTATTGGTAGAAAGCTGAAAATATATTAAAGGTAAGGTGGGAAAGAGATCTGGAGGGTCTTTGGATGGAGGAAACAAGGAGGGAAGATATTTTCTCTCTTGCCAATAACCTACCAGATTTGTTATCCAATTCATAGAAAAGCTTGCCTGTGAGTTGTCTATAGTATCAGTATTTAGTATTCAAATTGCTAGTAATTCTTGTCGTACCTGAATTAAGTCTCTGAGAACCTGTTCTTGTTGAGATTGTTTGTGGAGAGTTTCTAGGTGCAAAGTTCTAGCTGGAGGGAAAACAATTTAGTTGTGGGTTCTCTCTTTAACAGAGCTCCATGTTTCACCAGTACTCCGGCTCCCATTTAATTAGTGGGTAAGAATCGTCATAACGATGATCAATCTGGAAATGAAAGACCATTTCTTTGAGCTCCTGGAGGCACAGCGAGTCCAGCAGGAGGGATTTGTAAAGCTTCCAGGTGGAATGGGGGGTGGAAAAAAGGCAAGCAGGAAGATGAACATCACAGGTGCTTGGACTGAGAAAGTAACCGAGCCAATACTAGCAGATTTTATTGAAGGTAAAAGATGGTGCGGGCAAAAGACATAGTCAATACCACTATAGGACTGCCTGGGGATAGAATAAAAAGCCTTGACCTTGGGGATGGAAAGTGTGCAAAATATCACTACGAGCGAGAGATTGGAGTTTCTTTCGGAGAGCACTGAGATTACGGTAGAAGAGGTAAATGTGGCCTGAGGAGAGTGGGAGGTTGAAGTCTCCAGTAAGTAGTACCTGACCAGTGGCAAAGGAGGTTAAGGCTTCCAGTGTGTCAGAGAGAAAGGCTACTTTCGTGGCTTGGGGCAAAAATGGATGCCACTGTGATCTTATGGCCTGACAATGCACAATTAGCAAAAACATATTGGGTGCTGGGGTCAATAGCTGTATCAAGGACTTTAATGGAGAATTAATTGTGAAAGGCCAAGGAGACCCCTTTGGTTCTAGCCACAGGAGTAGTACTATGGAGCCATGTTGTGTAAGATCTATTATTAAGCGTGGGAAGGTTGCCTTCCTTGACATGGGTCTCTTGAGGGGCCTAGATATGCGTCTTTTTCTTATGAAAATAGTACAATATTTGGGCACGCTTTTCTGGTGTGCTAAACTCTTGACATTTTGGGTAGTCCATTAATGTCAGCTGCCATGATAACAGATGGGGGTATATGAGAACTCACTGCCGGCCCAGGGTCGCACCTCAACGTCCCTCCTCCAAGATCAACTTTGGGGATAAGAGCATTACCTGTAAGGGAGAGAAAAGAGAGGGGTGAAAAGCAGGAAAGAGGGAAAGTAAAAGAAAGCAGCCATGAGAGAACGGTTACACAGGGACTAAAGACAAAGGCCATAAGGGCCGGGTAGGACACAACCCGTCCAGGCATCAATTTAATGGAGTGCATAAAAAATATTATGCAAATACATCCAAAAAGAAAAGTACATAACAGCATTTCTTCTTTAATGAAAGAATAATAACCTGATTAGACAATTAACCGGCAATGTGAGGGGGTTATTCTGTCCTCCTACTGTGCGTCTTCCCACAACAGCAAAGAAACATTACATTTATCTTCCTCTTATAGACACATCATTGATTAAACTATGTTGATAGTGCGGCCGGGCTCTGTTTGATGTAAGGCGCAGATTGGAAATGAATTAATAAGAGGAAGAATTGACATGTGCACTCAGTGTGCTCGATGATTAACGCTGTGATTAATTGTATGGCTTCCATTCTACTGAGGTACGTGGTGCACTCATGAATAGGCAAGTAATCGTGCATAGAACATCATACATTACAGTGTTATGTCCTAACAAAAGCTCATTCATTTTACTTTGACATCTGTGAAATGGGAATATGACTGTGTATAATTTTTAACAAATACAGTGCAGAATAATGTATTGCAGTTACTCCACCAGGGAAGGTGTTCTGTATTCCCTCTGTTTCTATAAATGCTGAGTTAACTATGATGCGGAACAGATTAACCTTTCTGCCCTTAGGAGATACTCCAATCCCTCAAGAGGAATGGTTTCATTTGGGATCCCATACATCCTGATTTACAATTGTCAATCCCATTTTGTTCACCCTGAAGTCCTAGCAGCTAAAAATAACTGAATTGGCTTATTGTACAAAAAATTAAATGGCTGTAATCTGTGATGCCCATCTTTTTTTATGTGTACTACATGAGAAGCGCTAAATCACATATTGGATCATTGTTAAAATTTTGATCATATAAAAATAAATAAATAAATAAATCCAATTTAAGCCTATGTGTTCAAATAGTAATGTTTTTAGTTGCAATTATTAAATTCAAAGCCAGAAACAGATCATACACGAAGCACATGTATAAAAGAAAGACTGAGACTTCTCCTTTTTTCAAATCCGTTCCTGGCTTTGTATTCAATAATAGAAATACAAACTAGATAAAAATAAAACAGAAAATGTGAACACACATTAGGTTGTACAGTTGCAGGTAAACACAATTTCCGATTCTTCTTATGAGTATTATTATTCCCTTAAAGGGGTTCTCCGGGGCTTAGACATCTTATCCCCTATCCGAAGGATAGGGGATAAGATGCCTGATCGCGGGAGTCCCGCCGCTGGGGACCCCCGGGATCTTGCACGCGGCACCCCATTTGTAATCAGTCCCCGGAGCATGTTCACTCCGGGTCTGATTACCGACGACTACAAGGCTGGCGGCGTGTGACGTCATGCCTCCGCTCCCGTGTGACGTCACGCTCCGCCCCTCAATGCCAGCCTAAGGGAGAGGGCGTGACAGCTATCACACCCCCTCCCGTAAGCTTGCATTGAGGGGCGGAGCGTGACGTCACACGGGGGCAGAGGCGTGAGTTCTTGTCTTTCTGACCAAAGTGCTCTCTGTTCGTGTTACCTCTGTCCGTGTCAGGAACTTTCCAGAGTAAAAGCAAATCCCCATACAAAACCTCTTCTGCTCTGGACTCCAGAAAATACAACTTCATTGGGAGCATACAGCAACTGATAAGTACTGGAAGGATTAAGATTTTTAAATAGAAGTAATTTCAAAATGTAATTAAAAGATAACCAACCCCTCAAGGCTAGTATCAGAGACCTGATACATAGATTAATAATTAAAAATAGTAAGAATTAGGATCGTGCTTCACTTAGATTATGCAAAATTTTATAACATTTTATTAAAATATATAATAAATGCAATATAACCTCATAGCACAGGGCCCTTGTGCAGAGGGCCCTGTGCTATGAGGTTATATTGCATTTATGATATATTTTAATACAATTGTATAACATTTTGCATCATCTAATTGAAGCACAATCCTAATTCTTACTATTTTTAAATATTCATCTATGTATCAGGTCAATGATACTAGCCTTGAGGGATTGGTTATTGTTTACTTATATTTTCTCTTAAAATACCAGGTGTACAACCTCCTTACCTCGGCTAGTTAATTGTGAGCTGCACATCCCCTTTCTTTTGTACCAATTAATTTACAAATATGTTTAACCAGTTGATTTGAAAAAAAAAATTTCCACCGGAATACCTCTTTAATGCCCAAACTTTTTTTTCCATTCTTCCATTGTCGCTTTCCAAGTGCCATAACGTTTTATCCAATCAACAATAAAATTAATATGAGGTTTTTTTTTTTTGCAGGACAAGATGTACTATTATTGCTGCCATTTTTGGGTTCATATATTTGCTTTTACTGGTCAAACAGTAAAAAGGTCAAACTAGTGCAATATATTCTGCCTGTCAACATAAGGTCTCGCTCACCCTGTGGACATTCAGCCGGAGAATTTCCGTAGGCTGAATGTGCGCTTGCAGCAGTTGCCGCCAATATTATCACCACCAAGACCTCTCCATCTTATAGATGACAATGCAGTCTGGTGGAATTCCACTCAAAGAATGACACATGTTCATTCCTTGGGTGCACAGCAGTTCCGCTGTGGTAATTTTGCAGGGTGCACAGAGCCTCAAAATCCCAAACTATAAATTCAGTTGCAAGCTAAATTCCGCAGCGGAATACTGCTGGTGGAATGTCCACAGTGTGAACGAGCCCTGCACAGTAGGGACGCGTACACAGACACCCGTGGCAAGCTTGGGGGCCTTCACAAGACCCCTGGCTGCCATGACAACTGAAGTGGGGGATCACAGGAGCCCTATTTACATGCAGCATGACTTCATAATTGTCACGATTCGGCTGGCTGGAGGTGGATCCTCTGTGCCAGAGAGGGATTGGCGTGGACCGTGTCGGTGGACCGGTTCTAAGTTGCTACTGGTATTCACCAGAGCCCGCCGCAAAGCGGGATGGTCTTGCAGCGGCGGTAGCAACCAGGTCGTATCCACCGGCAACGGCTCAACCTCTCTGACTGCTGAGATAAGCGCGGCACAAGGGAGTAGACAAGAGCTAGGTCGGACGTAGCCGAAGGTCAGGGCAGGCAGCAAGGATCGTAGTAAGGGGCAACGGCAGGAGGTCTGGAACACAGGAACACACAAGGAAACGCTTTCACTGGCACAATGGCAACAAGATCCGGCAAGGGAGTGCAGGGGAAGTGAGGTATAAGTAGGGAAGTGCACAGGTGAAGATACTGATTAAAACCTCATGCGCCAATCAGTGGCGCACCGGCCCTTTAAATCGCAAAGATCCGGCGCGTGCGCCCTAAGGAGCGGGGCCGCGCGCGCCGGGACAGCACAGACGGGGAACGGGTCTGGTAAGCTAGTCGCTAATCGCATCCCGGCTGGGAACATTATCGCAGCGCACCCGGTCGGCAGGTCTGCCAGGGGTGCTGCGAATAGGAGAACGCTGTGAGCGCTCCGGGGAGGAGCGGGGACCCGGAGCGCTCGGCGAAACAGTACCCCCCCCCCCCCTTGGGTCTCCCTCTCTTTTTGGAACCTGAGAATTTGAGGATAAGATCCTTGTCCAGGATGTTGTCCTCAGGTTCCCATGATCTCTCCTCTGGGCCACAATTCTCCCAATCAACCCCCCAATTTTTTTTTTTTTACCTCTGACCATCTTGGATGCCAGAATTTCTTTCACCGAAAAAAGTCAGAGGACCCGGAAACTGGTGTGGGAGAAACAACTTTGGGAGAGAAGTGGTTAAGGATGAGTGGTTTAAGGAGAGAGACATGGAAAGCATTAGGAATACGGAGAGAAGGAGGAAGAAGGAGTTTGTAAGAGACAGGGTTGATTTGGCACTTGATTTTGAAAGGACCAAGATAACGTGGTCCCAGTTTATAACTGGGGACATGAAAGCGGACATACTTGGCGGAGAGCCATACTTTGTCTCCGGGAGAAAAATGGGGGGAATTCTTCTTTTCCTATCGGTATGTTTTTTCATCCGGGATGAGGCCTGTAAGAGAGAATTTTGAGTCTCTTTCCATATGGTGGAGAAGTCCCGAGTCACCTCATCAACAGCGGGCAAACCAGAGGGCATGGGAGTGGGAAGGGGGGGAAGAGGGTGACGGCCGTACACCATGAAGAATGGGGATTTAGCGGAAGATTCAGAGACTCTGAAATTGTACGAGAATTCGGCCCATGGTAGAAGATCTGCCCAGTCATCCTGGCGGGAGGAAACAAAATGTCGCAAATAGTCACCCAGAACCTGATTAATTCTTTCTACTTGCCCATTGGATTGGGGATGATAAGAAGACGAGAAGTTTAATTTGATTTTGAGCTGATTACAGAGGGCCCTCCAGAATTTAGACACAAATTGAACGCCTCTATCCGAGAAGATATGCGTGGGCAGCCCGTGAAGGCGAAAAATGTGTATAAAAAATTGTTTCGCCAACTGAGGCGCAGAAGGAAGACCTGGAAGATTGATAAAATGTGCCATCTTGGAGAATCGATCAACGACCACCCAAATAACTGTGTTGCCATGGGATAAAGTTAAGTCAGTAATAAAGTCCAAACCAAGTTGGGGATCATGGTCGTTCAGGAACAGGCAGAGGATGGAGGAGACCAGCAGGCTTCTGGCGAGGGGTCTTGTCCCGGGCACAGACTGTACAAGCCCGCACGAAATCAACAACATCAACTTCCAGGGTAGGCCACCAATAAAATTGAGAGATGAGCTGGATGGATTTTTTGATGCCAGCATGGCCTGCGAGGTGTGAGGAGTGTCCCCACTTGAGAATCCTGAGGCGCTGGGGTGGAGAGACGAATGTCTTCCCTGGAGGAGTTTGTCTGATGGAAGCTGGAGAAGTGGAGATCAGACAGTCCGGAGGAATAATGTGTTGCGGGGAAGCTTCCACTTCAGAGGCATCCGATGAACCAGAGAGGGCATCAGCCCTAATGTTCTTGTCAGCAGGGCGAAAATGAATTTCAAAGTTAAAACGGGCAAAGAACAACGACCACCTAGCCTGGCGAGGGTTCAGCCATTGGGCAGACTGAAGATAAGAGAGATTCTTGTGATCAGTGTATATAATAACTGGATATTTGGATCCCTCCAGCAGGTGCCTCCATTCCTCAAGCGACAATTTTATGGCCAGTAGTTCTCGATCACCAATGGAGTAGTTTTTCTCCGCCGTAGAGAAGGTCCTAGAAAAGAAACCACAAGTAACAGCATGCCCGGAAGAATTTTTTTGTAGGAGTATTGCTCCAGCTCCCACCGAGGAGGCATCTAACTCCAGCGAGAAGGGCTTAGATGGGTCAGGTCTGGAGAGCGGGAGCAGAAGAAAAGGCAGTTTTGAGATGATTGAATGCGTTTTCCGCTTGAGGAGGCCAGGACTTAGCGTTGGCGTTTTTCTTGGTTAGGGCCACGATAGGAGCCACAATAGTAGAAAAGTGCGGAATAAATTGTCTTTAATAATTGGCAAACCCCAAAAAACGTTGGATAGCACGGAGTCCGGAGGGGCGTGACCAATCCAATACGGCTGATAGTTTATCTGGGTCCATTTGTAGTCCCTGGCCAGAGACTAAGTATCCTAGGAAGGGAAGAGATTGACATTCAAAGAGACATTTTTCCATTTTGGCATATAATTGATTGTCCCGAAGTCTCTGAAGAACCATGCGGACATGCTGGCGGTGTTCTTCTAGGTTAGCAGAAAAAATCATAATATCGTCTAGGTAAACCACAACACAGGTATATAGAAGATCACGAAAAATTTCATTTACAAAGTCTTGGAAGACGGCAGGGGCGTTGCAAAGCCCAAAGGGCATAACCAGATATTCAAAGTGTCCATCTCTGGTGTTAAATGCGGTCTTCCACTCGTTCCCCTCCCTGATGCGGATGAGATTATATGCACCTCTTAAGTCCAGCTTGGTAAAGATGTGGGCGCCTCGTAGGCGATCAAAGAGTTCCGAGATAAGAGGTAGGGGATAGCGTTTTTTTTACTGTGATTTTATTAAGTCCGCGGTAATCAATGCAAGGGCGTAAGGAGCCGTCTTTTTGGAAACGAAAAAAAATCCAGCTCCGGCAGGGGAGGAAGACTTGCGGATAAACCCCTTTTTTAAATTCTCTTGGATGTACTCCGACATGGCTTGTGTTTCCGGAGCAGACAGAGGATAGATTCTGCCCCAGGGTGGAGTAGTACCAGGGAGGAGGTCAATAGGACAGTCATAAGGCCTGTGAGGAGGCAAAGTCTCTGCTTGTTTTTTGCAAAAAACATCAGCATAATCCAGATAGGCCTTGGGGAGACCAGATATCGGAGGAACCACAGGGTCTTGACTGACAGTACAGGGAGCAGGCTTAAGACAGTCCTTGTGGCAAGAAGTACCCCAGTTCTTGATTTCCCCGGTGGTCCAATCGAGGGTTGGGGAATGGCATTGAAGCCACGGTAATCCAAGAAGAATTTCCGAAGTGCAGTTAGAGAGGACCAGAAATTCTATTTTTTCGTGATGGGGTCCGATGCACATTAAGAGGGGTTCCGTGTGGTAACGCACAGTACAGTCCAATCTTTCATTATTAACAGAGGTGATGTAGAGGGGTCTAGCGAGACTGGTCACCGGGATGTTGAACCTGTTGATGAAAGAGGCCAAAATAAAATTTCCTGCAGATCCGGAATCCAAGAAGGCCATAGCTGAGAAGGAGAAGGTAGAAGAATAAATCCGCACAGGCACAGTAAGACGTGGAGAAGCAGAGTTCACATCAAGAGCTGTCTCACCTTTGTGCGGAGTCAGCGTGCGTCTTTCCTGACGTGGAGGTCGGATAGGACAATCCTTCAAGAAATGTTCGGTACTGGCACAGTACAGGCAAAGGTTCTCCATGCGGCGTTGTGTCCTCTCTTGAGATGTCAAGCGAGACCGGTCAACTTGCATAGCCTCCACGGCGGAAGGCACAGGAACGGATTGCAGTGGACCAGAGGAGAGAGGTGCCGGGGAGAGAAACCGCCTCGTGCGAACAAAGTCCATATCCTGGCGGAGCTCCTGACGCCTTTCGGAAAAACACATGTCAATGCGGGTGGCAAGATGAATAAGTTCATGCAGGTTAGCAGGGATTTCTCGTGCGGCCAGCACATCTTTGATGTTACTGGATAGGCCTTTTTTAAAGGTCGAGCAGAGGGCCTCGTTATTTCAGGACAATTCGGAGGCGAGAGTACGGAATTGGATGGCGTACTCGCCAACAGAAGAATTACCCTGGACCAGGTTCAGCAGGGCAGTCTCGGCAGAAGAGGCTCGGGCAGGTTCCTCGAAGACACTTCGAATCTCCGTGAAGAAAGAGTGTACAGAGGCAGTGACAGGATCATTGTGGTGAGCGGTGTGGCCCATGACAGGGCTTTCCCAGACAGAAGGCTGACTACGAAAGCCACCTTTGACCTTTCCGTTGGAAACTGGTCCGACATCATCTCCAAATGCAGGGAACATTGTGAAAGAAAACCACGGCAAAATTTAGAGTCCCCATCAAATTTGTCCGGCAAAGATAAGCGAAGGCTGGATGCGGCCACTCGCTGCGGAGGAGGTGCAGGAGCTGGCGGAGGAGATGATTGTTGAAGCTGTGGTAGTAGCTGCTGTAGCATCACGGTCAGTTGAGACAGCTGGTGGCCTTGTTGCACTATCTGTTGTGACTGCTGGGCGACCACCGTGATGAGGTCAGCGACAACTGGCAGCGGGACCTCAGCGGGATCCATGGCCGGATCTAATGTCACGATTCGGCTGGCTGGAGGTGGATCCTCTGTGCCAGAGAGGGATTGGCGTGGACCGTGTCGGTGGACCGGTTCTAAGTTGCTACTGGTATTCACCAGAGCCCGCCGCAAAGCGGGATGGTCTTGCAGCGGCGGTAGCAACCAGGTCGTATCCACCGGCAACGGCTCAAGCTCTCTGACTGCTGAGATAAGCGTAGTACAAGGGAGTAGACAAGAGCAAGGTCGGACGTAGCCGAAGGTCAGGGCAGGCAGCAAGGATCGTAGTCAGGGGCAACGGCAGGAAGTCTGGAACATAGGCTAGGAACACACAAGGAAACGCTTTCACTGGCACAATGGCAACAAGATCCAGCAAGGGAGTGCAGGGGAAGTGAGGTATAAGTAGGGAAGTGCACAGGTGAAGGTACTGATTAAAACCTCATGCGCCAATCAGTGGCGCACCGGCCCTTTAAATTGCAAAGACCCGGCGCACGCGCGCGCCGGGACAGCAAAGACTGGGAACGGGTCTGGTTAGCGAGTCGGGATGCGCATCGCGAGCGGGCGCGTCCCGCATCACTAATCGCATCCCGGCTGGGAACATTATCGCAGCGCACCCGGTCGGCAGGTCTGACCGGGGTGCTGCGAATAGGAGAACGCTGTGAGCGCTCCGGGGAGGAGCGGGGACCTGGAGCGCTCGGCATAACAATAATTGGATCAATACACCACTAATAGCAGCCGGAACCCACAAAGTATGAAGTGGGCTCAGCCCCTGAGCATGTGCTTTATACAGCAAGTTGGGCGGAGGGCATACTGTCTTTTGTCCTTAACTGCTTAACCCCTTAAGGACCAGGCCATTTTACACCTTAGGACCAGAGCGTTTTTTGCACATCTGACCACTGTCACTTTAAACATTAATAACTCTGGAATGCTTTTAGTTATCAATATGATTCCGAGATTGTTTTTTCGTGACATATTCTACTTTAACGTAGTGGTAAAATTTTGTGGTAACTTGCATCCTTTCTTGGTGAAAAATCCCAAAATTTGATGAAAAATTTGAAAATTTTGCATTTTTCTAACTTTGAAGCTCTCTGCTTGTAAGGAAAATGGATATTCAAAATATTTTTTTTTTTATTCACATTTCCAATATGTCTACTTTATGTTTGCATCATAAAATTGACGTGTTTTTACTTTTGGAAGACACCAGAGGGCTTCAAAGTTCAGCAGCACTTTTCCAATTTTTCACAAAATTTTGAACCTCGCTTTTTTTCAGAGACCAGTTCAGGTTTGAAGTGGATTTGAAGGGTCTTCCCATTAGAAATACCCCACAAATGACCCCATTATAAAAACTACACCCCCCAAAGTATTCAAAATTACAATCAGTAAGTGTTTTAACCCTTTAGGTGTTTCACAGGAATAGCAGCAAAGTGAAGGAGAAAATTCACAATCTTTATTTTTTACACTCGCATGTTCTTGTAAACCCAATTTTTGAATTTTTACAAGGGGTAAAAGGAGAAAATGTATACTTGTATTTGTAGCCCAATTTCTCTCGAGTAAGGACATACCTCATATGTCTATGTAAAGTGTTCGGCGGGCGCAGTAGAGGGCTGAGAAGCGAAGGAGCGACAAGGGGATTTTGGAGAGTACGTTTTTCAAAAATGGTTTTTGGGGGGCATGTTGCATTTAGGAAGCCCCTATGGTGCCAGAACAGCAAAAATAACCCACATGGCATACCATTTTGGAAACTAGACCCCTTGGGGAACGTAACAAGGAATAAAGTGAGCCTTAATACCCCACAGGTGTTTCACGACTTTTGCATATGTAAAAAAAAAAATTTTTTTTTTCACTAAAATGTGTGTTTCCCCCCAAATTTCGCATTTTTGCAAGGGTTAATAGCAGAAAATACCCCCCAAAATTTGTAACCCCATCTCTTCTGAGTATGGAGGCACCCCATAAGTTGGCATGAAGTGCATTACGGGCGAACTACAATGCTCCGAAGAGAAGGAGTGATATTTGACTTTTTGAGAGCAAATTTTGCTCGGGGGGCATGTCGCATTTAGGAAGCCCCTATGGTGCCAGAACAGCAAAAAAAAAACACATGGCATACCATTTTGGAAACTAGACCCCTTGAGGAGCGTAACAAGGAATAAAGTGAGCCTTAATACCCCACACGGGTTTCACGACTTTTGCATATGTAAAAAAATATATATATTTTTTTCACTAAGATGTGTGTTTCCCCCCAAATTTCACATTTTTGCAAGGGTTAATAGCAGAAAATACCCCCCAAAATTTGTAACCCCATCTCTTCTGAGTATGGAGGTACCCCATAAGTGGACCTGAAGTGCACTACGGGCGAACTACAATGCTCAGAAGAGGAGGAGCACCATTGAGCTTTTGGAAAGAGAATTCGTTTGGAATGGTAGTCAGGGGCCATGTGCATTTACAAAGCCCCCCGTGGTGCCAGAACAGTGGACCCCCCCCACATGTGACCCCATTTTGGAAACTACACCCCTCACAGAATTTAATAAGTGGTGCAGTGAGCATTTACACCCCACTGGCGTTTGACAGATCTTTGGGACAGTGGGCTGTGCAAATGGAAAATTACATTTTTTATTTTCACGGATCACTGTTCCAAAAATCAGACACCTGTGGGGCGTAAATGCTCACTGCGCCCCTTATTACATTACATGAGGGGTGTAGTTTCCAAAATGGGGTCACATATGGGGGGGTCCATTGTTCTGGTACCATGGGGGCTTTGTAAACACAAGTGGCCTTCAATTCCGGACAAATTTTATCTTCAAAATCCCAATGGCGCTCCCTCTATTCTGAGCATTGTAGTGCACCCATAGAGCACTTTACATCCACATATGGGGTATGCTCTTACTCAGAAGAAATTGAGTTACAAATTTTGGGGGGCTTTTTTTTATTTTCCCTTGTGAAAATGAAAAATTTAGGGTGACACCAGCATTTTAGTGAAAAAAAATTTTTTTTTTCATTTTCCCATCCAACTTTAATGAAAATTTGTCAAACACCTGTGGGGTGTTCAGGCTCACTATACCCCTTGTTACGTTCCGTGAGGGGTGTCGTTTCCAAAATGGGGTCACATGTCTGTATTTATTGTTTTGCGCTTATGTCAGAACCGCTGTAAAATCAGCCACCCCTGTGCAAATCACCAATTTAGGCCTCAAATGTACATGGTGCGCTCTCACTCCTGAGCCTTGTTGTGCGTCCGCAGAGCATTTTACGCCCCACATGTGGGGTATCTCCGTACTCAGGAGAAATTGCGTTACAAATTTTGGGGGTCTTTTTTTCCTTTTACCTTCCGTGAAAATAAAAAGTAAAGGACAACGCCAGCATGTTAATGTAAAAAAAAAATTTTTTTTACACTAACAGGCTGGTGTAGACCCAACTTTTCTTTTTCATAAGGGGTAAAAGGAAAAAAAGCCCCAAAAATTAGTAGTGCAATTTCTCCCGAGTACGGAGATACCCCATATGTGGCACTAAACTGTTTCCTTGAAATACGACAGGGCTCCGAAGTGAGAGAGCGCCATGCGCATTTGAGGACTAAATTAGGGATTGCACAGGGGTGGACATAAGGGTATTCTACGCCAGTGATTCCCAAACAGGGTGCCTCCAGCTGTTGCTAAACTCCCAGCATGCCTGGACAGTCAGTGGCTGTCCGGAAATGCTGGGAGTTGTTGTTTTGCAACAGCTGGAGGCTCTGTTTTGGAAACACTGCCGTACAATACATTTTTTATTTTTTATTAGGGGGACAGTGTAAGGGGCTGTATATGTTGTGTTTTACTCTTTATTATGTGTAAGTGTAGTGTAGTGTTTTTAGGGTACATTCACACTGGCGGGTTTACAGTGAATTTACCGCTAGGAGTTTGCGCTGCGGTGAAAAATTTGCCACAGCCCAAACTTGAAGCAGAAAACTTACTGTAAACCCGCCAGTGTGAATGTACCCTGTACGTTCACATGGGGGGGCAAACCTCCAGCTGTTTCAAAACTACAACTCCCAGCATGTACTGACAGACCGTGCATGCTGGGAGTTGTACTTTTGCAACAGCTGGAGGCACACTGGTTGGAAAACCTTCAGTTAGGTTCTGTTACCTAACTCAGTATTTTCCAACCAGTGTGCCTCCAGCTGTTGCAAAACTTCAACTCCCAGCATGTACTGATCGCCGAAAGGCATGCTGGGAGATGTAGTTATGCAACAGCTGGAGGGATCGCAACTACAACTCCCAGCATGCCCAGAGAGCTGTTTAGGCTTGCTGGGAGTTGCAGTTTTGCAACATCTGTAGAGCTATAGTTTAGAGACCACTGCATAGTGGTCTCCAAACTGTGGACCTCCAGATGTTGCAAAACTACAACTCCCAGCATGTCCAGACAGCAAACTGCTGTCTGGGCATGCTGGGAGTTGTAGTTTTGCAAGATCTGGAGGTGCACAGTATAGAGATCACTTTGCAGTGGTCTCAAACTGTAGACCTCCAGCTGTTGCAAAACTGCAACTCCCAGCAAGCCTAAACTGCTCTCTGGGCATGCTGGGAGTTGTAGTTTTGCAACATCTGGAGGGTTACAGTTTAGAGACCACTATAGTGGTCTCAGACTGTAGCCCTCCAGATGTTGCTAAGTAACTCACCGGCTTCCGTTGGATCCAGGGAGCTGTGTCGCGGTCCTCTTCTTCCGCCGATCGTCGCCCGCTGCCGCCGCTGATCGTCGCCCGCTGCCGTCGCCGATGGGTAGGTGGATGTTCGGCGCCGGTCCCTGTCGGTTTCCCCGTCCTGCCCCGCCTATTGTGGGAGGGCAGGACGGGGAAACCGAAAGTAAACCCCTCCGCCCCCGATCTGCTATTGGTGGTAGCGTCTAGACCACCAATAGCAGAGATAGGAGGGGTGGCAACTCTGCCACCTCACTCCTATCGCTACAGGGGGATCGTGGGTGTCTAGGACACCCGCGATCCCCCTTCTATTCCGGGTCACCGGGTCACCATAGATCCGTATGACCCGGAATCGGCGCAAATCGCAAGTGTGAATTCACTTGCGATTTGCGCCGATCGCCGACATGGGGGGGTCTAATGACCCCCCTGGGCATTTGCGCGGGGTGTCTGCTGATAGATATCAGCATTCACCCCGGCACGATCCCCGCCCGGCGCGCGGCGGGGACCGAAATTCCCACGGGCGTACAGGTACGCCCTTGGTCCTTAAGTACCAGGGAGCAAAGGCGTACCTGTACGCCCTTGGTCCTTAAGGGGTTAAGGACCACAGTTTTTTCATTTTTGCACTTTCGTTTTTTTTTCTCCTCCTCACCTTCTAAAATCATAACACTTTAAATTTTCCACCTACAAACTCATATGAGGGCTTGGTTTTTGCATTTTGTAACTTTTGGGGACTTTCGTTTCTACACAGCGCACTTTTCAGTAAAAATGACACCTTATCTTCATTCTGTAGGTCCATACAATTAAAATGATACCCTACTTATATATGTTTGATTTTGTTTCACTTCTGTAAAAAAAAATTATAACTTAATGCATGAAAATTAGTAGGTAAAAAATTTCCTCTTCGGCCCCTATAAAATTTGTATTTTTTATATACGGGGCATTATGAGGGCTAATTTTGTGCGCCATGATCTGAAATTTTCATTGGTACCATTTTTGTTTTGATGGGACTTTTTGATCAGGTTTTATAAATTTTTTCAGAGTATACGAAGTGACCAAAAATACGCAATTTTTTTATGTATACGCCATTGACCGTGCAGTTTATTTAACATTATATTTTTATAGTTCGGACATTTACACAAGTGACAATACCACATATGTTTATTTTTATTATGTTTTTATATTTATATATGGAATTTGGGAAAAGGGGGGTGTTTTAAACTTTTAGGGTTAAAAAGGGGTTAATGTGTGTTTTTTTTAAAACTTTTATTAAACTTTTTTTTTTTTTTACACTTTTAGTACTGTTAGGGGAATTTTAGTTGGAATCATTAGGAGGAATAATCTAATTATTAGATTAGATTCCATAGAACCAAATTGATCTGTGTGCTCTGCACTCGATTGATAAAGCTTGGTCCTGCCAGGCTTTATCATTATCAGAGCGGCAGCCAGCAAAGGAACAGAGGTAAGCCCTCCCTCAGCAGTGGATCAAAGTGATCACGCTGCGGGGGGGGAGGGGGCTGGATCGATTCACCACACTGGGCCACCAGGAAGTGTTTACAGGTTCCTTTAGACGCGCTGTCAGCTGTGATAGCGGCAATCTAAAGGGGCAATCGCCGCATGTCGGCTATTGACGCTGGCCCTTGGCTACAAGAATCAGCTGAGGGCCAGGCGGTATGGCGTGGGCTCAAATCGAGAGCCTGTGCAATACCCCTTTAACGGCACAAGGACATGTATACACATCCTTGGTCATTAAGGGGTTAAGGTGGGGGAAATGTAAACATAGTTTAGAGTTAATGAAGTTCTGGCACCTCTGTCCATACAAATAGTCCTCAATAAGCATTGATTTTAACCCCTTAAGGACCAGGCCATTTTACACCTTAAGGACCGGAGCGTTTTTTGCAATTCTGACCACTGTCACTTTAAACATTAATAACTCTGGAATGCTTTTAGTTATTCTGATTCTGAGATTGTTTTTTCATGACATATTCTACTTTAACTTAGTGGTAAAATTTTATCGTAACTTGCATCCTTTCTTGGTGAAAAATCCCAAAATTTTATGAAAAAAATGAAAATTTTGCATTTTTCTAACTTTGAAGCTCTCTGCTTGTAAGGAAAATGGATATTCAAAATAAAACATTTTTGGGTTCACATATACAATATGTCTACTTTATGTTTGCATCATAAAATTAATGGGTTTTTACTTTTGGAAGACACCAGAGGGCTTCAAAGTTCAGCAGCAATTTTCCAATTTTTCACAAAATTTTCAAACTCGCTATTTTTCATGGACCAGTTCAGTTTTGAAGTGGATTTGAAAGGTCTTCATATTAGAAATACCCCATAAATGACCCCATTATAAAAACTACACCCCCCAAAGTATTCAAAATGACATTTAATAAGTGTATTAACCCTTTAGGTGTTTCACAGGAATAGCAGCAAAGTGAAGGAGAAAATTCACAATCTTCATTTTTTACACTCGCATGTTCATGTAGACCCAATTTTTGAAATTTTGCAATTGGTAGAAAGGAGAAAATTTTTACTTGTATTTGAAACCCAATTTCTCTCGAGTAAGCACATACCTCATATGTCTATGTTAATTGTTCGGCAGGTGCAGTAGAGGGCTCAGAAGGGAAGGAGCGACAAATGGTTTTTGGGGGGCATGTCACCTTTAGGAAGCCCCTATGGTGCCAGGACAGCAAAAAAAAAACACATGGCATACCATTTTGGAAACTAGACCCCTCGAGGAACGTAACAAGGGGTAAAGTGAACCTTAATACCCCACAGGTGATTCGCGACTTTTGCATATGTTAAAAAAAAAAATGTTTTACCTAAAATGCTTGGTTTCCCAAAAATGTTTACATTTTTAAAAAGGATAATAGCAGAAAATACCCCCCAAAATTTGAAGCCCAATTTCTCCTGATTCAGAAAACACCCCATATGGGGGTGAAAAGTGCTCTGCTGGCGCACTACAGGTCTCAGAAGAGAAGGAGTCACATTTGGCTTTTTGAAAGCAAATTTTGCTCTGGGGGCATGCCGCATTTAGGAAGCCCCTATGGTGCCAGAACCGCAAAAAAAAACCACATGGCATACCATTTTGGAAACTAGACCCCTCGGGGAACGTAACAAGGGGTAATGTGAACCTTAATACCCTACAGGTGTTTCACGACTTTTGCATATGTAAAAAAAATAAAAAAATTTACCTAAAATGCTTGGTTTCCCAAAATTTTTACATTTTTAAAAAGGGTAATAGCAGAAAATACCCCCCAAAATTTGAAGCCCAATTTCTCCCGATTCAGAAAACACCCCATATGGGGGTGAAAAGTGCTCTGCTGGCGCACTACAGGTCTCAGAAGAGAAGGAGTCACATTTGGCTTTTTGAAAGCAAATTTTGCTCTGGGGGCATACCGCATTTAGGAAGCCCCTATGGTGCCAGAAAGGCAAAAAAAAACACATGGCATGCCATTTTGGAAACTAGACCCCTCGGGGAACATAACAAGGGGTAATGTGAACCTTAATACCCCACAGGTGATTCACAACTTTTGCATATGTAAAAAAAAAAAAAAAAAATTTACCTAAAATGCTTGGTTTCCCAAAAATTTTACATTTTTAAAAAGGGTAATAGCAGAAAATCCCCCCCAAAATTTGTAACACAATTTCTCCCGAGTACGGCGATACCCCATATGTGACCCTAAACTGTTGCCTTGAAATACGACAGGGCTCCAAAGTGAGAGTGCCATGCGCATTTGAGGCCTAAATTAGGGACTTGCATAGGGGTGGACATAGGGGTATTCTACGCCAGTGATTCCCAAACAGGGTGCCTCCAGCTGTTGTAAAAGTCCCAGCATGCCTGGACAGTCAGTGGCTGTCTGGTTATACTGGGAGTAGTTGCTTTGCAACAGCTGGAGGCTCCGTTTTGGAAACAGTGGTGTACCAGACATTTTTCATTTTTATTGGGGAGGGGGGCTGTGTAGGGGAATGTGTATATGTAGTGTTTTTTACTTTTTATTTTATTTTGTGTTAGTGTAGTGTAGTGTTTTTAGGGTACAGTCGCACGGGCGGGGGGTTCTCAGTAGTTTCTCGCTGGCAGTTTGAGCTGCGGCAGAAAATTAGCTGCAGCTCAAACTTGCAGCCGGATACTTACTGTAATCCTCCGCCCATGTGAGTGTACCCTGTACGTTCACATTGGGGGTAGGGGGGGGGAACATCCAGCTGTTGCAAAACTACAACTCCCAGCATGTAGGGTCTATAAGTGCATGCTGGGAGTTGTAGTTTTGCAACAGCTGGAGGCTCCGTTTTGGAAACAGTGGCGTACCAGACGTTTTTCATTTTTATTGGGGAGGGGGGCTGTGTAGGGGTATGTGTATATAGTGTTTTTTACTTTTTGTTTTATTTTGTGTT
Source organism: Hyla sarda (assembly GCF_029499605.1). Lineage (NCBI taxonomy): Eukaryota > Metazoa > Chordata > Amphibia > Anura > Hylidae > Hyla > Hyla sarda. The sequence continues at coordinate 357,841,535 of NC_079190.1, read as the reverse complement.
AGTGTAGTGTTTTTAGGGTACAGTCGCACGGGAGGGGGGTTCACAGTAGTTTCTCGCTGGCAGATTGAGCTGCAGCAGAAAATTTGCCGCAGCTCAAACTTGCAGCCGGATACTTACTGTAATCCTCCGCACATGTGAGTGTACCCTGTACATTCACATTGGGGGGGGGGGGGGGGGGGGGAGGGGACATCCAGCTGTTGCAAAACTACAACTCCCAGCATGTACGGTCTATCAGTGTGCTGGGAGTTGTAGTTTTGCAACAGCTGGATGCACACTGGTTGTGAAACACAGAGTTTGGCAACAAACTCAGTGTTTTGCAACCAGTGTGCCTTCAGCTGTTGCAAAAGCTACAACCCACCAGCATGTACGTACAGCGGAAGGGCATGCTGGGTGTTGTAGTTATGCAACAGCGGGAGGCATACTACTTTGGCTGGGGATGCTGGGGATTGTAGTTATGCAACAGCTGGAGACACACTGGTTTGCTACTTAACTCAGTGTGCCTTCAGCTGTTGCAAAACTACAACTCTCAGCAGTCACCGACAGCCAACGGGCATGCTGGGAGTTGTAGTTATGCAACCAGCAGATGCACCACTACAACTCCCAGCATGCACTTTAGCTGTTTGTGCAAGCTGGGAGTTGTAGTTACACAACAGCTGAAGGTACACTTTTCCATAGAAAGAATGTGCCTCCAGCTGTTGCAAAACCATAAGTCCCAGCATGCCCATAAGGGAATGCTGGGAGTTGTGGTGGTCTGCCTCCTCCTGTTGCATAACTACAGCTCCCAGCATGCCCTTTTTGCATGCTGGGGGCTGTTGCTAAGCAACAGCAGGAGGCTGTCACTCACCTCCTGCTGCTGCTTGATCGCCGCACAGGTCAGTCCCGCCGCCGCCGCCGTTGTCGCTCCTGGGGCCCCGATCCCAACATTAACGCCGGGGATCGGGGTCCCCAGCACCCGGGGTCGTCTTCCCGCACCCGCTCACGTCCTCCGGAAGAGGGGCGACGGCCCCGATCAGCCAGTAATTCCGGATCACTGGGTCACTGGAGACCCGATTGACCCGGAATCTCCGCAGATCGCTTGACTGAATTGTCCAGCGATCTGCGGCCATCGCCAACATGGGGGGGCATAATGACCCCCCTGGGCGATATGCCGTGATGCCTGCTGAACGATTTCAGCAGGCATCGGGCACCGGCTCCCCTCCGGCTAGCGGCGTGGGGCCGGGAATGGACAGGACGTACTCCTACGTCCTCGATCCTTAAGGACTCGGAAACGGGGGCGTAGGAGTACGTCCATTGTCCTTAAGGGGTTAAGTTGAAATACCTACATTGAAACTATCAGTTGTGTATCTACTTAAAATAACTTTGTTTCATCCTAATAGACTTATAAGAGAATTTTAGTCATTTGTAGTGTCGTGCTGCCAGCAGTCTTTAAACTGAGGTACCATGGGAAAAACAGAGCAGCGGAAGACAATGGGGTCCAGAGTTTCTTGACAGTAAGTCTAATCCTAGATTTGTTAAGTAACAATAAGAAAAAACTGCAGACTCTCAAAATCCCTCTAGAGAAAAGGTCTAAAGTTCCATCAACCTTCACAGGATGAGCAGCTACTCTGTGTCAGACAGCAACATCAGGGAAATATAACCCTTGGGAAATATTATATCATCTTAAAATGTGATATTCTACAAGGAAATACAAGAAGTATGCAATACTTTCAGATGTATTGCTATACTGAATGATGTTTAAATTCAGTATACATTAATACTTACTTAATAAAATGTTACTATAACAATCTAAAATTATTTCCACAAAGATTTTTCTTCCATAATGTTTGTACACTTTTAACATACTGTCAGTGCTGGCTCATGTGTTTGTGAACGCGTGAGCTGCCTCCAAGTTCATGTGGAGCTCAAAAAGTTACTACATTTTTTATCTACCCAATATATTATTTATCCATAATACTGCCATAAGTCTAATAGTATATTCTTGCGTGTATTTTTCGTTGTAGTGTTCGCTGTATTTTTATTTGTTTTATTTTTTTAATTAAAATTTTTGGAAATGTTACATCCAGGAACATGACATGGTACTTTGGTGCTCAAGGCAGATAAGACAAATGGTGATAGTGACAAATAGAATACAATTGGTGAGGGACTCAGGGAAGGGCTAGGCAGCCAATCTCACTGACATGCACGTGAGACGTGACTTGCTGATTTCACCTTCATAGCGTGTCACCTTCCTGTGATCAGAGTCATCAATATTGGTTCTCATGCAAGTGTTGCTGTTCATAGTTTTTTTTTTTTTTTTTTGGCCCCATTATGAAGCCCCAAAGCATCTGGAGACCAGGGGAAGGGAGAGGGAATGATGTGATGGCGGGTGGGACTAGAGTTGGCTCATGCAGCTGTCCCATGTGTTGCACATTGTAGAGCTGCAAAAATCAAGATAAAAAAAAACTCAAGCACAGGTAAGAGCAACTGGGGTCCAATTCTGAGAAAGAATTAGTCAGCTGTAAATATCATGGTTTTATGGAGCAAGATGCCTTAAACAGTTTGCTCAGGTACGCCCATCAACAATACCCTACGAAGAGAAGCCTTTAGGGGCAGTAGGCATCAAATGTGGACTCTGGACAGAAGCACTTCAGACTTGCCTTCCCTCTCTGTGCTAGGTAAACTCCACCCCCCCCCCCACCCCCCGGCCTAATTATTTTTTGTTCAAAAGACTCCAGACCCTTCACTATTGCCCTTGTTGATCCTTATCCAAATATAGGACTTTGTGACCATAAAGCTCTTTTTTGTTACACAAATGATAGCGTTCCAGAAGCTGTGAGGTGGATCAAAGGGTTATTGGCCATATTGTAAGTGGGCTTTCTTGTATTATCGGGGCAGTAATGGCTTCTTTTTGGCAACTCGACCATGCAGCCCATTTTTCTTCACATATCGTCATATTGTGCACCTTATAAGAATTTCCCCATCTTTTTTCCAGAGTAGCCTGTATTTCCCCTGAGATATGAGAATTACCTAACCTTGGCTTGATATCAAGAGATCCCTATATTCACAGTTCTTAATAATTGGCATTTTCCAGGATTTGAATACATTTTTATATTCTTTTTCCATCTTTAGCTTAAAGTAAAAAGTTGTTTTTCTTCGCTTGATCAGTCACATTTTCTTAATAAATGCCAGAATTTCACAGTTTCTGTCAGGGTATGAAAACTTTGAGCACAGTTGTATATCACAGACAACATAGCTACAAGGTAATTATCTTTATGTGTGAAAAACCAGTAGATGAGGGACCAATACTGTTATTAAGGAGAACATGTAACTTTTGCAACATGTTTCTTTTTTTTCGACCTCTGAAATACTGGACTTTAACTATATCCTTATAAGCAGGGCACTAGGCACTGAATACGCCACATTAGCATGATTTCACAAGAGTCAAAAGATATTTCATGCAGATCTGTCACAAACACGCAGAAAAAACTATGTCTGTTGTATAAGGATTTTGTTGTAGCTTCAGCGTGGATCTTATCCCTTTACACAAAATGTGGTGAAATCAATTACCAATCCACGAAACAATGCATTGCTGTTGCTGTAAATCTACAGGTAAACTTCACGTCAGTTCTAACCCATGTGGCTTTACCCAAAGGGGAATTTATTTTTTCTTTCGGCCAAGGCAAAAATCGCTGTAATTTTTTTACTCACTGAATTGATGACCCCCTCAACATTGCTTCCATAGTCGAATGCACATAGATGCTAATGGTAAATACAGCCCTGCTTACAAGCCAGTACATAAACCATGAACGTAATAATACTATTAGGAGATTTAAGCAAATAAGAGTAGTAGAAAGGCAGCTTGTGGCTCATTCATTGAAGCCAAATTTTACAGCAGCAATCTATGGTATGTGCCCTAATTTGCCAGGTGTTAATGCCAGGCAGATTTGCCTAGCTCTGATTAACTTTATGTATGCTTAGGAGCAGTGGATTCACTTTTAATGAAAATGTTATCTAAGAGGATAAGAAGTCTGATTGCGGGTGTCCCGCTGCTGCACCCCCCCCCCCCCCCGCATTCTCCTGTAGCACCCAGCGTTCTAAACAATGCATCATCTCACGAGGGGGCATGGCTGTGATTTGACGATCATGGCCTCTGGCTCCAAGTGTTCGGAACAAAATGTGCAGAACGCTGGAGTACCAGAGTATCCCTTTAAGACAATTTTCCTTTAGGACAAGCTTTTCATAATAGCACAATGCTATATTTGGGTACTAATAGTGTAATAAAAACTTTTTTTTTTCTACAGGTGGATAAACCACAATTCTCCATTTTTGGATTTATTGTTTTTATGATGTTACATGTAAGAGAGCTATTAAGAAGGGTTATTGTAAGGCTCCCGTAAGCCCCCATGATGATATGTTTGGGGAGTGGATAAGGTAAGAAAGGTAGACCCTTATCCCTATCTAGCCACTTAGATATGTTTGGCACTATTGACCTGATCCCGGTTGTATTCGGGAATATCTCTGATCCTAGCTATTGTAGGGGACCATGATTATTAGACACAGCCAGTGTCCTATTGTGAGTACATGAGAACAACTTCTGTGTCTGTGTGAACAATATTCTATTACTGCATAGTATTAACAGGCTCCTATGAAGTAGCAGTACATCATGGAGTATGAAGGTGTTATGTTTTTACTAGCGCAATAGACTATGAAATGCAAAAAAAAAGCTATATTTTATTTATATTATTAAGTAACTAATGAAAGACAGGAATCATAAAATGGGATAAGTCACTGGGGAAAATAAGGAACTTCTGTTCTTATTTGTAAAACATAAATACAAATTGGAGCAATATATGGAATAGCAGAATATGCCTTATACATATTTTTATGAGAAGTTAAACAATTTCTAAAGCACATCTGCTATGTAATATGAAATTAGACGGACATTTTTATTTTTTTTATCTTTTTATTTTTTATTTTTTTTACAATAGCTTCTCGTGAATAGTCATTGGAGTTTTTGTCCTGTATCCCTTCCTTTCACATCATATTTTTTCATTCACTAGTAGGCAATACTATATGCATATGGTATGCATATGCAGCTCTCAAAAGGTAGCCATTAGAGATGAGCGAACTTACAGTAAATTCGATTCGTCACAAACTTCTCGGCTCGGCTGTTGATGACTTTTCCTGCGTAAATTAGTTCAGCCTTCAGGTGCTCCGGTGGGCTGGAAAAGGTGGATACAGTCCTAGGAAAGAGTCTCCTAGGACTGTATCCACCTTTTCCAGCCCACCGGAGCACCGGAAAGCTGAACTAATTTATGCAGGAAAAGTCATCAACTGCCGAGCGGAGAAGTTCTTGACGAATCAAAATTACTGTAAGTTTGCTCATCTCTAATGCTAATATTCAAAGGTAGACCTCTTAGCACCTGGTTAAAATTTCTTGAAGCAATGGGCTGACTTCACATCACAAATTCTTACATACGGGGGACTAGATCCGGCTGGGCGATGTGAAAACCGGGCGCTCCCGTATCCCAGCCAGACCTGGCGCCCATCTCATTAATTGGAATGAGCTGAACAGAGTCAAATAGTGACTCCGGTCAGCTCATTTTGCCCCATATCTGGTTTTGTGACCGAACTGAAAACCATAGTATTCCACGGTCCTTTGAGTTCACATTTACCTTTCTTCCACCTGCCGCTGCTGTAATGTCCCTGTAAATTATTAATGTATCCTTCCTGGCATCTACCTGGTGAGTGCTGTACAGCCTTTTCTTTATTGAATTTATTGTGTCACATGTTTCCTATGATTAGCATTCCTGATTAAAGCCAAGGACTTTCAATACTGCTACCTGTGCATCCAGCCACTTACAGATACCCGGGAGTGCCGGATTCTGCTGTGTTTTTTAGTATCCATGTCTTCCACTTTTATGTTTCTTGCCTTACTTATATAAAAAGGTTGATGTATACATTGTACAGAACAAGAACTTTTGCCATTTCTGCCATAACTCATTTCCTCATTGATTGTAAACAGGGTCCTCATTCTTGTTTGATTTGTCAATCAGATCATTTCATTATATACGGTACATGAAGAAGATGATTATTATTTTATAATATTCCACAATGATAAGTTTAAGGCTTTTAGGAAACACTCATATACAGTATACTGTATATACAGGTAATAACGTTACCGAACATTTTTCCTAATACTATTCCGTCGAATGGATTTATTTAGAGACAAGGAAAGTTTCAGTTTAGGCCAGAATCCGGGTGGATTTAATTTGCTTTCTCTCTGCTAATCACAAGAGATGCTCCAGAGTTCTTGAGTCAATAAGATTATCACTTGGTTCAGGAGGGCGCTAGTTTGATGACATTGATGGAAAAACAGATTACTCGCTGGGTAGTGGTGTAATAGCAATTGATTCAGAGTTCAGTTTCGAGAGCTCCTGCACGTGCACCTTAGCTAATGCAGAAATTACACCTTTAACAATACCATTAAATTGGTCAGTTAATGTCATTTCGGAATGAAGGGAAGGTTGATGAGGGCATTTTCCAGAGTGGCGTTCCACAAATAAATATATTGCTAAAAAAAAAAAATATATCAAATTGATTATGGACCTGCTTAATATTCGTGTTCTTATTTATATGTTCAACTGTGAAACAAATAGTTTTGTTGACAAATGCAGAAACTTTATAGTAAAACAACAATAGCAGACGTCTATTTCCTCTCGGTATAGAAGCTATGGTAGGCTACTTAAGTCCCTCTTACATTTGACTGAAGTCCTGCTGATCTGGATGATTGTTGAATCAATTTTCTTCAATTACTTGAATGAATTGGTGAAATTTTCCACTTGAATCAATAAAGAATTTAAACACAGCTCACTTTGAGATTTAAATGTGGCCAGAGATAGCCTATTAACTTATTACCTAGGTATGACTTTCACTATAAGATTACTATATTTTTCTTGGAACCCAATAGTGTTAAAAAATCATTTCTAATTTAGTTAAATTGTTTCTGTTTCATAATTCTTAATTTCTTGCTATTCTGTTTTTCTTTTTTTCTTATTAAAGGAGTTATACTATTCTGACTCTAGGACTCCTACAACTATGATGCGTCTAAGCTTAAATGAAAGAAAATGGAGTAAAGCACATCTGGGGTGCACCCAAAAATCTTACTTTGTGGGGATCTGGGTAGGAGTGGAAGGGGGGTGTTCACAAAAACTGTGATAAGTGAAATGTATAGATTGTATCTGGCTGGTTTTGAGTGCAAATAAAATTGATGGGAGCAATTTAATCACATTGCTGGAATATCTTTTATTTCTGTAAATGTAATGTATCAGGCCAGGCTCTTGGAGACCCAATACATTAACATACTTGGCAACTTTTGTGAAGGGACATCATAGAGTTTAAGAGAGCAAGAACAAGTGCCATGCGACGCATGCCCCACAAAATAGTTCCTTATGCCCTGTCCATTCATATAAACTTATTCTGCTGCTGCTTCTTTCCAGGGACAGGTTAACAGTGTCTGGGGTATGGAGCTGTTAAAGATCACAAGACTCAAGGTTAGAAAATTATTGCTTCATTATGTGACATACAGCTTAAGAGGCTGACAAAACACTATGCATTGCATTGCAGCCACCATCTTGGAGGAGAGAGCAGTGCACAAAAAAGTACTGATCCCGGAAAACCTTCACAAGCGCGATAGAAAGCAAGTGGAGCAAAGCATTGAGCACTGAGATGACCTCAGACAGTGACCTATCGCCTGTTTTACTGTGTCCTGTTGGTGCACTACAAATCCAAGCAGTGTCACCGCAGAACAAGTCCATTAAATCTATCACATAAGTATACCTAGCAAGCTTAGAAAAACAGTGGGTTGATCTGTATTTAAACATACATATGCATTGAAGCTTTGAGTGTAAACCCAGAATAGCCATCTAATGCAAAGTTACGTGTATTTTCTGGGTTTAATCAAACATAATATATTTGTAGCTGAGTATAACATAAATATGCATGAAAAGCATTAAGCATGAACATGAAATAAGCATTTTAGATTACCTGCCTTTTCTGGGTTTAATCAATCATACAGTATTTCCACGTGTGTGCAACATAAATATGCATAAAAGCATTGAGAGGGAAAACTGACTGTCATTTTCTCTGCCACTTTACTAATTGATGAGTCACAAATCACCCAAAAAATATAACAATAACCTCCATATATTTTTCAATAAAAAAAAATCTCATTAAGGAATGGTTGGCAGAGGATGGTGTAGAGGAAAGACCATCCCCCTCAAGTCCTCTGCCAGTAAGCTATTTGTGGCAGCACCAGCTCTGTGGACACTGCTCATTTGCCCAGGCCCAGGACAGATATCAGCAGCAGCCCAGTGCATGGTGGTAGTAGTAGAAGCAAGATCAGTAAAAGTTGTCCATGTCTTCCAGAGTTGTAAGGATAATATTGTCATTGTGGAATGATTGGCTTGTTCCCAGTCATTTCAGGAGGAGAAAGAGTCTGTAATTATGACATAGAAGTAGAAAGACGGCAACTCACCATGTCAGCGTATCAGAAGTGTAAACCTTTATTCCATCTTCGGTGCATAAAACATATACACACATCAGGTAGCTACTACAGACTCACAGGGAACACAGTGATAAGATACAGAGGTTTCCTGCATAAGCATGCCCTTTTTCAAGCTAGATGTTGGTGGATTTATTATCATCTACAGTAACAAGGTACAGTGGAAATGTCCTTCCTAGCCAGTATGTTCCATCCTCTCTGGAACATACAGAGATGGACAGTTAGCTTTTGGAGTGTGTTGCAGATTTGATAGAGGTAGAAGCAGTGGCTGAGTCTAGCACTAGTGGGAATGGTGGTGGTAGGCATGGTGGTGATACTGTAATAAGGCATTATGGTAGATGTACTGAGGGGGAGCAAAGATCCCATGTCAGACATCAGAAGTTCATGCTTAAAGGAGCTGCAGGGACAGTGAGGAGAAGTTGCTGCATTTGTAGGCTGGAGAAAAGAATTCTGCCATGTAGAAATTATTTTCTACCTTAAAAAAGCAGACAATGTGGCACTGTGCAGTCTCTGCAAACACAAAGTAAGCTCTGACCAGGATTTAAGTATATATGGAGGAGACTTATCACATTTTTTGTAGAGGAAGATTTGTGCAGTTGCTCATAGCAATCAGTCAGATTGCTCCTTTAATTTTCAAAAAGGCCTTTGAAAAATGAAATGGGTTATCCACCATAAGTGGATTTTAGTACGTACCTGGCAGACAGTAAAGGACATGCTTAGGAAGGATCTGCGCTTGTCTTGGGGCTAAATGGCTATGTTGTGAAATTACCTTAACACTGTGGATAGCTGTTTGTGAACTGCTATTTCCTGTTTGACTTTTCTTTTTTTGACTACAAATCCCACAATTCCATCTTCCTCCCTCCCACACATCAGCCACCCCACCCATTGAAACATAACTGAACTGCATCCATTCAAATCAGTGTGGTTTTCAATCAGGGAGCCTACTGCTATTGCAGATTGATCTCTCTCCCACCAACCGATCCCTCCACCCATTGAAGCAGACAGGCTCCCTGTCATCAGCTGACTAGTGAGTCAGGTCTCGGCCACATTGCAAGCTGGCAAAAATCTGAGACAACAGTCATTTTGTATGCTGGTAAAAATAAATATTGGAGTGAAAATCACAGAAGAATTGTGAGAAAACCGTCACACATAGGTACAGGACACTATATTATGAACTACACTAACTTTAAAAAAATAATAATCCGGGAATACCCCTTTAAAAAGCAGCCTGATTGTTTGCTATGGGCAAGCCTGTCAGTCATCTATGTCATACAAACAGTATTTACCCAGTCACGATGTTGTAGTGTGGTTCTATTTGCACTTAGAAAAGTTGATGGTGGTGAAGACATAACTGTACCATCTTGTTGACTCCACAACATGTAAGCAACTAATTGGTTGTTCGTGTGCAACACAGTGCATATCAGAATATATGCTTGAAATAGTAGCTATGGCCATGGCCATAGCTGGCTAGTAAAACTCCCACCAGTCCACCACTTCCTGTTGTCTGCTGGCTACTAAAACTTCCACCAGTCCACCACTACTTGCTGGCTATTACAACTCCAATCAGTCCACCACTGCCTGCTGTCTGCGGGATACTACAACTTCCACCAGTCCACTACTGCCTGCTGTATGCTGGCTACTACTCTTTCCACCAGTCCACTACTGCCTGCACTCAAATGGCTACTGCAACTTCCACCAGTCCAACACTGCTGCAAACCGGGAAAAAAAATGGACAAACCCTCCAAGCCGAACTTTAAAAATGTTTGCTCAACTCTTCTATTAAACTATCAGTCTTTGTTTAACTTTGAGATTCCCTTTAATCTGGCCCTTGTACCAGAGGTTGTATTCACAAATTCACAAATTGCCACATGGCAAAAAGTACCAACTACTATGATTTATTCATGCAGCAATAAGAATTTTACCGCTCTGTCACAGTAGAAATCAAACTATCGCAAAAAGTTGATAGCTAGCTGGGAAGACGGGCACCAATCAAACACAGGATATAGCACACTAACAGGAATTCCTTCACTATGAAATGCAGGGAATCTATTGCTCAGGCAAAGTTGGAGCATGTGTTTCTGCATTAAATAGGTGGTGCAGGAAGGTGGTTGGCCAAGGGCAAGTTTAAAGTGTGCACACAGCTCCTTAAGAACCAAGGAGCATGCATGTACTCTATATACAGGCAGAGAAACCGCAGCAAAAGGAAAGGCAGGAGAGGAAAGAGAATATGAGGGAAGATCAGGCCATGATGATGAGAAGTAAATTGGCAGTTGTGTCTTTTGGGTGACACTACAGTTGGTTACCTCTTAATGTATTGTCTTGTGGTTGTGGTTATTTCCCAACCTTTAAAAACAGTACACTTTTCTGCAAACTCCAGAATTGTTTCTTCCACACAAAAACTTCATAACATAAGCCTAGATCATTCTAGATACTTTAGCCTAATAGGAAATACCATCAACCAGAGCTGTAAACTTTCAGTTCCAGAAGACTAGAATAATTCAGGAAATGAATCCAAACTGTAATTTTACCATAATTAATTTCTGCCCTGAAATGGATTCATGCTCTTGGTGTCTCCCTCTTTTTTGCATATTGACAGTAGATAGAAAGGAAGGAATGAAATGTGAGCAAGCTTGCAGAAACAGTGGCCAGTTACTGGGTTTCTTTTCCATTGCATCTGCAATACAACCTGGTAGTGATTTAAAGGGTTATCCACCATAAGGTGATTTTAGTACATACCTGGCAGACAGTAATGGACATGCTTAGGAAGGATCTGCGCTTGTCTTGGAGCTAAATGGCTATGTTGAGAGATTATCATAACACTGTGTCTAGCTTTTTTTGAACTGGTATTTCCTGTTCCTTTTCTTTTTTTTACTACAAATCCCACAATTTATTTTTCCTCCCTCCCACACATCAGCCACCCCACCCATTGAAACATAGCTGCATCCGAGCTTCATCCATTCAAAGTCCTGTGGTTTTCAATCAGGGTGCCTACAGCTGTTGCAGATTGATCTCTCTCCCACCAAGCGAACGCTCCACCCATTGAAGCAGGCAGGCTCCCTGTCATCAGCTGACTAGTGAGTCAGGTCTCGGCTGCATTACAACCAGGGAAAAATCTGAGACTACAGTAATTTTGTATGCTGGTAAAAATAAATATTGGAGTGAAAATCAAAGAATTGTGAGAAAACCATCACACATAGGTATAAACACTATATTATGAACTACACTAACTTTACAGCCCCTTTAGCATAGTCAAATATAAAAAAAAAAAAAACTGGAATACCCCTTTAAGCCAATATCACATCAGCATTTTTTTCATTCGTATTATGGCCACAAGTCTGTGCCTGGCTGCAAGTCTGATGAGATGACTAGATCTGTCCTTAGCCCACGGCTTGCGGCCATAATATACATTCAAAAATGTATCTTTAATACACCAATGTGAAATCCCCCATAGGAAGCTGCACAGGTCTGTAGCACAAAGAGTTGAACTGAACTTTTAATAAAGATTTAGCAAAGGTACCTACTGTATATCATGATCTAATAGCACTTTAAAGTTTTTATTCTTCTCTGGAGGTATGCTTGAACAAAGCTACAGATGTGTTTAAATCCATAAACTTTTCTCTGTGGTACACCAGCCAAACTTAATCTTGTGAAGCCTGCATTCAATAAAAGTACCAAATAAGTGTCACAATACATTGTATGTCAAGGCACTTGGCAATTTGTGTTTCTATATGATCATGAAAAAGAGGAGTGTAGCTGACGCACACCATCCTTCCATGTGAGATATTAGTCTCAGGCCACCTAGTTTGTTACCAAGGGGACTTTCGTGAGCAAAGAAGGAAATTTGGAATAAGAGCAGTAGTAGTTATGCTTAGTGAAAATTAGTGAATTTTTTGGTTCAGTTCGGTTTTGCGAATTCAACTGAACCCTGGTAAAAGGTTGTAGTTCTGAATTAGTTTTGTCCAAACCTGTACTCCACCAATAGCCCATAAATGTGTGTATAACATTGTCTAAGAGCCCTAAGAGTCCTATATAACACTGTTAGGTCAACTAAGAGTGAGTGGTCAGATTCTGAGCAGTTTTTAATGAAAGTTAAATTCAAAGCTATGGCATGCATGGCTATGGGTAAACTGATGGTACCCGGTTGTAGCTAAATGGTTGAATGAAAACACACATTTTAGAATTAAAGGGGTACTCCACTGGAAAACATTTTTTTTTCAAAATCAACTGGTGCTTGAAAGTTAAACAGATTATTCTATTTAAAAATCTTAATCCTTCCAGTACTTATCAGATGTTATATGCTCCACAGGAAGTTATTTTCTTTTTGAATTTCCTTCCTGTCTGACCACAGTGCTATCTGTTGACACCTCTGTCCATTTTAGGAACTGTCCAAAATAGAAGCAAATCCCCATAGCAAACCTCTGCTGCTCTGGACAGTTCCTGATATGGACAGATGTGTCAGCAGATAGCACTGTGGTCAGACACAAAGGAAATTCAAAAAGAAAAGAACTTCCTGTGGATCATACAGCAGCTGAAAACTACTGGAAGGATTAAGATTTTTTAATAAAAGTAATTTACAAATCTGTTTAACTTTATGGCACCAGTTCATTTAATTACAATAAAAAAAACATTTTCCAGTGGAGTACCCCTTTAATTTCAAGAAATGTTTATTTTTTTGGTGGCAGATACCAGCAATGTTTATGTGAACATAGAGGTATCAAAAGAAGCAATAGCTTTTTCCAAATGGTCCACAAATTATCCCTTTTTGGTAGTAAAACAGGTCTTGTGTCTGGAAAGTAAAGAACCATTGGCTTTTACATGCTGTATAAAATTAGTTCCATTTTGGGGTGTTGCAACAGGATTGGCATCCTAGTAAGTGCATAAAAGTGACTCAAGACCCTCTATGCACAGCTTTTTCACAATTTGTGTAAAACAAAAAACTGACACACTTAACATCCAATGAAAACATGTTGCACTGCAGTGCTGATGTATTATTTATTTATGTGTTTCTACTCTCATCGTTGTTGTTTACCCCTTAACCCCTTAAGGACTCGGGGTTTTTCCGTTTTTGCACTTTCGTTTTTTTCTCCTTACCTTTTAAAAATCATAACCCTTTCAATTTTCCACCTAAAAATCAATTTTATGGCTTATTTTTGCATCGCCAATTCTACTTTGCAGTGACATTAGTCATTTTACCCAAAAATGCACGGTGAAACGGGAAAAAAAATCATTGTGTGACAAAATCGAAAAAAAAAACGCCATTTTGTAACTTTTGGGGGCTTCCGTTTCTATGCAGTGCATATTTCGGTAACAATTACACCTTATCTTTATTCTGTAGGTCCATACGGTAAAAATTATACCCTACTTATATAGGTTTGATTTTGTCGCACTTCTGGAAAAAATCATAACTACATGCAGGAAAATTTATATGTTTAAAAATGTCATTTTCTGACTTTTTTATTTTTCCACGTACAGGGCGGTATGAGGACTCATTTTTTGCGCCGTGATCTGAAGTTTTTATTGGTATGATTTTTGTTTTGATCAGACTTTTTGATCACTTTTTATTCATTTTTTTTAATGGTATAAAAAGTGACCAAAATACGCTTTTTTGGACTTTGGAATTTTTTTGCGCGTACGCCATTGACCGTGCGGTTTAATTAATGATATATTTTTATAGTTCGGACATTTACGCACGCGGCGATACCACATATGTTTATTTATTTATTTTTTTCACACTGTTTTATTTTTTTTATGGGAAAAGGGGGGTGATTCTAACTTTTATTAGGGAAGGGGTTAAATGACCTTTATTAACACTTTTTTTTACATTTTTTTTGCAGTGTTATAGGTCCCATAGGGACCTATAACACTGCACACACTGATCTTCTATGCTGATCACTGGCATGTATTAACACGCCTGTGATCAGCATTATCGGCGCTTGACTGCTCCTGCTTGGATCTCAGGCACGGAGCAGTCATTCGTCGATCGGACACCGAGGAGGCAGGTAAGGGCCCTCCCGGTGTCCGATCAGCTGTTCGGGACGCCGCAATTTCACCGCGGCGGTCCCGAACAGCCCGACTGAGCAGACGGGATACTTTCAGTTTCACTTTAGAAGCGGCGGTCAGCTTTGACCGCCGCTTCTAAAGGGTTAATACCGCACATCGCCACGATCGGCGATGTGTGGTATTAGCCGCGGGTCCCGGCCGTTGATGAGCGCCGGGACCGAAGCGATGTGATGCAGGATCGCGGCGCGATCCCGCTTCATATCGCGGGAGCCGGCGCAGGACGTAAATATACGTCCTGCGTCGTTAAGGGGTTAAGGACACAGCCCATTTTGGCCTTGAGGACACAGGAAATTTCCATCTTTGCATTTTCTCTTTTTCCTCCTTGCCTTCTAAGTGCCATAACTTTTTTTTATTTTTCCCCCTACAGACCCACATGAGGGCTTGTTTTTTGTGTGACCAATTGTACTTTGTAATTATATTTTACCATAAAGTGAAGGGCAAAAAAAGTATTATTTGAGGAGAAAAACTAAACAAAAAAAAAAAAACACAATTTTACAACTTTTATTTTTTTATTTTTTTTTTCGCAGTACATTTCATTATAAAAATGATACCCTATCTTTATTCTGTAGCTCAATGTGATTAAACTAAACCAATTTATATAGTTTTTCTATTATTGTACTACTTTAATAAGAAGTCATACTTTATTGAACAAAATCAGTGTATTTAAAAATGTTCTGACCCCTATAACTTTGAAATCTTTCCATTTACAGGAATGTGTGAAGGCTTATTTTTTGCGCCATGATCTGTAGTTTTTATCGGTAGTATTCATGTTTTGATGTTTTTGTTTTTTTATAATTTTTTTCTGATATATATGATTAAAAACCTATATTTTTAGACTTAAGGATTTTTTTTTATATTTACGTTGTTCACCATACGCGATCATTAACAAAATATTTAAATAGATCAGACATTTCCGCATGCGGCAACACCAAGTATGTTGATTTATTAATGTTTTTTTGTATTTTTTTTTTTTTATGGGAAAAGAGCAGAATTTTATTTTTATGGTGGGAAGGGCTTATTTACTTTTATTAAAACCTTTTTTTATTTTTGTTTTTACATTTTCATAGTCCCCACTTGGGAATATTTTTTGCAATCTTTAGAGTGCAGATACTGATCAGTGCTATGCATATTAGTGTTATCGGCGATCTACTTCTATGGTCTGCTCGATGGTAGACCTGAGAAGAAGACCGCATGATGGCAGCAGAAGGCAGGTAAGGACACCTCGTCTGACCATCTCAGCTGATCTTATCCCTATGGCTGTGCTGCAGGCGATCAGATCAGCTGATCATCTGATGAGTTAATGGCAGCGGAAAGCAGCCAGGACCCGCAGTCTAGGATGCGAGTGCAGCTTCTGCACTCACTTCATAGCCACGGCGCAATGTACATGTATGTCCTGACATGCTAAGTTCCAGGCGCCCAGAGTGTACCTTTACATCCTGCGTCCTCTAGGGGAATAATGCTTAGTGTCTTTTAGTGAGATCTTCACCTAACAACAGCTATGTCTAAAATGACTGCTGAAGCTATGTGTATAGGCTTTTATTGTGGCTTTCACATAAGATGGTAGACCCGAGAAGAAGACCCCATTAAGGCAGCAGAAGGCAGGTAAGGAGACCTCGGCTGACCATCTCAGCTGATCCTATGCCCACGGCTGTGCAGCAGGCGATCAGATCAGCCACCTGAACCTGATCATCTGAGAGGTTAATAGCAGCTGAAAGCAGCCGGGAGACGCCGGGACCCGCAGTCTAGGATGCAAGTGCAGGGATAGTGAGATTGAGAGAAAATGTACAATTTTGGGTGTAGTTCACAGTGACTTTGTGCTGCAGCATTGGTATGTACTGCTGGTGTTGTGCATAAATACTTTTTTAAGCATACTGTAGCACATTTTTCTGCCTTCATAAGTGCAAAGCACACATGTACATCTAAGTGGTGTACTATTTTGTTCCTGTTAAAGTCTCAAGGGCCTAGATATTGTGAAAGGTCAGGCAAAAGTACTCACCAACTGGGGTACATAAATACTTTTTTAAGTGTACTGTAGCACATTTTTGTCCCCTCATAGGTGCATAGCACTCATGTATATCAAAGTGGTGTACTATTTTGTTCCTGTCAAAGTCTCAGGGGCCTAGATACCGTGAAAGGCCAGCCAAAAGTACACACCTGCTGCTGTTCTAGACAAATACTGTTCTAAGCGTAGTAAAGCATATTGTACTCCTCTCATATACAGACTAAGTATCTCAGGTAGAGAAGTGCCAGGATGTGTACAGAGGAGTGACAGAGGACTAAAATCATCAGGCACAGGCAGAGGTCACTCACAGCAGACTAGGGGTGAGTGGCAGCAGGAGTGAGGAGGCAGCGAGAGGCCTGATCTCCAGATATCAGCTAGCGGTGATGTCTTGACCAGCAACCCATCTGCCATTATCGATTGGTTAACACTGTCATCCACTTCATCACAAGTGACATCTGATACCCCCAGTCAACAGTCGGTGGGTTCCTCAGACACAACCCTCAGTTGGCATGGCCCGGGAGCAGTCCCTGTCCTCCCATTGCCTCTCTCCTATGCTCTTCCCTCCCCTACAGAAGTATCTTATGCTGTGGGTTCAGCTCCACTATTCACTGAGGACGGTCTACTAGAGGACAGTCAGCAGCTACTGCCCCGCCAAGAAGGGGAGGAGACATCTGCTGCTGCCTCCGCTAGGCGGGCAAGCAGTGATGAGAAGAGTGACGTGGGAGGTGGTGTTGCCAGCGTTCAGGGTCCTGAATCAGACACTGTTGAGGAACCTGAGGAGGACATCAGTGACAAGCAGACACTTGTTGATGATTATGAAGCCGATCGCAATTGGGAGCCGGGTGCAGAAGGGGCTTCATCAGCATTAGGAGAAGAGGGTTGCAGGTGGGTTGAGGCAGCAACAGAGCCAGCAAGGTGGTAGCATGGTTGGAAGTCAGCATGGTGGCAGAAGTGGAAATTCTGTAGCCAAATGTGCCCGGGGGAGACCACCTGCTTTGCGGCAGCCTACCTTCCCGGGAGGTAGGGAAACAGAGGTTCCTGGAGATGGCGGCAGTAGAAGTCAATTAGTGCGGACTGTTAGTGGGAAAATCAGTTACTCGGCGGTGTGGCAGTTCCCCTTCAGAAAACCATGTGTGCAGGGTACGGCGGCATCACGCTGTTCGTCACATGATTTGCTTTGGCGAACAGAGTCACACAGGGGAGGAACTGCTAAAAGTCCTTCATAAAGAAATCCGGAGCATGGCTTACTCCACGAACACTAAAAATGGGAACAATGGTGACTGACAACGGGAAGAACATCTTGCCTGCGCTGCGAAAAGGAAGGCTGAGCCATGCGGCCTTCATGGTATACATGTTCAATATGGTTGTCAAGCGGTTCCTGAAGTGTACCCCCCATTTGCAAGACATTCTAACAATGGAAAGGAACCCTCCTTGAGCTGCAGCGTCAGAATGGTGTCCCCCAACATAGTCAGATTTGCGACATTGCCACACGTTGGAATTCTACCCTCCATATGTTGGACCAACTATACAGAGAAAAGCCATCCCCAATTTCCTGATGATCCAAGCGGATAGGGGGACTCCCCTGTGTAACTTCAATGTCAACCAGTGGCAGCTCATATGTGACACCTGCCGTTTGCTCAGACCCTTTGAGGAAGCCACATTATTAGTCAGTCGCCAGTATTAGGGGATGAACAACGTCATTCCGCTGCTTCATATCCTGCAACAAGTGTTGGAAATGGTGGCTGATCAGGGCAATGAAGACATGGCACCTACATCTCATGACCACATGAGCCCTGTGGGGGCTGACCTGGAGGAGGAGAAGGAGGGGGAGGGGCACAGTGGAGCACAGCTTAGGTTTTGTGAAATGGACGTTTTTTCTAGTCAACTGAATGGAGAGGAGGAGCAGGAGCAGCCAGAGGAGCTCTGAGGAAGGAGAGACAGAAGAAACAGACGCACCGTGGCAGTATGCAGTGGAGATGGAGGCAGGGAGTCCCTCCGAGTCACTTGCACAAATGGCACAATGCATGTTCCGTTGCTTGCGTAGTGGCCACCTAATAGTCCCCATTTGGCAGCGGGATTACTTTTGGCTCTTCACCTTATTGGTCCCTCGTTTCTGGCACAAAATGAGTGTCTTTCTTACACCCACACTGAGGTCGAGAGTCCCAAGGCATCATTTCTTTGCAAAGAAGGCAGTACCAGCCCTGCACAATTTTGTGGAAGAGAAGGTGAGCCAGTCTTTGAGCCTGTCGGTGTGTACTAAAGTGCACAGCAGCATCGACGTCTGAAGCTGTATCTATGGTCAGGAACAATACATGTCCTTTAAGGCCCACTGGTTGAATGTGGTTCCTGCACAGCCACAACAGCAACATGGACAGGTCACGCCGCTTCCTCCTCAATGCTCTCAGGCCTTTGGTTCTGTGACAGTGTGTGACTCCGCCTCCTCATCCTCCACCGTGTCCTCAGCCTCCACTGCCCATACAAGTCTCAGTGGCCCTCCAGCATACCATGTGTGAAGGGCACGACATTGTCACGCTGTTCTTCACAGGGTTTGCATTGGGAACGAAGTCACACAGGGGAGAAACTGCTAAAGGTCATTCATAAAAAATCCGAGCATGGCTTACTCCATGAAAACTGGAAATGGGGCCCATGGTTACTGACAATAGGAAGAACATCTTGTCTGCGCTGCAACAAGGAAGCCTGAGACATGCGCCCTGCATAGCACACATGTTCAATTTTGTTGTCAAGTGGTTCCTGAAGTGTTCCCCACATTTGCAAGACATCCTAACAATCCAAAGGAAACTTTGCATGCACTTCAGCCACTCATACACCGCAAAGCGCACCCTCCTTTAGCTGCAGTGTCAGAATGGTGTCCCCAACATAGTCTTATTTGCGATGATTCCACACATTGGAATTCCACCCTCCATATGTTGGACCGACTATACAGAGAAAAGCCATCAACAATTTCTTGATGATCCAAGCGGGTAGGGGGACTCCCCTGTGTAAGCTCATACGAGACACCTGCCATTTGCTCAGGCCCTTTGAGAATGATTAGTCATATTATTAGTCAGTCGCCAGGATTACGGGATGAACAACGTCATTCCACTGCTTAATTTTCTACAACAGGTGTTGGAAATGATGGCTGGTCAGGGCACTGGAGACGTGGCTCCTACATCTCACTGCCACATGAGCCCTGTGGGGGCTGAACTGGAGGAGGAAGAGGGGGAGGGGCACAGTGGAGCACAGCTTAGGTTTCGCATAATGGGCGTACTTTCTAGCCATCTGACAGGAGAGGAGCAGGAGAAGCCAGAGGAGCTAGAGGGTTGTGAGGAAGGCCAAACAGAGGAAACAGACATGCCGTGGCAGTATGCAGTGGAGATGGAGGCAGGGAGTCCCTCTGAGTGACGTATACAAATGGCACTATTCATGCTCAGTTGCTTGCTTAGTGACTGCAGAATTGTCACCATTCTCCAGCGGGATTACTTCTGGCTCTCCATCTTATTGGACCCTCGCTTCCGGCATAAAATGAGGACCTTTTTTACACCTACTGAGAGAGAGGACAAACTGACCTACTACAGAGACATCCTACATAGTTAGTTGGCCAATGCCTATCAACGCGATCGTCCATCCTCTCGCAGGTTGTACTCGGGGGGCCCTCTGCGCTCCCCTTCCACTGCCATGGCTGTGGGGGAGGGGTGGGGTGGCAGGAGCAGTACCAGCTCCATCAGCTGCAGCCTGAGTCTACAGTCACTGATTAGTAGCTTTCTTCACCTGCATAGTGAAGCAACTCATCAGCAGCAGGTAGACCTGGAGCAGGACCTGAAACAGCAGGTGGTGGTGTGGTAAGCCTCGGGGGGTGTAGGGTAGCTGGGGTGTTGCTGATCAGGTGTCAGGGGTTTATCAACCCTTGTCACTCGTGACACCAGGGGGAGGGTTAAATGCTGAGGTAATGCTTGGCCTATCGCCACCCTTCCCAAGAGCGATCGGTGAGTGCAGAATAATGGATTGTCCACAACCAGTGCTTAGCTGAAAACTTGTTGAAACTTTACTGAAGATTTTCTGTAACATGCAGCAATAATCGTGATTGACAGGTGGTTGGGACCTTGTAAGTTCTCTTTAGCTTAGGAGGATTTTTGTAGCATAGATCCGCTGGATTTAGGGGTAGGTTTATGTCCAGTGATCTTGCGGAAGATAGCGGGGAATTGTAAGAACTCACAGTCTTTGGCACAGGCTGAGGTTGCAAGGCTTTGGCCTAGTAATTGTCTTTGGAAGTTGCAGAGGTCCTACCTCATCCAGTTTCAGCAACCCAAGAGAGAGATTATTGGCTGCAGCTCCCTTATATGGGCAAGGGCTGGGCGGTTTTGGATTGGTCCATAACAGCTGTCACTCACCGTTACATGGCATTGTGGGTGAACACCTGACACAAGAACCACCGAAGGTCCTTCAACAAACCATAGAGTTCTGAACACCGAGTCACATGACCTAAGGTCCTGCAACGCTAACAGGTAGGCATTTAAATATACATATTTACACTGATATTTATATGAATATTAGCTAACTGAGGGGTGACGAGGGGCTAACTAGAAAAGAGGGACCCCACCGTTCCTAGGAACTCTGACTTTGGGGACCTCTACCAAGGTACGGTATGCAATACGGTACCGGGAAACCACAGTGGCATACCTTGTGATGACCATACCAACACACCTTGAAGAGCCGCTGGACTTCTGGGCAGCCAAACTTGATTTTTGTCTGCAACTAGCAGAGTTTGCCCTGGAAAAGCTGTCCTGCCTGACCAGTAGTGTGCCATCTGAGCGGGTGATTAGTTCGGCGGGGGCCATAGTCACCTCAAGGAGAACTCGTCTGTTCAGGAGAAATGTGGAGAGACTGAGGTTTGTGAAGATTAATCAGGCATGGATCAGCCAGGATTTCCACCCACCAATGCTTGATGCATCAGAGTAGATTGCCCATGGTGCCACACCAACACTTCACAAATATGGATAGTGCAAAACATGTTTAAGATGCTGCTCCCCAGTTACAAACATTCCTCTGCATCAGAACTTTTTTCACCCACCTTCATCATCGGGTACTGGTATTGCCATCCACCGTACCACTCTGTCACCGGTTCACTTTCAGGACTCCTGATGCTGCTGCTGCCACCTCCAGGCTGTCTCATTCTGCCACCATATGGTCTCCTCATGCTGCCGCCACCTCCAGGCTGTGTTATTTAGCCATCATATTGTCACGCCGATTTAGCCATCATATTGTCACGGCGTTCCTCTGGCTGCAGCGCTCCGGTCGGCATTGCTGACCGCGAGCGCTGCTCTCTGCGATCCGAGGCACGGCTCGTGTCCGCCCTCGGATTGCGCCCCGTCTCATTCACCTCTCGCCCCCGTCTGCTTCCTCCCGGCGCGCGCGGCCCCGCTCCCTAGGGCGCGCGCGCGCCGACTTGCTTAAATTTAAAGGGCCAGTGCACCACTAATTGGTGCCTGGCCTAATCACTCCCTAACCTATAAAAACCCTCTTCCCCTTCCTCTCCTCGCCAGATCTTGTTGCCTTGTGCCCTGAGAAAGCATTATAGTGTGTCCCAAGCCTTCTGCTGTTGCCCCTGACTACGAACCTCGCTGCCTGCCCTGACCTTCTGCTACGTCTGACCTCGCCTCTGTCTAGTCCTTGTGTACCGCGCCAGTCTCAGCTGCCAGAGAGGTCGAGTCGCTACTGGGGAACACGACCTGGTAGTTACTGCCGCAGCAAGTCCATCCTGCTTTGCGGCGGGCTCTGGTGAACACCAGTAACTGCTTAGAACCGATTCCCCAGTACGGCCCGCGTCATCGCCTCTCTGGTACAGGGGATCCACCTCCTGTGTCATCACCAGCCGCTAGCCCGGATCCTGACACATATGTTCTCCTCATGCTGCCACCAACTCCAGGCTGTGTCATATAGCCACCATATGGTCTCCTCATGCTGCCACAAACTCCAGGCTGTGTCATTCAACCACCATATGGTCTCTTCATTCTGCCGCCACCTCCAGGCTGTGTCAATCAGCCACTATATGTTCTCCTCATGCTGCCGCAAACTCCAGACTGTGTCATTCAGGCACCATATGGTCTCCTCATGCTGCTGCAAACTCCAGGCTGTGTCATTCAGCCACCATATGGTCTCCTCATGCTGCCACCACCTTCAGGCTGTGTCATTCAGCCACTATATGGTCTCCTCATGCTGCTTGCACATTACTTAAAAAGTTTTAAGGTAGCACCAGCTACCATAAATCTTCAATTTAAATTTGAAAATTCATCTTTCAATCTTAGGGATTGCAAAGTCATATTGTCTCCTCATGCTGTCGCCACCTCCAGGCTGTGTCATTCAGCCACTATATGATCTCCTCATGCTGCTGGGACATTGCCTAAACATTTTTATGGTAGCACTAGCTACCAGAAATTTTTTATCTTAGGGATTGTGAGGCCCTATGGTCTCCTCATGCTGCCGCCAATTCTAGGCTGTGTAATTCAGCCACTATATGGTTTCCTCTTGCTGCCACCAATTCCAGGCTTTGTCATTCTGCCAGATCATGGTCTCCTCATGCTGCTGCCATCTCTAGGCTATGTCATTTATTTTATTAATAAATCTTACATTTCAATTTCAAAAAATCGATAGAGCGATAAAAATAAACCATAACTGATTAAATGAAACATTCACACTTTCACAGTCAGGGGTGGAACCGGTGGTATCTTGCTTGGCGGAGGACCGCCAACTCGATGCTAACCAGAATGGGTACTCAAATTTTTTTTAATAAATTCAAATAAAAATAAATAAAAATTGCATAAAAATTCTCTATTCTCTTAAATTTTGACGCCATATGGTCTCCCTGCTGCCACATGCAGATGCTCTGCACCAGTGATTCTAATAGCGATGCCTGTAATCTGCATATCATACTTAATAACAGCATTATTTCACTAACACAGCACACTCCCTGTGCGCGTTAGGACAAGGCAAAGTGTTCTACACCCCCTATTGAGGCTGTATGGTCTCCTCATGCTTCCGCCACCTCCATGCTGTGTCATTCAGCTACTATATGTTCTCCTCATGCTGCCGCCACCTCCACGGTATGTCATTCAGCCACTATATGGTCTCCTCATACTGATGCCACCTTCAGGCTCTGTCATTGGGCCGCTCTGCGACAGTGATTCTAATAGCGACACCTCAGATCTGCATGTCTTACTGAATAACAGTATTATTTCACTAACCCAGCACACACCCTATCCGTGTTACAGCAAGGCAAAATGTTCTACACCCCTATTGAGGCTCTCTGTAGGCCAAATTTTTCAAAAATTCTCTCATCTTTAGTAAGTGCTATTGACTGCAGCTGTAGTTTATCCGTTAAAATCAATTAACCGAGTAAAAAAATTTGCTGCGTAGGTTTAGCCTTTGTACATGTTCACAGATTCAGTTTTTTTACTGCTAGTATTGTATACAAGGCCAGAAGTAGACTTGAAAGGAGGAGACATCTCAGTCTTTTCTTTATGTCTGCCATTTATGTTCTGTTTTTGCCTTGCAATTTAAACTTGAATGTATGAACACACCATGACTGCCAGTACAGTTACTTGTTCATAAATATTACAATGTTGCTTTGGATGTATAGAATCATTTATAGAATAATTTAACCATTTAACTTACTAAATAACTTGCAGATCTCTGAGCAATTCATTATAGGATCGAGTTCTAAATGTTCTTTTTCTGTGCATACAAGTTAAAACCATATTTAACTTATTACAAACTAGCTTTTGCCCGCGGCTTCGCTCGCGTTACATTTGAGGTAACATAGATCTACTTTTTACAATCCTATAGTAATGAGGCTGCTCTGGGTAAAGTCTACGGGCATCTAAACAACCCGCATTCTTTCAACTTTGAACGCCGCATCTAAAGAGTTAATGCCAGACATCTGCCGAAACGGCGATGTCCGGCATTAGCCACGGGTCCTGGTTGCTGATAGCAGCCAGTACCGTGCGGGTATGATGCAAGCTCAGCTCCTGAGCTCGCTTCCTAACCCTCCCGAGCCGCAGCGCCGGGTATACCCGGCGTTCTGCGGCAAGGGGTTAATTCATACAAACTTTGAACAACCGTTTCACCCCTTCAGGGGTGGAATTTTAGAAAACGTTAAATCATGTGTTTCTTTATCTTAAATTGTTAGCCTAAAAACAACGTTTCATGCTTCTAGCTTCAAAAATGATGGACTTGCATACAAACTTTTAACCCCTTTTTCACCCCCTTAAGGGATGAATTTAGAAAAAAATGATTTCTTATTCCTAGTCTACGTCTTAAAAAGAATACCTGTGAAAAAAAATCAGCTTTCTAGGTCCATGGGTTTAGGCTGGGCGTTGATGAGTCAGTAAATCAGGCCTTCTCTTTATATATATATATATATATATATATATATATATATATATATATATATATGACTTAGGATATTCTGGGGCCGTCCAAGCACCATATATACTGTAGCACATTTGATAATGCCCAATATTGACATGCCCATGATTTGCTCTATGATCTGTCGGCATTTCCCCAAAAAAAATCTGAAAAACTCATTGTCACTGACAGTGCAAAATGTGAATTGCCAGCAGCAAAACAGCTTTACGTTCACCGCCATAAACAATGGATGCACTCTAGATAAAAAGCAAGCTTGTCTTTACTCATATTGTACTAAGCATTCTCAAAATGTCATCTGCATTAAATCTACATAGTATTAATGTCCTTGATGATTCTTATGTGCTGCTGACATTATTCTCAGTAATGAATGACTGCAGAATGGGGGTGGGAAAGTGTTATTTATTGCTGAATTATTCATTCCATATAGAGTCCCCTGGGAAAACCCAAAGGAGGCAGATAAGCAATTAATGACTTTCATCACTTCTCCGTTCAGCTCATTAGTCAGTATCCATGTAATCAATACTTCTTTTTAGAAATATATTTGTTTCTGAAAGGGGCCTATAAGTGTCTACAGAATTCATATGAGGCCTCCACAATGCAACATGTTATTTATTTATTTAGTTATTTAATCTTATCCCATTTTGCTTGAAACTGTTTATTGCAACAGTTCTGGAATAAGAATAGAATATTCGGTAGTTCAAAAGGCCGATACACCTGTCTTTTTGAGACAAAAAAATATAATTTGTGCCCTAACGTAGATTTCTGTATGGTATGCATATATCTGATTTTTCAATTTTCAATGAAGAACATGATAGAAAGTTAACCTCTCTAGCAACACATGGACAATAGAAAAACATTTTCAATGTAGAAATGCTGCTTCTAAGGCTGAGTTCACATATATCAGGCATCCGGCACAGTTTTCCTCAGGCGTCCGGCACAATTTTCCTCTTCCAAGACATCAGTCATGATACAATGTCTTATTCCTTGAGGAATCAGGAGCTGACTTAGTTGAAGAGGCAGAGATCTTGCTTGGAGCTGAAGCACTAAGCTGAGTGCTTGTGAAAGTACTACAGTCAGAAAATTTTTTTACCATTTAAATTACACTTTGTAACACAGTTTATATGTATATATTTCTAGATAGTAAATTACATTTTCAAAGTTCTCATGCCTCAAAAGTATATACAATTTCTATTAATTGTAACAACTTATTCTTTAGTAACCAGGACATTTATTCAGTATTTACTATGTATTTTGAAATGTTTCTATTTTCTATTAGAAAACAGTAAAATTAATATATTTTTGTTGACATAATGTTGGCATAAAAGCAACATATGAATTAAAATTAACATGACCAGTAGAGATGAGCGAATTTTTGAAAAATTCGATTTGCCCAATTTGCCGAATTCTCCCCCCAAAAATTATTTTCGTCTGAAATAGTCCGGCTATTTCTGGCATACAGAGAACCTCAATAGGGGTGTAGAACACTTTGCCTTGCTGTAACACACATAGGGTGTGTGCTGGGTTAATGAAATAATACTGTTATTCAGTATGGCATGTAGATCAGAGGCGTCGCTATTAGAATCACTGTCACAGAGTGGCAAAATGACAGTGCCTGGAGATGGCATCAGTATGAGGAGACCATATAGTGACTGAAAGACACAGTGTGGAGTTGGCGGCAGCATGAGGAGAAAATATAGTGGCTAAAATACACAGCCTGCAGTTGGCTGCAGCATATAGTGGCTGAATGACACAGCCTGGAGTTGGCTGCAGCATGAGGAGAACATTTGTTGACTGAATCACACATCATGAAGGTGGCGGCAGCATGAGGAGAACATATGGTGGCTGAATGACACAGCCTGGTGTTGGCGGCAGCATGAGGAGACAATATAGAGGCATAATGACACAGCCTGGAGTTAGCGGCAGCATGAGGAGACCTTATAGATGCTGAATGACACAGCCTGGAGTTGGCGGCAGCATAAAAAATACCATATAGTGTCTGAATGACACAGTCTGGAGGTGGCGGCAGCATGAAGAGACCATATAGTGGCTGAATGACAAAGCGTGGAGGTGGCCGAAGCATGGGGAGACCATATAGTGCCTGAATGACACAGCCTTGAGGAGGCGGAAGCATGAGGAGACCATATAGTGAATGAATGACACAGCCTGAAGTTGGCAACAGCCTGAGGAGACATATAGTGGTTTAATGGCAACCTGGAGTTGGCGGCAGCATGAGGAGAACATAAAGTGGCTGAATGACACAGCCTGGAGGTGGCAGCAGCATGAGGAGAACATATGGTGGCAGTATGAGACAGCTTGGAGCTTGCATCAGCATGAGGCAAACATATGATGGCAGAAAGAGACAGCATGGAGGTGGCAGCAGCAGCATCAGAAGTCCTGAAAGTGACCCAGTGACAGAATGGTACAGTGGGTGGCAATACAAGTACCCGGTGAGGAAGGTAGGTAAAAAAAAAGGAGAACTTAGCATCAAATGTGTGCGGATGGCAGGATCAGAATAGTAGCTGAGGCAGGTAGGCAGAAGAAAACGTCTCTTTTGTAAAAGTGTTATTGTGCACAAGTAAGTATTAAGGATATGCATTACGTAAAACTTAACTTTTAATAATATGCTTAGGATAAAATATATGTACCCAACATTTTTTTTTAAATTTTTTTCAAATAAAAGGAAAGGTGTGCAAAAAAATACCATGTGCCACCTACACCACTCAGTTTTGATGTGATGCACAGACCTCCAATAGGTGGAAGGGAACAACGTATGATCCATTGTAACCGGTGGGGGTAAAAACTTCCCCTGTGTGGCCCTACTCCCTCATTATTAATTCCCTTCTTGGCAAGTATTACTCGCCGTAAAAAGGGCGGCCCCACACAGGAACCTCTCCCTATTTTCACCCACAAACACTGACATTTCCCAGGGTTTTTAGGTGGAAATAGGGATTGGTTCCTGTGTGGGGCTATCCTTTTTAAGACAAGTTACACTTTCCTTGAAAATTTGGAAGGGAACAACGTATTGTCCATTGTAGCAGGTGGGGGTAAAAACTTCCCCTGTAAGGCCCTACTCTCGCCCTATTAATTCCCTTCTTGGCAATTGTTACTCACCCTAAAAAGGGTGGCCCCACACAGGAAACTCTCTATTTCCACCCTAAAAACCCTGAGAAATGGCAGTGTTTGTAGGGGGAAATAGAGAGAGGTTCCTGTATGGGGCTGCCCTTTTTACGCCGAGTAACACGTGCCAAGAAGGGAATTAATAATGCGAGAGTAAGGCCTTACAGGGGAAGTTTTTATCCCCACCGGTTACAATGGACCATACGTTATTGCCTTCAATCCTTTAGAGGTCTTTGCATCACATCAATAATTTGTGGTTTAGGTGGCACATGGTGTTTTTTGCATACCTTTCCTTTTCTTTGAGTTAAAAAAAAATTTGGGAATATATATTTTATCCTAAGAATATTATTGATACTTACCTGTGGTCTGATGTGGAGGAATGTCTGTAATTGGGGAGCAGTGCCTTAAATATGGTTAGCACTTTCCATATTTGTGAAGTGTTGGTGTGGCACCATGGTCAAT
This sequence comes from Hyla sarda, assembly GCF_029499605.1. Lineage (NCBI taxonomy): Eukaryota > Metazoa > Chordata > Amphibia > Anura > Hylidae > Hyla > Hyla sarda. Next base: position 357,812,931 of record NC_079190.1, on the reverse strand, counting down.
CTACTCTGATGCATCAGGCATTGGTGGGTGGAAATCCTGTTTCATCTGCCTGATTCATCTTCACAAAGGTCAGTCTCTCCACATTTTTCTTGGATAGACGAGTCCTCCTTGGGGTTACTATGGCCCCGCTGCAGTAAACACCCGCTCTGATGGCACACTACTGGCTGGATTAGTTGCGGCCACAAATCAAATTTGGCTGCCCAGAAGTCCAGTGGATCTTCAAGGTGTGTGTCATGTCAAGGTATGTCACCACCTGCAGCCAACATCCATGGCAGTGGAAGGTGAGTGCAGAGGGCCCCCTGAGTCAGACCTGCAAGAGAATGGACGATGGCACAGATAGGCATCGGCCAACTGACTACGTAGGATGTCTCTGTAGTAGGTCAGTTTGTCTTCCCTCTCAGTGGGTGTAAAAAAGACCACGAGGGTCCAATAAGGAGGTGAGCCAGAAATAATCCCGCTGCCAAATGGTGACAATTCGGCTGTCACTACGCAAGCAAGTGAGCATGCATTGTGCCATTTGTGCAAGTGACTCGGAGGGACCCCCTGCCTCCATCTCCACTATAAACTGCCACAGGGTGTCTGGATCCTCTGTCTCACATTTCTCATAACCCTCTACGTGCACCTGCTCCCCCTCACCTGTCAGATGACTAGAAAAACTGCCCATCTCACAAAATCTAAACTGTGCTCCATTGTGCCCCTCCCCCTCCTCCTCCTCCAGTTCAGCTCCCACAGGGCTCATGTGGCCATGATATGTAGGTGCCATGTCTTCAGTGCCCTGACTACCCATTGTTTCCAACATGTGTTGTAGTAGACAAAGCAGTGGAATGACATTGTTTATCCCGTAATCCTGGAATCTAACTCTCTCATCTATAATAGAGTGTTCTAGGGAGAAGGAGATCGAATTTCTAATCCCGATAAACGTACCCTTTGATTTAGAAGAGTAATGGGGAAAATTTGGGTGCTTCAATCCGTGAGCATACGACTGCAGCATATACGTTTCTTGTAAACAGATGATATAACATTCTAATTTGTGCATTGTTATCCAAAGATGAGAGCACTTATGAGGCACATTAAGGCCATGTATGTTAAGGCTGGCTACTTTGATCACCATAATAATATGTGGTAGCTAGTAAGCTGAAAACCAAGCAGATAATCAAATATAGGAGAGAGTGTGCCCCCAGCCAGCACGCACTCCCCAAATGAGTAAGGGAACACAGACATGCAAATATAAAAATTTTTGGTACGTGTGGAGTAAAAGGAAAAGAACAAACAATAAGGAACATAAAAAAATAAGAAGAAAACCAAGACATTTGGCTATCTTAGCAAAAGCCAACTGGCAATTGTGAGGTAAAGTCCGCACTGAAGCCACGGTGGAGGCGGCAGCAGTCCAGCCCTTGATCTGAAGGAAAAAAGTATTTGAACAGAGTTAAATGAAACACATCACCTAATTTGTTGTAGGAGATTCAGAATGTCAGGATTTTCGCTGCTAAGAGCAGAAGGAAGGAGGGTGGGGAGGATTACCCTGGGATGGTTCTAGGTTCCAGGAGGAAATTAGGGTTTGACCTTCATCTATAGATTTAACAACGTGAATTGTGTCACCCCTCTTTATCAGTAAGCGTACCGGAAAGCCCCAACGGTAGGCAATATTTGCAGATCTGAGGATGAGAGTAATTGGTTGCAGGTCTCTGCGGGCTTGAAGCATGGCTGTGGACAAGTCCGCATAGATAGAGATTTTTTGGTATGGAGCTGGGAGACCACCATTCTTCCTAGCCACTTCCATAAGTTTCTCCTTTACGGTGAAGAAGTGGACTGTCGATGAGGGTGTTATGGGAAGCAGAAAATTCCTCAAATTTGGACTCCACATGAATCATCCTGCTGGTGAGATTAGACACTGAGGAGTTAAGAGGGCCACAACATGATGGATGTCAGCTAAGAAGGTCTTGCGTAGGGCTAATAGCATGCCCTTCATGGTAGAGTCTGTAAGCGAGCTATCTGAGACTTCTAGTGAAGTCAGCTAATCAGTGAGGTCACAGGGGGGTCCAGACAGGGGGTCCCATTCACATACCTCCAAGGCAGCAGCCGGTGTGTCCAAGCGAGGACTTTGTTTTGCAGGACTGTGAGTAGGAGTAATGGCCGGCGAGCACCAGCTCGCATCTCGTTGCGCAGCAGCAGCCGTAGTATTTTGTAGCAGTTCCACTGGACTATGCGCAGAGGAGATGGAGGCAACAGGAGATGACAGGAGTCCCGTGGTGCCAGGAGACCGCTCATGCAGAGTCGGGTCAGAAGAGGACCTACGGGGGTGAAGTGGAGCAGGTGAGGACTCCCGGTCTGTACAGTGGAGTGACAGGCAGGGGAAGGCGCGCGGGCCTAGTCGTCGGCGCCATCTTGGACCTTATGCGTTGTACGGGAGAAGTAAAATGAGGAGAGCTTCTCCTGTCTTCCCGTCCTTCTTTTGCGTGCCGGCATTGGTTAGGGAACCCTTAGATATCCTTGGGTACTTTTTTTCCAGGCAATGTGCACTAGGTATAGCCATTATAAGGAGCCAGAGAGACAGAGCTCTTTAAGCTAGCAGCCATCCACCACGGCAGCCAGGCCACACCCCCAAAGATGACAATTTTAAACATATACATTTTCCTGCATGTAGTTATGATTTTTTCCAGAAGTACAACAAAATCAAACCTATAAAAGTAGGGTTTCATTTTAATTGTACGGATCTACAGAATACCGAAACATGTACTGCGTAGAAACGGAAGCTCCCAAAAGTTACAAAATGGCTTTTTTTCTTCAATTTTGTGGCACAATGATTTTTTTTTCCTTTTCGCCATAGATTGTTGGCGCAAAAAATAAGCCATCGTATGGATTTTTAGGTGCAAAATTTTAAGAGTTATGATTTTTAAAATGTAAGGAGAAAAAAAACGAAAGTGCAAAAAGGGAAAAACCCTCCATCCCCAAGGGGTTAATCCTTTCAATAATTATCAGCTGCTGAAGTTGGGTTTTTCTTTTCTGTCTGGCAACAGTGCTCTCTGCTGACATCTCGCTGGGATCCTGGCAAACTGTATAGACTGTAATACCTGTCTAACCTCAGTAAAAGTTACTGTTAACCTTAACCTGGCCTTGGACTATTATTTGCCCCTGCCTAACCTAAGACTAGCGGTTCTACCTTCAGGTGGTTACATAGACAAACCACACCCTGGTGTCATGAACATGAAGGGGTTAACACCACCTACCCCTGGGCAACACCATTTGCCCCTTACACCTCACATCACACCCCGTGGCTCACCACACTTACGCTTGGCTCAGTGTTATTTTGTCAGACCCTTCTTCCTGCTGAGAACTAGTCTACCAGTCCACAAGGACCATAGTATCCTCTAAAACTCTACAACCCCTGGAAGACAGTGAAAACTTTTGCTTGTTGAAGTGGCTGCTGCTACCATCATGCATCTGGCTGCTCCTGTTATCTGTAATGGTGCTGGTACTGCAAACAACATTCTTTCTGCCAGAGGACATGGCAGGGGTACTCTGCCCTCTACCCAATCCACCATTTCCTTTATCAGACATATATATATATATATATATATATATATATATATAATTTTTTTTTAAGATCTGGAGTTTTTTTTGTCACTCACCTAAGTAAATGTTCTCTCTAAGCACTTTTAACTGTGTAGTTATGCACAATTCAATTAGAAATACTACAATAGATAAAATCTAGAAAATACACATAACTGTGCTTTTTGATGGCTATGCCGTGTTCTCTCTGAATGCTTTTAACTGCATAGTTATGTACAACCCAAGTAAAAATACTTTATGTTAGATTAAATCCAGAAAATACACATAACGGCCATGATTTACTAAGAGTGGAATTTTCTTTGTGGGTTTTAATTCCCTACAATTTTTGTTCCATGGTATTTACTAAGGTTTCCCTACATTTTGCACTTTTCCCTACATTTTGCTTTTTTTACATATACTCTGATCTGTGGGATTTTCCTCAGCTCAAATCCACTACAATTTCTGTGGAAATCTTAGTAAATATGTTTTGTTTTGTTTTTAAATGGTGGGGGCATGCCCCTTTTTGATGGTCACGCCCATTTACCCGACAACCACGCCCCTTTTTCAGGTTTTCTCAGTAAAATAGAGAGTTGGTTGTTTTTATTTAAATCTGGCACAAATTCTGGCATACATTCTGGCGTAGACAGAATATTGCGCACAACCCGAAAACACAGGTCGGGTTTGCAATAGTTAATCAGGGCCAACGTCTCCTTAGATGGCTAGGAATAATTTAATTTCAATGCTTTTAGCTGCGTTGTTAAACCCAGGTAAAATACTAGTTTGATTAAGCCTTGTAAATGCATGCAAATGGCACTTAGATGGTGATGCTGAATTCACTTTCAACACTATTAACTGTGTTATTATGTAATTTTATTTATTTTTTAACCCCTTAAGGACCAGGCCATTTTCCACCTTAAGGACCAGAGCGTTTTTTGCAAATCTGACCACTGTCACTTTAAACATTAATAACTCTGGAATGCTTTTAGTTATTCTGATTCCGAGATTTTTCGTGACATATTCTACTTTAACTTAGTGGTAACATTTTATGGTAACTTGCATCCTTTCTTGGTGAAAAATCCCCAAATTTGATGAAAAAAATGAAAATGTTGCATTTTTCTAACTTTGAAGCTCTCAAATTTTGCTCTGGGGGCATGCTGCATTTAGGAAGCCCCTATGGTGCCAGAACAGCAAATAAACCCACATGGCATACCATTTTGTAAACTAGACCCCTCAGGGAACGTAACAAGGGGTAATGTGAACAGAGAAGTATGAAAGACAAAAAGGGACAATGCGCCTATCTATGTGCCGTTATCCTTATTACAAGTGACAGGTGAGGAAGCGTAAGGAATGCTCTCACCTGGTGGTGTTATGCGGAGAGCATAACACCTGTTGCAGCTTGAAGGGGCCCAACTGGTGTGGGTAAGTGGAAATCCACGGTGTGCTGCCCGGATCCACCCGTCCGGCCGGACGGTCTGAGAGTATGAGTGGTAGCGGGGAAAAAGGAATCCGATCCTGGCGCTCACCCGTGCGGCAGCTGAGGAAATGATGTCAGGAGCCGTGATGAGGTAAAAGATGCACTTTATTTTGAATAAAGCAGGGACTACGCGTTGCGAGGGGACAGGCTCCCCTCTTCCTCAGGTCCAATCATAAGGGCTAGGGGGTAGGGCTTGTGTTTTAAAGGGAAAAAAGCCCGCGAATTTGGGTGCTCATAATCACAGAATACACAATAATGCAAAAAATAGCAGACAAATACATAATATATAAGGACGTGAGCGATACAAACATGTGGGGCACAGAATGTTACAAAGGCCCCATGTGAAAACAAAAGATAGGATACGTTCTATATTTAGTATAGTTTCATGCAACAAGTATTGGGCAGTGATACTATACGACATGGAGCACAGGAAGTCCCAGCGCTATGGGGCCATGGACAGATGGTGCACTTAGTCGCTGTTCAGGCATGGCAGGGACAAACCTCTGGATGGGAGACATAGGAACCGACAATCTAAGCCCTTCCATTGAATCCAGCTGATGGGGGTACATGGTTTAGGCAGAAAATAGGCTGGCAGACCTAAGGGGGGTGGTAATGTCTATAGCTTGATATTAGCAGATGAGCTCAGTTGCCTCATTCAGACCCCTAGGGTGAAGTGTCTGGAGGGAGTAAATCCAGAACATCTCTTTTTTGTTCAGTATTGCAGACCTGTTGTCCGCACCAATGGGGATCTGCTCAATTGGTGTGATGGTAATTGGATTAGGGATGTCCTTATGATGAATACTGGTATGTCTGGATAAGCTGTGGAGGAGAAAACCTTTTCTTATATTCGTCCTGTGTTGGTTCAAGCGTATGTGAAGTGGTTGTGTGGTCCGACCAATGTATTGTTTGCCACATATACAGTTTATCAGGTAGACCACGTAAGATGATTGGCAGGTCATGCGGGATTTAAGGTGGAACGTGGCACCCGTTGCTGTGCTCGTAATGGTTGATTGCTTATGGCAGATGGTAGTGCAGCATAAACATCTGGGATGACCACATTTAAAGGCTCCATTCTTCGTGGTCATGGTATTGAATGTACCCCCTATGGTTAGATGTTTTTTTCTTTTTCTTACCACGGCTAGGGGTAATGTGAACCTTAATACCCTACAAGTGTTTCACGACTTTTGCACATGTGACATTTATTTTTATTTTTTTTACCTAAAATGCTTGGTTTCCCAAAATTTTAACATTTTTAAAAAGGGTAATAGCAGAAAATACCCCCCACAATTTGAAGCCCAATTTCTCCCGATTCAGAAAACACCCCATATGGGGGTGAAAAGTGCTCTGCTGGCGCACTACAGGTCTCAGAAGAGAAGGAGTCACATTTGGCTTTTTGAAAGCAAATTTTGCTCTGGGGGCATGCCGCATTTAGGAAGCCCCTATGGTGCCAGGACAGCAAAGAAAAAAAAACACATGGCATACCATTTTGGAAACTAGACCCCTCGGGGAACGTAACAAGGGGTAATGTGAACCTTTATACCCCACAGGTGTTTCACGACTTTTGCATATGGAAGGGCATGCTGGGTCTTGTAGTTATGCAACATCCGGAGGCATAGTACTTTGGCTGGGGATGCTGGGGATTGTAGTTATGCAACAGCTGGAGACACACTGGTTTGCTACGTAACTCAGTGTGCCTTCAGCTGTTGCAAAACTACAACTCTCAGCAGTCACCGACAGCCAACGGGCATGCTGGGAGTTGTAGTTATGCAACCAGCAGATGCACCACTACAACTCCCAGCATGCACTTTAGCTGTTTGTGCAAGCTGGGAGTTGTAGTTATACAACAGCTGAAGGTACACTTTTCCATAGAAAAAATGTGCTTCCAGCTGTTGCAAAACTATAAGTCCCAGCATGCCCATAAGGGAATGCTGGGAGTTGTGGTGGTCTGCCTCCTGCTGTTGCATAACTACAGCTCCCAGCATGCCCTTTTTGCAAGCTGGGAGCTGTTGCTAAGCAACAGCAGGAGGCTGTCACTCACCTCCAACTGCAGATCCACGCCACCGCCGCGCAGGTCAGTCCCTCGCCGCCGCCATCGCTCGGGGTCCCCAGCACCCGGGGTCTTCTTCCCGCACCCACTCACGTCCTCCGGAAGAGGGGTGGAGCGGGTTGCGGGAGTGACACCTGCAGCAGGCGCCCTGATTGATCGGCCGGGAAACCGGACAACGAATCAGGGCGATCATGAGGTGGCACCAGTGCTACCTCACCCCTGCTGGCTATGGCTGTTCGGGGCCGTCTCAGCCAGTAATTCCGGGTCACCAGGTCACTGGAGACCCGACTGTCCCGGAATCCGCCGCAGATTGCTGGACTGAATTGTCCAGCGATCTGCGGCCATCGCCGACATGGGGGGACATAATGACCCCCCTGGACCCCGCCCTGTGTCCTTAAGGGGTTAACCAAAAAATTTACTGCATTCATGACGCTTTTAATATGTATTGCTAAAATACTGATTCACTGCTGACTGAGATTATAAGTGCACCAACTATACACAGAACTGCAGGTGACAGGAGGTCACTGTCTAAGGTCAGCCCACTGATTAATGCTGTGCTCAACTTGTTTTGGAATGGTATAGGATTTGGGAAGTCTTTCCGGGATCATCACTTGGTGTTCCCAGTACTTCCATCTCTTCATTTAGGTGGCAAAATGTCCTGTGTTTTGGCCATTATTACAAAAATTGCCAGTTTCACGCAAACTGGTGAGCTGCTGTCACCTCGAAATTCGGGTCGAATCTGGTTTTGTGGGGCTCGACTATTTCATCTGGTTTTGTGTGTGTGAACAATGTTTAGAACTTTTGTGTATTTTTCTTTTTTTCCCCTCTCAAATCCTTCCTAGACTACTGCAAGACACTAATAAATAGTCTCCAATGAGGACCCAGACTAATGTTGATCATGGTTTTCATTCTGAAATACTTACACAAATAAATCTCCCTTGTGCCTTTTTAATTATTTGATGAATGCTTGCGCTTCCCGCACATTATGGCTGCTGGCTTGATAGAACTGTTTAGAAAGGTCTGCTGCTTCTTTTCTTTCCACTAGTGTATGCAATTAAGCATTTCATTCTTAGCTTATATATCCCACAATCCTATATTTATGTGTTTATTTTCTGTGCCAATGGAAGATAATGTTTGCCTTGTCTATATACAAGTGTACTGAACTTAAGGCAGATAATTATAAGGATTACACAGCAAATCTCACAACTGGCTTCTTCTCATAAACAAGATAAAAGTTTTGTCCAGGAAATTTAAACAGTCAGTAGTTAAGACAATATAAACCACTTATAGAGAGATTTACAATGCCTGTGTTCTATTGAAATAATAAGATCGACTCCCAGTGGAAGGGAAACAATGATTGGATTTTTACTTTTGAGCTATTGTTTCCCTATGAAATATTTTGTGTTAAGAGTTTTCTGGCAGCGACTTATCTCAGTCCTCCTTATGGAAACTTCATGTTTAAGAGAATTTGTCACCTAGATTTTTCTTCCACTCATTGAAGCCAAACATTGAAACGTGTTCTTTTTTTCTAATCTGTTTCTTTTTTATGATTGTAAATTTCTTTATTTTATTACTTTATTATGAGGGTTACCATATATCCAGACATGCTTTTAACTGCATTTAGAGATATGCTTTTCAGCAGGCCCAGTGGACATGAAAACAACATAATCAGGGGTACAACTATAGGGGGGCAGAGGTATCAATTGCAGTGGGGCCCCGAATACTGCCCCAAAGGAAAACTCCAGTATTAAAAATGGCACATGAAAGACATGGGGTCCTGTTACAGATTGTGCATTGGGGCTCAGAAGCTACAAGTAACGTCTCTAAATATAATGAAAGGCCCCCTATTGACTTTTAGGCATACTTATGGCCTAAGCAGAGGTCAAAGTGTAGGGAAAGGGAAGGCTGTTAGGCTGCTTTCACACTATAAAATTCATTCGTTTTAAAGATCCGTTTGATGTTCCGTTATGAAAACCCTGAAAATCGGCCATTAAACGTCCGTTAGAAAATCCCATACCTCCATTAGAAAATCCCATTATAGTCTATGGGATTTTTACATTATCCGTTTTAATCCGTTATAGTCCGTTAATAATAACAGACATTATTTTGTGACGGAAGATAGTAACGGGAGAAATAGTGCATGCCCTATTTCTTCCGTTCATTCTCCAGTCACAAAATAACTTCTGTTATTATTAACGGACTATAATGGATTAAAACGGATAATGTAAAAATCCCATAGAATATAATGGGATTTTCTAACCGACGTATGGGATTTTCTAGCGGACGTTTAATGGCCGATTTTCAGGGTTTTCATAACGGAACATCAAATGGATCTTTAAAACGGATGAATTTTATAGTGTGAAATCAGCCTCATCTTACCATGAACTGTAAATGGTCTGATCCTGTATTATCCATATACTGGTGTCACCTCCCATGGTATTCTTGCCTGTGATAAGAAGGAGAGTGCTGAAATGTTTCTTCAACAGAGCAGAAAGAGTTAGCTTACTATATGGACTAGTGGCTGGAAAGAGAACTGCAAGACTTCAGAATTACTTTACAAATAAATATTTATAAATATTTTTACAATATAAAATAAATAAAAATGTTTAATGTAAAAACTTGAGTTAAACAATAGGTCATTTTCTGATTTTATATTTAATTGTGTAGGATTGTTTATGACCTGGGAAGGATAGCTATCATTCAACCAACAGATGTCTTTTGTTTATGGCCAGCTCTAGTTTAACCCCTTAAGGACCAGGCCATTTTACACCTTAAGGACCGGAGCGTTTTTTGCAATTCTGACCACTATCAGTTTAAACATTAATAACTCTGGAATGCTTTTAGTTATCATTCTGATTCCAAGACAGTTTTTTCGTGACATATTCTACTTTAACTTAGTGGTAAAATTTTATGGTAACTTGCATCCTTTCTTGGTGAAAAATCCCAAAATTTGATGAAAAAAATGAAAATTTTGCATTTTTCTAACTTTGAAGCTCTCTGCTTGTAAGGAAAATGGATATTCCAAATAATTTTTTTTTTTTGTTCACATATACAATGTGTCTAATTTATGTTTGCATCATAAAATTTATGAGTTTTTACTTTTTGAAGACACCAGAGGGCTTCAAAGTTCAGCAGCAATTTTCCGATTTTTCACAAAATTTTCAAACTCGCTATTTTTCAGGGACCAGTTCAGGTTTGAAGTGGATTTGAAGGGTCTTCATATTAGAAATGCCCCATAAAAGACCCCATTATAAAAACTACACCCCCCAAAGTATTCAAAATGACATTCAATAAGTGTTTTAACCCTTTAGGTGTTTCACAGGAATAGCAGCAAAGTGAAGGAGAAAATTCAAAATCTTCATTTTTTACACTCGCATGTTCTTGTAGACCCAATTTTTGAATTTTTGCAAGGGGTAAAAGGAGAAAATTTTTACTTGTATTTGAAATCCAATTTCTCTCGAGTAAGGACATACCTCATATGTCTATGTTAATTGTTTGGCGGGCGCAGTAGAGGGCTCAGAAGGGAAGGAGCGACAAATGGTTTTTGGGGGGCATGCCGCATTTAGGAAGCCCCTATGGTGCCAGGACAGCAAAAAAACACATGGCATACCATTTTGGAAACTAGACCCCTCAGGGAACGTAACAAGGGGTAAAGTGAACCTTAATACCCTACAGGTGATTCACGACTTTTGCATATGTAAAAAAAATATATATATTTTTTACCTAAAATGCTTGGTTTCCCAAAAATTTTACATTTTTAAAAAGCGTAACAGCAGAAAATACCCCCCAAAATTTGAAGCCCAATTTCTCCCGATACAGAAAACACCTCGCATGGGGGTGAAAAGTGCTCTGCTGGCGCACTACAGGTCTCAGAAGAGAAGGAGTCACATTTGGCTTTTTTGAAGGAAATTTTGCTCTGGGGGCATGCCGCATTTAGGAAGCCCCTATGGTGCCAGAACAGCAAAAAAAAAAAAAAAACACATGGCATACCATTTTAGAAACTAGACCCCTCAGGGAAAGTAACAAGGGGTAATGTGAACCTTAATGCCCTACAGGTGTTTCACGACTTTTGCATATGTAAAAAACTAAAAAAAAATTTACCTAAAATGCTTGGTTTCCCAAAATGTTTACATTTTTAAAAAGGGTAATAGCAGAAAATACCCCCCAAAATTTGAAGCCCAATTTCTCCCGATTCAGAAAACACCCCATATGGGGGTGAAAAGTGCTCTGCTGGCGCACTACAGGTCTCAGAAGAGAAGGAGTCACATTTGGCTTTTTGAAAGCGAATTTTGCTCTGGGGGCATGCCGCATTTAGGAAGCCCCTATGGTGCCAGGACAGCAAAAAAAAAACCCACATGGCATACCCTTTTGGAAACTAGACCCCTCGGGGAACGTAACAAAGTTTGAACCTTAATATCCTACAGGTGTTTCACGACTTTTGCATATGTAAAAAAATATATATTTTTTTTACCTAAAATGCTTGTTTTCCCAAAAATTTTACATTTTTAAAAAGGGTAATAGCAGAAAATACCCCCCAAAATTTGTTAGGCAATTTCTCCCGAGTACGGCGATACCCCATATGTGACCCTAAACTGTTGCCTTGAAATATGACAGGGCTCCAAAGTGAGAGCGCCATACGCATTTGAGGCCTAAATTAGGGATTGCATAGGGGTGGACATAGGGAAATTCTACGCCAGTGATTCCCAAACCGGGTGCCTCCAGCTGTTGTAAAACTCCCAGCATGCCTAGACAGTCAACGGCTATCTGGCAATACTGGGAGTAGTTGTTTTGCAACAGCTGGAGGCTCCGTTTTGGAAACAGTGGCGTACCAGACATTTTTCATTTTTATTGGGGAGCGGAGGGGGGCTGTGTAGGGGTATGTGTATATGTAGTGTTTTTTACTTTTTATTTTATTTTTTGTTAGTGTAGTGTAGTGTTTTTAGGGTACAGTCGCACGGGCGGGGGGTTCACAGTAGTTTCTCGCTGGCAGTTTGAGCTGCGGCAGAAATTTTGCCGCACCTCAAACTTGCAGCCCGATACTTACTGTAATCCTCCGCCCATGTGAGTGTACCCTGTACATTCACATTGGGGGGGGGGGACATCCAGCTGTTGCAAAACTACAACTCCCAGCATGTACGGTCTATCAGTGCATGCTGGGAGTTGTAGTTTTGCAACAGCTGGAGGCACACTGGTTGTGAAACACCGAGTTTGGTAACAAACTCAGTGTTTTGCAACCAGTGTGCCTTCAGCTGTTGCAAAAGCTACAACCCCCAGCATGTACGGACAGCAGAAGGGCATGCTGGGTCTTGTAGTTATGCAACAGCTGGAGGCATACTACTTTGGCTGGGGATGCTGGGGATTGTAGTTATGCAACAGCTGGAGACACACTGGTTTGCTACTTAACTCAGTGTGCCTTCAGCTGTTGCAAAACTACAACTCTCAGCAGTCACCGACAGCCAACTGGCATGCTGGGAGTTGTAGTTATGCAACCACCAGATGCACCACTACAACTCCCAGCATGCACTTTAGCTGATTGTGCAAGCTGGGAGTTGTAGTTACACAACAGCTGAAGGTACACTTTTCCATAGAAAAAATGTGCTTCCAGCTGTTGCAAAACTATAAGTCCCAGCATGCCCATAAGGGCATGCTGGGAGTTGTGGTGGTGTGCCTCCTGCTGTTGCATAACTACAGCTCCCAGCATGCCCTTTTTGCATGCTGGGAGCTGTTGCTAAGCAATAGCAGGAGGCTGTCACTCACCTCCAACGATCCTCGCTGCACAGGTCAGTCCCTCGTCGTCTCCGCCGCCGCCGCTGCTTCTGGGGCCCCGATCCCAACAGGGGCGCCGGGGATCGGGGTCCCCAGCACCCGGGGTGCACGTCCCGCACCCGCTCACGTCCTCCGGAAGAGGGGCGGAGCGGGTTGCGGGAGTGACACCCGCAGCAGGCGCCCTGATTGGTCAGCCGGTAATCCGGCCGACGAATCAGGGCGATCGTGAGGTGGCACCAGTGCCACCTCACCCCTGCTGGCTCTGGCTGACGGCCCCGATCAGCCAATAATTCCGGGTCAACGGGTCACTGGAGACCCGATTGACCCGGAATCCGCCGCAGATTGCTGGACTGAATTGTCCAGCGATCTGCGGCCATCGCCGACATGGGGGGTCATCATGACCCCCCTGGGCGATATGCCCCGATGCCTGCTGAACGATTTCAGCAGGCATCGGGGACCGGCTCCGCTCCAGATGGTTGCGGGGGGCCGGTAAAACACATGACGTTCTCATACGTCATGTGTCCTTAAGGACTCGGAAATGGAGACATATGAGAACGTCATGTGTCCTTAAGGGGTTAAAAAAAAAATTAAAAAAATTAAAAAATTTCCTGAAGACTTCAAGCTGTTATGTTTTAAAAAAATGAAATAAAAAATATATATATATTAGAAATGATTCCATGAAATGATGTGTTATTTTGTGACTGTTACACAATCTTTATATAATGACTACGAGAACAAATCTGCCTGATTTACTTTGACACTCAGCAAATCCAATTGCAATCTAAAAACTTGTAATTTGATTCCCTATATTTAGTGCGAACATTCTGGATGAAAGAATTTTAGCAGCATACAACGCTATTCTTGCTGTCCAAACAGCATACACCTAAACATAACCCAATAGAGTTCATAAAAAGTCAATGCAATCTGTCTGGCACTATTTTATATGGAAAAACAATAATATGATATAAAGGAAAAAGGTTCGATAATGGTAGTGTAATAATTCTTACCTTGATGTGTTCTAGCCACAGGTGCAGTATCCATAGCTTGGAATGAACTCTGACAGGCTAAGTTTCAAAGTTTTTTTTTTTTATGGCCCAAAAAATGCCAGAAAAAACACCAAAAAAAATCGCTTGACACTCCGGAAACCGATGCGATTGTCCATTATATTGCAGAGATGTGGAGCGGCTTTCTACAGTGCTTGCATCTTTGCTCTGAACTCCGGGCCGGCCAGTGATGTGAATAGAAATTCACATGACTGATTCATATTTGCTGCCCAGAGTGGTGATTGGTGGAATGGTGGCAGCCAATCCCCACTCTCAGCGGGAGATATGAATAAGCTATGGGAATTTCTATTGACTTCACTGGCAGGCCTGGAGTATAGTGCAGAGATGCGGAGCGCAGGAAAAAGCTGTTCCGCATTTCGGGGATGAATGATTAAGGATGATTACAGCGGGTGTCAGGAGTGACGATCACTGTGATCTGTCCTTAACTGCAGGCACTACTACTCCCAACATGGAGCACACTCTGCTCCATGCTGGGAGCTGTAGTACCTGCATTAAAGGGGTACTCCAGTGGAAAACTTTTTTTTAAATCAGCTTGTGCCAGAAAGTTAAACAGATTTGTAAATCACTTCTATTAAAAAAAATCTTAATCCTTCCAGTACTTTTTAGGGGCTGTATACTAAAGAGAAATCCAAAAAACAAATGCTGGAAGCGAGAGGAAGCCACGGCACCAGGTGAACTTGCAGGTAAAAGCTTTCTTTATTGCAGCATAGCAGGTCAGGGAGGACTAGATTGTGAAGCCAACGAGCGCTGGTTTCCTGTGCAGTGACGTTTTGTCAATGCCTTGACAAAGTGTCACTGCACACGAAACCAGCGCTCGTCGGCTTCACGAGCTAGTCCTCCCTGACCTGCTATGCTGCAATAAAGAAAGCTTGTACCTGCAAGTTCACCTGGTGTCGTGGCTTCCTTTCGCTTCCAGTAAGTTTTGGACTGTCTGTTATTCCCCACTGAGCACAGGTGTTTGGATATACAGTCTCTCTAGTATCAATAGATGTTCAAGCTGGATGAGTGTGGTGCGGGATCAAACTATTCTACTTCTCACTGACTGTTCAAAAAAGAAATGCATTTCCTCTGATGTCATGGCCACAGTTCTCTTTGCTGACCTCTGCTGTCCATTTTAGGAACTGTCCAGAGCAGCATACTGTATGTTTGCTATGGGGATTTTCTCCGTCTCTGGACAGTTCCTAAAATGGACAGCAGAGGTCAGCAGAGAGTACTGTGATAATGACATCAGAGGAAATGCATTTCTTTTTTGGATTTTTCTTTAGTATATAGCCCCTAAAAAGTACTGGAAGGATTAGAATTTTTTTATAGAAATGATTTACAAATCTGTTTAACTTTCTGGCACCAGTTGATTGAAAAAAAGTTTTCCACGGGAGTACCCCTTTAACCCCTTAAGGACCAGGCCATTTTACACCTTAGGACCAGAGCGTTTTTTGAACATCTGACCACTGTCACTTTAAGCATTAATAACTCTAAGACGCTTTTACCTATCATTCTGATTCCAAGATTGTTTTTTCGTGACACATTCTACTTTATGTTATTGGTAAAATTTTGTCCATACTTGCATCTTTTCTTAGTGAAAAATTCCAAAATTTTATGAAAAAATTGAAAATTTTGCATTTTTCTAACTTTAAAGCTCTCTGCTTGTAGGGAAAATGGATATTCCAAATATATATTTTTTTATTCACATATACAATATGTCCATTTTATGTTTGCATCATAAAATTTACGAGTTTTTACTTTTGGAAGACAACAGAGGGCTTCAAAGTTCAGCAGCAATTTTCCGATTTTTCACAAAATTTCCAAAATCACAATTTTTCAGGGACCAGTTCAGGTTTGAAGTGGATTTGAAGGGTCTTCATCTTAGAAATACCCCATAAATGACCCCATTATAAAAACTGCACCCCCCAAAGTATTCAAAATGACATTCAGTCAGCGTTTTAACCCTTTAGGTGTTTCACAGGAATAGCAGCAAAGTGAAGGAGAAAATTCACAATCTTCATTTTTTACACTTGCATGTTCTTGTAGACCCAATTTTTGAAGGGGTAAAAGGAGAAAATGTATACTTATATTTGTAGCCCAATTTCTCTCGAGTAAGCACATACCTCATATGTCTATGTCAATAGTTCGGCGGGCACAATAGAGGGCTCAGAAGCGAAGGAGCGACGAGGGGATTTTGGAGAGTACGTTTTTCTGAAATGGTTTTTGGGGGGCATGTTGCATTTAGGAAGCCCCTATGGTGCCAGAACAGGAAAAAAATACCCACATGCCATACCATTTTGGAAACTAGACCCCTTGAGGAACGTAACAAGGAATAAAGTGAGCCTTAATACCCCACAGGTGTTTCACGACTTTTGCATATGTAAAAAAAATGTTTAAAAAATGTAACTAAAATGTGTGTTTCCACCCAAATTTCACATGTATGCAAGGGTTAATAGCAGAAAATACCCCCCAAAATTTGTAACCCCATCTCTTCTGAGTATGGAGGTACCCCATAAGTTGACCGGAAGTGCACTACGGGCGAACTACAATGCTCAGAAGAGAAGGAGTCATATTTGGCTTTTTGAGAGCAAATTTTGCTCGGGGGCATGTCGCATTTAGGAAGCCCCTATGGTGCCAGGACAGCAAAAAATACCCACATGGCATACCATTTTGTAAACTAGACCCCTTGAGGAACATAACAAGGAATAAAGTGAGCCTTAATACCCCACAGGGGTTTCACGACCTTTGCATACGTAAAAAAAAAAAAAAAATGTTTCACTAAAATGTGTGTTTCCCCCCCTAATTTCACATTTTTGCAAGGGTTAATAGCAGAAAATACCCCCCAAAATTTGAAACCCCATCTCTTCTGAGTATGGAGGTACCCCATAAGTTGACCTGAAGCGCACTATGGGCGAACTACAATGCTCAGAAGAGAAGGAGTCACATTTGGCTTTTTTGAAGGAAATTTTGCTCTGGGGGCATGCCGCATTTAGGAAGCCCCTATGGTGCCAGAACAGCAAAAAAAAAACACATGGCATATCATTTTAGAAACTAGACCCCTCGGGGAACGTAACAAGGGGTAATGTGAACCTTAATGCCCTACAGGTGTTTCACGACTTTTGCATATGTAAAAAACTAAAAAAAAAATTACCTAAAATGCTTGGTTTCCCAAAATGTTTACATTTTTAAAAAGGGTAATAGCAGAAAATACCTCCCAAAATTTGAAGCCCAATTTCTCCCGATTCAGAAAACACCCCATATGGGGGTGAAAAGTGCTCTGCTGGCGCACTACAGGTCTCAGAAGAGAAGGAGTCACATTTGGCTTTTTTGAAGGAAATTTTGCTCGGGGGGCATGTCGCATTTAGGAAGCCCCTATGGTGCCAGGACAGCAAAATAATCCCCACATGGCATACCATTTTGGAAACTAGACCCCTTGAGGAATGTAACAAGGGGTACAGTGAGCATTTACCCCCCACTGGTGTCTGTCAGATCTTTGGAACAGTGGGCTGCACAAATTTTTTTATTTGCGCAGCCCACTGTTTCAAAGATCTGTCAGACACCAGTGGAGTGTAAATTCTCACTGCACCCCTCATTACATTCCGTGAGGGGTGTAGTTTCCGAAATGGGGTCACATGTGGGGTTTTGTTTTTTTTGCGTTTGTCAAAACCGCTGTAACAATCAGCCAGCCCTGTGCAAATCACCTCAAATGTACATGGCGCACTCTCCCTTCTGGGCCTTGTTGTGCACCCCCAGAGCACTTTGCGCCCACATATGGGGTATCCCAGTAGTCGGGAGAAATTGCACTACAAATTTTGGGGGGCGTTTTTCCCTTTTACCTCTTGTCAAAATGAAAGTATGGGGCAACACCAGCATGTTAGTGTAAATTTTTTTTAACACTAACATGCTGGTGTAGACCCCCAACTTCACCTTTTCATAAGGGGTGAAAGGAGAAAAAGCCCCCCAAAATTTGTTAGGAAATTTCTCCCGAGTACGGCGATACCCCATATGTGACCCTAAACTGTTGCCTTGAAATACGACAGGGCTCCAAATTGAGAGCGCCATGTGCATTTGAGGCCTGAATTAGGGATTTGCATAGGGGTGGACATAGGGGTATTCTACGCCAGTGATTCCCAAATAGGGTGCTTCCAGCTGTTGCAAAACTCCCAGCATGCCTGGACAGTCAACGGCTGTCCGGCAATACTTGGAGTTGTTGTTTTGCAACAGCTGGAGGCTCCATTTTGGAAACAGTGGCGTACCAGACATTTTTCATTTTTATTGGGATGGGGAGGGGGGCTGTGTAGGGGTATGTGTATATGTAGTGTTTTTTTACTTTTTATTTTATTTTGTGTTAGTGTAGTGTAGTGTAGTGTTTTTAGGGTACAGTCACACGGGCGGGGGATTACAGCGAGTTTGAGCTGCCGCGCAAAATTTGCTGCATCGCAAACTTGCAGCCTGATACTCACTGTAAGCCCCTGCCCATGTGAGTGTACCCTGTACATTCACAGGGGGGGACCTCCAGCTGTTGCAAAACTACAACTCCCAGCATGCACAGTCCATCAGTGCATGCTGGTAGTTATAGTTTTGCAACAGCTGGAGGCACACGGGTTGGGAAACACTGAGTTAGGAAACAGACAATGTTTCCCAACCAGTTTGCCTCCTGTTGTTGCAAAACCAAAACCCCCAAACATTCTCAGGCATGCTGGGAGTAGTAGTTTGGCAACATCTTTAGAGCCAGATGTTGCCGAACTACAACTCCCAGCATGCTTGGAGTTGTAGTTTTGCAACATCTGGAGGACTACAGTTTGCAGACCACTAAATACAGTGGTTTCCAATCTGTGCCCTTCCAGATGTTGCAAAACTACAACTCCCAGTATGCCAAAACTGTCCAGGCATGCTGGGAGTTGTAGTTCTGCATCATCTGAAGGGCCAGATGTTACAGAACTACAACTCCCAGCATGCCTGGACAGTAAGGGCATGCTGAGGATGTGTAGTTTTGCAACATCTGGAAGGGCACAGTGGTCTCCAAACTGTGGACCTCCAGATGTTGCAAAACTGCAACTCCCAGCATGCCCAGACGCCAAGGGCTGCCTGGGCATGCTGGGAGTTGTAGTTTACAGGGTCCCATTACAGCAATGCATGTCGCTTTACGGCGACGTGCATTGCTGTAAAGGGCCCGACCGCGGCTGGAGAATAACTCACCTGTCGCCGCCGCCGCCGTCTCCGCCGCTGGGATCCGGGTCTTCAGGGACGAGGTAAGTACCGGGGCCGGGCCCCAGCACTCCCCCGTCCCCCTGTCTTCCTCCCGTCCTCTCCGGACTTCAAGGGGCCGGGCAGGGCGGGAGGAAGTAACCGCCCCCCCCTTGCGATTGGTCGGTTAGTTAACCGAAGAATCGCAGGGGATCGGAGGAGCTGGCAGGCTTGCCGCCTCGCTCCTAGGCTCCAGCATGGTCCTGGCTGTCTGTGACAGCCGGGATCATGCAAAATTACAGGGCGGTCGGGTCCCAGAGACCCGATCAGCCCGGTATCGCCGCAGATCGCAAGGGCGATTTCCCTTGCGATTTGCGGCGATCGCCGACATGGGGGGCCTACATGGCCCCCCTCGGCATTTGCCCTGGATGCCTGCTGAAGGATTTCAGCAGGCATCCGATTCCGATCTCTGCCCGGCGAGCGGCAGAGACCGGAAAACGCCATGACGTTGTGGAACGTCATTGGTCCTTAAAGCCCAGGGTGCCATGACGTTCCACAACGTCATTGGTCCTTAAGAGGTTAATAGACAGATCACAGCGGGTGTCACTTCTGACACCAGCTGCGATCCTCCTGTATGATCTATGGAAGCGAGTGGATGGCCCGCACTTCTCTGGCTCGCTGCCTTCTGTGATGTGAAGTTATCTTCACATCACAGATTCGTATATGCCACTGAGAGTTGTGATTGGCTGGAACCATCTGGCCAATCACAGCTCTCAGCAGGATATATGAATCTGTGATGTGAACAAAACATCCCATTAGAGCGCAGGGGAGCGGAGAAGCAGCCATGCCGCCTGCTTCTATAGATTATATAGGAGGTTCGCAACGGGTGTCAAAAGTGACACCCGGGACGATCTGTCTGTTAGTACAGGTACTACTACTTCTAGCATGGAACAGTCTGTTCCATGCTGGGAGTAGCAGTACTACCTAAAAAAATTAAAAAATAAAGGGAAAAAAGTGAAAAGAAAAAACACAGACGTTATTAAACACATAATTTAAATACATTACTAATAAAAATTTCACAAATTTCATTTTAAAAAATATATAATTTTTCACAATTAAATGGCCCCTTGCTACATTTTTAAGGCCCCTGTGTGCCCATATAAATTGGTCCCTGTTTAAAAATGTATGAAAATTTTGTTAAAAAAAATATTAATTTCGTTAAATACAATTTTTTCCATCCTACTGTTTCCTTTTTTTTTTTTCCTTTTTTTTTTTTTGATGGTACCCTTCATCTTTTTTGGTTTGCTAAAGTCAAAAAAAGAATAAAAACCACCTGCAAAAAAAACAAAGTTAAAACCCACATTGTGTTTTTCTTGGCGTTTTTTTACTCCCATAGACTTCTATGGGAGAAAAACGCCACAATTTCAGTGAAAAACACCATGATTTTCAGACTCAACATGCTGCGATTGTGAAAAACTGACAAGGACCAGAAAAATGCCCAAAATTTTTGAAAAAACAGCAAAAGGATAAAAAAAAATGCCAAACTGAAAAAAGCAAAGAGGGAAACACAATTTCTCATTGATTTACAGCTAGCATCTGGCCACAGCATTTTTTTCTGTGAAAAAACGCCATGGGGCAGATTTGGTGCCACTACATGACCTCCTGGATTTGGACTCTTGGACCATACCCTGACTATCCATTATCTGCTGATTCTGCTACTGTGAACCCCCAAGTATTGGCTGATTACTCTATTCCATCCTGATAGATCAGTGCTCCTACGCACTTAGGAAGGGACTGTTGCCTAGTGGGGTCACTCTTATCAGGACAATTGTTCCAAGTAAGCAGGGACAGAGGTGTAGGTAGGCATTAAAGTGTCACATCCTTTCCTCTGTCTTTACACAGAGATTATAAAAAATGTATTATATTAAAAATCATTTGGCCTTTGCTGAATGCTCATTGGTTTGCATTTCACAGACCTTTAGAATTGTACCTGAGATACTTTGGCTTAACAATACAATGTTGTAATAATATTGGCATGACATCTTATTCAAGATTTGAAATTTTTATTATTTCAGTTCTGAGTGAAGAATTTAGCCTGTGGGGCATATACTATAGGTCGGTAACCAACATTTACACCCCTGTGCTGAGCATCATACCCCTTTATGTTTTGAATTAATATAAAAAAAACCTGTAGATCATGTTTATTGTTTTAAATCGATAAAACTGATGCTCCACTTTAAATTCTAACATATTATATATATATATATATATATATATATATATATATATATATATATATTTTTTTTTTTTTTTTTTTGGGGGGGGAAATCACTACATACATGATTTCTTGGTTTGCAGGGTAGTGGTTCTATTATTATTA
Organism: Hyla sarda; assembly: GCF_029499605.1. NCBI lineage: Eukaryota > Metazoa > Chordata > Amphibia > Anura > Hylidae > Hyla > Hyla sarda. The sequence goes on along the minus strand of NC_079190.1, from coordinate 357,791,482 downwards.
TTATTATTATTATTATTATTATGTATTATATATTCTTATGAACTGTAAACTTTTAAGATTATTAGATATTCTGTTGGCAATGTAAACACATGAGGTTCCATTTAAAAATGTCACAAAACATAAAGGTGTGTCCCAATAACCCTATGATTTATAGTTTTATAGTACAAGGAACATTACTTTTTAGGGCTCTTCCTAACTAAAAAAGACCAATGAATATGAACCTATTAGAAGAAAGAAAAAAAAGAAAGACCAGAAACCGGCTCCTTGTGTATTTCCCAGGCATATTCAGACCTTGTATCAAGGTCCACAACTACAGTTAACCCTGCCTTCAAGATGGCCACTCACCTGATATAGATGGCATATGTGCCTCAAAGCCATAGGGGCATCAAAGTAGGAGGATCACTGCTCAGCCTGGAGGTCTCAGTGAGGGCAACCTGTCCTGTTGATAAGTGAGATAGTGGTAGGAAAAAGGACCCTTAGTAGCCAGGTGTAGTCAGGCAGCAAGTCATGGATAATCTTTTAATTTAGGATGGGACTTGTTTACTGATAATAAAAAAAAAAAAAACAACCACACGTGTTTAGGAGGGTAGCCTTCCCTTTCTTAAGATTGAAGTGAAGTGCATAAATAGTTTTATCATTATGTCTAAAGCAATGCCCCCATAGGTGTTTGTTTGTTTATTTATTTTATTTATTTATTCTTTTTTTTTAGAAGCTGCAGCTGAATTAGGGTTATGAAAATTACTACATACATGATTTTTTTGTTTTCAGTATAGTGTTTCTATTCATGTATATTATACAGTTTATCCTTATTAACTGTAAAATCATGTTCAAATGTAGACAGAATATCCATATTTTATGCTTTTCAACTATTTAATATTGCAACTTTATTTATAGCACAAGTATACACGTAGGTAGTAGTACGTAATGCTAGCATGTAAAAGTTATATATAGTTTGCATACACAAGAGAAAACTTCTTGCAGAAAAATAATTATTTAAATGAATAAATGAAAATAACAGCACATTATACATTCTAGAGGAATAAGACATCAATGCAGAACATAAATAAATGACCGAGAAAAAAAATCCCTGAAACATCCTTGAATTTATGTCATGGCTGCCACATCCAAAGTGTTATTTATGCTCTCTGCCTGTCAATATCAAAAGCATGAGAAATCAGAACCTCTCATCTCAAGTACAGGCAGAATAGAAAATAAAGCACATTGCTTGATGTCTGAACCTGAACGCATTAACAGAATTACAAAAAAATCATTTCGGTTAAGTATCATTGTCAATAGCAGGTGAACTGGTGTTTATTTGTAAATATCTGTATATGAACTTATCAACATTCCAAATCTCTACATATACTACAAAAGTCATTTGGCATTATTAGGAACATTAGAGCATACTTGTCTAACAATTACACACACATTTCTATCTCAAAATAATTTATGCAAAAAGTATTGCTCTATTATGCTTTTAATCAGATGTTTTCTATCTGCATTTGGCCACTATGTTCAATATCTGCAAAAAGTGACCCTAATGTCTAGATGTGTTCATAGACTCTCAATGTTTTCTTGGCATGCATGTGCCTGGTATATTGTATACCATTGAATAGACTATATGAAAAAAAAATGACCCTATTTCAATACTTTCAATACATCAATACACATATATAAATAAATAAGTAATTAAAATGAAAATAAAAAAAATGCAGAGAACACTGTATACATTTGTTGTTTTATTTCTTTTTTTATTTTTATTGTGAGTCAATGGCAGAAGAATACAACTTTATGCACATTGGGGGAGACTGATCATTGCATTTAGACCTTTTTTTTAATGCAAAGTACACAAAATGTCAAGTAATTTACAAATCTGTTTAACTTTCTGGAGCCAGTTGATATAAAAAAAAAGTTTTTTTTCCTGGAATACCCCTTTTAGGATACACAGAGAGTATCAAACAGCCTTATCTAAGCAACTTTCAGTTTTCCCTTTGCAGTGGTCACAAATGTATGAAGTGTAAATGTCACACACAGGCATAAACATAGTCTCAAACCCCTCCAAAAAGTTTCAAACCTAACAAAACTGTCTCACTGTGCCTCCTCAATATCCCCCCTCTGGCCCATCCCCATAATGAATATACAAAAGTATTCTCTTTCACATACCTTGGATGTGAGAACCTGTGGCTGCGCTCTGCACTGAACAGACGTGAGAGTAAATATATATGCATATTCATTACTGGGGCAGAGGAGTACGGCGAGTCAGCTCCCCACCACCGAGTCAGCTCCCCACTACCATAGAGCTGCGCAATAGAACTAGAAGACTAAAGACTCTAGCAATACTTCATTAATTCAATTAAGTAAGTCCTAATTTTAGTGCTGCTTACCTGTACTATAACACTCAGTTTCCCTTTAACTCATGCCACCATTTGCTACCTCAGTAACCAACCATAAAGTGGTCAAATAATATGTTATAGCCTATGTAATGTTTAAATAAGTCTATACAGTGTCGAAATCAAATTCAATACTGAACCAAAGAATATTGTACCTACATAATATGCCACTATTTAACTTAATGATATGAAAACCAGTATACAGTGGGGATCAAAAGTTAGGGCACCCCAGGTAAAAATTTGTATTAATGTGCATAAAGAAGCCAAGGAAAGATGGAAAAATCTCCAAAAGGCATCAAATTACAGATTAGACATTCTTATAATATGTCAACAAAAGTTAGATTTTATTTCCATCATTTACACTTTCAAAATAACAGAAAACCAAAAAATGGCATCTGCAAAAGTTTGGGCACCCTCCAGAGTTAATATCTTGTACTGCCCACTTTGGCAATTATCACATTAGATTTTATTTCCATCATTTACACTTTCAAAATAACAGAAAACCAAAAAATGGCACCTGCAAAAGTTTGGGCACCCTCCAGAGTTAATATCTTGTACTGCCCACTTTGGCAATTATCACACTTTTTGTAGCCAGCCCACTTTGGCAATTATCACGCTTTTTGTAGCCAGCCAAGAGTCTTTCAATTCTTGTTTGAGGTATCTTTGCCCATTCTTGCTTACAAAAGTCTTCCAGTTCTTTGAGATTTCTGGGCTGTCTGCCACACACTGCTCTTTTAAGGTCTATCCATAGATTTTCAATTATATTGAGGTCAGGAGATTGTGAAGGCCATGGCAAAACCTTCAGTTTACGCCTCTTGATGTAATCCCCCGTGGATTGAGGTGTGTTTAGGATCATTATCCATTTGTAGAATCCATCCTCTCTTTAACTTCAGCTTTTTCACAGATGGCATCAAGTTAGCATCCAAAATTTGCTGAAATGTTATTGAATCCATTTTTCCTTCTACCCGTGAGATGTTCCCTGTGTTACTGGCTGTAATACAACCCCAAAGCATGGTTGATCCACCTCCATGCTTAACAGTTGGACAGAGGTTCTTTTCATTAAATTCTGTTCCCCTTCTTCTCCAAACGTACCTTTGCTCATTCCGGCCAAAAAGTTAAATTTTAACCTCATCGGTCCACAGAACTTGTTTTCAAAATGCATTAGGCTTGTCTATATGTTCATTTGCAAAGTTCAAATGCAGATTTTTGTGGTGAGGACGTTGAAGAGGTTTTCTTCGGATGACTCTTCCATGAAGACCATATTTGTACAAGTATCTCTTTATAGTGGAATAGTGTACCACAACTCCAGTGTCTGTCAGATCTTTCTGGAGGGATTGTGCAGTCAAAAGTGGGTTTTGAATTGTTTTACGAACTGTTCTCTCTGATATTTTTCTTGGTCTTCTAGATCTTGCTTTAACTTCCACTGTTCCCGATGACTGCCATTTCTTAATTACATTCCGAACAGAGGATATTGACATCTGAAAATGTTTTGCTATCTTCTTATAGCCTTCCACAGCTGTGTGAGCGTCAACTATTTTCAGTTTCAGATTTCTAGACAACTGCTTAGAAGAACCCATGGTGCTGATTGTTGGGGCAAGGTCAGATGAGTCTGGGCATTTAAAACCTTTGAGACGGACATCACCTGGTCTTCCCAGATGATGATTGAGAACAATCCATGACACTGGCAGGTCTCAGCTTTGCAAAGGGTTCAGTGCATTCTATAAATTCTGCAGGGTGCCCAAACTTTTGCAGACACCATTTTTTTGTTTTCTGTTATTTTGAAAGTGTAAATGATGGAAATAAAATCTAAATATTATAAGAATGTCTAATCTGTTATTTGATGCCTTTTGGAGATTTTTCCATCTTTCCTTGGCTTCTTTATGCACATTAATACAAATTTTTACCTGGGGTGCCCAAACTTTTGATCCCCACTTTAAAGCTCTATATTGAATCCAATAAGGTATACAGTGGCCAAAATATGTCATACTGTATCCAATTAATGGATTGAAATGTTAAATCTTACTGTACATAACAAATCAAAATATTACAGTATACAGTACCCAAATAATAGTCTAGAGACTAAATAATTCACTGTTTAGTAAATACACGTCAGATAAACATAACAAAAAATAACTATTGTATATACTACTAAACCTTTTGTAAATAAAATACAAAAAAATTAAAATAGTTACAAATAGAAATAGCAGCAAACAGATAAATGTACTATTTTGTGGTGACGACCAGGACCTAGGTCATGGGCCAGTCTTACCACCAGGCAATCACCCAGGGCCCCCAGCCCTAAAGGATCTCCCAGAAAAGATCCACTAGAACAGCCATTTTACTGTATTTTGCCAGGATTTTGCCAAATTGTGGGTAAATCATGGTAAAAGCACCATCGTTTTTTAAGCTGCACAGAGCAATTTAGCTACGTAAACACTCTTTCAAGACCTTTAAGGATCTGCAATGACATCATTAGGTCCTTGCAGGTCCAGTAAAAGTGCACAGAGGAGTTAATAGAGAAAGCATGGGGGAGAGTTGGGGTAAGGGCATATGGAGTTCTATTTGTTAGGTAGGGAGCATTATATAGGGAATAGTATATAGGGGACCATAGAGAACAATGTATATAGGGGGGCATAGGGAGCAGTGTGTGGATAAGAGGACTCCTTTGGATTGATTTGCGGTCTGTCCCAAGATTAAAAAATCATCACCTATCGATGAAATAGGTGGTAAGTATCTGATCGATGGGTCTGACCACTGGGAAACCACCAATCTTGAGAACGGAGGTCCTTTTTCACATGGTGAATGGAGCAGCATCACATGATTGTCCACCACACCATGCATTTTCTAAGAGACATATTAACATTGCTAAGCACTTAATATTTCAATGTACGGAGATGCCATAGAGAATGAATAGTGCAGTGGGTGAACATTTGTATTTACCTCCTGCTATGAGCCATTTTCCCATCCTCAGGCTCTACCATAACTGGAGTATATTATTTGGGGGTATTGGGTAGAGTTGTAGACATGGTATGGGAAGCACATGAGACAGCCTCATGTACAGTACTGCAGTAGCAGCAGGATGGCAGTGTAAATGATGGGGGATGTGTTGATAGCCTTTGCTAATTTTGCAACAGCTGAAAGCATACTGGTTGGGAAACACTGCTATAGAGAGTGGGGATGACTGTAGAAGTGAGGGGCTACAGATGTCTTAATAAAGTCTGCAGTCAGCAGGAGACATCATCATATTTGTCTGGGCCAGATAAAGAAGAAAAGAAGAGAACATCCACAATCAGAGAAGATGCCATCTTTATATTGTTCTAGTAGATCTAAAGCATGCCGTAATTGTAATACATTTCTAAGATTTGTTTCACAGATTTCCCACATTCATGGCAAATTTGTAAACTAAAAAAAAATCTAAAATTATTTATTCTAAGTAATAAAAATGATTACACAGTATTCATGTTTATATTGTAATATTTCTTCATTTAATTTTAAATCTGTATCACCTGAACAAAATATCAGGAAACCTTTCTTCTCTCTGTGCTTGTGCCAAAGCCTAATGTGTTTCTAATGCCAGCTGCAATGTTGCAGTTATTGAATTAAATAAAATTTGTAACAATTCCTTTGTTTTATTTTCATGTTCAATGGGAACAGTCAATAAAACAGAAAATTGTTTATCATTAAACCCGTGTTTTGCCTGTTATACTAATGACAGGTGTTACTTTCTTCCAATAAAACATTTGTTAAATACTACTGGAAAGAAAATAATACATGTGAAAAAAAGTGTTTCAAGGAATTTGAGGAAGATTTACAAGTGTCCTTGGTAAATTCCTTATTACTTATTGCTGTTTATTATGTATTTGAAGTAACAAATGAACAAAATGTTAAATAAAACAAGGCATCTAAACATATGTACTGTTGCCCAGGCTATTATCGGAACATTGGAAAGAGCCCAAAAAAATATAAAAAAGGAGTTCTGGGCCAGAAATATCATTGACAGACAAGCAATATATATGTATATATATATATATATATATATATATATATATATATATATATATATATATATATATATATATATTTCCCTAGCGTCCCTCAGCAGCACAATGTGGGGTGTGTCTCTGCCCCTGTGAGCAAATGGGACCTGGGATTTTTTAATGATTTAAATAAAAAAAATACCCCGGGACCTCCCCCCCCCCCCCTGGTATAAAGCACCAGGATCACACTAGAACAGTGAGTTTTTTGTCTGTCCTAGTGTGAGCATGGACGTCCACACTCCCCCTACCTACTTTCTCTTTTCCTTTTCCTTTCTTGCAGGTGATCCGCCGGTTTGCTGCACGCCGCCATCTTTCCTGGGTCCGGGAGGATTCGCGGACCCCACGCTAGCCGCACTTCCGGTTTCGGCGCCATTTTCCTGTAGCCCGAGGATTGCGGGACGTCACTTCCGGCGGATCCGTACAGAGCAGTATAGAGTCGGTTCTTATTAGGGGGAGCCCAAATATGTTAGAGATCAAGGGTGCTTAGGTGATATGGTTAGGTAAAGGTTTCCTAGAGTTGAGGTAAGAGATTTGATTTATTATTAAGTTTCCGGGCACAGGACCCGGAAGTGGGAGGGGCTTATATTTTTTGGCGCAATTTGCAGCTATTTAAACGCCCCCTAGCCTGGCTCTGGTCTCTTGGAGCCAGAAGACTATTGTCTGAAAGCTACTAGACGTTTACCCTATTCGGTGTGTTGTTTCCACACTTAATATACCTGAGAAATAGGTATTCTTACTGCCCTGATAGGAGGAGTCCATTTATACTTGCGAGTTGATTTTTTTCCTTACATTTTAAATCCTTTCTCTTACCTCTTAGATGTCTTCTATGGATTCTGGAGGTTCTGGAGGGCGCAGGGAGACCCATGGGAAATCCTCCCACAAGAGGAAGCATTTGGAGTGTAACTCATGCAAGACTCCCCTTCCAGACGGATACGATTATCCTATTTGTTCCACATGTCGCCCCAGGTTACCACCAGACACTGAGCCTTCTATGCAGGACATGTTCTGCTGGGTTAAGGATTTCGTTTTTTCTTCCATCAAAGAATTGAAGGATTCATTAACCACTGCTCCTCCTCCTAAGAAGAGCCCAGACTAAGCGATAGGCCTGTAGTTGTACACTCTGATGAAGAATTCAGGGTTATAGATGAGACAAAATCATCTAGTTCAGAGGAAGAGGAGCTTCAGGGGAAAGTATTTTTTCCTATGGAGAAGTTTCCGAAATTTATCAGAGCTGTGCAAGCAGAGAATGCACCAGCCACCCGCGAGGACGCTCCTTCTACCTCCAGGGGGCCTAGAGTTTTCCCGATTGAGGAGACGGTCCTAGACTTAATGAAGGCAGAATGGATCAACCCAGAGAAGGCACCTGTTATAAATAAAAGGTTTAAATCTCTTTACCCCATGGATCAAGAAAGATCTAAGGATTGGGTCAACCCACCAAAGGTGGATTACGCCATCGCCAAACTTTCTAAGAGAACCATTATCCCATCTGATGATGGTTCTAGTCTCAAGGATCCCATGGACCGACGCATGGAGGTCACTCTCAGAAGATCGTATACAGCATCTTCCAGCCAGTGTGCTGTAGGGAATGCCTCCTTTGAGGTCATAAGAGCTATGAGATCTTGGCTTTCAAGAATACAGGATGACATAGACTCTGGGGTCAGTAGATAGGACTTACTTAGGTCCTTTAAATATGTTAACCTAGGTATGGACTACCTATATGACTCAAATTGTCAACAGGTGAAGCTAGCTTCTAGAAACATGGCCCTATCTTCAGCTGCTAGGAGGGATCTTTGGTTAAGACCATGGCCTGGAGACAGTCATTCCAAGTACATTCTTGGTAATCTGGAGTTCAATCCGGCTAAATTATTTGGTCCTGAACTTGACACCATTATGGAGGAGCTCTCCAATAAGAAGGGGAGGAACCTTCCTTTATCAGAGAAGTCCTTTCGCGGGCGCTATAATCAACCCAGGAGAGATCGATCTCCACAAGGTAACAGGCAATATAGAGGTTCTGGACGTGGCAGAGGATCAGGATCCACAAGGAAGGGATCATCTAGAGCCAGAGGCTCAAAGAAGCCAGAATTCTGACGCGAGAAGTCTACCTGTAGGCGGGTGCCTTCATTTTTTTCTCAAGGCTTGGAAAACTCTAATAAAAGATGTTTGGGTCATAAATGTAGTGGAGAATGGTTATTTCCTTCCCCTAACGTATCTCCCTCCAGAGAGGTGTCTAATATCCCCCTCTCTAGCTTCTGCAAAACAGGAGGCTTTAGAGGAAGCCATCCTAGAGCTTATCTCAAGATCTGCGGTAGAACCTGTTCCCAGACACGAGAGGGGCATGGGGGTCTATTCCCCAGTGTTCCTAGTACCCAAGCCTGGAAGAAAATGGAGGCTTATAATAGACCTCATGTTTCTCAATCAATTTATAGTCAAGAAGAAATTTCGGATGGAGACTATAAGATCAGTAAAATCCCTCATTCTGAGAGACGATTACAGGGCGTCATTAGACCTAAAAGACGCCTATTTTCACATTCCCATATTTCCAGGGCACAGGAAATTCCTAAGAATTGCTGTCTTTATCAAGGGAATTCTCCATCATCTCCAGTTCAAGGTTCTGCCATTTGGCATTTCCACAGCCCCGTTCGTATTCACAAAGGTGGTTTCATCCATGATGGCGATTCTCAGAAGACAGGGCATCAGAATCATACCCTATTTAGACGATTGGCTTTTTCTAGCAAAAACTCAGGAGGAGCTCAGCCATCACATCACCACCACACTAGACTTACTCCACAGTTTAGGTTGGATAGTGAATCTTCAGAAATCCAGACTATTCCCCACAAAGCAAATAACCTTTTTAGGGTTCTACTTGGATTCCCACAACATGAGAATCTATCTGTCTCCAGCACGGAAGGACAGGATATCCAGGGGATATCAATTCCTTCGAGTCCCCCGCAAAGCGTCACTGAGGACTCTCATGAGATTCCTAGGACTCCTATCCTCCTCAGTAGAAGCTGTCCCTTGGGCACTCTGGCACATGAGACCTCTCCAAACAGAGGTTCTCCAGGCCTGGGACAGGAGGAGTTCCTCTCTAGAGAGGTGTCTAAAACTTTCTCCCACAGTCCGCAGATCTCTAAACTGGTGGGCGAACCCCCAGGACGGAATGTCTCTGGTAGAACCTCAGTGGTCAATCCTAACGACAGACGCCTCAGGGTCAGGATAGGGAGCCCACCTGCTAGGGAGAAAGGTGAATGGCTGGTGGAGTACAGAAGAACTTCCTCTTTCTTCCAATATAAAGGAACTAAGGGCAATATATTATGCCCCTTCGCCCCCTCTCTCCTGGGACAAGCCGTCAAAATAAGGACGGACAACATGTCGGCTGTTTACTACATAAACAAGCAGGGAGGGACAAGATCAGTTCCACTGCTTCAGGAGGTGGCAAAGATCTTTCGATGGGCCGAGACTCGAGTTCTCAGGCTCTCCACAGTCCACATAAGGGGAGTACACAATATCATAGCAGACCGTCTAAGCAGAGGTCTTACGGTAACGGGAGAATGGACTCTAGACCAGGATATATTCCTTCAGCTCATAGACCGCTGGGGTCTCCCGGAAATAGATCTTATGGCCACAAGATCCAATCGCAAACTAGACAAGTTCTGCTCCCTTTACCAGATGGACAAACCTCTTTATCTGGATGCAATGTCGATTCCATGGAATTTCAAACTGGCCTACATATTCCCTCCTATCTCGATGATACCCAGGGTATTAATGAAGATCAGGCAGGATCAGGCCTCGGTGATTGCCATCATTCCCTTTTGGCCAAAAAGATCCTGGTTCTCCCAGCTCATTCAGATGAGCAAGGGAATATACTGGAAACTTCCTGTCAGGCAGAATCTTGTGTCTCAGGGCACTCAATTCTGCCACAATCTCAAGACGCTCAATCTGACAGCATGGAAGTTGATAGGTCCTTATTAAAAGCCAGAGGGTTTTCGGACCGCATCCTTGAAACACTATCTCACTCTAGGAGTGAGGCAACCAACAAGGCCTATGCTAGAATCAAAAGGATTTTTTTCTCCTGGTGTGTCACCAAGAAGATCAATGCTTCTTCTCCATCCACTCCATCAATTCTCGAATTTTTACAGGATGGATTTGACAAAGGTCTCTCTCCAAATTCCATCAAGGTCCAACTAGCCGCACTGTCGGCGACCTTACAAAGACGACTGTTTCAGGAACCAGTGATAAAGTCATTTATCAAGGCCATCACTAGAATTCGTCCTAGAGCGGTGAAACCAGTGACACCCTGGGATCTGGCATTGGTCTTGCAACAATTGTGTGTTCAACCCTTTGAACCTTTAGAGGAAGTGGAACTTAGGTTCCTCACTCTTAAGGTGGTGCTACTTCTAGCTGTCACCACCGCCAAGAGAGTTGGTGAACTTCAAGCATTAGCTGCGGCAGAACCTTACACAGTTTTCTTGCAGGACAGAGTCCTTCTGAGATTCCTACCTTCTTTTTTGCCTAAGGTCCCCTCCTTCGCAAATATTAACCAGGTTATCTGTCTCCCAAAGTTTCCTGACTCTGAATCTTCCCAGAAGGACCTTACCTCCCTGGATCTGGTAAGATGCCTAAGGGTCTATCTAGATAGAACAAAACCATTCAGGAAAGCGGAGAATCTCCTCATTTTATTCCAGGGTGTAAAGAAAGGTGCCAAGGCATCTAAACCATCCATTTCAAGATGGATATGCGAATGCATAAATTTATGTTATACCTCTAGAGGGTTAACTTCACCAGAGTTCACCAGAGCGCACTCTACGAGATCTGTTTCTGCCTCTTGGGCAGAGCGTAATTCTGTTCCCTTGGAACAGATCTGCCAGTCCGCAACCTGGAACTCTCCACTCACTTTTTTAAAACATTATAGAGTGGATACCTTTTTGTCTAGCGAAACTACTTTCGCTAAGTCTATTATACAAACTGCTATGCAGGAAAACCCTCCCTAGGGGTGATTCTTGCTAGATCCCCACATTGTGCTGCTGAGGGACGCTAGGGAAGACTAAATTTAGAAAGTTAATTTGTTTTCCCTTAGTCTCCTCAGCAGCACAAGCTTCCCTCCCTTATTTTCTTTTTGCTTTATAATCTACTCACTGTTCTAGTGTGATCCTGGTGCTTTATACCAGGGGGGGGGAGGTCCCGGGGTATTTTTTTATTTAAATCATTAAAAAATCCCAGGTCCCATTTGCTCACAGGGGCGGAGACACACCCCACATTGTGCTGCTGAGGAGACTAAGGGAAAACAAATTAACTTTCTAAATTTAGTTATATATATATATATATATATATATATATATATATATATATATATATATATATATATATACATACATACAACCAAAGGATACATTGGCCAGCACCATTGATCCAAACTATTGTAAAAACCTGGCTTGCAGGTGCAGGCTGCTGGGCTAAATATACAGCAACAGGAAGATACAGCAGCACACTGCTAGCACAAAGATATAGATGAAACATGAGTATATAGATAAAACATGAGTATATAGATAGAACATGAAAAGCTATACAGCTGTAATGCAATAAATGAAGATATGAAACTATGAAAATATGAGGTACTTAGCTTGCAAATTTGGCGCCAAATAGCGTGGACCGTCCCACCACGGTAAGGTGACCTCATTCTGGGACGGACCCTACAATGTGTATATGCCTCTGTGTGAACAGTACAACAGGCATTGCAAGGTCTGAAACATCCCAGGCACCTTATATACACCTAATAGAGGTGGGTGGGGTGCAGGAGCCAACATGGAGGTAGCCACTCCCCCGTATGTGTAATACAACCAAAGGATAAATTGGCCAGCACCATTGATCCAAACTATTGTAAAAACCTGGCTTGAAGGTGCAAGCTGCTGGGCTAAATATACAGCAACAGGAAAATACAGCAGCACACTGCTAGCACAAAGATATAGATGAAACATGAGTATATAGATAAAACATGAGTATATAGATAGAACATGAAAAGCTATACAGCTGTAATGCAATAAATGAAGATATGAAACTATGAAAATATGAGGTACTTAGCTTGCAAATTTGACGCCAAATAGCGTGGACCGTCCCACCATGGACCCTACACTGTGTATATGCCTCTGTGTGAACAGTACAACAGGCATTGCAAGGTCTGAAACATCCAAGGCACCTTATATACACCTAATAGAGGTGGGTGGGGTGCAGGAGCCAACATGGAGGGACGGTCCACGCTATTTGGCGCCAAATTAGCAAGCTAAGTACCTCATATTTTCATAGTTTCATATCTTCATTTATTGCATTACAGCTGTATAGCTTTTCATGTTCTATCTATATACTCATGTTTTATCTATATACTCATGTTTCATCTATATCTTTGTGCTAGCAGTGTGCTGCTGTATCTTCCTGTTGCTGTATATTTAGCCCAGCAGCCTGCACCTGCAAGCCAGGTTTTTACAATAGTTTGGATCAATGGTGCTGGCCAATGTATCCTTTGGTTGTATGTATGTGTATATATATATATATATATATATATATATATATGACTAAATTTAGAAAGTTAATTTGTTTTCCCTTAGTCTCCTCAGCAGCACAATGTGGGGTGTGTCTCCGCCCCTGTGAGCAAATGGGACCTGGGATTTTTTAATGATTTAAATAAAAAAATACCCCGGGACCTCCCCCCCCCCCCTGGTATAAAGCACCAGGATCACACTAGAACAGTGAGTAGATTATAAAGCAAAAAGAAAATAAGGGAGGGAAGCTTGTGCTGCTGAGGAGACTAAGGGAAAACAAATTAACTTTCTAAATTTAGTCTTCCCTAGCGTCCCTCAGCAGCACAATGTGGGGATCTAGCAAGAATCACCCCTAGGGAGGGTTTTCCTGCATAGCAGTTTGTATAATAGACTTAGCGAAAGTAGTTTCGCTAGACAAAAAGGTATCCACTCTATAATGTTTTAAAAAAGTGAGTGGAGAGTTCCAGGTTGCGGACTGGCAGATCTGTTCCAAGGGAACAGAATTACGCTCTGCCCAAGAGGCAGAAACAGATCTCGTAGAGTGCGCTCTGGTGAACTCTGGTGAAGTTAACTGGCCAATTTATCCTTTGGTTGTATTACACATACGGGGGAGTGGCTACCTCCATGTTGGCTCCTGCACCCCTCCCACCTCTATTAGGTGTATATAAGGTGCCTTGGATGTTTCAGACCTTGCAATGCCTGTTGTACTGTTCACACAGAGGCATATACACAGTGTAGGGTCCGTCCCAGAATGAGGTCACCTTACCGTGGTGGGACGGTCAACGCTATTTGGCGCCAAATTTGCAAGCTAAGTACCTCATATTATCATAGTTTCATATCTTCATTTATTGCATTACAGCTGTATATCTTTTCATGTTCTATCTATATACTCATGTTTTATCTACATACTCAAGTTTCATCTATATTTTTGTGCTAGCAGTGAGCTGCTGTATTTTCCTGTTGCTGTATATATATATATATATATATATATATATATATATATATATATATATATATACATATTGTTTCAGAAGGTTTGATAAAATTCAGAGAGGAATCTATCATGGACAATCAGTCCTAAACGGCAGTCCCCACTTGGATACCTGTAGTTGCACTGGACTAAGTTCAAGAGTGTCAAGAATATTCAAACAGTCCAAGTAAAAACATACACAGGCCATGCAGTACAAAATCAACAGAGAAAGAGTAAACAGTAAGAAGCCAAGGGTTAGAACCAATAAGTCAGTAAAGTAAAAAATCTGAGGCAAAACTAAATCAAGACAGGGTATGGATTAAACCTAGAGAGCTGTGCAGTACAAAGTTTGCAGATGGGGTATTAGTCAAGGCACAGGTAAAGATCAGGTCATAAGAAATAAAAACCGTAATAGGCACACTACAAATAAAGAACACTGGTGAAGGAATAAACCTCTATCATTGACACAGGATAGAATAGCTGCAGTGTTTAACCCTTAACGACAACAGACAACAATGACGCGATCACATATCAGAAAAATTAATTGAAAAGTGATCAAAAGGTCACATATACACAAAAATGTACAATAATAGTAAAGCATATAAACATGGTATCATTTTAATCGTATTGACCCACAAAATAAATAGAACATGTAATTTTTACCGTAAAGTGCACTGCATAAAAACAAAACCCTCCAAAATTAGAAAAATTTAGCTTTTCTTTTAAATTTTCCCACAAAATATGATTTTAGAAGGCAAGGAGGAAAAAAACTAAACCGCAAAAATAAAATTGGCTTTGTTCTTAAGGATTAAATTACCTGCTGCTAGGAGGTGTGAGTGCCGATGATGTAGCTAATTGGCTCAGCGCTCTAACCTCCTGATAGGTCAGCCGACAGCTTTAAATAGAGACAAATGGCCCTGCGAGTCCTCATTTACTCCTTCATGATGACATCATGGAGCTGGTGGATGTTAGAGACCTTGCACTCCCTCACCTTCTGTTTGAGGATGCCTCAAAAATGCTCATTGGGGTTTATGTCTGGAGACATGCTTGCCCAGTCCATCACTATTATCCTTAGCTTCTTTAAAAAGGCAGTGATAATCTCGGAAGTGTTTGGGATTGTTATCATGTTGGAATACTGTCCTGTTGTCCAGAAAGGGGATCATGCCCTGCTTAAGTACATGTCACAGTACATGTTGGCATTCATGTTTCCCTTAATGAACTGTAGTTATCTGAGCTGAAAAGTTACATGCAAACATGCAATTCATCAGGTCCAGAACATCATGCTGTCAAGAGGTGGGGCTAAATAGCTACATGGTCAGTGGTTACCTTGGTTACTGAAAAATCCAACAGAACAACAGAAATGGGGTGAATCTGCGGCAGCAGTTCTAGGCTGTTGCACAGATAACAGAAGCAGTTCTAGGCTGTTGCACGATAACACTGATCACGCCTGTGATCAGTGTTATCGGTGCTTGACTTCTCCTGCCTGGATCTCAGGCACGGAGCAGTCATTCGTCGATCAGACACTGAGAAGGCAGCTAAGTGGCCTCCCGATGTAATGTAAGCTGTTCGGGACGATGCAATTTCACCATGGCGGTCCCGAACAACCCGACTGACTAGCTGGGATAGTTTCACTTTCACTTTAGAAGCGGCGGTCAGCTTTGACCGCCGATTCTAAAGAGTTAATACCTCACATTGCCGCGATCGGCGATGTGTGGTATTAGCCGTGTGTCCCGGCCGTTGATGAGCGCCGGGACCGACGTGACGTGATGCGGGGTCGCAGCACGACCCCGCTTCATATCGCGGGAGCCGGCGCAGGACGTAAATATATGTCCTGTGTCGTTAAGGGGTTAAGGTGATCAGCTTTATCCATGAGCTTTTTGAGATCCCGTCTAACACATTCCTCGAACGTGTCAATGGCATGTGATTCCAATGGAGGCTGAAAATCACTAGGAAGGCTTAGATCAAATTATTTCAACGTCATCACGGAAGAGGCCGACAAATCGACTCTATCCCTAGTGACGCCCGTATTAGCATTCTTTGTAGGTTGTACAGAAAACCGTAGTTTCAATTAAAATTTTCGGATGGATTGCAATATATCAAGTTCTAACTCAAACCAGTTTACATGTGCAGTGGGACAAAAGCTTAAACCTTTGGATAATACAAGCATTTGTGGTACAGTTAGAGAATGAGATTAAATATTTACCACTGTTTGTGCAGTCATACTTTTTTTTTTTTTCTTGCTGTGGCTGTTCCCGTATCTCCTGGGTGTTGTCTGAGTTCTGTTCTGGTTTCTTGTTTTTACGTCCCCGATTGTGCCTTCGGCCTCCACACCGATGTTGCTGGAAGATAGTCCCTGAGCCCCTATAAAAGGCTCCTGTGAAGAACTCTGTATTGCATGTTCCGGAATCTGATTAGAAGTGTTTGCTTGTTAGACAGATCCTTACATTTTTGTTACGTTTGGAAGAAAAAGACATGTTAGACCACTGGTACACTTTAGATGTAAAATAGTCCTGAGTTTACCTGAACCATGTGTGTCTTTTAGTTTCTTCTAGTGTTGACTGCAGTTTGGTAAGAAAAGACTGCTTGCTGTTTTTCAAAAAAAAAAGCTCCACAATCATCGCTGGACATGCACTGTTTCAATGATGTTTCCAGATTCTTGCTTCTAGTAGTTTTCAAATCTCTCTGTAGAAATTCCAACTGGAGCAAAATGAGTTCAAGTTCATGTTATGTAGCCACCAACGGAGCAGATGTAGTGTTCTGCATATACAATTGAGTGCTGTTCGATCTCAACATGGTGCATTCTTTTCTTTCAGAAGTTGTGGTACACTATAATTAGTACATCATACAGGTGTCAGTTATGTCTAAATTGCTCACAGGAAGTAGATTACTCCGATTCATATATAAGGGGTGTGGGTGAGGAGTACAGGAGGCAGCGCCTGTCGATTTGACAGATGTCTGTCCACCTGGTTTCCCACACGAAGTACCCGATGTTCATTCATTGGGTACATACATGTTAAAACCCAAAGCCCACTTGCTTGCCTTAAGAGAGCCTAAGCCATGCCAGCCACCTCTGCAACGAATCCCACTGAGATGAACAAGGGACTACTGACATTACCTACATATTTATTTCTCCATTCTGTATACTTGGTACTGCAGTATTGGATGTTTTCTCATGATTTATATGGTGTGAGTACCACTCTTCCTTATTATTCATGAGCTAAGCAACACACTTTCTCTGAACACCAGTGCTCTCCTAATTGGTTGGACAGCAGCGGCGAGTCATGATAGGCTGATTCAGCGCAGCTGCACACTGACTGGTAACCCACGCTCACTACAGTAACACACGTGGAAACAGCTTGCACCATTGGGTAAGTGAATTCTTACTTATACATTATGTAAATATTTATGAACCTCCATGTTTTTAAGCATGCCAGCACCTGTGAACACTATCAATGGGGAACACACCGCTATGTTGAATGAACACAAGAATCACGTCACTGACTATGAAGTATCACTTTATGCAGCACTGCCTTTATATGTATGCTTTTATTATGTTTGTTATTATACACTTTTGTATTATACACTGTATGCTATTTATGCAATTATGTAATTAACTGAGTACATTTAATGCTGCTTTGTGGGTTAGTCAGTTGAGCTTGAAAATGGCGACGAGAGGTCACAGAAACGTTGCTTCTGTATAACACTGGAATGATGCAATAAATCTTCACCATTTTTGCCCTCAAATCTTGTGTGCTGCTGGTATCTTGTTTTCTTGTAAGCCGTGAGCTCCTCACCCAGGCTCCGAACCAGCGTGAACCAAACGCCTGAATTGAATGCTCCTTTCTGTGCTGCTCTTCTGGGATTTTTAGATAGATAGATAGATATATAGATAGCAGCTGATACTCTCCATTTACTTAATATTCATCAAATTGTTAATCTTGTTGAGTCTAGAAACATCAATCAACACTTTAATGACAAGTCATTTTAATAAGCACTGTTTAGCATTACGTAGCAATAGGAGTCAGTACCAGCTGGATATCAGGTACACGGTATCCACTTATGCATACTGTGAATCATGTTCAAATAAATGACTCTTCCAGCAGGGTCTTTGATACAATATATCAATTACTGTCCCAGCTTGACAGAGATATTCTCAGTCAGTGTTAGTAATATGTACAGTACTGGGTTTGGTGCCTTTTGTTATAAAACATGTGCAAGGAGATTAAAGTGGGGTGGCCAGACCAGAAGATGTATATCCCCAGTGTAGTGGCATTAAAAAAGATTTCTGTCAGCAGGAACTTGTTATTATGAATGTTATTTATATTGTTTTTTATTGAAATGGGCACCAACCTTTTTTTTTTTATTTGTTGTAGTACTTATGACTACAACATATCTCTAATATACTTTAATTATAATTTTTTTTATTAAAATAGTTAATTTTATATTTGAAAACCGGCCACTAGGGGTCTCCCTCCTAGTGGCCGGCTGCAGCCTGCTGTGACGTCACAACTGAATTAGGACCGATGCCGGCCAGGCAATCGGTCCTAATTCAGTCAGCCAATCAGTCTTAGCTCACTCCCTGCCTGTCAATCAGACAGGCAGGAGTGAGCACTGAGAGCACAGAGGATGCGTGCATTGGCTCCCTGGTCTCACTCGCCAGCCCCGCCTCCCGGCTGCTGCTGCCTCAGGACTGTCCTGCACTTCGGTAAGTTATTTTCGGCGTGGTGTCGGAGGGATAGAGCCGATTGCACGGCGGCCTGGGGGGGGAGGTGATGGTCCAACACAGGGTGCCTCCAGTTGTTTCACCACTAAAACTCCCAGAATGCCCTGACAGCCAATAGATGTCAGGGCAAGCTGGGAGTTGTAGTGGTGAAACAGCTGGAGGCACCCTGTATAGATGAACTAAGGGCGGAAGTGTCGGCCCCAGCAGGCATCAGTGACATTGTTCCTGCTGGGGAAGTCTGCCTGGTAAGTGAGCACACTACCAGGCAGACAAAAAAGGCATTTTTAATATAGTAAAAAAAAAATAATTAATTCAGGGAGGGGGTTAGGGATAGATGGGCAATAGGCAGGGACAGAAAAAAAAAAGGATGGTGGGAGCTACTCTTTAAATATCGCCTGTAGGGGCCCAGGTAATAGTCTGGAATATATTTTTTGTGCCCCCAAAGGCTTTAACCCCTTAAGGACGCAGAACGTAAATGTACGTCCTGGTGAGGTGGTACTTAACGCACCAGGACGTACATTTACGTCCTAAGCATAACCGCGGGCATCGGAGCGATGCCCGTGTCATGCGCGGCTGATCCCGGCTGCTAATCGCAGCCAGGGACCCGCCGGCAATGGCCGACGCCCGCGATCTCGCGGGCGTCCGCCATTAACCCCTCAGGTGCCGGGATCAATACAGATCCCGGCATCTGCGGGAGTTCGCGATTAAAATGAACGATCGGATCGCCCGCAGCGCTGCTGCGGGGATCCGATCATTCATAACGCCGCACGGAGGTCCCCTCACCTTCCTCCGTGCGGCTCCCGGCGTCTCCTGCTCTGGTCTGTGATCGAGCAGACCAGAGCAGGAGATGACCGATAATACTGATCTGTTCTATGTCCTATACATAGAACAGATCAGTATTAGCAATCATGGTATTGCTATGAATAGTCCCCTATGGGGACTATTCAAGTGTAAAAAAAAAATGTAAAAAAATGTAAAAGTAAAAGTAAAAAAAAAGTGAAAAATCCCCTCCCCCAATAAAAAAGTAAAACGTCCGTTTTTTCCTATTTTACCCCCAAAAAGCGTAAAAAACATTTTTTATAGACATATTTGGTATCGCCGCGTGCGTAAATGTCCGAACTATTAAAATAAAATGTTAATGATCCCGTACGGTGAACGGCGTGAACGAAAAAAATTTTAAAAAGTCCAAAATTCCTACTTTTTTAATACATTTTATTAAAAAAAAAATTATAAAAAATGTATTAAAAGTTTTTTATATACAAATGTGGTATCAAAAAAAAGTACAGATCATGGCGCATAAAATGAGCCCCCATACTGCCGCTTATACGGAAAAATAAAAAAGTTATAGGTCATCAAAATAAAGGGATTATAAACGTACTAATTTGGTTAAAAAGTTTGTGATTTTTTTTAAGCGCAACAATAATATAAAAGTATATAATAATGGGTATCATTTTAATCGTATTGACCCTCAGAATAAAGAACACACATCATTTTTACCAGAAATTGTACGGCGTGAAAACAAAACCTTCCAAAATTAGCAAAATTGCGTTTTTCGTTTTAATTTCCCCACAAAAATAGTGTTTTTTGGTTGCGCCATACATTTTATGATATAATGAGTGATGTCATTACAAAGGACAACTGGTCGCGCAAAAAATAAGCCCTCATACTAGTCTGTGGATGAAAATATAAAAGAGTTATGATTTTTAGAAGGCGAGGAGGAAAAAATGAAAACGTAAAAATTAAATTGTCTGAGTCCTTAAGGCCAAAATGGGCTGAGTCCTTAAGGGGTTAAAGTCATAACAGTCATGAAGAACATCCACGTGCCTAAAGAATCTCCTTCAAAGATCTTATCATCAAATGTTCACACTTATATCTTGTGTAACTGTACAGCACCTGTGCTGCCAAATATGCTTTTTGTGTTTTGTAAATATTTAAATAATTCAGTCACATTGCATATGATCAATGCTGCAAAGTATTGATATTTACTAGTATAATACCCCAGTCCAAACTATTACTTATTTCAGTGGTTGTATTGCATTCATTGTCTAGCAACACAAAAACAAAAAGAACATAAATCATAAAATAAGTCATCTGAATATCTTGTATGTAGACAAAAGAAGCACATTACAGTAAAACATGTCATATGATGGTTAGAATTATAGTGATGAATAGAGCACTGGTAGAAAAGTCAGGATTGTTTAGATGAGGCATACAAAGTTACACAGTGGTATTCTTTAATTCTTCCTAAATCTTTATAGCTAAATAGCACAAATATTTTTGTGCTATTTTTGGTTAATAGATGACAAATCCTGCATGTTATATAGAACAACAAATTAAAATGGTCACTGCTTCTTGAAACAACTTCCTTATAGATGTCAAAACACCATAAAACACCTCAATAGGGTAGGCCATTTTAACCACTTGGGGATCCAGGGCGTACAAGCACACAGTTCCCTGGAACTTAAGGACCCAGGACGTACCTGTATGCCCATGGAATTTTCGGTCCCCGCCGCGCACCGGGCAGGGACGGGATTGGGATGCCTGCTAAAATCATTCAGCAGTCATCCCGGGAGAATGCCCAGGGGGGTCCTGAGACCCCCCATGTCGGCTATCTGCGGCAATTCCAGGTCATACGGGTCTCCGGTGACCCAGTGACATGGAAAATAAGGGGGATCGGTGCCATCCAAGACACCAACGATCCCCTTAAAGGGATAGGAGTGAAGTGGCAGGTGTGCCACCCCTCCTATCCCTGCTATTGGTCGATCAGAAACGACCAACCAATAGTAGATCAGGGGTGGATGGAGGGGGGGGGGGGTTAAAGTTTAGTTCCCCCAGTTCCGCCCACCCACAGTAATCCGGGCAGAATGGGGGAACTGTCCTGTTACCGGCACCAAAGGTCACTTACCATCGGCGGCAGCGGCGGCATTAAACAGTAGCCCTCCAGATGTTGCAAAACTACAACTCCCAGCATGCCCAGGCAGCTGTTTGCTGTTTGGGAATGCTGGGATTTGTAGTTTTGCAACAGCTGGAGGGCTACAGTTTGGAGATGAGATCACTTTGCAGTGGTCTCTAAACTGTGGACCTCTAGATCTTGCAAAACTACAACTCCCAGCATGTCCATAGAGCAGTTTGTTGTCTGGGCATGCAGCAATTTGTAGATTTGCAACATTTTGAGGGCCACACTTTGGAGATCACTGTGCGGTGGTTTCTAAACTGTGACCCTCTAAATCTTGCAAAACTACAACTCTCAGCATGCACAAACAGCAAATGGCTGTCTCGCCATGCTGGGAGTTGTAGTTGCATACATCCAGCTGTTGTATAACTACATCTCCCAGCATGCCCATAGGCGATCAGTACATGCTGGGAGTTGTAGTTTTGCAACAGTTGGAGGCCCACT
Organism: Hyla sarda; assembly: GCF_029499605.1. Taxonomy (NCBI): domain Eukaryota; kingdom Metazoa; phylum Chordata; class Amphibia; order Anura; family Hylidae; genus Hyla; species Hyla sarda. The sequence continues at coordinate 357,769,435 of NC_079190.1, read as the reverse complement.
GGTTGGAAAATACTGAGTTAGATAACAGAACTTAACTGAAGGTTTTAACCAGTGTGCCTCCAGCTTTTGCTAAAGTACAACTCCCAGCATTGCACGGTCTGTCAGTACATGCTGAGAGTTGTAGTTTTGCAACAGCTGGAGGTTTGCCCCCCATGTAAATGTACAGGGTACATTCCCACGGGCGGGTTTACAGTGAGTATTCTGCTTCAAGTTTTAAGTGCGGCAAATTTTCCGCCGCAGTGCAAACTCCTTGCGGGAAACTCATCTGCACCCCGCCCGTGGGAATGTACCCTAAAAACACTACACTACACTAACACATAATAAAGGGTAAAACACTACATATACATCCCCTTACACTGTCCCTCCCAATAAAAATGAAAAACGTATTGTACGGCAGTGTTTCCAAAACAGAGCCTCCAGCTGGTGCAAAACAACAACTCCCAGCATTTCCGGACAGCCACTGACTGACCAGGCATGCTGGGAGTTTAGCAATCACTGCGTACAATACCCCTATGTCCACCCCTATGCAATCTCTAATTTAGTCCTCAAATGCGCATGGCACTCTCTCACTTCGGAGCCCTGTCGTATTTCAAGGAAACAGTTTCGGGCCACATATGAGGTATTTCCGTCCTCGGGAGCAATTGTGTTACAAACTTTGGGGGGCTTTTTCTCCTTTTACCCCTTATGAAAAGGAAAAGTTGGGGTCTACACCAGCCTAAAAATTTTTACACTTTGCCCAGTACTTTTTATTTTCACAAGAGGTAAAAGGAAAAAAAAGACCCCCAAAATTTGTAACGCAATTTTTCCTGAGTACGGAAATACCCCATATGTGGGAGTAAAATGTTCTGCAGGCGCACAACAAAGCTCAGGAGTGAGTGCCTACATTTGAAGCCTAAATTGGTGATTTGCACAGGGGTGGCTGATTTTACAGCGGTTCTGACATAAACGCAAAAAAAAATACCCACATGTGACCACCTCTTGGAAACTACACTCCTCATGGCATGTAACAAGGGGTATAGTGAACCTTAACATCCCACAGGTGTTTGACAAATTTTTGTTAAAGTTCGATGGGAAAATGGGAAAATAGGAAAAAAAGCCCCCCAAAATTTGTAACCCCATTTCTTCTGGGTAAGAACATACCCCATATGTGGATGTAAAGTGCTCTTTGGGCGAACTACAATGCTCAGAAGATAGGGAGCGCCATTGGGCTTTTGGAGAGTAAATTTGTTCAGAATTGAAGGCCACGTATGTTTACAAAGCCTTCATAGTGCCAGAACAATGGAACCCCCAAAATGTGACTCCATTTTGGACACTACACCCCTCACAGAATGTAATAAGGAGTACAGTGAGCATTTACACCCCACAGGTGTCTGACAGATTTTTGGAACAGTGGTCCATGAAAATGAAAAATAAAATTTTTAATTTGCTCAGCCCACTGTTCCAAAGATCTGTCAAAGATCTGCCAGTGGGGTGTAACTGCTCTCTGCACCTCTTATTAATTTCTGTGAGGGGTGTAGTTTCCAAAATGGGGTCACATGTGTTGGGGTCCACTGTGCTGGCACCTTGGGGGTCTTTGTAAACGCACATGGCCCCCGACTTCTATTCTAACCAAAGTCTCTCTCCAAAATCTCAATGGCGCTCCTTCTCTTCTGAGCATTGTAGTGCACCGGCAGAGCACTTGACGTCCACACATTGGGTATCTTCATACTCAGAAGAAATGGGGTTACAAATTTTGGGGGGGGGGGCAGTTTCTCATATTACCCCTTGTAAAAATGAAAAATTTGGGGAAAATCCATTTTAGTGATAAAATAGTTTATTTATTTATTTTTTTTTTTTTGCTGTTCTGGCACCATAGGGACTTCCTAAATGTGACATGCCCCCCAAAAACCATTTCAGATAAACTCACTCTCCAAAATCCCATTGTCGCTCCTTCCCTTCTGAGCCCTCTAGTGCACCCACAGAGCACTTGACATACACATATGAGATATTTCCTTATTCGAGAGAAATTGGGTTACAAATTTTAGGGTGATTTCTCTTCTTTTACCCCTTGTAAAATTCAAAAACTGGGTCTACAGGAACAAGCGAGAGTAAAAAATGAAGATTTAGAATTTTCTCCTTCACTTTGCTGCTCTTCCTGTGAAACACCTAAAGGGTTAACACACTTTCTAAATGTCATTTTGAATACTTTGAGGGTCCAGTTTTTATAATGGGGTCATATATGGGGTATTTCTAATATGAAGGCCCCTCAAATCCACTTCAAAACTTAACTGGTCCATGAAAAATTCAAATTTAGAAAATGTTGTGAAAAAATTGAAAATTGCTGCTGAACTTTGAAGCCCTCTGATGTCTTCCAAAAGTAAAAAAATGTCAACTTTATGAGGCCAACATAAAGTAGACATATTGTATATGTGAATCAATATATCATTTATTTGGGATGTCCATTTTCCTTATAAGCAGAGAGTTTCAAAGTAAAAAAAAATGCAACATTTTAATTGAATTTTTCACCAAGAAAGTATTGACTAAGATTTACCACTAGAATATGTCACAAAAAAAAAATCTCAGAATCAAATTCATAAGTAAAAGTATTCCAGAGTTATTAATGCTTAAAGTGACAGTGGTCAGATGTGCAAAAATTGCCCAGGGCCTTAAGGTGAAAATGGGCTGGGTTCTTAAGGGGTTAAGAAAACTTTACATTGATTAATAGTGCAAGAATAGTGAGACTGTCTTCCTGAGATCTTACCCCAGGGATTTATACACAGTTTAGAATGCTTAAAGATGTACTCTGGCCCTGAGACATCTTATCCCCTATCCAAAGGGTAGGGTATAAGATGTCTCACCGCAGGGGTCCCGGCTCTGGGGATCCCTGCAATCTTGAATTCACCACCCACCTGTTTTGAGCTGAACGCCACGGTGCCAGCTCACAAACAGCCTGGTGGTGACCACGGGGCCAGAGTATCGTGACGTCACCACTCCGGCCCGTGTGAAGTCACCCCCGCCCCCGCTATGAAAGTCTATGGGGGGGGGGGGGCGGACATCCGTCTCCTTCCAGTGGCGGGACCCCCATGGTGAGACATCTTGTCCCCTATCCTTTGAATAGGGGATAAGATGTCTCAGGGCCAGAGTACCCCTTTAAGCTGTGGCTGTTGAAGGATAACTGTGGCACAACTCTTTTAACTTACCCTGTGCCTGGGCTACAAAAACTAAAAAAACAAACTTTAACTCACCTGCCTACGTTCCCCTGTTCTGCCAATTTTGGCATCCTGTTCCTCTGCTGCTGCTCAGCTTCCTGCTACTTAGACTCGGAACGTCACACTGCAGTCAGCGTATTACCGGCAGCAGCACTTTCCCGCCTCGGCAGGTGATAGGCTGAGCGCACTGTCATGTAAGGAACCCGGGCTGCAGGGTGAAGGCTGGGTCCGAGCTCCTTACATGATAGTGCGCTCAGACTATTACCGGCCGAGGCGAGACATCACTGTGGCCGGTTATAGACTGACTACAATGTGACGTTCCGTGGAGCAGCAAGAAGCAGGAAGCCAAGCAGCAGCGGAGAAACGGGACGTCGATATCGGCGCAACAGGGAACTTAGGAGGGTGAGTTAAAGTTTTATATTTTTCGTTTTTGCAGTCCGGGAACAGGGGAAGTTAAAGGGGTACTTCCCTGGAAAACATTTTTTTTTTTTAAATCAACTGATGCCAGAAAGTTAAACAGATTTGTAAATTACTTCTCTTGATTTCCCTTCTGTCTTACCACAGTTCTCTCTGCTGACACCTCAGTCCATTTTAGGCACTGTCCAGAAAAGGAGCAAATCCTCATAGAAAATCTATCCTGCTCCAGACAGTTAATAAAATGGACAGAGGTGTCAGCAGAGAGCAATGTGGTCAGACAGAAAGGACATTTAAAAAATTAAAAAAAAAAAGAACTGCCTGTGGAGCATACAACAGCTGAAAAGTACAGGAAGGATTAAGTTTTTTTAATCTGTTTATCTTTCTGGCACCAGTTGATTAAAACAATGTTTTCCAGGGGAGTACCCCTTTAAAAGAGTTGCACCGCAGTTCTCCTTTAACGTTTAGGCTGTGCACAGAGACATAGAAGTACAAGGTCTCTACCATAGATGTCATGCTCTATTCCCCAGAAGCTCTGGGAGAACTGAAAATTATAGATGAATCCTGCAGAATATAAATCTGCAAAAAAGTATCATGTACAAGCTATATAATGGCCCAAAATAATGGTATTCCTCATGTATACACATAGGACAGTTGATTCTTAAAGGTCACATAAATAAGGCATGCTTTTATCTTCCAAAAAAGGCTGTTTACAAGAGAAAAACAGCTATAAAGTCTTCACCGCTAGGTTACTCTCTTTCTTGCTATCTGCCGTCCACTGCTTGTTGTTAGTGAAGTTCTGTCTCTACAACAGATGCACCAAGACAGGAGATATTGGAAGCAAGGGTGAGGATCAGTTATTGCTATATGCAGAAAAGAAAGAGAGAGACACAGGCGGCATACCAGCAAAATATCTCGGTTCTCCTGAAAATCTGTACTGTCTATGCTAGATAAAGGAAGGCTTCTCTGTAATCTCAGCAGCAATTTCTGTGTAACCATACTTTGCTTTAGTATGCACACAGTACCACCTCCTTATCCAATTGCCCTATTCCTTTAATCTGAACCCTTGTTTTCAACAGCAACTCAATGCTCAGTGTATCTCCTTTATTGCTGTGCTACTTGCTATCTATAGTAGTGCACTGTGTAAAATATTAGCCCAGGACAGTGCCAGTGTATTCAGTGAACTTTAACCAACACTATGTCAGAGCATAGAATCGAGAAATAGGTAATCTGCTTTGATTGGTCAAGCGACAAGGGAGGAAGTACCTGTGTGTATACTACTGGCATACAGCCAAGATTTTGTCCAACCCCTTAAAATGAAGGGAATGAGAAAAAACTGTACACAATTGAGTTCCCTCAACATTTTGACATTTATGGTTCCCTCAACATGAAAATGACCCTAAACACACCTCCAGGACAACCGTTGCTTTGCTAAAGAAGCTAAGGGTACAGGTGATGGACTGACCAAACATGTCTCCAGACCTATACATCAATTGAGCCTCTCCAAATAACAATCAGCAACACGATTTTGTCATGGACATGATGTTTTAGACCTGATGAAATGCACATTTACGTGTAACTTTTCGTCGCCCATCACTACAATTCATTGAGGGAAACATTAATGCCAACATATACTGTGAGATACTGAAGCAGAGCATGACCCAACATAATATTCCAACATGATAATGATCGCAAAAACATCTCCAATACGACCATTGCCTTGCTGAAGAAGCTGAGCATATCCCCAAACCTTAACCTTATTGAGTCATTTATTCAGTGTTATTACAGGAAAATATACTGTATCACTATGCTTTGGAGTGTAGGAGTGAAAACACAAGTAGATCATACAATGTCCTTGGAGATTTTGTGCTTGGGGGTTTTAAAAACTGGGATAAAGGAATCGTAGTAAATGCTATCCTCATACCTTAAACCTAACCTCGGGCTTTAGAATCTGCTTATTAATTAGCTAATGAGCATGAAGCTTCCTATAAATAAATGCAATGTAAAAAGACTATTGTTCAATGGAGACCATTTACCTAATAGGCTTACATTTCCTATGGGCTTTCCAAATAAGATTTACAATTCCTAAGGAATCCATTTTTATATCTGCAGTGAACAAAACAATATTTTGATTATCTAAAATGTATAATGGAAAAAGCATAAGATGTTCTTAAAAGATTATAAGTATCAAGATGCTTTATTTTATACATGTTGCTAAATTCAGAACATGTTTACTATATCCGAGACATGTTCTGCATTTTAATGGAGAAAGAATATAAGAAGCTTTGTGTTATTTAATTTACAGTTATCAAAGTGAGGGATTAAACAACAGAGAGGCTGTGGGTAACAACAGCCGGAATAGCCTACCAGACTGCCAAAGTATAGAAAGTAGGCAAAGATGCTGACACAGCGGGGCCTTTAGTACAGCCAATCACTTGCTGATGTTTCTTATGAACTGATTCACAAATAATCTGTCACACCCCAGTGATTATACTGCATGTCCTGCATGCAAAGTGTAATGCATGCAAATGTTATAATGAAGTTAAAATTGGGCATATATGAAGGGTGAACCCTTTTCATTGGCATATAGACCCTCAATCCATTGCTGTGAGGGCTACTTGCAACCTAATTACTAATTTAACAAGAACATGATTTTTATCCCCATGGCACTCATTTACTGGGGTTTCACTCCACTTGAAATTACTGGCACTTCATCTCAATCCATTCCCTACAATCTGCTGGACAATTCCTGTTGTAAGGGGGATTGTGTCTCTAGCAAAAGACACACACAGACAACATACAGAAAGTGGGGACTGGGAATAGTTGCAAAAAAAAAGGGGAGAGAGACACAGGCTGCATAGTTCCAAGATGTGTGCATTCTCCAGAGGATTTGCATTGTCTATGTAAGGTAAATCAAGGATTTTCTCTCATCTCAGTATGTACTTACACAGTGCTGTTTCCATTATCTAATGTCCCCCTCCCTTTGAACTTCAACCTTGTCATCAGCAGCTGTGTTTATTGTAATTCCTTCCTTGGTGTGCTGCAGTTTCTTTCCTTTCTGCTCACATAGCATCTTGCATATTCAGTGTTTCAGTAACCCCTTCTCCATCCACATGTCATCTATAGTGTTTCACTGTGTAAATCATTAGCCCAGAACAGTGCCAGTTTGATCAGTAGCCCCTCCCCGGCACTTTGTCATGGCATAGAAGAGAGGTGTAGGTCCTGTGTTGTGCTTGGACAAGTAACTAAGGGAGGAAGTAATTATGTACTACTGCTAATTAAATAAAAGTTATTAATGAAACTGATGGCAAACAACATCCCTTCACTGGTGATTTTTTGAAACAGTCCACTGCCTGAAATTTATTGTTGGGGAGCAGATGTGTTATCATATTATGTTGTTAATAAGGCAGATTACCCTCCTCTTATCTAGAAACATATTATGAATCAGATTTCCTTTTCTAGATTGTAGCACATTACACAAACCCTGATTAAACCACAATGCTATGCCTTGTTTAAATAGACCTACTCCTACATAAGCCAAAGTGTTCTCTATGGTATATAAACCATTCACATGACATTCACTGCTTGAAATATATTCTAGTAGTAAAGGTTCATTAAAGGATTTAGTGAATTACAAGGGACCAACATAAGAGATTAAATTATACAGTTCCAGATGCTAAACTATTAAGAGACTTCCTCTCATCTATTATTTTACCTAAAAATAATTTGATCATTTCCATTTACTCTCTTTACTGTAGAATGTAACTAACTTTATTAATACCCAAGTGAAATACTTGGCCCAGGCTCTTTTTCTTTCTAACTTGGTTTCAGTTCCTTTTTCAGTTCCTCGGAGAAATCCTTATTACTAATACAATACATATCTTTAGAAGCAGAGCTGCCATGTGGTGGTATAATAGCTCAGTCTAATTGCAGTCCGCGTTCTGTGTTTTTTTTTTTTTTTTTCCCTTTATCTGTTACAGTGTCTGAATCCAATAGATGTTAGAATGTGTGGGGACTTTGACTTCTCTGTTGGGAAGAATTAAAAGGTTACTGGAATTACAGGTGGTTGCAGGTTAGACATAGAAAGAACACAATGCTCTACTAATTTAAAGCAAATGTCCTGTTGTGGTGTTAAAGACTATATGCAAGTTCACATCTTAAGCTCCATTGGGGAAATTCTATGACTCCATGTTAGGTCCTTGGTCTTTTAAGCAGTTAGTTAGTACATATGTATAAAAAAGATGCATACTGCACATCCACATGCTAAACATGAGATTCTTAAAACACATTGTTGATCAAGCTGTATAAGCCCACTTGTCAAGTAATAGCAACCATTTTATAGGGGGATCCCTGCTCTAATAGACATAGTAGTTATTTGTATTCCTCCTATTCTTTATCAATTAATGTGATTAGTCTTTAGTGGTGTAGTGATACCTTAACCACAAACCTTACTGCAATGGCTTTGAAAGATCTTCCTAAAGATCCGAATACACATCCAACTTTAGTGGGATTAGCCAACTTTCAAGGGGGGGGGGTTCTCCTGACTCTTAACAGATACAAAGGATTTGGAATGTTGGATTTTAACTGCCCCAACTTTTTGCTCTCAGTGGAATAAGGTTGGGTTCACATAGGTATCAGTTGTCTGGCACAGTTTCCCTACAGCATGCATCAGAGGGAAACTGATACTAAAATTGATCCAATTACTTTCAATAGGACCATTCACAATCATCTAGCATCTCAATTTTGATGCCCTATGGTTGGACACGCCAAAGAGCACCAGACAAGGGAACACTGCTTGCTGCGGCATCCAGAAACAATGAATGCCAGATGCCATACAACTGGCATCAGTTGCGTAGAGATATAGGCTGAGTTCACCTATGCCAGATGCCAGACATATGTGAACCCAGCCTGAGCCACCGCTAGAGTTATCTGGAAGTAGTTGATTCCTCTTGAGGTTTGGTTGTGCTGAACGTTTATGCTTGTGAGGGAGAGATAACTATCATCCAATGCAATAGCTATTGAAAGTGCATGGCTACCTTTACCCAGCACATTTTTTTTTAGCATAGTTGTATGGATACTATTACAAGCTGAAATGGGCATATGTTGATGCACAAAAACAATGTTTTGAATTTAATGTGTAAAATTCAGCCATTTGGCCAAGATCAAGTGTGCTATTTGTGGTTAATAATGGAGCCATTAAGACAGAAAGGATATACACAAGAAGTGGTACAGGTGTGCCTGAGTGTTTCATGGTTGGCCCAACATCTACCCGATGGCTGCCCTGAAGCAACCTAGCCCTTCTGATCTGTCCATTAGGCTTCACTAAGTAAAGAGCCGAGGTATGTTGTGCCTCAGGAAGTGGTGACCCCAAGGTGCTGGAACTCACTAAGTGGAGGCACAGGCGGCACCTTTCCTTTCTTACACTAGTTGGCACTTCACCTCTTGGTTTTCAGTCAAATGTCTGGGCTGTACTGCACAACACACATCTACTTATTTATTATTTTTGTTTGTCACTGTGCAGGTTGTCTGTTGTTTGTGACTTTGATTGTCTGGGATGTTGAGCTTTTATGGGTTACCCTCCTGGTGGTCTAGGGGAGGTGTGACCACCTGGTTCCTTCCCTCTGTGCAAGCCTTAGTCCAGTTACTGCTCTCCGTCTGACACTTGGCAAGGCCCTGGTAGATGCTGTGAGCAATTTTGTTCACCCTATGTTTTGTCAAAGGGGTGACAACAATCCCAAACCCTTATAGGTGCCTACTGGCCTGAGGATTAAGGGAATGATTTGTGAGTGCCTCTCTCCTTTTGTAGAAGGGCTTGTGATGGACCAGATTCTTCTTTATGTGAACAAATTTAAACATTTTTTTCTCTTTGGTGATATATGGACTGCCTCAGCATTTAAAATAAAATAAAAAGTTAATTTATAAAAAAAAAACTCTGACTATTAGTGGAAACAAACTTTCTTTCCAAAATTCAATAGGGCATTCAGGATGAATCAACAACTCATCTGAAGGATATAGTTGGTAGTATTACATCTGTTTCAAAACAAGAAGGATACCCTGTGTCAATATGCTATAACATGACATAGATATGCTATAATATAGTGTAGACATATGGCTGCTAGACACAGCTTTTCTTCTTAAATGTATGTCCATTCCTTTAAATGATCTTTTATAATGTGACAAAGAATTCCATAGCCATAATTAAGGGTCTTCACAGATATGTGTAATGTAAATAAAAGTAGACTGAACACATGCAGAAACATCTTTTATGTGATCATGGGATAATAAATACTCAAAGGCAGGTCCTGCAGGGCTCCTGCTAATGGGAACAGTGTTCCTACTGTGAAAAAAGTGCGGAAACTCAGTTCCCACACGTTACCACAGGACTTGAGCCCGGTGTACACTGCTGTTCTACATGGTTTATTTGTGAATTTTTTTTAAACAGATTCCGCTATTGCGCATAAATTATCAAATACAATGCTTATTCATTTGGGGGGGGGGGGGCTCTAGGACTTCTATGTATATCATCTATATATTGGTAATTCCAGTTTGTATTAATAAATTGTAGAAAGTATTATTAGAAATACCTATTTCTATGTAATAAAAAAAAAGAATTGTATGATTTACATGCAGATATCAGCCATAATACTTGTTTTTTTACATATTCTATGTTGAAATCTACTAGTTTCTTGTCACGAGCACATCTATTACCTCTGGTAAGGGCACTATGAATGAATCAGCTTGTTTAAAGTGGTTCCTTAAGTAAAAAAAAAAAAAGAAGACATATTTCAGAACACTGAGATATTGTGATATGCCAACAGCAGATTTTCCTTCCTGTTGCACATAAGCCATTGACTTTCACAGCAAGCTACAATGATATATGAGAACTGTCAAGGGCATCCATGATATGTTCCCATTCAGAGAAGGTGACGAGGACAGACATATCATCACAATGTGAGGATTAAAAAAAAGACCTGTTCAAAATTGAAAGCATTTCCAGACATCTACAACGCCTGCAGCTAATGCACAATAGGGTACAATGTTAACATATTGTTGATTACCATTTGGTTTACATAATGTACGGCTCACGCAAGCATACCAGGCATTGAAGAGAGTGCTGTGAATAGAAATGGAATAATAAAGTTTCTAGACTGTAAAAGAACCGTGCTGCCAAGGTTCAGTACACAGGAGCTATATAGGATCAGGATCATTGTAATTATGATAAAGAATAGGTTTCTTAAGGAAAAATTACCTTTTACATGAGCAACCCCGCCCCACACCCATGTCTCAGTGTTCTTTTGTTATCAGTCCTTCAGGGACGGAATCATTTATGATTTTGTAATAGCAAAACAAAAATAGAGTACATTTTCTGCAAATTTCAGTTTATGCACATATTATTGTGAAGTGCATTAGTTAGTGTTTACCTTTTTATTAGTTTAATGTCATGTAGCATAGCAAAAAACATTCTACATGGCTCTTTTGTTTATCTTTTACCTACAAGAAAAATGTATATATTTATAGTAAATGTTCTGGTTATGAGGAGATATGTCAAGACAATATGTCATTGTTATTTAATTGTATATGTGTTTTTTAAAACAATATATATATATATATATATACATATACAGAGAGAGAGAGAGAGAGAGAGAGAGAGAGAGAGAGAGAGAGAGAGAGAGAGAGAGAGAGAGAGAGAGAGAGAGAGAGAGAGAGAGAGAGAGAGAGTTATTTATATGGGCACTGTCAGATCCAAAAACATTTTTTACTTTAACACACTGTTATCCTTATAGACCCACTTTAGACCCACTTTTGGACCCTTGCCCTTTCCCTTTTGAAGTTTCCTCTACATGCAAATCAGACATGTGACTCCAGAGTGCAGCATAAAATAAAGAAGGGGAAATACGAGGGGAAAGACTAAACAAAGCCAAGAATAAAAAAATAAAAAAAGGGGGCAAACTTTTGTGTTTTTAATTTTTAATGCAACAATGTCAAAAGTATACTAACAATGGTGTGATCAAGGAAAATCATCCTGTGAATGTAAACAACTAGTTAGCAAAAGTGAGAAGAAAATGTCAAGAATTGTTCTTACAGCCAGGTGGTGAAGGGTCAAGAAACCTGCAAAAAATGTAAAAGGGTCTGAAAACTTTCCAAATGGATTGTGATATGATAAGCATACTTTACCTGTTACAAAAATCTAAAGTAAAAGAGGACTGCCTGGTAGTCATGGAAACTGAAGGACAGAAGGTGTTTCATAAGGTGCGATGAAGCTACATGTTAGGCTGGGTTCCCATTACATTTTCCCCCATATGGGAGTGCAAACGGAAGGGGAGAGCTAAAAACTTGCGCTACCGTATGCCTTTCTATGCTCTCCCGTATGTAATTCATTTAAATGAGCTGACCGCAGTGAAACGTTCGGTCCGGTCGGCTCATTTTTGCCCCATATGTGCTTTTACAACCGGACCAAAAAAACGTGGTTGACCATGATATACTTTTATTATATATTATGTTGTTATTATTATTATAAATATTAATTTAACCTCTTGGGGACTCAGGGCTTACCTTTACATCCTGCTCCCACTCCTGCGATATAACGCGGGGGTCATGCGGTAACCCCACATCATATCAGGTCGGTCCTGGCATCTAACAGTTGCCGGGACCTGGGGCTATTAGCACGCATTACCAATCACGGTAAAGCGTGCTATTAACCCTTTAGATGCGGAGTTCAAAGTTGATCGCCGCATCTAAACTGTAAAAAGAAGCATTCCCCACAGCTCAGTCGGGCTGATTGGAATCACCACAGTGAAACCGCGGTGTGCTGATCAGCTAGGATGCGAGTGGAGGATCTGTTACCTGCCTCCGGTGTGTCCAATCGGCAATTAATTGCTTCAAGCCTGAGATCTAGGCTTGAGCAATTGACGTCCGATAACACTGATCAATATATATATATATATATATATATATATATATATATTTATCTTATTTTTATGCATATTTGTTTCTATTGTTCAAGTATAAATGTGACCATCTCTATTTTTGAATAGTTTTTCTAGCCAATGTTTTATAGGGTCTACCCCATTAATTGATGTTCCAGTTTGATCCTACCAATATTTTTATTATATACATATTTTTTTTTCCGTGTTATGTTACATACATATTATTTTTTTTGTCCGAGTATTAGGATTATGCTTCATTACTTATTTTTGCACAATAGTATATAACATAAATTTTTTTGATTCTTTTTTAACATATAATTTTTTATGTACAAATTTGTTCATACAATCATAACACAATATTATTTACACATCACAAATATAAAATTCATAATATTTTCATATATTCATTATTCATTCATATTGCATATATCACATAGCTATGCACTTACTCCCAATAGCATCTACTATGCGCAAAAATATATAACAAACATTTTCTAGTTTTTTATATATATATAATTTTTTTACACACAATTTTTTACATAACATTTTTTTCTCAATATAAATAACAATTATAATTTAATATTAGTTTTTCATTATAAAACCAAATTATTAATATTTTCATATATTCATGCACATCGCACACATTACAAAGCTATGCACTTACCATTAATAGTGCATAATATGAATATTCCCAAACGTTTTTTTCATTTTACATATATCCTATTCCTGGGTTCAATTACATACATATGTTGTTTCTCACTTTTCCGGGCATTAGGATTATACGTTACTACTCACCCATGCATAATATTTCACAACACTAATTCTCTCCCTTTACATACATTTCTTTACATACAAATTTGTCCATATAAATAACAATTATTATTGAATTATTATTGATAGACCATAAAATCAACCATTAACATTTTTATACATATTTTTATATATATTTTGCATACACTAACAAGTTACCCAGATACATTTATATAAAAAATTATTATTTTTCCGTTCCTAAATATAGATGCTCCCCTATACTTTTCACTTCAACTTTATATGTTTTAGTTCTTGAAGGGTTAATGCCCTCTTTGTATAAAATCAAGGGTGTTTCCTTGTGTTGCCATGCCTGATGAAGCTGCGCATGCGCAGCAAAACACGCTGCATTATCACTAATTAAAACCTGTTGGACATTACCTTCCCTCTGTGAGTCCTGTGTCCTGTTCAGCGCCACGGATCCTGGCAAAACTAAGCTCTGTCTTTATACTATTGTACACAAATCCAGGAAGGATGCAGACGGACCCCTGCTTAACTACACACCTTTACCATTTTTGTGTATGTTGGTGCACAACCCTTTTCGGTAAGCGGTAATGAATCCTCCAATTTCTTATCCCCTTACCATCTACATTACTCCATAGGGAGCGCCTTTGCTTTTTTTCTTTTCATTTAATAGTTAGAGACAACTTAGCAATTTGAAACCTTATTAAAATTGACACACATATCAGCTAGTTTGCTAAACTCTGACAAAAATTTTAGTTCTGAGCGAACTAGTTCTGTCTCAACCGATGCATCATTTACAGCCCAAAATATGTATACAACCTTTAGGAGTTTTTAAGGCAAAGTTAATTTCAAAGTAATAGCAATGTATGTATGGCTATGAGTACACAGCTAGTATATAGTGGTAATGAACATGTTGTAGAAAAACACATTGAACTAGATATATATTTTTTATTAATGTCCATAAATGATTCCTGTTTGGTGGCAGATGCCTTCCTTTGTTTATATTAACACAGAGCTATCAAAAGAAGCAATGTGTTTTTCTCTGTGTGAATGAAAAATTATTCCTTATTGGGAGTAGCAACAAGTTGTGCATGGAAAGAGAAAAAACAGTGGCTGTTTAAAATTTCTGCAAAATGATACAATTTTGTGGCATAGCAACAGGATTGGCTTCCTAGCAAGGGCACAAAAGCTATACAAAATTGTTTTCACAATTAGTGTAAAACAAAACTAGCACACTAAACTTTCAATTAAAAACAGATTTTGCTCTGACAGAACAAATGGGGAACGTTCTCTGCACTGCTGCTTTACTACAATTATTACATATGAGTGGTTCTACTCCTATCTGTGTTATTCACTGCTTAGTGTCCCTCACAGAGATCTTCACTTAACACCTACTATATCTAAAAGGGCTCCTGATGTAATGCGCATAGGCTTTTACAGTGGCTTTCACATTACCCCTATACTGTTTACCGAATGGCTGGAAGAGCTATTTGAGAGGTATTATCAGTCATTTGTTCCTTTCCCCTACTCATTTCTACCATATTAGCAGGCTCTGCAGAACCTCCTGAAGTTTGAGTTCTAGCCAAATCAAACTTCTTGAAGTGTTCTGACTGAATTCGGGTTGTACGGTTTAGGTTTGCTCAACCCTAATTTATAATCTTAATTTATTAAGCTGTGTGGAATATATTTTACAAACCTGGTGGACATGTACCATTCTTCAACCTTTTTGGCAAATAGTTTCATCAGAGATCTCTAGATCTCTTACATCTTCAATACCTCTGTGTGTAAAATGTAATCTTAAACGGAAACTGTCAGAATAGTGACCCGCACAAACCAGTGGTACTGCCTGGTAGTGCTGGTGACGCTGAGAAAAATGATGCTTACAATGCCTAGATCCATTGCTCTATTCGTCTGATAGCTCCTTCTTTCTGAATATGCAAATTAGCAGTGGGTGGGGTTATGATTCAGCCTTCGGGCACTGTGACGTCAGTGCTGTTTCTTTGGCTCTCGGCTCGGCTAATCATCACTGCCTCCCTCCGCCTCTACCCATCCTCCCCGCTCTTTAATCACGTTTACTGCGCATGTGCAGTTCCTGGTTACACCCGTAAGTGGCCTCAGCGCGGTTATGAAGCCTGTTATTAAGCTGCTTTGAGGCTGCTTCCGGGTGTAGCGAGGAGGCTGCACATGTGCAGTAAATGCGATTACAGAGCGGGGAGGAGAGGCAGAGGAAGGCTGGGAATAATAATTAGCCAGGCCAAGAGCTGAGGAAACAGCCCTGACGTCACAGTGCCCGAAGGCTGAATTTTAACACTGCCCATGCCACTTACTGCTAATTTGCATCTTCAGAAAGAAGGAGATATCAGACGAAAGGAGCAATGGATCCAGGCATTGCAAGCAATGTTTTTCTCAGCATCACCCGCACTACCAGGCAGTACCACTGGTTTGTGCGGGTGATTATTCTGACAGTTTTCCTTTAAACAGTCCCCTCCTCTCTTTGAACAAAACAATGAAAACCCTTATACTATTTTTACTTGCTGGAGCTAATTTTCTAACCCACAATCTCTGGAAGAATGCTTCTACCCATACTCTTGGTTGGAAAAAGTTGGCCAAATGTATAGATTGAAATCACAGAACAAATTGATCTAAAGAATTAGTGTTACCAAAAAACCTATCACAGAAAAAAACACTAAAATATAACATTTATTGATTACACCAAAATCACCAAAACTATATGAGAAAATCAAAGCCAAAGAAAGAAAATCTCATGTAGACCAATATATTGCCATAAGTATCGTAAGGCACAAATAGTCAATACAAATTTTCAAAAAAGAAGAATATTGCTCCACCAATCTGGAGACTTACAATAGTACCGGGTCAATATAAGTACATTTACTAAGGGGAAGGTGAGGGGGCAAGGAGAATGGAAAAGGGGAGGGAGAGCCTAAGGGAATCTATAGGCCTTGGTGAAGTGGCCCCTAGCTAGTATTACCTACAGTTCAGAGGCCTTGTTCTACCCATAATCCTAGGCAGAGTTTAACGGTCTACAAAGGAAGACCCCGCTCTGGAACCTACCCCTTTTTCTTCTACACACACCCCCTACACTACAGATAGTCAGGAGACTCATAATCTCACTAAATGTATTTGTCTACCTAGGTTAGGATAGGAGAAGGAAATAAAATGGCCTATTGCTTAAATGAAAATTGATGGTAAAGTGGTCATAGTCTCTTTTTAATCCCCCTTGTAGTAATGAGATTGTAACAGACTGATATCAACATATGCTGTATTATGGAAGGCTGATACCATAGCACGCTCTATATATTATGGTGTTCAATGGTAAACAGTGTAGACTTATTAAAGAAAGTATGCCAGTTAATAGTCATAAGTTATAGCAAGATGACTGATCATCTCAAGAAAGATATTGACTGTTGAACAATGAAACCTCATTGATGTTCACATGATAAATCAAGACAACTGGTGGTCTCACAAGCACATCAGTGTGA
This sequence comes from Hyla sarda, assembly GCF_029499605.1. Classification (NCBI taxonomy): domain Eukaryota; kingdom Metazoa; phylum Chordata; class Amphibia; order Anura; family Hylidae; genus Hyla; species Hyla sarda. The sequence continues at coordinate 357,752,635 of NC_079190.1, read as the reverse complement.
CAGGTATACGGTAATTTCCAAATTAATGAAAATAAACCCAAATACAGGTGTACAATACACATCTATGGATATCATGGATATCACATTTCCGATAAAATATATAATAAACAAGGGGCATAAATATGACTCAGAAAACACGTATTTGGACCAAGAAAAATGGATCATGGAAGAGAATTTCGGATCACAGAAGAGAATCCTGACACGTTTTAGGCCCCATTCATCAGGGGACCAAAGGGGAATCGATAATCCTTGTGCTCAGGAGGATGATGGCCAATCTGAAAGCATGTAAGTTTGCTGGATGTCCCGCAGCCATGACATTCAGCATATTTACATGCTTTCACTCTTACCTTAAATATTCATGCCAATATTGTGTGCCTTTCTTTTATAGTGTACTATTTTTAGTACATAAAGGTAGCAACTCCCCCCCCCCCAAAAACACACACACACATACCACCACCACCACCACCACCACCAAAATTCACCCCTATTTCAAGTTTTCTTTATCTGTGGGTTATGGTCTCAGAGCTTTCCCAATGGTTTTGTAACTATTCCCAGGCTGGTAGTTTTAGTCCATTTTGTTTTTCATTTGCAGTTCATTTTTTTTAGAATAAGATATATTGTCCTGCTTTTTAATACCTTCTAGCTTGGTTTACATTGCCAGACAGGTATGCCTGGGCATGGCTAGAAAAAATGAACTGATGATGAAACCATCTCTCCCTCCTTCCTCTTCTGTCACTCTCCTCTACCAGTCTCTTTACTTGCTACCCATTGTCCAATGATTTCAGCTTATTTGGAATCTCTCAGCTGTACCAAACTTAGAAATAGCTTTATTTCTTAGTTTAGTGTCAAGGAGGCAGGCCAAGTTGCTTAAGTGCCACAGCCTGGCATGACTCCTCAGTTTTCCTCATCTTTCAGCCCCTCCTTGACTGATGTGCATGGCACGGTATTTAGTCAAGGGTGGGCTGGGAGGTAAGTGTAAGCAAAGAGGTATTCCTAACAATAATAATAAGCAGGGAGCTGAATGTGGGAGTAGTTGGTTTAGCAGACGTGCACAACACTAGGCAAGTCTCACAATAACCTGCCTGCCGCTCATGAGTAGTTGTGGGGAAGTGGGGGTCCTTTTTCTTCAACAGACCACAGCAGGTTTATCTAATTTTTTTCACTCAAGCATCGCCCCTCAACATTGCCACCATAGGTACGTGACTCAGGGGCCAAGTGACTCATAGAGCTATGTTTATTCCCTATCCTGTGTATAGCAAATAAATGCTAATTGTGGCAATAACATATAAAAGTCTTAAAGGGGTATTCCAGGCCAAAACTTTTTTTTATATATTAACTGGCTCTGGAAAGTTAAACAGATTTGTAAACGACTTCTATTAAAAAATCGTAATCCTTCCAATAGTTATTAGCTTCTGAAGTTGAGTTGTTGTTTTCTGTCTAACTGCTCAATGATGATGTCACGTCTCCGGAGCTGTGCAGTTCCTATGGGGATATTCTCCCATCATGCACAGCTCCCGGGACGTGACATCATCTTGAGCAGTTAGACAGAAAACTTCAGAAGCTAATAACTATTGGAAGGATTAAGATTTTTTTTTATAGAAGTCATTTACAAATCTGTTTAACTTTCCGGAGCCAGTTGATATATAAAAACAAGTTTTTGCCTGGAATACCCCTTTAATTCATTATTTTTTAGGTTGTTTGTGTCTAGTGATAGTACTTGTGTCTTCTGGGTAAAATAAAAAGTATTTTTGGAATTTAAAAACACTACACTTTAGTAATAATAAAAATGCAACATTTTGTATTTTCTTTGGATACACATAGATGTCTTTAGGGTTCTCTCTTACATGTTCCCCTGCCATTGAGTAGTAAATAGTGCAAATCACAGGCAGATGTTTTTTGTTCTCTAATCAAAAAAGGACACAAAAGGAGTATGTGCGTATGGATGAGTGATCATATAGGAAGCTGACTCATTTTGTTCCCACATAAACTAGCGAAAGCTCTTGTGTCTCCATTCAGATGTTACTAATGAGCTCATCAGCATTATGTGATGTCAGCTAAAACTGAATAGTGCTAGTTAGGCCAGGTTCGGACCAGTATAAATTGGCCACATTTTTGTGTTACAGCCATATTATATCAGTTAAGGTGAGATTGAGGTTAGATTCATATACAGTATTTAGAAACTTATTTTATGGTACAAGATACATACATTTTATATTTAATAAAAGTCTAAGAAATGTTTTTTCCCCATTAAATTACATTGTATTCAATGGGAAAACATAATTTGTGTAACACTCCAACGGGTGTGGACCCTCTGTGCCACTTACTGGTTTGGCTTTTGGCCAAACTTGGTTGAAGTGTTCCCCTGGTTTTCACCCTTTATCCTGCTCCAGGATGTGGAAGCTGGACTTAGCTGCAGGGAAGACACCAGGTTGCTACCACAAGAGTGGTCCTAGTTAAGGGGCAGCTGGTCAAGCAGGCAAAAAGCACCCAAGCACCAGGGACCCAGGCAGGAGTGGGGAGCTGTCGCTAGATGGTATAAGCACAGCAGCAGAGTACAGTAAGGCAAGAATGACTTGGTGTTATAGTAGAGATTATGCTGTAGAAACAGCAGAGCTGAATAGGTACAGCCACGTGAAATGAGGCATGGTTGACAATCTGAGTCCTATCCAGAAAAGACCGGCTGGTACTGAGGGATCAGGCTAGAGGCAGCATCAGGAAAACGGCAATGGTTAGGCACACAGGAACAAAGCAGATCAAAACAGCCCAATTTGCAAGCCATTTGGCAAGTCTTTTGTGAATTTCATTTTAGCTTTTAGCTGGAGCCAAAAAAATAATAATAAATGAAAAATGGCTGAAAAAAATGTCTTAAAAAACCTTCCAAATGGCAGAAAAAAATGTCCAAAAGGTTGAGACATTATGACTACGTATTTTTTGAGGCTCCAAATAAGCCTTTTACTATAGACTGTGTGCATAGCTGAAAAGTACTCAACATAATCGATATTCTATGAGTTTGAAAGCCCTCAGCATGCTCGATTTTCTTTACACAAAATATTCACAAAATGTGGCTACAATTCGTAACATGTTATCAACATCCAGGGCCACCATCAGGGCATGAATGGAGGGCCTGCAATCAGGGGCCCGGACAAAAACAAAGATTAAGGGGGGCCCAGCTGCCTGCTTTGCTACTCAAGGCCGCCATCGGTGGGGTATAACCGATACCTCAGTAAGGGGCTTGGCTGGTCCTGACACTTGTTTTTTTAATGTTAGCGAGTCAGTGAGTGACACTCACTGACTGTTATTACTGTCACTCTATAGACTATACACTGATTGACTACAGTGACCGGTCGCCACAGTGCTTGGTGACGTCAGGCCAGCAACCGCGTACATAGCACAGCGAACACATCTCCCAGCGTTCAGTGCTTTTTAATGAGGCAGCAGGTGCCAGAGGTATGTGCAGCGCAGTGTGTGGACTGTTCCAATGAGATACAGGAGCAACGGCACGTACACTGCTATAAGTATACAAAGCAGTCCCAATATGTCGATCCACTTCAGGCACCTGCCTTGATAGCGATGGTGCACATAGCCAGTAGATAAGTAGAATACACAAATGAAAGAAGAAACAGCAGCCAGCCCTCACCATTCAGGGATGTCTATTTTCATATACGGTGCATAGGTCGGGTTGCAGCGGGCAGGGATCAGAGGCAGGGGTCTCGGGACAGTACTCTTTCGCGCACGGAAGGCGCTTCCACAGGCCGATATACAGAGGTATAACAACTATACTGATTTTTTATTATTTCTTTTCTTTCTTCTTTTTTTATTTTATTATTTCTTGAACTATATAAATGAGGATGGTTACTATATCTAACAAGGCTGCAAAAATCTGCTTCGTATGAACTGCACTTAAAAGCTACTGTATGCTTTCTTATCTGTACTCAATATATATTATAGCAAGTATCAGACATTATTATGGAAAGACCTTTAACCTCTTAAGGACCAATGACGTTGTGGAACGTCATGGCACCCTGGGCTTTAAGGACCAATGACGTTCCACAACGTCATGGCATTTTCCGGTCTCTGCCGCGCCCCGGGCAGAGATCGGAACTGGATGCCTGCTGAAATCCTTCAGCAGGCATCCAGGGCATACGCCGAGGGGGGCCATGTAGGCCCCCCATGTCGGCGATCGCCGCAAATCGCAAGGGAAATCGCCCTTGCGATTTGCGGCGATACCGGGCTGATCGGGTCTCTGGGACCCGACCGCCCGGTAATTTTGCATGATCCCGGCTGTCACAGACAGCCAGGACCATGCTGGAGTATCGGAGCGAGGTGGCAAGCCTGCCACCTCCTCCTATACCCTGCGATCTGTCGGTTAGTTAACCGACCAATCGCAGGGGGGGGGGGGGCGGTTACTTCCTCCCGCCCTGCCCGGCCCCTGAAAGTCCGGAGAGGACGGGAGGAAGACCGGAGGACGCGGCGGGGGACGGGGGAGTGCTGGGGACCGGCCCTGGTACTTACCTCGTCCCTGAAGACTCGGATCCAGACGATGAAGACGGCGGCGGAGGAGACAGGTGAGTAGATCTTCAGCCGCGGTCGGGCCCTTTACAGCAATGCACGTCGCCGTAAAGCGACATGCATTGCTGTAAAGGGACCCTGTAAACTACAACTCCCAGCATTCCCAGACAGCCCTTGGCGTCTGGGCATGCTGGGAGTTGCAGTTTTGCAACATCTGGAGGTCCACAGTTTGGAGACCACTGTACCCTTCCAGATGTTGCAAAACTACACATCCTCAGCATGCCCTTACTGTCCAGGCATGCTGGGATTTGTAGTTCTGTAACATCTGGCCCTTCAGATGTTGCAGAACTACAACTCCCAGCATGCCTGGACAGTTTTGGCATACTGGGAGTTGTAGTTTTGCAACATCTGGAAGGGCACAGATTGGGAACCACTGTATTAGTGGTCTGCAAACTGTAGTCCTCCAGATGTTGCAAAACTACAACTCCAAGCATGCTGGGAGTTGTAGTTCGGCAACATCTAGCTCTAAAGATGTTGCCGAACTACTACTCCCAGCATGCCTGAGAATGCTGGGAGTTGTGGTTTTGCAACAACAGGAGGCACACTGGTTGGGAAACATTGTCTGTTTCCTAACTCAGTGTTTCCCAACCCGTGTGCCTCCAGCTGTTGCAAAACTATAACTACCAGCATGCACTGATGGACTGTGCATGCTGGGAGTTGTAGTTTTGCAACAGCTGGAGGTCCCCCCCCACTGTGAATGTACAGGATACATTCACACGGGCAGGGGGCTTACAGTGAGTATCAGGCTGCAAGTTTGCGATGCAGCAAATTTTGCGCGGCAGCTCAAACTCGCTGTAACCCCCCCTGCCCATGTGACTGTACCCTAAAAACACTACACTACACTAACACAAAATAAAATAAAAAGTAAAAAACACTACATATACACATTCCCCTACACAGCCCCCCTCCCCCAATAAAAATGAAAAACGTCTGGTACGCCACTGTTTCCAAAATGGAGCCTCCAGCTGTTGCAAAACAACAACTCCCAGTATTGCCGGACAGCCGTTGACTGTCCAGGCATGCTGGAAGTTTTGCAACAGCTGGAGGCACCCTGTTTGGGAATCACTGGCGTAGAATACCCCTATGTCCACCCCTATGCAAGTCCCTAATTTAGGCCTCAAATGCGCATGGCGCTCTCACTTTGGAGCCCTGTCGTATTTCAAGGCAACAGTTTAGGGTCACATATGGGGTATCGCCGTACTCGGGAGAAATTTCTTAACAAATTTTGGGGGGCTTTTTCTCCTTTCACCCCTCATGAAAAGGTGAAGTTGGGGTCTACACCAGCATGTTGGTGTAAAAAAAAAATTTTTTTACACTAACATGCTGGTGTTGCCCCATACTTTTCATTTTGACAAGAGGTAAAAGGGAAAAACGCCCCCCAAAATTTGTAATGCAATTTCTCCCGACTACGGAGATACCCCATATGTGGGCGCAAAGTGCTCTGGGGGCGCACAACAAGGCCCAGAAGGGAGAGTGCACCATGTACATTTGAGGTGATTTGCACAGGGGTGGCTGATTGTTACAGCGGTTTTGACAAACGCAAAAAAAACAAAACCTCACATGTGACCCCATTTCGGAAACTACACCCCTCACGGAATGTAATGAGGGGTGCAGTGAGAATTTACCCCCCACTGGTGTCTGACAGATCTTTGGAACAGTGGGCTGCGCAAATTAAAAATTTTGTACAGCCCACTGTTCCAAAGATCTGACAGACACCAGTGGGGGGTAAATGCTCACTGTACCCCTTGTTACGTTCCTCAAGGGGTTTAGTTTCCAAAATGGTATGCCATGTGGGGGTTATTTTGCTGTCCTGGCACCATAGGGGCTTCCTAAATGGGACATGCCCCCCGAGCAAAATTTGCTCTCAAAAAGCCAAATATGACTCCCTCTCTTATGAGCATTGTAGTTTGCCCGTAGTGCGCTTCAGGTCAATTTATGGGGTACCTTCATACTCATAAGAGATGGGGTTACAAATTTTGGGGGGTATTTTCTGCTATTAACCCTTGCAAAAATGTGAAATTTGGGGGGGGGAAACACATTTTAGTGAAATATTTTTTTTTTTTTACGTATGCAAAAGTCGTGAAACCCCTGTGGGGTATTAAGGCTCACTTTATTTCTTGTTACGTTCCTCAAGGGGTCTAGTTTCCAAAATGGTATGCCATGTGGGTATTTTTTGCTGTCCTGGCACCATAGGGGCTTCCTAAATGCGACATGCCCCCGAGCAAAATTTGCTCTCAAAAAGCCAAATATGACTCCTTCTCTTCTGAGCATTGTAGTTCGCCCGTAGTACACTTCAGGTCAACTTATGGGGTACCTCAATACTCAGAAGAGATGGGGTTACAAATTTTGGGGGGTATTTTCTGCTATTAACCCTTGCATACATGTGAAATTTGGGTGGAAACACACATTTTAGTGACATTTTTAAAACATTTTTTTACATATGCAAAAGTCGTGAAACACCTGTGGGGTATTAAGGCTCACTTTATTCCTTGTTACGTTCCTCAAGGGGTCTAGTTTCCAAAATGGTATGCCATGTGGGTATTTTTTCCTGTTCTGGCACCATAGGGGCTTCCTAAATGCAACATGCCCCCCAAAAACCATTTCAGAAAAACGTACTCTCCAAAATCCCCTCGTCGCTCCTTCGCTTCTGAGCCCTCTACTGTGCCCGCCGAACACTTTACATAGACATATGAGGTATGTGCTTACTCGAGAGAAATTGGGCTACAAATATAAGTATACATTTTCTCCTTTTACCCCTTGTAAAAATTCAAAAATTGGGTCTACAAGAACATGCAAGTGTAAAAAATGAAGATTGTGAATTTTCTCCTTCACTTTGCTGCTATTCCTGTGAAACACCTAAAGGGTTAAAATGCTGACTGAATGTCATTTTGAATACTTTGGGGGGTGCAGTTTTTATAATGGGGTCATTTATGGGGTATTTCTAATATGAAGACCCTTCAAATCCACTTCAAACCTGAACTGGTCCCTGAAAAATTGTGATTTTGGAAATTTTGTGAAAAATTGGAAAATTGCTGCTGAACTTTGAAGCCCTCTGGTGTCTTCCAAAAGTAAAAAATCGTAAATTTTATGATGCAAACATAAAGTGGACATATTGTATATGTGAATAAAAAAAATAATTATTTGGAATATCCATTTTCCTTACAAGCAGAGAGCTTCAAAGTTAGAAAAATGCAAAATTTTCAATTTTTTCATCAAATTTTGGAATTTTTCACTAAGAAACGATGCAAGTATCGACAAAATTTTACCAATAACATAAAGTAGAATATGTCACGAAAAAACAATCTTGGAATCAGAATGATAGGTAAAAGCGTCTTAGAGTTATTAATGCTTAAAGTGACAGTGGTCAGATGTTCAAAAAACGCTCTGGTCCTAAGGTGTAAAATGGCCTGGTCCTTAAGGGGTTAAAATAATAACATACAATGCCTTCAATCTTTAATCTAAAAACTACAAGTTAACGTGTCATACTTCAATTAAAATCTGCCCAAACCTTCAATCCAGACTTCAGACAAGATTTACAGTAACAATACATTTGTTTACTTAATAGGGTTTTTTTTTTTTTTTTGGAAAACACATTTTAAAAGTCCCTATTATGGCATTCTAAGTAAGAGTCACTCATTCAAGAGATTTGTCTACTATTTACAGGACCCAATATGTACAGTACATGTATTACATGGATAGTCTATACTTTATTTTTCCTGTGGTGGCACTGTCAGAGAGGGTTAACCTGTTGAGTACCACTGGCATATGGATATCTGTACGCCCGTGGGAATTTCAATCCCCGCTGCTAGCCAGAAGGGGATGGGAACGGGATGCCTGCTGAAATCATTCAGCAGGCATCCCGTGCAAATGCCTGGGGGGATCCTGAGGCCCCCCCATGTCGGCGATCAATTCAGATCGGCAATTTGCGGCTATTCCGGGCTGATCGGGTCTCTGATGACCCGATAGCCCTGAAAATAGGGATGATTGGAGCTGTCAGAGACAGGTGGCCAATCGGCGAATCGCAGGGCAGGGGCGGGGAAACATTCATGATGGCGGCGATGTGTTGGGGCCGTTGCGGGGACCACCGACCCCGGTTACCTGGGCTCACGCAGCGACCAAGGACCGGCGGCTGACAGGAGGCGCAGGCAAGTGGAGGCGGCGGAATCAGTTTCCCAGATACAGCTGTGAAGATCGCCGTAAAGTGATCTTCACGGCTGCTTCTAGGAGTTTCAAAACTACAACTCCCGGCGTGCTAGGAGTTGCAATTTTGCAACATCTGGAGGGCCACAGTTTGGAGACCACTGTCCTTCCAGATGTTGCAAAACTACAACTCTCAGCATGCCCAGACAGTTCAGGCATGCTGGGAGTTGTAGTTCTATAACATCTAGTCATTCAGATATTGCAGAACTACAACTCCCAGCATGCTTGGACAGTCTCAGAATGCTGGGAGTTGTAGTTTTGCAACATCTAGATGGGCACAGTTTGGAGACCTCTATACAGTGGTGTCCAAACTGTAGCGCTCCAGATCTCAATTCAAAGCATGCTGAGACTGTCCAGGCATGCTTGGAGTTGTAGTTTGACAACATCTTGCCCTTCAGATGTTGCCGAACTACAACTCACAGCATGCCTGGGCATTCTGGGCATGCTTGGAGTTGAAGTCTTGCAACATCTGGAGGGCTACAGTTTTGAGACCACTACACAGTGGTCTCCAAACTGTTCTCCTCCAGTTTTTGTATAACTACAACTCCCAACATGCCCTTCAGCTGTCTGGGCATGCTGGGAGTTGTAGTATTGCAACAACTGGAGGCACACTGGTTGGGAAATATTGTTGACTCCTGTGTGTTTCCCAACCTGTGTGCCTCCTGCTGTTGCAAAACTATAATTCCCAGCATGCACTGACAGACCATGCATGCTGGGAGTTGTAGTTTTGCAACAGCTGGAGGAACATGGGTTGGGAAACACTGAGTTAGGAAACAGACAGTGGTGCAGAAACACTGCAGTAGTCTGTCACCTAACTCAGTGTTTCCCAATCCCAATCAGTGTGCCTCCAGCTGTTGCATAACTACAACTCCCAGCATGCATGGTCTGTCTGTAAATTTTTTTTAATTTTCACATCCAACTTCAACGCAAAGTCGTCAAACACCTGTGGGGTGTTGAGGCTAACTGTACCCATTGTTACATTCCTTGAGGGGTGTAGTTTCCCACATAGTAAGTATACCATGTGGGTTGTTTTTCGCTGTTCTGGCACCATGGGGGCTTCCTAAATGAGACATGCCCCGCAAAACCATTTCAGCAAAATTCACTTTCCAAAAGCCCAATGTTGCTCCTTCTCTTCTGAGCCCTCTAGTGCACCCGCAGAGCTCTTTACATCCACATATGAGGTATTTCCTTACTCAAGAGAAATGGGGTTTCAAATTTAGGGGGACATTTTCACCTATTACCCCTTGTGAAAATGAAAATTTGGGGTAACATCAGCAATTTTGTGAAAAAGATAAATTTTTTCATTTTCACATCCAATTTTATTTAAAAGGGATGTTAAGGCTCACTGTACCACTTGTTACATTCCTTGAGGGGTGTCGTTTCCTAAATAGTAAACCATGTGGGGTGTTTTTCACTGTTCTGGCACCATAGTGGCTTCCTAAATGCGACATGCCCCCCAAAAAACATTTCAGCAAAATTTGCTCTCCAAAATCCCATTGTTGCTCCTTCCCTTCTGAGCCCTTCTGAGACATACACATATGAGGTATTTCCTTACTCGAGAGAAATTGGGCTACATATTTTTGGGGGCTTTTTCTCCTTTTACCTCTTGTAAAAATGAAAAAACATGGGTCTACAAGAACATGTTAGTGTAAAAAATTTAGATTTTGAATTTTTGCCTCCCCTTTGCTGCTATTCCTCTGAAACATCTAAAGGGTTAACAAACTTTCTGAAAGTCATTTTTCATAATGGGGTCCATAATGGGGTATTTCTAACATAAAGACCCTCAAATTCACATAAAAACTGAACTGGTCCCTGAAAAATTCAGATTTTGAAATTTACTTGAAAAATTGGAAAATTGTAGCTGAGCTTTGAAGCCCTCTGATGTCTTCAAAAAGTTAAAACATGTCAACTTTATGATGCAAACATATTGTATATGTGAATCAATATATAATTTATTTGGTATGTCTATTTTCCTTAAAAAGTGTCCAAAAATACACTATTTTGGACTTTGAAATTTTTTTGTGCGTACGCCATTGACCGTGCGGTTTAATTAATGATATATATTTTTATAATTCGGATATTTCCGCATGCGGTGATACCACATATGTTTATTTAAATTTTTTATTTACACTGTTTTATTTTTAAATGGGAAAAGGGGGGTGATTCAAACTTTTATTAGGGGAGGGGTTAAATGTTCTTTATTAACTTTTTTTCACTTTTTTTTTGCAATGTTATAGCTCCCATAGGGGGCTATAACACTGCACACACTGATCTTTTACATTGTTCAATGGTTTCTCATAGGAAACCATTGATCAATGATTCTGCCGCTTGACTGCTCATGCCTTGATCTCAGGCACTGAGCAGTCATTCGGCGATCGGACAGCAAGGAGGAAGGTAGGGACCCTCTAGCTGTCCTGTAAGCTGTTCGTGATGCCGCAATTTCACTGCAGCCATCCCAAACAGCCCCCTGAGCTAACCGGCATTGTTTTACTTTCACTTTAGACGTGGTGTTCAACTTTGAACGCCGCGTCTAAAGGGTTAATAGTAGCCACGGTTCCCGGCCGTTGTTAGAGGCCGGGCCCGACCCGTGACCCCGCGTTATAGAATGGGAGCGACCTCAGGACGTACAGGTATGCCCTGGGTCCTTAACAGGTTAATGTAGTATATTTTCTCAAAGTTTTAATATTTATAGAAGAGATGAGCGAATTAAATCTGCCGAATTTGTTACAAATTTCATGAAAATTTTGATTTGCAACGAATGTGAATATTACCACGATTCTATAGCGTGAATCGCTTCATTAAACTCCATTTAGTGCAGTCCAGTGCCATCTAAAATGGCAGATCCACATGTGAGGACATGGAACAAGGAACTCCTAGAAGGCAGGAAAGCAAGGCGGGTAGGCGGGATGACCCTGAATCACATGCAGGATGCAGTCAATCAACAGCCAGTCACCCCTGTGATGTCACAGCCATATATAATCGGCAGCCATATTTCGGCTCGTCACTTCATCCTTTCACTGCAGAGAGATAGGACAGCACTTTGTGTTACACAGACAAGCTTATTACAGCAGTGTTTCACCTCTCATAGTCACGTCAGCGTTCTGGTGGACAGAGAGCAGTGCATTTTTTTACAGAAAATATTTTTTACTGCAGCCATTAACCTCCCAGTCACTTTCTACAGCAGTGCATAACAGAGAGGGGCATAGAGTTGTGTGTTGCCTCATAAATTTGAACAAGCTGGCTCAGCTTTAGAAACAGCAGAGGATGGAGGAATCATTTTTCAGCGCAACTCTGTGTCTATGTTCCAATACAAATGGTCTGCTGGTTATACTAGTCTGTAGACAGAATGATACCCAGCAGTCCATTCCTAATAATCTTTGAGAGAGTAAAATTTTTGGTCCAGTACACAGCGACAGTGTGCTGCAGTACTGTTGTGTATTGCTGATATTGTGCAAAAATATGATTTTTAAGCGTACAGTAGCGCATTTTTCTGCCCTCATCTAAGTAGTGCACTATTTTGTACCTTTTAATCTGCCAAGGGCCTAGATACTGTAAAAGTCCAGGCAAAAGTAATCACCGGCTGGTGGTTTACTGCAATATGTTTTCTAAGCGGACTGTGGCTCATTTTTCTGCCCTCATAAGTGCATACCACATACGTACATCTAAGTAGTGTACTATTTTGTACCTGTTAATCTGTCAAGGACCTAAATACTGTGAAAGTGTTTTACTCCAATACTTTTTTAAGCATATTGTAGAGCATTTTCTTGCCCTCTTTGTTCCACAACAAATAGCCTGCTGGTCATACTAGTCTGTAGATGGTATAATACACACCCAGCAGTCCATTCCTAATAGTCTGTGAGAGAGTGCAATTTTGGGTTTAGCACACAGCGACTGTGTGCTGCAACACTGTTGTGTACTGCTGGTGTTGTGCAAAAATATGTTTTTAAGTCTACTGTAGTGCATTTATGTGCCACATAAGTGCATACCACATACCTACATCTAAGTAGTGTACTATTTTGAACCGGTTAATCTTTCAAGGGACTGGATACTGTGAAAGGACAGACAAAAGTAATCACCGGCTGATGTTTTACTCCAATACGTTTTTTAAGCTTACTGTAGCGCATTTTTCTGCCCTCATGAGTGCATACCACAGACCTGCATCTAAATAGTGTACTATTTTGTACCTGTTCCTCTGTCATGGGCCTAGATAATGTGAAAGACCAGGCAAAAGTAATCACCGGTTGGTGTTTTACTAGGGGCGAGTGGCAGCAGGAATCACAGCAAGAGGCTTGAGCTAGCGGTCATGTCTCGACCAGCCAGCCATCTGCTGTCATCGATTGGTTAACACTGTCATCACAAGTGACATCTGATACTCCCAGTCAACAGTTGGTGGGTTCCTCAGACTGAACCCTCAGTTGGCATTGCCCGGGAGCAGTCCCTGTCCTCCCATTGCCTCTGTGCTATGCTGTTCCCTCCCCTAAATAAGTATCTTATGCTGTGGGTTAAGTTCCATTATTTAGTGAGGATGACCTAATAGAGGACAGTCAGCAGCTGCTGCCCAGCCAAGAAGTGGAGGAGACATCCACAGCTTCCGCCGCTAGGCAGGCAAGTAGTGATTAGGAGAGTGACATGAGAGGTAGTGTTTCCAGTGTTCAGGGTCCTGAAGCAGACACTGTTGAGGAACCTAAGGAGGACATCAGTGATGTGCAGACACTTGTTGTTGATGATAAAGCTGATCACAATTGGGAGCCGGATGCAGAAGAGGCTTCATCATCATCAGGAGAAGAGGGTTGCAGGTTGCCCGTGAGGCAGCAGCTGAGCCAGCAAGAGGGTAGCATGGTTGGCAGTCAGAATGGTGGCAGAAGTGGAAATTCTAGAGCCAAACATTCCCATGGTAGACCACTCGCTTTGCTTACCAGGAAGGTAGTGGATCAGGGGTTCCTAAAGACAGCGGCAGAAGCAGTCAATCAGTGCGGACTGTTGGTGGTAAAATCAGCTACTCTGCGGTGTGGCAGTTTTTCATCAAGCATCTGAAGGAGGTTAACACAGCCATATGCAAGATGTGTCGGCAGAAGGTGAAGCGTGGCCAGTTTCCCAATGTTGGCACCACGGCCCTGCGTCAACATATGCTGTGCCACCACCCGTGGCTCCGATGTAGTGTCCCAGCGTGCTGCATCACGCAGTGGCACGCCTCTCTCTCTTTCAGCCAGCCAAGGCTCCTCCAACTCAGCTGTAGGGAGCTGTATTTCGTACCCTCCTTCTGTCGCTCCAGATGCTCCTGCTCCTCCTACATTTTACACACAGTGTGGGTATAAGATACTTGGTACCCAATACCAGTAGGATAAATGCGTCCATTGGTGAGACAATTTGATTCTTAGCTCTAAAGAAATCACCAATAAGGCCCAAAGTAAATATATCTCAAAAGCATTTACAAATAACAAAATAATATAGACAATTGTATGTGCTGGGATTGGGGAACAGGGTACAGGTGAAAATTTATACTGGAGGCCCTACCTATCAAGGAAGGAAACTCCTGATGCTAAGTGTGGATAGGGTAGAGGGAATAAATACAACAAAAACATACAATTAGTGAGTAGAACCTCTCTTGCCAACGCGTTTCGCCCAATGGTGGTGAGGGTTCATCAGGGAGTGAGAGGGATCCACAGTGGGATACAAAACATGTAACAAAGACAGAAAATAATATAATATATAATGGATGGTAGCACATACAAGATAATGTTAATGATGTTAGTGCAGTGTCCGTTAGTTAGTGGGAGTCAGCCAGTCTCCTAAAGTACAGATTAGGGTCACAGTCGGTATGGTATTAGAATAGAATGGAAAACATAGATGGAGATAAAAAACCTTCTTAGGCCCTATAGTTTCCTCATGCTACTGCGAGTTGCAGGCTGTGTCATTCAGCCACTTTATGGTTTACTGATGCTGCTGGGCTTGGGAAATTACTTACAAATTTTCATGGTAGCACTAGCTACCATAAATCTTCAATTAAAATTTTAAAATTAATCTTTAAATCTTAGGGATTCTGAGGCCCTATTGTTTCCTCATGCTGCCGCGAGCTGCAGGCTGTTTCATTCAGACACTATATGGTCTCCTCTTGCTGCTGCCAATTCCAGACTTTTGCCAGATTATGGTCTCCTCATGGTGCTGCCACCTCTAGGCTCTGTCAATGTGGAGCCATGTGACTCCTTGTTGTTACGTTATGCGCTCCGGCCACACAGGCTGGCCGTGAACGCATGGTCCCGTTACCTGCTGCTGCCAGCGGGGCTTGGATTCGCATCATGGGACGTGCCCGCATGCAAATCCCAGCCCATCACTTACCTGTTGCTTCTCCGTCCCCCGCCTCTACCTCTCTGCTTCGGTGCGCATGTCCCCGTCCCCTAGGGCACGCGTGCTGATGCTTTAAGATTTACAGGGCCATTGTGCCAATTAGGGTAGTAACACCTGTGGCTCATTGATAAATTCCTCCACCTCTCACACTTCCCTGCCATATCGTCGTTGCTGTAGAGCCTTAGAGAAAGCATTCCTGTGTATTGCCTTGCCGTGTATCATACCCTTTCTCCGTTGCCGCCCGCCTGCCTACTAACTACTTGCTATGTTCCTGACTGCGCTACTATGCCGCCAGCCCTGACCTCCTGCTATCCAAACCACGAGTTGCCTTATCCCACCTGTGCCTCAAATCTCCTCTGCCGCAGCAAGTCCATCCTGCTTTGTGGCGGTCTCTGGTGAAAACCAGCGGCACCTTAAACTCCGCTCTCTGGTGCGGTCCGAGTTATCTACCCCACAGGTCCAGTGGATGGACTATCATCAGTGTTCCAGTCTACTGAAACATGAGTGTTACACTTGTTAGTTTGGGTTTTGTGATCACACAGTATTAGTTCAAAATAAACACCGGGAGATTAAACGTGGGAATCTAATATAAATCACAAGAATCCAATGAAACAGCTTGGAGCAATAACAATTATCTATAACTAATTAAATGAAACATTCACACTTTCACATTCAGGGGGGTGCTGAGAGACAGGGGCTGGAACATGTGGTATCTCACCTGGCGGAGGACCGCCAGCTCGATTTTAAAATGCATGTACAAGCTTTTTCACTGCAGCCACATCTAGCTTTATGCGCCCACTTATCCAATGGCACAGAAGCTGAATGTGCTCCTGTCCAAGTTGCTGGTATGGCAGTCCCTCCCTTTTCAAGTGGACACTCATAGGGGTGTGCTGAGAGGCAGGGGCTGGAACAGGTGGTAGCTCGCCTCGTGGCGGACCGCCAGCTCGATGCTCACCAGAATGGGTAATCAAAAAATTAAAATAAATTCAAATTAAATTCAATGAAAATTGCATAAAATATCTGCCACATCCAGACACTCTTTGGCAGTGATTCTAAAAGTGATGCCTGTAATATGCATGTCATACTGAATAACAGTATTATTTCACTAACACAGCACACTCCCTATGTGTGTTAGAACAAAGCAAATAATTCTACACCCCTATTGAGGCTCTCTGTATGCCAGACATAGACATTTTTAATACAGATTCGCCCTGAATAAATTCGGACATAAACAAATTTTTTCTGAAAAGTTCGCTCATCTCTAGTTCTTAGCTAAAATCTGAAATTACTGTTTTTATAACTTGATAAACAGATCTTTTCAGATCTAAAGTTCTTGAAGTACTCTTCATGTATCTCTTATTGTCAATTGATTTGTCAACTGTCTTAAGACTGTTACGCCGAGCGCTCCGGGTCCCTGCTCCTCCCCGGAGCGCTCGCGGCGATCCTCTCTCTGCAGCGCCCCGGTCAGACCCGCTGACTGACACTGCCGGCGGGGATGCGATTCGCATAGCGGGACGCGCCCGCTCGCGAATCACATCCCAAGTCACTCACCTGTCCCGGTCCCCGGCTGTCTCGTCCTGACGCGCGCGGCTCCGCTCCTTAGGGCGCGCGCGCGCCAGCTCTCTAAGATTTAAAGGGCCAGTGCACCAATGATTGGTGCCTGGCCCAATCAGTCTAATTAGCCTCCACCTGCTCCCTGTCTATTTAACCTCACTTCCCCTTCACTTCCTTGCCGGATCTTGTTGCCTTGTGCCAGAGAAAGCGTTTATAGTGTTTGCCTTACCAGTGTTCCTGACCTCTTGCTATTGCTATTGACTTCCAACCTTGCCGCCTGCCCCGACCTTCTGCTCTGACTTTGCCTCTGCCTAGTCCTTCTGTCCCACGCCTTCTCAGCAGTCAGCGAGGTTGAGCCGTTGCCGGTGGATACAACCTGGTTGCTACCGCCGCAGCAAGACCATCCCGCTTTGCGGCGGGCTCTGGTGAATACCAGTAGCAACCTAGAACCGGTCCCCCGACATGGTCCACGCCAATCCCTCGCTGACACAGAGGATCCACATCCAGCCTGCCGAATGCTAACAAAGACTTGTTAGTAGCTTAGATGGACAGAGGCCATCTTATTTTTTGACGTTATGGTAAAATGTTTGTAGATGTTTAAAGTTTCTCTTTTTCTTTTAAAGAAATATTACTTCTCAAACATAGATGAATATTAAAGGTTTATAAGGAATCAAACTAATGTTTCTCCTTTTATGTATATTGAAATGAAACTGCATCAATGTGTGAAGAGAGAATAAAAAATGTAAATAAATACACTTCAAAAGTTTTTTTTAAATTTCTTTCAAAATACAACTTAGAACATGCATTGCTCCAGCTTCAATGTAGTATAATAGAGCAGAGGTGAGCAATAACATATCTTATAAGAGAAAGTACAAGCATATATTGTTTTAATGACGTGTCACTATATTGTTTTATCAAGGCACGGCCATACCAAAGTGATTATATATGTCATAGTAATACCCAGGAACTGCTAAGAGGTATAATTTACAATGAAATAGCCATATTTGTAGATCATACTGATAGACAGAGCTGTGCCCAAGCAATCACTGCAGTAGCCTTGTTGCACCATTAAACCCATTTCAATGTTCCAGTCAATGGCCACAGTAGCAGCAAGGCACTTTGACAAGGCAAGAGTCCTTTATCTGTAGTCTGTGGATGCAAGCCCTCAATTGACTGATCTTTGGTTCTGACCTCTGAGCTATTGACAAGTCATTGATTTGATATAAAAGAAAAGACTTGCTCTATGACAAAATGCCTAATCATTGTGAAATTTGACTTCATCATCACTTTTCTAAACTTCCCAGTTTGCTTAAAATTGTATTAAATTAAACAAACAGGGAACAACCAACATATTTTGCCTCACTCCATATCCATATTTTGTAACGCCCCAATCAATGTGGACCCACTGTACCACTTATTGGTTTGGCTTTGGGCCAAACTTGGCCAAACTTGGGTGTATAGCAGACTGGTGCTGTTAAAACAGCTGGATAGCTCCGGTACAGCAAGATGGAGCAAGCTTGCAAATAGATAGAGGCATAGTCTACAGTCCAAGTCGAACACAGGAGAGGCAAAAGAGAAGAGGAGGGATCAGGCAGAGACATAGTCAGGAATAAGTTAGAAAACTGGTACATAGGAATAATACAAAATGGAACTTTTACTGTTCTAAACCTACAATATTGCTTAGGCATCAAAGGAAAGGAAGAGTACTATCTTATAGGTGGTGTCTGGTAGGGATTGGAGTAGGATCAAATAAGAAGTGCACACTGGCCCTTTAAGTCTTAGACAGTGCTCATGTGTAACCCCTAGTGACCAGAGGGGAAACTGCAGCAGTGGCAGATGCAGCAGGAAAGAATCCAAAGGAGGAAGACCAGGGTGTACAGCAGAAACATGGCACAGAGAATGTGGCCTGTTGCAGGTAAGAGCCAGTATGCCGGTGCTTGTCAATCAACAGTGTTACAGGTTTTTCCATGTTGAATGAGTATTATAATCCTCTCCATTGTTTCTACTGACAACTCTCTTGCTTAACCACATGTACTTACAATAAATTGAGTACAACAGCTTGATAATCCTTCTTGAAAAAAAAATCCCTTTAACCCCTTAAGGACTCCGTTTTTTCCGTTTTTGCACTTTCATTTTTTCCTACTTACCTTCAAAAAATCATAACACAAAATTTTGCACCTAAAAATCCATATTAATTGTACTTTGTAATGACATCAGTCATTTTACCCCAAAAAATCTAAGAAAAAACACCATTTTGTTACTTTTGGGGGCTTCCGTTTCTACGCAGTACATTTTTCGCTAAAAATTACACTTTCTCTTTATTCTGTAGCTGCATACGATTAAAATGATACCCTACTTATATAGGTTTGATTTTGTCGTACTACATGCATGGAAAATTTATAAGTTTAAAATTGTTATCTTCTGACCCCTTTAACTTTTTTTATTTTTCCGCGTATGGGGCGGTATGAGGGCTCATTTTTTTTGCGCCATGATCTGAAGTTTTTACCAGTACCATTTTTGTATTGATCGGAATTTTTGATTGGTTTTTAATAATTTTTTCATGATATAAAAAAGTGACCAAAAATACACTATTTTGGACTTTTGAATTTTTTTGCGTGTACACCATTGACCATGCGGCTTAATGAATGATACATTTTTATAATTCAGACATTTCCGTACGTGGTGATATCACATATTTTTATTTTTATTTACAGTTTTTTTTTTATGGTAAAAGGGGGGGTGATTCAAACTTTTATAAGGGAAGGGGTTAAATGATCTTTATTCAATTTTATTTTTTTTACTTTTTTTTGCAATGTTATAGCTCCCATAGGGGGCTATAACACTGCACACACTGATCTTTTACTTTGATCAATGGTTTCTTATAGGAAACCATTGATCGATGATTCTGTTGTTTGACTCCTCATGCCTGGATCTAAGGCACTGAGCATTCATTTGGCGAGCGGACACCAGGAGGCAGTTAAGGGAACCCTCCTGCTGTCCTACAGCTGTTCGGGATGCCGCAATTTCACTGCGGTGATTCTGAACAGCCCGCTGAGCTAACCAGTGGTAGTTTAGTTTAACTTTAGACGCGGCAATCAACTTTGAACGGCTCATCTAAAGGGTTAATAGCAATCAGTGCTGCACACTATTAGCCACGGGTTCCTGCCATTGTTAGTGGCTGGGTCCAACCCGCTATGAAGCAGGGCCACGCCGTGGCCCCCCACTTTATAGAACGGGAGCTGACTCAGGGTGTACAGGTACGCCCTTGGTCCTTAAGGGGTTAATTAAGATAATCTCCTTACTGTAGAAGTGTATTAGATATGTTGGAATCATAATGTCCAGCTAATAAATAAAATATTGCTTTGTAGCATATCTGTCAATATTTGTATTTTACAAAGTAAAGATAGCTAGGTAATTATATGTTAAGGGTGTTGATTACATATATTATTTTTTTTTTGTACAGAGCAACACATCTTTTTGTGAAATACTTTCTAAATTTAACTGGAAAATGACTATCCGCTACTGTGAAGCGAAGCACAGAAGTTATTTCTCACAGGCGCAGGGTCACCTTGTACCTAAGACCAGAATAGTTTTTTCTTTGAACACTTTAAAGTTTTGCTGCTAATTAGTTTGACAGATTATATAGTCTTGTTATATAAAAGATAGAAGTCTAATAATAGTCATAGAAACAAAATTATGGACTGCAAATATAATTTAGTAGTTAGTGAAATCCATCAATTTACACTGCAAAAATGTTAGATATACTGTACTGTACATAATGAGAAAATGCAAGAAATATATTTGCTGAATGTTAAAAAATTAGACTAATATGGAAAAAAGTAGTTTATTGATTCCATAGATATGCAGTTTCCGAAACCTAGTAGCTAAATATGACAGCTAACTCGGGGAAATACCGTGATCCCCACTTACCATTCCTGTCACTGTCTCACAAAATAAACTTTGACCCTACTTTCTCCCTTAGCTGTCACCTACCTAACAGCAAAGGAGTAATCCTGAAAAGGCAACCCTATTTCATCCATTAACTGTCCCCTGTAAGAAAAGCCAAGATTTACCCTAACAATATATAACTGATATGGAGCATAGTTTTGGGTAAAGTTTGTTTTAAAATCCCTTGTCTGATTGTGTTTCTCCTTATTAAGATGATATTTTTTTTTGCAAGAGACTTGTAGAAAGGACAAAAATAGATGAAAAAACTGCAGGGTACATGTCGATGTCAGAATCCTAGCCTGATGTGATTTGTGTTCCATAATAAAACACATGACAATTATATACAGAACAGGTGGAATGGAAGAGGGATTAGCCTTAGTACACCATAATGTCATAAATCTTGCTGTGAGTCCTGTACAGAGACTGCATACATTCAGCAAATGGTCACAATGGCTGCCTTTTCATAGCCATAACTCTTCTTTCAATTTCCCACCTACAGGCCCATATAAGGGCTTGTTTATTCATGACCAATTGTACTTTGTAATGACACTATTCATAGTACCACAAAATCTATGTCAAAACAAATGAAAGGAAGGAGACTGAAAAAGGCTGCATCAGCAGAGTGAAGATCAGCAGCACAAAGGTAAGCTAAAACCCTCCGGCCACTATTTTAATCCATAACCACCCCTCATGATCGCACTGTGGGGGAAGGAGGTTAGGGTCGATGAGAGTCCCTTAACCTCCATCAACAACACATCATAGCTGATCATTATTAATGTTGAATCTTGGCTTCCAATAGCAACCATTAGTCACCCAGTATGAAGCACACGCAGCTCATGAGTGCACTTCATACCACCCAATTCTTGACCATGGCATGCATGTATGTCCTGCGTCACTAATATAGTAAATTAGTGGTCATTTTCTGGGTCTGCTTAGTCTGTACAAAAGGGAGTTTACACATTGTGAATTCATCAGAGGAATATAGACTAAAGCCAGTGTTCAGAATAGTTTTATCCAAAGTACAGAGACTGTAAACTATGTCAGATATGTCATTAGGAGTTAAGACCCAAACAGGCTGATGGTCGGTCACTTGCCAATATGTTCTGTGGGTCATTGATCAAGCTGTAACAAATTATTGATTTGATCAATGTAAGCTATTTATCTTCAATTTTTAGAATAGCTTAAGAATATATATATATATTGTCACGATGCCGGCTGGCAGGAGGTGGATCCTCTGTGCCAGAGAGGGATGGCGAGGACCGTGCTAGTGGACCGGTTCTAAGACACTACTGGTTTTCACCAGAGCCCGCCGCAAAGCGGGATGGTCTTGCTGCGGCGGTAGTGACCAGGTCGTATCCACTAGCAACGGCACCTCTCTGGCTGCTGAAGATAGGCGAGGTACAAGGGAGTAGGCAGAAGCAAAGTCGGACGTAGCAGAAGGTCGGGGGCAGGCGGCAAGGTTCGTAGTCAGGGGAGATAGCAATAGTTCTGGTACACAGGGTATAACACACAAAGAACGCTTTCACTGGCACTAAGGCAACAAGATCCGGCAAGGGAGTGCAAGGGAGGAGACTAGATATAAGCAGGGAACAGGTGGGAACCAATTAAGCTAATTGGGCCAGGCACCAATCATTGGTGCACTGGCCCTTTAAGTCTCAGGGAGCTGGCGCGCGCGCGCCCTAGAGAGCGGAGCCGCGCGCGCCAGCACATGACCGCAGGAGACGGGAACGGGTAAGTGACCTGGGATGCGACTCGCAAGCGGGCGCGTCCCGCTGTGCGAATCGCATCCCCAACGGCCATGGCAGAGCAGCGCTCCCGGTCAGCGCTGACCGGGGAGCTGCAGGGAGAAGGACGCCGTGAGCGCTCCGGGGAGGAGCGGGGACCCGGAGCGCTAGGCGTAACAGTACCCCCCCCCTTAGGTCTCCCCTTCTCTTTATCGGGTAACTGCCTCCCCTGGGATGAGGACACCGGGAAAGGATGGAGGGATTCCTCAACGGCAGGCAGAACCGCAGGAGTAGGAATGGGGAGAGAGGGCAGAGGGCGGGACCTGGCACGGGGCAGTGTGACACCAGGACGAGGGCCATGAGGGGACACAGAAGCTTGCCTGATGGAACTGGGAGGGGGGGAGGGGCATTTCCTGTGGCAGGCAGAGTCCTTAATGACCTTAGGGGGACCAGATACAGGAGGAACCACAGAGTTACGGCAAGGGTTACTGGGAACCGGTTTTAGACAGTTCTTGGAACAAGAGGACCCCCAACTCTTGATCTCCCCAGTGGACCAATCCAGGGTTGGGGAATGAAGTTGAAGCCAGGGAAGTCCAAGGAGAATTTCCGAGGTGCAATTGGGGAGGACCAAAAGTTCAATCCTCTCGTGGTGAGATCCGATGCTCATAAGAAGGGGCTCCGTGCGGAAACGTATGGTACAGTCCACCCTGGCTCCGTTGACCGCGGAAATGTGGAGTGGCTTGACAAGACGGGTCACCGGAATCCGGAATTTATTCACAAAGGAGTCCCGAACAAAATTCCCAGAAGCTCCAGAGTCCAGGCAGGCCACGGCTGAGAGGGGAGAGCTGGCTGAAGTGGAAATCCGAACAGGTACCGTGAGACGTGGAGAAGCCGACTTGGCATCAAGAGACGCCACACCCACGAGAGCTGAGTGCGAGCGTGCGTTTCCCAGACGTGGAGGACGGATTGGGCAATCCACCAGAAAATGTTCAGTACTGGCACAGTACAAACAAAGATTCTCTTCCTTACGGCGATTCCTCTCTTCCAGGGTCAGGCGAGACCGATCCACTTGCATGGCCTCCTCGGCGGGAGGCCTAGGCGCAGATTGCAGTGGAGACTGTGGGAGAGGTGTCCAGAGATCTAAGTCCTTTTCCTGGCGGAGCTCTTGATGCCTCTCAGAAAAACGCATGTCAATGCGAGTGGCTAGATGAATGAGTTCATGCAGGTTAGCAGGAGTCTCTCGTGCGGCCAGAACATCCTTAATGTTGCTGGATAGGCCTTTTTTAAAGGTCGCGCAGAGAGCCTCATTATTCCAGGATAGTTCAGAAGCAAGAGTACGGAATTGTATGGCGTACTCGCCAACGGAGGAATTACCCTGGACCAGGTTCAGCAGGGCAGTCTCAGCAGAAGAGGCTCGGGCAGGTTCCTCAAAGACACTTCGAATTTCCGAGAAGAAGGAGTGTACAGAGGCAGTGACAGGGTCATCGCGGTCCCAGAGCGGTGTGGCCCATGACAGGGCTTTTCCAGACAGAAGGCTGACTACGAAAGCCACCTTAGACCTTTCAGTAGGAAACTGATCCGACATCATCTCCAGATGCAGGGAACATTGGGAAAGGAAGCCACGGCAAAACTTAGAGTCCCCATTAAATTTGTCCGGCAAAGACAGGCGGAGGCTAGGAGTGGCCACTCGCTGCGGAAGAGGTGCAGGAGCTGGCGGAGGAGATGGTTGCTGCTGCTGTAGCTGAGACTGAATCTGCTGTAGTTGCGACTGGAGTTGCTGAGTCATGGTGGTCAAGTACGACAGCTGGTGATCTTGTTGGGCAATTTGTCGGGCTTGCTGGGCGACCAGTGTGGGGAGGTCGGCGACAACAGGCAGAGGAACTTCAGCGGGATCCATGGCCGGATCTACTGTCACGATGCCGGCTGGCAGGAGGTGGATCCTCTGTGCCAGAGAGGGATGGCGAGGACCGTGCTAGTGGACCGGTTCTAAGACACTACTGGTTTTCACCAGAGCCCGCCGCAAAGCGGGATGGTCTTGCTGCGGCGGTAGTGACCAGGTCGTATCCACTAGCAACGGCACCTCTCTGGCTGCTGAAGATAGGCGAGGTACAAGGGAGTAGGCAGAAGCAAAGTCGGACGTAGCAGAAGGTCGGGGGCAGGCGGCAAGGTTCGTAGTCAGGGGAGATAGCAATAGTTCTGGTACACAGGGTATAACACACAAAGAACGCTTTCACTGGCACTAAGGCAACAAGATCCGGCAAGGGAGTGCAAGGGAGGAGACTAGATATAAGCAGGGAACAGGTGGGAACCAATTAAGCTAATTGGGCCAGGCACCAATCATTGGTGCACTGGCCCTTTAAGTCTCAGGGAGCTGGCGCGCGCGCGCCCTAGAGAGCGGAGCCGCGCGCGCCAGCACATGACCGCAGGAGACGGGAACGGGTAAGTGACCTGGGATGCGACTCGCAAGCGGGCGCGTCCCGCTGTGCGAATCGCATCCCCAACGGCCATGGCAGAGCAGCGCTCCCGGTCAGCGCTGACCGGGGAGCTGCAGGGAGAAGGACGCCGTGAGCGCTCCGGGGAGGAGCGGGGACCCGGAGCGCTAGGCGTAACATATATATATATATATATATATATATATATATATATATACATTTTTGTTTTCATTTACATACAATGCACATTAGATGGGTTAATTCTGTAGTAAAAATAGCTGCTTCAATTAACAGTATTCACTGCTAAGCTCATGGAGGTCACCACAATAAACAATCAGTATCAAACTCAAGGGCATTTCTTCGCAACATCCAGACTAAGATTAAAAACTAGCGTTGTGTGTCTGAGAAGCCTGATCATCAAAAGTGACAAGACAGTGGTTAATTCATGTCAAATGTAAGTAGCCTCGATGTGTGTCGATAAGCCCTGAAGGCAATCTTTTTCACTTTTTGCATATCATTGAATTACTTGTCACCTGATAACCCAGCGTATTTTTCACAAGAAAGAGATATTGATTTCCATACATTAATGAAATATTACATTGCCTTTAGTTGATCAACCAAACAGAGACATAAAATAAATCTAGGAATAGGAGAACAGGAAAAATAGCTAATTATATAGTTCATTTATTATTCTTGACGGATAGTAAATTATTCCTTTGCCATTTCGTTCAATTTTACTTATTTATCACAAGATTTCTAACTGAATATCTGATGCAAAGTTGTATTTGAAATTTTAAGAAATCAGGCTTAATCAAGTTGGAGAGAAATTTATTTCCAATAATTACAGACTACACATAAATTAGAGGGGATGTTTACTTTGTTCCCCTGTAAAAAAAAAAAAAAAAGCCCCAATTTACCCTAAAAATATATAACTGATATGGAGCATAGTTTTCAGTAAAGTCTCTTTTAATGCCCTTGTTTTTTTTTGAAAAGGATCCTTTGAAGATAAGCTGATCGTAGACAATTTGCTGCTTGGGCTGTTCATTTCTCCTGTAGCATTAGTACAGGAAAAATAAAGTATTACAGTACTTTAATTTAAATCTTATATATGTCTATGATATGTATAAGCAGACTTGTCAACCAGTTTAGTTTAGTTTTTTCTTTTTTCTAAACCACTTACTGTAAACTGTAGTTGCTGATAACTGCAAGCACACAAACCTGTACTAGATCCTTTCACTTCAAAAAATAATAACCACATTCATTCTCTTCTCATGAACATAGGGGGGAAAAGTCCTCTTTTTTTATGGTCAGAAATAGAGATAAGCCGAGTTCCCAAACTTCATTTCAGGAAGATTCATTTGAATTGTCTGTTACATTCTGCATAGCTCTTAAGCAATGTTATACACAAGTTTTAGGGTTATTACTGAGTCCAAGCTTTACCTCAAACTAATTTACTTAAATGAGCACTGCCAAATTCAAAAACTTTCTATATGTTGTAGATATTGGCAAAATATTAACCTTTCTAATATACTTTATAAATAAAATCAAAATTTCCCATTACTAGAAATCATGGCTTATAA
The DNA here is from genome assembly GCF_029499605.1 of Hyla sarda. NCBI lineage: Eukaryota > Metazoa > Chordata > Amphibia > Anura > Hylidae > Hyla > Hyla sarda. Next base: position 357,726,283 of record NC_079190.1, on the reverse strand, counting down.
AATTGGGCCTTATAAAAACCCCACTAGGGGTCCTCAAACCATTCAGAATTTAAATTCTGTCTGGCTGCAGCATCTTCTTTGTCAAAGCTGAAGCACAGGCTGTAGCAAAGTCCAGTAAGTGAGGGTGGGACTAGAACCCATCTGTGCTCACTCCTGTCCTATCAGAATGTAACATGAAAACAGAGAGGAGGGGTGCCTGCCATGATTTAATGAAGAAATCCAGCACAGCAAACTCAGGGAGGAAGAGGAATCATGCAGAGTGAGGATACACCCCCTCCAAAGCACAGAATGCCAAACCAAGTGAGCAACAAATAGAAAGTATTTGTGAGAGAAATATAGGTGCTAAACACATACAAATTATATGTACATGATCAGGATTATGTACCAAGTAACATATAATTTTTTTTTTTTAGATATAACAAGTATTGATCCATTGCAAACATCATAGATCTCCCTGCCTGTAGCCATTTGAGTATCAGGCTTCATCTTTTTAGTGATAGTTTAAGCATGACCATATCTCGTATAACAAAAGTGACAAGATACCACTCAGCAGCAAAAAAAATAAAAATAAACAAGAGACATATTTAAAGCAACCATGTTGTTAGTAAAGAGAAATAGGATATAGTCCAGAGAACTGCTGAAAACTTCAAACACATTTTAATAGACTAAGACATCCCCCCTCATGGTGCTGCACAGCACAATTCTGTGTCTATTCTGCCTCACTCCCCACGAATTTTACTGCCACGGTGTACTGTACACTATTCAAATATATCAAAGGTGCCGGCAGCTCTGCAGGAACAATCCATTTCTCATCTGCAAATCCAGCTCAGTAGTGAATGTCAGATTTGGCAAGCAATCTTTCAATTTATTTGAAGTCTGTTTCCTCTTTAGACAACAGAGCTAGTTATTCTTGTTTGTTTCTGAAGGTGCTATTTGAGCTTATGGAATTTAAAGATGAACCATTAATTTTATAAGAAAACACTGAATGTTTAGATATTGTACAGTATATGAATGTACACATACACCGATCTATAAACAGCCAGAACATTAAAACCGCCTTTATTATATAGTGTGGATCCACCATACCAGCTCTGATAAATTGTGGCATGGACTCCGCAGAACCTCTGAAGGTGTACTGTTGTGTATGGCACCAAGTTCATAGCAACAGTAAATATTGTAAGTTGAGTGGTAAACCTTACATGGATCAGATGGGTTTTTCAGCACACCCTTTCTTGAGATTTTTGGAGGGTGGGGGGCTGTGGTAGGATTCCTTATGATCTAATACCTATCCTGTAGATAGGGGATGCATGTTGTAACCCAAAATACCTCTTTAACACCCTGAAGTATTTGTAATGTTCCTTAAGTGATTCCTGAATATTTTTTGTTTTTGTTTGTGGTAAGGCCCATTATCTCTCTGAAATTGGCCACTGCCTTTGGGGAAAACAGTTGCCAAGATTGGCTGTTCTTGGTCTAAACCAAAAGTTTTCTAGAAGAACTTTGCCCAGAACATTATACTGCCTCTGTTGGTTTGCCTTCTTCCCATACTACTGTTTTCTAGAACCAATAGAATAAGATGTTACATGTTAATATGTGGGATTTATTAGACATGGCCACCTTTGCCCCTTGCTTCATGATCCAACTCTGATGTCCATGTGCCCATTGTAGACTCAACAGTGAAGACAGGTGAACATAGCTTACAAAGCTCTAAACGCAGCAAGCTGCCATCTGACACTTTTTTAAAATACAAAAGAGTACTAGACACCTCAAAGAATTGCTCAGTATTTTGGATCAAAGCGATTGATAGAAAAGATGTAACAGTCGATAACCTTGGACTTTCTTTAAAAAAACTGTAAACTGTGTTTTCGGACACCTTTCTATAATAGGGACAACCTCATTGGGTAAAGTAAAAAATGAATAATTTATAATACTAATAAACATTTTAGTTGGTATGATCTCCTAAGGTTACAAAATTGCAAAGGCATCAAGACAATATAAATTTGAGCATAATATTTCAATAGTATGATGAGTCATAGGAATGGTTTCTTTCCCAACAGGCGTTTGGTACTGTGTCAAGACTGAGTGTCAAAACATGTGTTGAGGGGAAAAACTGTGGCTCTATGCCTCTTTACATTACGTGTCCGCTCCTTTCATAATCTTTTGACATGCTTACAGTATATTGCCTTGATGTATTGCTCTGCACTTTTGGTAATTATTTCCCTTCTTAGAAAAGATAGATAAGCTAAAAATAATTCTTTAGGTCATACTAATGAATAATTGTAATGTTAAGCTCTGGAGTCTTGACATAAAGGGAATGCCTAAAGCTTGAGCAATGAATATTTATCATCATACTACCCAGTGGAGAGTTACTCCACTTATTCTGATCCCTCTTTTTTTGCCAACCTACAGACAGCAAAAGAGGTGGGTGGTGCAAAGAAACAACACGTGACTGCAGGATTAGACTGAATGCAGTGTTTGTAGTGTATGATGATGAAGACACAAGTCTGTGCAGGAACTGTATAAATAAAATAGGACAAGGATGGACAACTTTGATCCATCATGATGCATTCACCATGTGTCCACATTAGATTTGTTTTCCAGACCAAAACGTTGGTGATACAGTATATTTTGATTGTTGTGGTCAAATAGCACCTGATGATTACTCTTGCACAATGAGAGACGTTGGGATAATTTTAGCTATATGGGCATCTATGGAATGTGCACAATTAATATCAACATTGTATTATTAATATAAAGATGTTTGGATTTTTGGTAAATACAAATTTCAGTGCATATTTAGACATGTTTTGTCCTTAAGGTTTTTACACTATAATTCAAAAGTCATGTCAAATGTTCAGCATGTCTTATCATAAAATATACATTCATTTAAATGTATTTGAATGTCTTTTTAGAAATTTATCTGGATTGTGGAGAAATGATTTTTTTCCATTAAAATAGAAACGATTGGCAACTTGAAGGAAGGAAAAGAGTTTTATTTTATTTTTTTAGTTTACTGTGCATATTACTATTATACCAGTTATCTTGAACTCAAAGATTCAGTGACCCCAGAGTCAGGAGACTAAAGGAATGTCATATGGAGGAGTATGGTAGCCCCTTGATTCCACCGATCAGTGGAGATCAGTCTTACCAGGCACAGACTGCCATACACATGAGCTGAGATGTCAACAAGAGTGCCATAGAACCCTGATGAAGTAAACACTGAAGTCCTATCCTAAGAAACTTTGACTACCAAGACTTGATGTCAGTCCAAATTTCACAAAAACTTTGATTCATTTCAGATTTCTCTCATCCCTGCTCTTGTAGCTGTAACGCTGCATGCATCATAACTTACACACAATTCAGACCAGCTACTCTGTGTACTGTAAAAAGCAGGGATTCCTGTCTATGACAGGGCAATCAGGGCACTTCTAAATCCAAATAGGGATGCTAATTTGAAATTAATCTGATTTGCCATATCAGAGCTTAAACAAATCTCTAAAGTTCCTCTCCTTTCTGTTATGCTAACAGGTAAATTTTATTGCACATACCAAAATAAAATAAAATAGAAATAAAAATAAGGGAGAAAGTAAAAGGAATGGGACTACGCATTTTGAGGGGCGGGACCTGACGAAGAGGGGGTCCCAACCCTTGAAACGCTTAGTCCCATTCCTTTTACTTTCTCCCTTATTTTTATTTCTATTTTATTTTATTCTGGTATGTGCAATAACATTTACCTCTTAATATCACTCTCTACTCGGGTTTGATTCCTTTTGCACCACAAGCCGAAGGGCCAGTCCGAGGAGAGTGGTGGCTTGCACCGACGATTTCCACTGCGATGCAGATCACAGACTTCCACATTTCCAAGACCGCCTAGGATCATTCCAAGATGGGGAATGGGTCTCGGCAGCACTCCTGAACTTTGCTCCAAGGTGAAAACCACATACGCTATATGGTGTTGTGCCCTCAGTACAACACCGAGAGGTGAGCAGGAATTTGTCTCCTTTCACACCACACCTACGGTTGTTAGGAGTAACGGCACATTGTTGCACCCTCCCCGTTTCTTTTCCTTTATAGCTACTATATCTCCTTTCTATTAGTAACATATTTATTACTTCCAATTAGAGATGAGCAAATTTTGTAAAAAATTTGATTTGATTCTATTCGATCCAATTAAATTTGCGGCAAATCGACATAATAAAGTGTGTGTGTGTTTTTTCACTTTTTTCACTTTTTTTTCCTTTCTTCTTTTTTTTTCTTTTTTTAGGTATTATTACTAATCCCAGCATGGAACGGACTGTTCCATGATGGGGGTAGTAGTACCTGTACTAATAGACAGCTCACCTTTGGTGCAACTTATTACACCCATTGCGATCCTCCTACATAATGTATAGATGCGGACTGCCGGCCGTTCTTCTGTGTGATCCTGAACTATGTTCTGCAATATTAAAATCTTCACATCACAGATTCATATTTCCTGCAGATAGCTGTGATTGGCAAGATGGTTCCAGGCAATCACAACTCTCTGCAGGAAATATGAATAATAGGTATATATACAGCAGTGCAGGGGACCAGAGAAGAGCGGCCAGCCGCCCGCATCTATACATTATACAGGAGGATCTTTCCTTTACTGCAGGTACTACTGCTCCCAACATGGAGCACACTCTGGTCCATGCTGGGAGCTGTAGTACCTCCATTAATAGACAGATTGCAACAGGTGTCACTTCTTACACCTGTTCTGATCTGTCTATCAATGCAGGTACTACAGGAACTAATAATCGGGAGCGATATTATATATATTTTCACTTAACTTTTTTAGCCCCATTTATTTTATTTTTCAGGCATTTAGATGTGCTGGCATGAATAATTGCAGGGGTAAGAGATGAGCTGAGGACAGGGACATCAATAATATGTATAATACAGTAGGTTAAAAAAGGCTGACAGTTTCCTTAATTTACCAAAAATCCATACATTTACAGAAGTCTTCTATCAGAAATTAAAGATACTTCAAATTGTAATTTGCGGAGGCAGAGTGTCTGGACAATAATGTATGTAAGTATTTAATGTAATTGGGAAAGACGATGTCATTGTACTTATTTTTGTCTTACTTCTGGAAAAAATCACAACTACATGCACAAAAATGTATACATTTAAAAATGTCCTATTCTGACTCCTTTTTTATTTTTCCCCATACGGAGATGTATGAGGGCAAATTTTTTGCGCCAAGATCTGAAGTTTTTATCGGTACCATTTGTTTTGATAGGACTTTTTGATTGCTTTTTATTCATTTTTTTTATGGTATAAAAGGTGACCAAAAATACACTATTTTGGACTTTGGAATTTTTTTGCGTGTACGCCGTGCGGTTTGATTAATGATATATTTTTACAGTTTGGACATTTACGCACCACATATGTTTAGATTTTATTTATTTACATTGTTTTTTTTTTCTTGACCGTGTGGTTTAATTAATGATATATTTTTACAGTTTGGACATTTACGCACCACATATGTTTAGATTTTATTTATTTACATCGTTTTTTTTTTTATGGGAAGAGGGGGTGATTCAAACTTTTATTAAGCAAGGGGTTAAATCAAGTAACCAAAATGGAGCAATCAATCACCGATCGGTCATAATGTTCAGAACGGTCTTCGTCCTCAGAAACTGGCCTACAGGGATGTTGCACTCGGCACCTTTATTTATAGCCACCTGTCATCTTGTCTGGTACATGTCTGTTTTGTTTTATTGTGAAGTCGTATCTTTTCTTGATCTTTGTTCATTATGGTAATCATGTGATCGCAGTGCGTTGGGGATTATTGTGCAAGTGCTTTTACCCATAGTTGCTCGCTGATATAGCATTACGCATGTGCCCGTTTGTTGATGTTGCCTATCACTGCGCCTCTGCCAGTCTAGTATGCAGTGATGTGGGCACTGTCCCATTGCTGTGGTTGGATGCGCACACGCGGTGTAAGGAAAGATGGTGCTGGATGCTGGGATGGATGGTGGGGTTCCCCAATTCAATTTATTTACATATGTAGCATTTTGATTGGTCATGTAAGCACACCCAGCCACCATACTATTTGTCCTATGTATGTACTGCCCAAGCTGACAACATAGTGTTATACTTATTTACATACATTGTCTATATTTATTTAATTTCTCCCCATACTTTGCACTTTATCAGATATACTGTATATGGTCATTTGTGCCGAACCACATTTAGTTGACCATATTACGTATATTGGCTACTTATTGTTTTTACTTTTATAGTGGGTATAATTAAATTAATATTGATACTTTGGACCTATGTACCATTTTTCTTCTAACTGCTGCTGATTCCTTTAATCTTTTCATGAGTAAATGTTCTAATATCAATAAAGATTTTCTATTTGTACATATTTGTGTGTTCAATGCTTAGGATAGGAATTATAGTTTCACTTAGAACTTTGCCTAAAATGCTGTTCAGCCAACATTAGAACTTTGCTAGGCTCGACTGGCATTAGCTTGGCAAAGGCACTATTATAGAGAAAGGATGCAGAACATATGATGTCTGAATGCATAAAATGAGGAAGTAGGAGCACTCAGATGACATCAGGTTAGCCAGCATACTTTGCAGCAAGCAGCAAGATCGCATGACCGTAGGTTAGCCAAACATTGCTTGCATACAACCACCCAGGCCAATCTCATCATAGACCACGGGTCTCTATAAGCAGCCGTGGACCTGCCGTTAATTGCAGACATCAGCAATCACGCTAATGCCAGCCAATAACCCTTCAGACACTGTGATCAATACTTATCATGGCATCTGAAGTTTGCAGTAGTTGTATAGAGACTGATCGGACCACCCGTGATTAGCAAAGATGGCTGCTGGAGCTCCACTCACCTGTTCCTGGCCTTCTGCTGTGATCTTCTCCTCTGATCTGCCTTCTAGCAGAAAAGTAGATCACAGAAAACACTGATAAGTGTTATGCCTATGCATAGAAATGTTCAGTATTTGCAATCAAATGATTGTCATAAATAGTCCATTGTGTGAACTAAAAAAGTGTAAAGAAAGTTTTAGTAAGAGTGAATAAGCCCCTCCACATTAAAAGAAAATTCCACTCTTTTCTTATTTTACAAAAAAATTGAAAAGATAAAACAAATCAATGTATTTGGTATCACCATATGCTGAAATGCCTTATCTACTGAAATATTATGTTTATGATCTTGTACAGTCAATGGCGTAAACATAAAAAAAGTCCAAAATTGCTGATTTTTGGCCATGTAGAAAAGAATAAAAAGTATTCTAAAAGTCACAAATGCACAATAGTGGTAACAATTACTGCACAAAAAAACTGAACCCTCAAACACCCCCCCGTATAAAGATAAATAATAAAGTTATAGGTGGTCAGAACTTGAGTTGGGCTATGTACTGTAGCAATGGTAGGTGTCAATAATGTATGATATACCCTTGCAACACTGCATAAATTGTTCAATACTGGATTGAGGAGCATAAACAAGATGTCAGGGTGTTAACTTGGTCTCCAAATACCCCAGAATATATTCCATTTAGTTATGCATTATCACTGAGGCCAGAGAGCAGGCATTTCTTTTGTGTTCAGAGAGGGATCAGGACATGGCATCATCAGGGACCGGGCACCATCTGAATGGTAGTGGTGATTCATGAGATAAGTTCTGCCGTTATCTGAAGGTACATTACATGTGAAATAACATCAACTCCCCCGCCAAAAAAAAGGGGGGGGGGGATTTATTTTCCTAGACATGAAATAGGCATTCTATTTAGATTACATAATAAATAGTAACAGTGAAATTGACAGCAGAGTCACCCACACTAACCTGCTAGTACTACTTAGTGCTGGAGACATGTAAATAAGTTTCTTTGGTGCACTGGGGACCTTCTCTATGCTCTTGGTGCATTGCCACACCTGCTCAGTTGATCAGCCCCTTTAATAAATATTCATAACTCCAGCATGGCCGTCCCAGAGCATCACTGCTCATGTACTGCTTTCACACTACACTAAGAAGCCGTGAAAATCTTCGAGTAAGTCAAAGGGCTAGGGAACCCCCTTAGTGCACCAAAGAGACTCATTCACATATTTGGACTTTTAGAGCTTGACATAGTGCAAAATGGAAAACGACCCTTGTGATCAGTGTCAACATGACTACTAGGCAGTACCAGCAGGTTAGTGTGGGGGATGATGCTGTCAGTTTCCCTTTAAACGAAAGTATGCATTCTCAGTTAAGCTATATTTTATGCTTTATTCAGCAACTGCCATTCACTCCCTCTCAGGGGTATGTTGCCTAGTAACCATCCCAACTGCTCAATCTATCATGTGATTATTGAGGAATAGAACGCCTTGTATTTGTTTTTGTCAGAATAGTCTATAACAATGTTAACAAAAATATGTTCATTAAAGAGTTCATAAAACCAAGCACACAATGTATTGAGGTTCTGACTCTTTACCTCTTACTGAAATCCTTTGTACTGTATGTAGATATCATCTAAGGATCTTAAAAGAATAGGATTGATTGTTAAAAGAAGAAAAGGGAATGTTCTCCCTATTATTGTGAATGATAACTTCTATAAATATCTTCTACAAGTCAAAACGAATTGCCTGTAGAATGCAAAACTATTCTATTAAATGTAAAATAAAATCTACATTCTAATTCTACACCAGTCATCAGATTTTTATACCTCAGGAGACTAAAAGCACAGAAGGTTTAATGTTTTAGACTCCACTTTACATGTTAGCCATTAAGCCATGTCTGCTGCTCCTTCTTGGTCTGCAATGTACTTACCTATGTTTTGATCTTTTTTTCCCCTCTCTGACACAGCTGTGATGCTTTTGTTTCAACTATCTTCATCTACAGCATACACATAAACTTACTGTGTACTGATATGCCACCATCTGGTATGTCAATATGTATATATATATATAAATATATGTATGTATATATATATATATTATGTTATGCACCCTATTTTACAACATGGCCCATGTCAATTGTGGAATTTCCAGAAAGAAAGAAACGAAGCAGCACCCTATTGAAGACTGTTACAAGGTACAACTTGCAAATTTCTCTATGAGAAACTGCAACATTGCCTTGCAATATTGGGAGAATAAATTCACTTCATATTGGAGCTTTCTGAATGGTTCTGTTTGCAAATTTATGGTTCAACCTTTCTAAAGTTTGTGTTAACTGATCTGCTCCACTTCACTGAAGGTTTTTGGTTATGACACCATTTCTGACATTTAATAGGCAGGGTACCGACTATTTAACGGCTCCGTGGGCAGATAGCTTGGGGTTAATGCCTAGGTGGATGCCAGGAGCATTTGTGGCCCCTTAGTAGCTTCAGCAAAAAAGGACATTGAACCTGGGACCTCCCAGGTGCCTTTTGGCCCAGTGGGGAAGAGTTAGGTTTGTTGGGGGCCTCTCATCTTTCGGAGAAGGGCTTGCGGTAGACCACATCCTTTGTGCACTTTTTTTTTTTAGTGTAAAACTTTTGAACTTTTTCCTGCACTTTGTGTGATTGATTCCTCGGCTCTTAGGTAGGAAAAACTGATAGAGTGATTGTAGCAAATATGATGTTCAATGTAAATGTGCTAGAATATAAGTGAAAGTATCTTCTTACACCAATTGGTGCCTTACTCCAGTAGCTTATTGAGTGTTCTTCTTTCACTCCAAAATTTAGTGGCTACCAGGTTCCCCGCCCCTCACAAGCATTTCTCGGCAAAAATGTATTGTGTCTATAGATATATCTGGCCCTAGCCCCCATGATGCTGTTTGTATACTGACTATCACTTGTGTCCTGACAGCTCAGAGGCCATCAATGCTGCTATTCATAGACACTAGCAGCAGCATAAAAACACCCCCGGTGAATCATTTTCCTTCGAGTCCATGTGGATGATTTTTAATTTACATGGATAAGGATGCTGAACTCATATAAAAGCAAAACATCAGCCTGCTTTACCTCATTGCAGTGGCAATCAATAAAATATTCTGAGACACATTCCAAATACTCTCCCATTTGCTCATGCTTATCTGTCTACATTGGGGTCTCTAGTTTCCGGCCCTTTCTTCATTTCTCCCACTGTGTCCTTTACAGTAGTTCTGGTGTTAGGCTGTCTTCCTCTCTACAAAGCAGCATTTGCAGCAGACTGCTTCTTTGTCTACAAAATATCTTTCATTGCAGGCTGTCTCCTTCACTGCAAAACAACTTTTGTAGCAGGCAGTCACCCTCTCTGTAAAGCAGCTTTTGTAAAAGGCTGTCTACCTCTCGCTGAGGCTGCACTGCTGCACCCCAACTACACGCACCAGTGTGCCCATCAAATTTGTGAACAGATGTGCCTAAAGAGGAACAACTACATGTGCTTATCATTTGTAGTTTACATTTCTATCACTACTACAATTTTATTAAGTGAATAACTATTACCTAGTTAGGTGCAAAGAAAAAGATGTACTTAATACAATATCCATCATCACATTTGGTCAATTATAAAATGTTTGGGACATTTCTTATATGCAAAGCACTCTTAGAGTCCACCCATAGAATCTCAAAGGAGACTCGCAGTAATATTAAGGTTTATCCTTTGTTCTGAAAATTGCAAATAAAGATAAGTAATGCAGGTTATTTTTTCTCTTCCTTTATTCAATCTCCCTATAACTTCCTGTACATCTGTGTGTTTCTCTAGTAGCTCAGAGGAAGTAACTGTCTACGGTAATTTACAGTAATCTTCTGCTCCCAGTATTAAATAAATTGTGTATCCTGCAAGTGAAACAGAAAACAGCACTTAATTTTTGATTGTACATTAGAAATTAGAATTTAAAAAATGAGTTTATACTAATTTTATTTATTTTATTTTTTTTGTTGTTGTCCATTCAAGGTTTGCTCTAAGGAGAAATGGTTTATGGGGAGAGTTATCAAAAACTGTGCAGAGGAAGAGTTGTGCAGTTGACCATGGCAACTAATCAGATTGCTTCTTTCATTTTTAAAGGGACCTGTGAAAAAGGATAGAAGCAATCTGATTGGTTGCTATGTGCAACTGGGCAACTTTTCCTCTGGACATGTTTTGATAAATCTCTCGTATATGATTAAAGGAGTATTCAAGGGAAAAATTTATATATATATATATATATATATATATATATATATATATATATATATATATATATATATCAACTGGCTCCGGAAAGTTAAACAGATTTGTAAATTACTTCTATTAAAAAATTTTAATCCTTCCAAAAGTTATTAGCTTCTGAAGTTTTCTGTCTAACTGCTTAATGATGATGTCCCGTCCCGAGAGCTCTGCATGATGGGAGAATATCCCCATAGGAACTGCACAGCTCCCGGGACGTGAGTCATCAGAGAGCAGTTAGACAGAAAACAACAACTCAACTTCAGAAGCTAATAACTATTGGAAGGATTAAGATTTTTTAATAGAAGTAATTTACAAATCTGTTTAACTTTCCGGAGCCAGTTGATATGTATAAAAAAGTTTTGGCCTGGAATACCCCTTTAAGTGTTGTCTCTTCAGAAAACCTTTATTTTTATGCCTTATACTTAATGATGTAACCCTCTTGTTATGAGTTAACATGGATGTTATATGTAAATTAGCAGTAAACAATTTACTGTACAAAGCTCCCGAACACTTGAACGTTTTAACTTCTCATTAACCGCGGGGGATATTCCAAGCATGTGCCCCTGTAGCTTCAGCTCATCAAAATGCAGGTTGTGGAGAGCAGCAATCATTTCCAGCCGCCTTGTAATAACCTTATCAACACTAATATTTAATTAGGAAGCCCATTAATACATAGTTCAAGAGTAACGTCCTGTAATGTATGCCAACAGAAAGGTTCATATATACATCGTAATAACTGCCTACTTATATAGTTTAAGTGTTTTTATTCTTTAGCACTTGTCATATTTTAGCCTAAAACTGGGGGTTTCATATGACTTGACCTGTTATTAATTAATTTACTTTTACAGTTCCACTCGGTAACATAGCCATCATGCCATGTTACCAGTATACTCCTGCTATAATGGTAATTTTGAGTGCATTAACCCAAAACAAAAATGTGTTGTCGGGATATCCTAATGTACCAAAGATCAAGATAAGGCCAGTAATTGAGAAGAAATGCTTGTGTTAGGTTTTGTGTAACATGGTATGATAAGAGTTGAACATGCTTTTTAAAAAAGTGGTTCACCAAGCTCCCTGAATTTTTTATTCTTTTTAAAAGGACAGTTCACAGAAAGCAGATTCTACGTCAACCGGCAATGCAATAAGCTTCAAAACACCTGTTTAACCCTGTCTTAAAGCTTTGTGCACATCCAGGAAAATCTCATTTATGAAGTGAGGAAATGAGTCTTGTTTTCAAGATAAACAAAACTGTAAAAACAATTTTTAAGTGTTTTTGGTTAAAACCAGAATATATGTATAACATGGCATAAAAGGCTCAGTCAACATTTTCTCTCACAGCTAGAAATGTTTGTTAAACCCAGCTAAAAATGCTCTATATTTGGTTAAACCCAGAAAATATAAGTGACATAGTGTAAAAGTCCTATTCCATGTTCGCTCTGAAAGCTAGAAATGCGTATTAATGTTAAACTTAGCTACACATGCTATATGTTTGATTTAAGCCAGAAAATACAAGTAACTTGGCCTAAAGTGCCTTTTAATTGTTCTCTCTCAGTGCTTTTAATGCAGATTTATGTTAAAGACAGTGCAGCCTACTGCACAGTGCTTTGCTCAATTTGCTTTCAATTATAATGTGATAGCTTTCATGGTCTCGTTCTGCAGTCACACGACTGGCATTTGTAGTGCAGTGACTGGACACAGTAATGCAGGTGACAATTCCCTGAGGTCAGCCCACTGCATAATGCTTTGCTCAGCTTGCCTTGTATTGTATTTGTGAATCCTGTCAAGGATCAGAAGTTCTACAGTTTTTCTCTAAGATGGCAACCACAAAGCAGTGCAAAGGGTTTTATCAGTTTCTTAAATCCATCCCTATGCTGTCTCCTGATTGGCCTGGGAGCTGTATGTAGCAAAATGGCAGCAATGACTAACCTGTAGTCATGTGATCTTGCTGCTTTTCTGCAATGTATGCAGGACTACCTTGACATCTTACTGTTAGTTCCTCATCCTATACTGCATTCAGGGGCCAAAATACCATGTGTTCCTCATCCCTTCTCCTATAACAGTGTCATTGCTTGGCAAATGTTAGAATGTTAAGCAAACTGCTCAAAGTTCTGACTGTGACAAGGTTTGCTGGGCTCGGGCTGCTCATTTCTAGATAGAAAATTGCATTGCACTCCTGAAGATGGGACAAGTTACCTAAAGGTACTGGGGATAAAGCTAAGGCTTACTATATATGTACAATAATATACAAATATATACAATATGAAGCTCTAACAGTTATGTCATGCCATCACATCCACCGCCACCCATTTTAATTCCCTTGTAGCAGAGGAATATAGCTGCCTCACTTTGGTAAAATAGCTTTTAATGTGGAAAAGAAGAATATTTTCTTAGATTCAGACTGCCCATACAATGTGTATGTCTTCCCTGTTCATGGACTCTATAGCAGCTAGTGTAAAATGGCTTAAAATGAAAGGATAATGCATGGATTTTAAATGTGTACAAGAGAGGTAACATCTGGCACTGCTCCCTGGATCAAACAGGTATGTACATTTTGACCTTAAGAGAACTCACCACCAGTCAATAGGCCATTGATAGTGCTCTTACAATCAATAGATGAAAGAAGTTTTTATTGTGTAAAGCCTACAACATAGCAGGGGGGGGGGGGGTATAACACAGGATGACAGGAACATATGGGCTATTACATGCAAACCACGCTTTTTTTCAGCCTTGAGAACATAAGAAAATGCATAGGCTACCTTTCACTGTGTTCTGGTCATTACATTGCAAGCAAATGATTCTCTGGTGTGCCACAGCAACAATAGGCTTAAAATTACAGCAAGAGAAAACCCAATGCAGGGATCACTTTAGAGCCATGTCGGTAACACTACAGTCTTTTCTTGTTATAGGTGGACTCATAAATGACTTCTTAGGTTTTAATGGGGATGCTGCCCTGTGTGTACAATGGTACAGTTATGTTTATTAAAGGATGGCATATGTTCTTGGGACCTTACAAGAATTTCTTCTGGTAGGCAAAGAACCCCAGTATGACACATCATTTTATTGTTTTCTGCATTTTTATTGGATATTAAAGGTCAGGGGAAAAATACAGCATAAAATCTAATTACTATGATTTTATATTGCAGGTATTGGCAGCACAGTTCTAACAACTAAAGCTTATTTTTGACATTTTCACTAGAGATGAGCACATTTTTGAAAAATGTGATTTGCCGAATTTTCAGAATTTTTTTTTCCGGGTCGAATTTATTTGCTGCAAATCTATATTAAAAACAGCTATTTCTGGCCTACAGAGAGCCTCAACAAACACTTTGCTTTGTTCTAACACTCATATGGAGTGTGCTGGGGTAGTGAAATAATACTGTTATTCAGAATAACATGCAGATTACAGGCTTCGCTATTTGAATCACTGCCGCAGAGTGGCACAATGACAGAGCCTGGGGGTGGCATCAGTATGAGGAGACCATATAGTGCAGGGGTCGTCAACCCCTGGCACGCGTGGCACTCATGGTACGCAGGATGCATTTGAGTGGCACACGAGAGAGTGCCGACCTGCAGGTAATCCCGGGACACTGTCACTTTAAGCGGCTGCTAAAAGATCTGGCTATAGACGGAAGAAGTATCCCTCCCTTCCCGGTTATTTCTGGGAACAATTTAAGAGAGAGAGAGAGTTTTCTCTCATTTCCTCCCCTGTCATCTTTCGGCTGCCGTGCTCCGCTGTCTGTCGGCAGCATGGAGGGGGAAGGGGGATCGTTTTGAGCTCTGTACCGGCCAAAGTGAGGTGTCTGAAGGAGGTCAGGGGTCACTGCTACAGACCAGTAAGTCGTCTGGATGTTTCTGTGGAATACACTTAGCCCAGCTCCCGGTTCTGACAGCAGCTTTCCTGCCCCAGAGACAGGCCATGGTCTCTGTCAATCTATAGATCCCCATAACTGGGTTATCTACAGATTCCCCCATAACAGTTCACAGCTCCCCATAAGTGTGTAATTCAAAGCTCCCCCAAAAGTGTGTTATTCACAGTTCCCCCATAAGTGTGTCATTCACAGCTCCCCATAACAGTGTTCATTCACAGATCCCCAAAAATGTGTTCATTCACAGATCCTCCGTAACTGTGTCATTCACTGCTCCCCCATAAGTGTGTCAGTCACAGCTTCCCCATAAGTGTATTATTCACAGCTCCCCCATAAGTGTGTCATTCACAGCTCCCCATAACAGTGTTCATTTAAAGCTCCCCATAAGTGTGTAATTCACAGCTCCCCCATAAGTGTATGTATAAAACAAATACTTTTGGTTGTTGAGGGCAATCCCCTCTCTTTGTATTGTCCTGACTGTAAGTTTCTTAGAGCAAGGACAATATATTGGAAACATTCAGAAAAAAAAAACACTTACTCTGTGACAAGCCACATCCCCACAAACCCGACCCACAGTATTCCAATCCCATAATAAATCCTCACCCATATTCTGGCACACCAAGTGACTTCCAAATTTTTTGGGGGCACGGCCCTACCAAAAGGTTGCGCATCCCTGATATAGTGGCTAAATGACACAGTGTGGAGGTGTTGGCAGCATGAGGAGACCCTATAGTGGCTGAATGACACAGCCTTGAGCTGGCAACAGCATGAGTAGACACTTATGCTTCACAATCCCTTAAACTAAAAGATGAATTTTGAAATTTTAATTGAATATCTATGGTAGCTAGCGCTATCATAACATTTTTTAGGCCCAGACCCAGGCCGAGCAGCATCAGTTAACCATATAGTGTCTGAATAGCACAGCCTGGAGGTGGCTGAAGCATAAGGAGAGACCATATAGTGGCTGGATGACTGCCTGGAGTTTGTGGCAGCCTGTGGAGACCATATAGTGTCTGAATTTCACAGCCTGAAGTCTGCAGAAGCATGAGGAGACCATTGAAATTTAAGATTTTTAAATTGAAATTTTAGCTGACACTCCCAAGTTTTAGTGTCCCAGGCGCTGGCGTGAGGTTACAAAGGACCAAAATTAACAAGGAGTCACATGTCACATGGCGGCACAATGACAGAGCCTGGAGGTGGCATCAGTATGAGGAGACCATATAGGGGCTGAATGGCACCGCCTGGAGTTTGTGGCAGCATGAGGATACCATATAGTGGCTGAATTGCACAGCCTGGAGTTGTCTGAAGCATGAGGATACCATATGATGGCTGAATGAGAAAGCCTGGAGGTGGCAGCAGTAGCATCAGGAGTCCTGAAAGTGACCCTAATGCAGAGGAATTTTTGAAACTGGGGACCAGCACCTTAATTTTGTTTTGCAGTATCCATGGCAGCACAGTGATAGAACCTGGAGGTGGTAGCATTAGTATGAGGAGACCATAGAGCAGCACAATGAGAGAGCCTGGAGGTGGTAGCATTAGTATGAGGAGACCATAGAGCAGCACAATTAGAGAGCCTGGAGGTGGCAGCATCAACATGAGGAGACCATATGGAGCAGCCCAATGACAGAGCATTGAGGTGGCAGCAACAGCATTAGGGCCATGTCAACTGAGAGTTAAGTCTGAGGAACCCACTGGCTGTTGACTGGGGGTGTTGGATGTCACTTGGGATGAAGTGGATGACCCAGTGAACCAATCAATCATGGCTTCTGGGTTGCTGGTCGGGACACAACTGCTAGCTGACACCGGGAGCTCAGACCTCTCGCTGCGACTCTTGTTGCCACACGCCACTACTCTGCTGTGACCTCTGCCAGCGCCTGATGAACTTAGGCCACTCCACTGTGCATGTCCTGGCACTACTCTGCTTGAGAAATTGCATATATGAGGGGAGTACAATACGCTTCACTATGCTTAAAACAGTATTTGTTTAGAACAGCAGCAGGTGTGTACTATTGGCTGTCCTTTCACAGTATATAGGCCCTTGAAAGATTAACAGGTACAAAATAGTACACTACTGGTATGGGATATGTGGAATGCTGAAAAATGTGCTACAGTACGCTTAAAAATACGTATTTTAGTAATGCGCTACAGTACACTTAAATAAGTATCTCAGTACAACACCAGCCAGTGAGTACTTTTGCCTGGACTTTCACAGTATCTAGGCCCTTGACAGATAAACAGGTACAAAATAGTACACTACTTAGATGTATGAATGTGGCATTCACTTATGAGGGCAATAAAATGTGGTACAGTACGCTTAAAAAAGTAGTGGTGCACACTAGAGATGAGCAAACTTTTCAAAAATTCAATTAGGCCGATTCGTCAAATTTTTCGAAAAAGTTTGTTTCGATCCAAATTTTTTTGCGGCAAATCTATATTAAAAAAGGCTATTTCTAGCCTACATACAGCCTCTATAGGGGTATAGAACACTTTGCTGTGTTCTAAAATGCATATGGAGTGTGCTGGGTTAGTGAAATATTACTGTTATTCAGAATAACATGCAGATTACCGGCATCGCTTTTAGAATCACTGCCGCACAGCAGCACAATGACAGAGCCTGGTGGTGGCATCAGTGTCAGGAGACCATACAGTGACTGAATAACATAGCGTGGAGGTGTTGGCAGAATGAGGACACCATATAGTGGCTGAATGACACAGCTTGGATGAGGCTGAAGTATGAGGACACCATATAGTGGCTGAATGACACAGAATGGAGGTGTTGGCAGCATGAGGAAACCATGTAGTGGCTGAATTGCACAGTGTGGAGGTGTTGGCAGCATGAGGACACCATATAGTGGCTGAATGACACAGCTTGGATGAAGCTGAAGCATGAGGACACCATATAGTGGCTGAATGACACAGCGTGGAGGTGTTGGCAGCATGAGGACACCATATAGTGGCTGAATGGCACAGTGTGGAGGTGTTGGCAGCATGAGGACACCATATAGTGGCTTAATGACACAGCTTGGATGAAGCTGAAGCATGAGGACACCATATAGTGGCTGAATGACACAGCGTGGAGGTGTTGGCAGCATGAGGATACCATATAGTGGCTGAATTGCACAGCCTGGAGTTGTCTGAAGCATGAGGATACCATATGATGGCTGAATGACACAGCTTGGATGAGGCTGAAGCATGAGGACACCATATAGTGGCTAAATGACACAGAAAGGAGGTGTTGGCAGCATGAGGACACCATATAGTGGCTGAATGGCACAGTGTGGAGGTGTTGGCAGCATGAGGACACCATATAGTGGCTGAATGGCACAGTGTGGAGGTGTTGGCAGCATGAGGACACCATATAGTGGCTGAATGACACAGCTTGGATGAAGCTGAAGCATGAGGACACCATATAGTGGCTGAATGACACAGCGTGGAGGTGTAGGCAGCATGAGGAGACCATATAGTGGCTGAATGACACAGCATGGAGGTGTTGGCAGCATGAGGAGACCATGTAGTGGATGAATGGCACAGCCCGGAGTTGCCAGCCGCATGAGTAGGCACTAGGCCTTCACAATCCCTAAGATTAAAAGATGAATTAAGAAATTTAAACTGAAGATTTTGGATAGCGGGTGCTACCTATGAGAAAATTTGAAATTACCAGACCCAGGCCCCACAGCTGCATCAGTAACCCATATATTGCCTGAATGACACAGCCTGGAGTTGGCTGATGCACGAGTACACACCAGGGCTTCACAATCCCTCCCAAAAAACACCACAATTTTTGAAATTATTGAAAAAGATTTTGGATAGCGGGTGCTACCCATGAGAAAATGTAAAATTCCCAGACCCAGGCCCAGCAGCGCTATCATTATTTGATTTGAAATTTAAAACAACCTTTGCGTGTCCCGGACCCCAGCGTGTGGGTATGAAAGACCAAATCCAACAAGCCCCCACAGGGCTCATGTGGCCGTGAGATTTAGGCGAAACATCTCCATTGCCCTGATCGGCCATTGTTTCCAAGACTTCTCGCCAAGGCAAACCATGTGAAGAACAGAGTGACACAGCCGTGATCTGCACACATGGTATGCTGAAGGGCCACTGAGACTTGTCCAGGCAGTGGAGGCTTAAGACACAGTGGAGGATGGGTGCGGAGTAGCACACTGTCGCAGGACCAATGGGCTGACAGAGTGTAGCAAGAAGCAGCATTGAGTACACACCAGGGCTTCAGAATCCCAAAGAAAAAACAACCATTTTTAAAATAATTTTAAGAATATTTAGGACAGTGGATGCTACCTGTATGTTGCATGAATGACACATCCTGGAGTTGGCTGATGCATGAGTACACACTAGGGCTTCACAATCCCTCCAAAAAAACACAATTGTAGAAATTTATGAAGAAGACTTATGGATAGCGGGTGCTACCTATGAGAAAATGTGAAATTTCCAGACCCAGACCCAGCAGCGCCATCAGTAAACCATATATTGCCTGAATGACACAGGATGGAGTTGGCTGATGCATGAGTACACACCGAAGCTTCACAATCCCTAATAAAAAAGAAAAACCTTTTTGACGAAAAATGTTAATGAAAATTTAGGACAGCGAGGGCTCTCCATATATTACCAGAATGACGCAGCCTGGAGTTGTCTGCAGCATGAGGAGACCATTGAAATGTGTGATTTTTTTATTTGAAATTAAAATTAAAATTTGTGTCCTGGACCCAGCCGTGTGGGTACAAAGGACCTAATCTCACAAGCACCCACAGGGCTCATGTGGCCTTAAGACGTAGGCGCAATGTCTCCATAGCCCTGACCGGCCATTTTTTGTTTTTGTACCTTTGTTTAAGAACAAACACATATCCAAGAGTCCAGAAGACTCTATAATGCAGGACGGTGGACCACCAAAAGACATTCTTCTATAAAATATTTTTTTATGAAATAAAGAAGCAGAGTTCATCCTTCTGCGTATTTTTTTGAAAATTTTACTTAAAAAATCACACACAACAATCGTTTAATGGTGTAATGGTTATTATTGTGGAAAATTCAAGTTTATTACTGTGATAATTATCAGAAAATTTGAAAAAACACTACCCAAGAGTGTTTAATAACCCCATACATTGCACCATAAATGTTGAAATTTAAATTAAGCATATATGTATGTATTTCAAAAATCCTAAAATTAAAGGCCCAAGCCCAGAAGCATCATGAAGTCAAGTAGTTCCTGAAAGACACAAGAGCAGTCAGGAGTAGGCATCAGCAGTTCCCAAGAGGCTTTAATAACCCCTTACATTGCACGATCACTCGCGAGATCGAGCATTAACAGGTGTGTTATGCCCTCAGATGTCCGGGGCTGCATGCGCGCTACACTGAACGGACCAGCGTGTGTCTATCTTTCACCGACAGGTGCGGGTAACCCGCTGAACCCCCTTCGCGATAGGGATCAGGGATTGCAATTATTTGCCAGGAAAGAAGAATCACAACTAAGCGCCGGTCATAAGCTCGGGTTCATTAAGTCCTTGCCCTTTGTACACACCGCATGTCTCTACTACAGATTGGATGGTTTAGTGAGGTCCTCGGATTGGCCCCGGCGGGGTAGGAGAAGGCCCTAGCAAAGCGCCGAGAATTTAAACATCATTGTTGAAATTAGCATTAACCCCTTAAGAAGGGCGCAAACTTACGCCCTTGGTCCCGCTTCCGTGATATAACGCGGGGTTACACGGTAACCCCGCATCATATCACGGCGGGCCCGGTGTCATAGTGAAGCCGGGACTCGCCGCTAATAGCGCTCGTGGCGCCGCGCGCTATTAACCGGCTAAAAGTGAAAGTAAAATGTGCCGGTTAGCTCAGGGAGCTGTTCGGGATCGCCACGGTAAAATCGTGGCATCCCGAACAGCTATACTTCAGGAGTAAGGTCTCTTACCTTGCTTCCTGAAATCCGATCGCCGATTGAATGATTCAAGCCTGAGATCCACTGAAAAACACTGATTGATGCATTCCCAAGGAGATGCATCAATCATTGTTAAAGATCAGTACATGCAATGTTATAGCCCCCCCCCCCCTAGGGGCTATAATATGGTATAAGAAAAGTGTAAAAAAATCACTAACCCTTTTAATGATCCCTTCCCCTAATAAAAGTTTGAATCACCCGGCATTTCCAAGAATAAAAAAAAAAGTGTAAATAAAAATAAACATATGTGGTATCGCCGCGTGCAGAAATGTCCGAATTATAAAAATATACTGCTTTTTAAACCGCAAGTTCAATGGCGTACGTGCAAAAAAAATTCCAAAGTTCAAAATAGCGTATTTTTGGTAACTTTTTATATCATGAAAAGATGAATAAAAAGCGATCAAAAAGTCTGATCAATGCACAAATAGAACAGACAAAAACTTCAGATCACCGGGCCAAAAATTTGCCCTCATAGCCCCCTAAACATGGAAAAATAAAAAAGTTATAGGGCTCAGAAAATGACAATTTCAAACGTATAAATTTTCCTGCATGTATTTATGATTTTTTTTCAGCAGTAATACAAAATCAAACCTATACAAGTAGGGTATCATTTTAACCGAATGGACCTAGAAAATAAAGATAAGGTGTCATTTTTACTGAAAAATTTACTACGTAGAAACAGAAGCCCCTAAAAGTTACAAAATGGCATTTTTTTTTCAATTTTGTCGCACAATTATTTTTTTTTCCTGTTTCTCCGTAGATTTTTGGTTAAAATAACTGATGTCATTACAAAGTAGAATTGGTGGCGCAAAAAAAAAGCCATCATATAGAATTTTAGGTGAAAATTTTAGAGTTATGATTTTTTAAAGTTAAGGAGGAAAAATTGAAAATGAAAAAACGGAAAAAGCCCCGGTCCTTAAGGGGTTAAGCATGTATTAGCTACTGCTAAACTTCCAAAAATGTAGGGCCCAAGGCCTGAGGCATTAGGGAGGCACTTATTTCCTGAAAGACACAGAATGAGTCAGGAGCAGTCATTCGCAGTACCCAAGAGGGTTTCATAACCAACCTCTTACATTTAAAGATCAATGTTGAATTTTGTATTAAGCACGTATTTAGCTACTGCAAAACATCCAAAAATTGAAGGCCCAAGGCCTGAGGCATCAGGGAGGCAAGTAGTTCCCGAAAGACACAGAATGAGTCAGGAGCAGTCATTCGCAGTACCCAAGAGAGTTTCATAACCATCCCCTTACATTTAAAGATCAATGTTGAAATTTGCATTAAGCGTGTATTTAGCTTCTGCTAAACATTCAAAAATTGAAGGCCCAAGGCCTGAGGGCAGGGAGGCAAGTAGTTCCTGAAAGACACAGAATGAGTATGGAGAAGGCATTCTCAGTACCCAAGAGGGTTTCATAACCCCTTACATTTAAAGATCAATGTTGAAATTTGCATTAAGCATATATTTAGCTATTGTTAAACATCCAAAAATTAAAGGCCCAAGGCCAGAAGCATCAGTGAGGCAAGTAGTTCCTGAAAGACACAGGATGAGCCAGGAGCAGTCATTCGTAGTACCCAAGAGGGTTTCATAACCAACCCCTTACATTTAAAGATAAATGTTGAAATTTGCATTAAGCATGTATTTAGCTACTGCTAAACATCCAAAAATTGAAGGCCCAAGGCCTGAGGGCAGGCAGGCAAGTAGTTCCTGAATGACACAGAATGAGTATGGAGCAGGCATTCGCAGTACCCAAGAGGGTTTCATAACCCCTTACATTTAAAGATCAATGTTGACATTTGCATTAAGCATATATTTAGCTATTGCTAAACATCCAAAAATTAAAGGCCCAAGGCCAGAAACATCAGTGAGGCAAGTAGTTCCTGAAAGACACAGGATGAGCCAGGAGCAGGCAATCGCAGTACCAAAGAGGGTTTCATAATCCTAATTGATAACCCAAGAGGGTTTCATAACCAACCATAATTGGGAAATGTTGGTGTAGCAGCATGGTCAATCTACTCTGAGGCATCTGGCATTGGTGGCTGGAAATCCTGGCTGATCCATCCCTGATTCACCTTGACAAACGTCAGTCTCTCCCCATTTTTGGTGGACAGACGAGTTCGCCTAGGGGTGACTATGGCCCGGCCGCACTAAACACCCGCTCTGATGGCACACTACTGGCCGGGCAGGACAACTTTTCCAGGGTAAACTCTGCTAGTTGTCGCCATAAATCAAGTTTGGCTGCCCAGAAGTCCAGCGGATCTTCAATGGTTGTTGGCATGGCCATGTCAAGGTATGCCACCACCTGCTGGTTCAGGTCCTGCTCTATGTCTACCTGCTGCTGATGAGTTGCTTCACTATGCGGTTGAAGAAAGCTACTCATCAGCGACTGTAGACTCAGGCTGCTGATGATTGAGCTGGTACTGCTCCTCCCATCCTCCCCTCCCCAGCAGCCATGGCAGTGGAAGGTGAGTGCAGAGGGCCCCCCGAGTCAGACCTGTGAGTGGATGGACCATGTGGCCGATAGGCATCAGCCAACTGAGTACGTAGAATCTCTCTGTAGTAGGTCAATTTGTCCTCCCTCTCAGTGGGTGTTAAAAAGGCCCCCATTTTGGGACGGTAGCGAGGGTCTAATAAGGTGGAGATCCAGAAGTCATCCCGCTGACGAATTTTGACAATTCGGGGGTCACTGAGCATGCATCGTGCCATTTGCGCCAGTGACTCAGAGGGACTACCTGCCTCCATCTCCACTGCATACTGCCACGGTGTGTCTGGGTCTCAACTTCCTCATAACCCTCCAGGCCTCTGGCTGCTCCTGCTCCTCCTCTCCTGTCCGAAGACTGGAAACACCGGCTATCTCATCCAACCTAAACTGTGCTCCGCTCTGCCCCTCATCATCCTCCTCCTCCAGTTCAGCCCCCACAGGGCTCATGTAGCTTTGAGATATAGGCGCAACGTCTCCATTGCCATGACCAGCCATGGTTTCAATCATTTGTTGTAGGAAAGGTAGGAGTGGAATTACATCGTTCATGGCGTAATGTGGCTTCCTCAAAGGGCCTCAGCAAACGGCAGGTGTCACGTATGAGCTGCCACTGGTTCACATTGAAATTACACAGGGGAGTACTCCTATCGGCTTGGATCATCAAGAAATCGGTGATGGCTTTTCTTTGTTCGTATAGTCTGTCCAACGTATGGAGGGTGGAATTCCAACGTGTGGCAACGTCACAAATAAGACTATGTTGTGGGATACCGTTCTGACGCTGCAGCTCAAGGAAGGTGTGCTTGGCGGTGTACGAGTGACTGAAGTGCATGCACAGTTTCCTTGCCGTTTTCAGGATGTTTTGCAAATGGGGTGAAGACTTGAGGAAGTGTTTCACAACCAGATTCAACACATGTGCCATGCAGGGCGCATGTTTCACACTTCCTTGTTGCAGCCCGGACACAATGTTCTTCCCATTGTCGGTCACCATAGTTCCCATTTCCAGATTTCATGGAGTAAGCCATACTCGGATGTCTTTACGAATGAACTTTAGCAGTTCCTCCCCTGTGTGACTCCGTTCGCCAAGGCAAACCATGTGAAGAACAGCTTGACACCGCCGTGCCCTACACACATGGTACGATGAAGGGCCACCGAGATTTGGACGTGCAGTGTAGGCCGAGGACACAGTGGAGGATGAGGAGGTGGCGTTGCACACTGTAACAGGACCAACTGCCTGGGAGCGAGAGCGTGGAGGAGGAAGCGGTGTGACCTGTCCAAGTTGCTGTTGTGGCTGTGCAGGAACCACATTTACCCAGTGAGCCGTAAAAGACAAGTATTGTCCCTGGCCGTAGTTAGAGCTCCACGCGTCGGCGCTGCCGTGCACTTTTGAACACACCGACAGGCTCAAGGACTGGCCCACTTTCTCTTGTACAAACTTATGCAGGGCTGGTACTGCCTTCTTCGCAAAGAAATGATGGCTTGGGACTCTCCACCTTGGCTCGGCACAAGCCATCAATTCTCTGAAAGGGGCTGAGTCCACCACTTGAAAAGGAAGGGACTGCAACACCAGCAACTTGGACAGGAGCACATTCAATTTCTGCGCATACTGTTGTCTCTTGGACATGGCTTCGCCGATGGATTATTGGCGGAATGGCTGACTAAAAGCGGGAGAAGCAGAAGCGACAGAAGGAGGGTTTGACACACAGCTCCCTTCGGCTGAGGTGGTGGAGCCTTGGCTGGATGAAGGAGGGAGCGGATGGCCACTGGGTGATGCAGCAGGCTGGACCACAACATCAGAGCCACGGTTCTCCCAGGCCGCTTTATGGTGGCGAAGCATGTGTTGACACAGGGGCGTGGTGCCAACATTGGGACCCTGGCCACGCTTCACCTTCTGCCGACAGATCTTGCATGTGGCTACGTGAACCTCCTCCGGATGCCTTATGAAAAACTTCCACACCGCCGAGTAACTCCAGGAACCCCTGTTCCACTACCTCCCGGAAAGATAGGCTGCCGCGAAGCAGGTGGTCTCCCCCGGGCACGTTTGGCTCCTGAATTTCCACTACTGCCACCACACTGACTGCTAACCGTGCTACCGCCTTGCTGCCTCAAGGGCAACCTGTAACTCTCTTCTCCTGATGATGATGAAGCCCCTTCTGCACCCGGCTCCCAATTGCGATCAGCTTCATCATCATCAACAGTTGTGTGCACGTCACTGATGTCCTCCTCAAGTTCCCCAACAATGTCTGCTTCAGGGCCCTGAACATTTGCAACACTGGGGGTGTCAGATGTCACTTGTGATGATGTGGATGAGCGTGTTAACCAATCCACAACGGCAGATGGGTTGCTGGTGGAGACACGACCGCTGGCTGATAACGGAAGCTCAGGCCTCTCGCTGCGATTCCTGCTGCCTCTCGCCCCAAGTCTGCTGTCAGCTCTGCCTGAAGTATTTAGGCCTCTGCCACTCCTCTGTGCACGTCCTGGCACTTCTCTGCCTGACATACTTAGTGCGTTTATGAGGGTATTACAATACGCTACACTACTCTTTAAACAGTATTTGTCTAGAACAGCAGCAGGTGATTACTTGCGGCTGTCCATGAACAATATGTACGCCCTTGACAGATTAACAGCTACTAGATGGTACAATACTTGGATGTACCTATGCGGTATGCACTGATGAGGGCAGTAATATGCCTATTAGCAGAAAAAACTCTGTATTTTTGTAAAACACCAGCCGGTGGATACTATTGTTTGGACCTTGACGGTATGGAGCACCTTGACAGCTTAACAGGTACTAAATGGTACAATACTTGGATGTACCTATGCGGTATGCACTGATGAGGGCAGTAATATGCCTAACTATAAGCAGAAAAAACTCTGTATTTTTGTAAAACACCAGCCGGTGGATACTATTGTTTGGACTTTGACGGTATGGAGCACCTTGACAGCTTAACAGGTACTAAATGGTACAATACTTGCATGTACCTATGCGGTATGTACTGATGAGGACAGTTATATATGCGTAACTATACGCAGAAAAAACTATTAAAAAATAAATAAAAAAAACAGCCGGTGAATAGTATTGCTTGGGCTTGCACAGTATGTAGCCAGCCCCTTGACAGATTAACAGGTACAAAATGGTACAAATGCACTACAGTCCACTGAACAATCATGTATTTCTGAACAGCAGCAGGACCCAACAGTGCAGCACCACAAAAAAAAATCCAGGGATTAAACCCTAAATTGCACTCTGTCACACAATTCTGAGCAGCAGAAGATTTGTGAAGCAAATAAAAATAAACTCAATTGGGCTGAAAAATTAGGAGATAAGATGCTTCACAAAGTTCAGGCAGCTGGGAGATATGTATGAGGCAGCTGACAGCTATCTGCCCCTCTCTGCTGCAATGCTCAATAACGTGAATAGGAGGTTTAGCTATCAATGATCCTTCTCAGTGTAACAGCAAAGCACTCTGCACTCCTGCCTTTCCCTAATGCTGATGTGACTAGCAGTTGCAGTGTAACGCTGTGGAATGAGCTATTCACACACACGCAGTCCCGTCCTCTCCATCTGAGTGCATAGATGAAATGAAGAGAGGCAATATGGCCGCCAATTATATAGGGCCTGTGACATCACATCATGTGATTCAGGGTCAGCCCGCCTACCTTCATTCCCGCCGCTGTTTCCCGCCCTCCCATAATCCCCTGCCCCATGTACTCACATGTGGATCCGCCATCTTAGGTCTCCAATAGCCTGGAACGCTGTAAAATGGAGTTTAATGAAGCGATTTGCGCGATAGAATCGCGGTGATATTCGTATTCGTTGCAAATCAAATTTTTCATGAAATTCGTAACGAATTCGGGTTTTTCAACTTCGATTCGCTCATCTCTAGTGTACACCAGCCGGTGAGTACTTTTGCCTGGCCTTTCACAGTATCTAGGCCCTTGAGACTTTAACAGGAACAAAATAGTACACCACTTAGATGTACGTATGTGGTATGCACTTATGAGGCACAGAAAAATGTGCTACTGTACGCTAAAAAAAAATAGTAAAAGGAGTTTAATTAAGCGATTTGCACGATAGAATTGCAGCGATATTCGCATTTGTTGGGAATCAAATTTTTCATGAAATTCGGGTTTGTCAGCTTCAATTCGCTTATCTCTAATTTTCACCTGTTAACCTTTTTAAGACACAGCCCTTTTTGGCTTTTACATTTTCCTTTTTTTCCTTCCTCACCTTTCATAACTCTTTTATTTTTCCATTCACAGAGCTATATCAGGGCATGATTTTTGTCGGATCATTTGTACTTTGCAATGATACCTTTCATAATACCATAAACTGTACAGCAAAACAAACAAACATCTATTTATTTATCTATCTATCTTCATTCTGTGGGTCAATACAATTAAAACAAAACAATTCTATGTACATGCTAATCTATTATTGTACTATTGTACTATTTAAAAAAAATATATATATATATATATATATATATATATATATATATATATATATATATGCATTCTTTAAATTGCCCTATTCTGACCTCTATAACTATTACATTTTTCCATATACAGGACTTTATGAGGGCTCATTTTTGTTCTTTAGTGTTTGGTAGTTCTTCACATTTACACCATTCACCACACAGGATCATAAACATTATATTTTAATAATTTGGACATTTATGAACATGTTAATATCAAATACATTTAAAAGGGGAGTGATATAAACTATTATTTGGGGAGAGGCTTTTATATATATATATATTTTAAAAGTTTTTTAATGAATAATTTTAAAATTTTCCATCTTTCAAATGCATGTCCTGTTCAGTACTATGAAAAAACTTCTTACGAATACTATTGATGATCGGCCTGAGTAAGACTGTACAAGAAAACAAACAATAGTCCAGTAACCAGTACTCACCTGGTATGAGCGTCCTTGTGGATTTAGAACCAGGGGGTCTGGACGTTTACATACGAGTAAAGATCATGCGCTCAATAACTGCGTAGCAAAACTGCATCCATTAAAGGCGTTCTCCGGTGCTTAAACATCTTATCCCCTATCCAAAGGATAGGGGATAAGATGCTTGATCGCGGGAGTCCCGCCATTTGTAACCAGTCCCCGGAGCGTGTTCGCTCCGGGACTGATTACCGGTGACTACTGGGCGGGCGGCGTGTGATGTCACTCCTGCGCCGGCGTGTGACGTCACGCTCCGCCCCTCAATGCAAGTCTACTGGAGGGGGCATGATAGCTGTCACGCCCCCTCCCGTAGGCTTGCATTGAGGGGCGGAGCGTGACGTCACACGACGGCGCAGGCGTGACGTCACACGCCGCCCGCCCTGTAGTTGCCCGTACTCAGACCCGGAGCGAACACGCCCCAGGGACTGATTACAAACGGGGTGCCGCGTGCATGACCCTGGGGGTCCCCAGCGGCGGGACTCCCGCGATCAGGCATCTTATCCCCTATCCTTTGGATAGGGGATAAGATATTTCAGCACCGGAGAACCCCTTTAAAGGGGTATTCTAGGATTTTGTTTTTATTTGACTTTGCTACAGGGGCTGTAAAGTTAGTTGTGGTTCATAATATAGCCTATTTACCTGTGTTTCATGGTGGTCTAATAATTCTCATGTGAATTTTGCCCCAATATTTATTTTTGACAGCATACAAAATGAGTGTCATCTTAGGTTTTTCCAGGTTGCCGTGCAGCCTGAGAAATTACATCACTAGTCAAATGATCAGAGGAAGCCTGTCTTTGCTTCAATGGGTGGAGCGACCGCTGGGTGGAAAGAATATCATTATGCAAGAATTGTAGTTTTGCTACAGCTGGAGGCACTCTGGTCAGAAAACACTGGTCTATTGCATTGAAAGGATCCCAGGTGTGTTTTAATGGGTGCGGTGACTGATGTGTGGGATGGGGAAAAGTGACATCACACTTACCAACAAGGAATTATGGGATTTGTAGTTTGATTAAACAAACTCCAACAGGGAACAATTAATTCACAAAAAGATAGCCATAGCTTTATGGAAATCTCACAACATAGCCATTTATCCCCATCACTGTAGACCCTTCTTAAGCATGGCTATTACTGTCTTAGAGGTACATACTAAAATCACCTTATGGTGGATAACCCCTTCAATGGTAAAAATGCATTAAAATGCAGTATATTTGTGATGAATGGTTTTGCCTGAACCCATAGGGTTAATGATTTCGAGCCCTGTTGTTTGTTTTGGTTGCTGGGATGACACCTCTGTGCTCCTGGGTGTGGTTTAGCTTGCTGAGCCAATTAGAGTGCTCCTGGTTGCAGCTCAGACATATACAAGGAGGTCCATTTCAGATTCTGTTTGTGATAGTTCTTAGTAACTTATCTAGCTATCTCTAGCTCATTCTGTTTATTCTGGTTTTGTGACTCTTGGCTTGGCTTTTGACTTCCCTTTGATACTCTGTTACTGTACTTCATGTTCTCCAGGTTTAGACTCGGCCCTCTCACTACGTATTTTTGTATGTGTGTGTTTAGGTTTGTTTTCTGTTAGTCGTGTACCTTCAGCCTTTCCCAACCTTTTTTCAGTTTTGGCTTTTTGACTGTCCCTCACTTATTTAGGAAGGGACTGTCACCATGGTTATGGACCTGTCTTCTAGGGCAGGTATGTAAGTAGGCAGGGACAGG
This sequence comes from Hyla sarda, assembly GCF_029499605.1. NCBI lineage: Eukaryota > Metazoa > Chordata > Amphibia > Anura > Hylidae > Hyla > Hyla sarda. The sequence continues at coordinate 357,696,207 of NC_079190.1, read as the reverse complement.
GTGGTGGGAGAGAATAGTGTGCATTCCTTCCCTGCCCGGACGTTACATTATTATAAGCCCAACTACTGCACCTGTTTTGTTGTTAGTCAGGGACCCCATGACAGCTCTTGTTAGTCAGATGCAGAACCTAACTCAGTTGGTCCAGGATTTAGGTACATCACCAAGTCGTTTCAATCCGAGTCTAGAATAAACCAGGACTAGACTGAGAGGCTTGAACATCAGGAGCAGCTGAATCAGAGGTTGTTGTCCAGAATCTTGGAGCTTGAGTCTTCACACTCAATTGTTCCTACTTCTCTTTCAGCACCTTTGGAACTTCAGGTTAGTCTTCCTGAGTGTTTTTCAGGGAACCGAAAAGCTTTTAAAACCTTTTGTGAAAGTTGCAAGCTATACTTTCGGTTAAGACCCCATTTGTCTGGTACTGAGGCCCAAAAAAGTTAGTATTATTATGTCTCTTTTGCAAGGAGGTCCCCAACAGTGGATATTTTCTCTTGATCATGATGCCCCTGAGTTGTCCTCTGTGGACTCTCTGTTTGCTGATTTGGGTCTTCTGTATGCCGAACATGACCGAGCTGCGTATGCTGAGTCTCAGTTGCGTGCATTAACCCCTTAAGGACCCAGCCATTTTACACCTTAGGACCCGGGCATTTTTTGCACATCTGACCACTGTCACTTTAAACATTAATAACTCTGGAATGCTTTTAGTTATCATTCTGATTTTGAGAAAGTTTTTTTGTGATATATTCTACTTTAACATAGTGGTAAAATTTTGTGGTAACTTGCATCCTTTCTTGGTGAAAAATCCCAAAATTTGATGAAAAATTCGAAAATTTTGCATTTTTCTAACTTTGAAGCTCTCTGCTTGTAAGGAAAATGGATATTCCAAATATTTTTTTTATTCACATATACAATATGTCTTCTTTATGTTTGCATCATAAAATTGACGTGTTTTTACTTTTGGAAAACACCAGAGGGCTTCAAAGTTCAACAGCAATTTTCCACAAAATTTCCAAACTCACTATTTTTAAGGGACCAGTTAAGGTTTTAAGTGGATTTGAAGGGTCTTCATCTTAGAAATACCCCACAAATGACCCCATTATAAAAACTGCACCCCACAAAGTATTCAAAATTACATTCAGTCAGCGTTTTAACCCTTCAGGTGTTTCACAGGAATAGCAGCAAAGTGAAGGAGAAAATTCACAATCTTCATTTTTTACACTCGCATGTTCTTGTAGACCCAATTTTTGAATTTTTACAAGGGGTAAAAGGAGAAAATGTATACTTATATTTGTAGCCCAATTTCTCTGGAGTAAGCACATACCTCATAAGTCTATGTAAAGTGTTCGACGGGCGCAGTAGAGGGCTCAGAAGCGAATGAGCGACAAGGGGATTTTGGAGAGTACATTTTTCTGAAATGGTTTTTGGGGGGCATGTTGCATTTAGGAAGCCCCTATGGTGCCAGAACAGCAAACAAAAAAACTACATGCCATACCATTTTGGAAACTAGACCCCTTGAGGAATGTAACAAGGAATTAAGTGAGCCTTAATACCACACAGGTGTTTCACGACTTTTGCATATGTAAAAAAATAAAAATAAAATTTCACTAAAATGTATGTTTCCCCCCAAATTTCACATTTTTGCAAGGGTTAATAGCAGAAAATAGCCCCCAAAATTTGTAACCCCATCTTTTCTGAGTATGGAGGTACCCCATAAGTTGACCTGAAGTGCACTACGGGCGAACTACAATGCTCAGAAGAGGAGGAGTCATATTTGGCTTTTTGAGAGCAAATTTTGCTCGGGGGCATGTCACATTTAGGAAGCCCCTATGGTGCCAGGACAGTAAAAAAAAAAACTCACATGGCATACTATTTTGGAAACTAGACCCCTTGAGGAACGTAACAAAGAATAAAGTGAGCCTTTCACGACTTTTGCATACGTAAAAAAAAAAATTTCACTAAAATGTGTGCTTCCCCCCCAAATTTCACTTTTTTTACAAAGGTTAATAGCAGAAAATAGCCCCCAAACTTTGTAACCTGATCTCTTCTGAGTATGGAGGTACCCCATAAGTTGACCTGAAGTGCACTACGGGCGAACTACAATGCTCAGAAGAGAAGAAGTCATATTTGGCTTTTTGAGAGCAAATTTTGCTCGGGGGGCATGTCGCATTTAGGAAGCCCCAATGGTGCCAGGACAGCAAAATAACCCCCACATGGCATACCATTTTGGAAACTAGACCCCTTGAGGAACGTAACAAGGGGTACAGTGAGCATTTACCCCCCACTGGTGTCTTTCAGATCTTTGAAACAGTGGGCTGTACAAAATTCTTAATTTGAACAGCCCACTGTTCCAAAGATCTGTCAGACAGTCGGGAGAAATTGCATTACAAATTTTAGGGGGCTTTTTTTTCCCCTTTTACCTCTTGTCAAAATGAAAAGTATAGGGCAACACCAGCATGTTAGTGTAAAAAAATTTTTTTTTTTACACTAACATACTGGTGTAGACCCCAACTTCACCTTTTCATAAGGGGTGAAAGGAGAAAAAGCCCCCCAAAATTTGTTAGGCAATTTCTCCCGAGTACGGCGATACCCCATATGTGGCCCTAAACTGTTGCCTTGAAATACGACAGGGCTCCGAAGTGAGAGAGCGCCATGTGCATTTGGAGCCTGAATTAGGGATTTGCATTGGGGTGGACATTGGGGTATTCTACGCCAGTGATTCCCAAACAGGGTTCTTCCAGCTGTTGCAAAACTCCCAGCATGCTTGGACAGTCAACGGCTGTCCGTCAATACTGGGAGTTGTTGTTTTGCAACAGCTGGAGTCTCCATTTTGGAAACAGAGGCGTACCAGACGTTTTTCATTTTTATTGGGGGCGGGGGCTGTGTAGGCGTATGTGTATATGTAGTGTTTTTTTTACTTTTCATTTTATTATGTGTTAGTGTAGTGTAGTGTTTTTAGGGTACAGTCACACGGGCGGGGGATTACAGTGAGTTTCCCGCTGCGAGATTGAGCTGCTGCGCAAAATTTGCTGCATTGCAAACTTGCAGCCTGATACTCACTGTAAGCCCCCTGCCCATATGAATGTACCCTGTACATTCACAGGGGGGGGGACCTCCAGCTGTTGCAAAACTACAACTCCCGTCATGCACAGTCTATCACTGCATGCTGGTAGTTATAGTTTTGCAACAGCTGGAGGCACACGGGTTGGGAAACACTGAGTTTGGAAACAGACAATGTTTCCCAACCAGTGTGCCTCCAGTTGTTGCAAAACCACTACTGGAAGTAGTAATTCGGCAACATCTTTAGAACCATCTGGAGGACTACAGTTTGCAGACCACTAATACAGTGTTACCAATCTGTGCCCTTCCAGATGTTGCAAAACTACAACTCCCAGTTTGCCAAAACTGTCCAGGCATGCTGGGAGTTGTAGTTCTGCAACATCTGAAGGGCCAGATGTTACAGAACTACAACTTCCAGCATACCTGAACAGTAAGGGCATGCTGAGGATGTGTAGTTTTGCAACATCTGGAAGGGCACAGTGGTCTCCAAACTGTGGACCTCCAGATGTTGCAAAACTGCAACTCCCAGCATGCCCAGACGCCAAGGGCTGTCTGGGCATGCTGGGAGTTGCAGTGTAAGGGGACCAGATGGAGCAGTCCAGATCGATTTACAGCGGTCTGGGCTGCTGCAAAGGTTCCGCAACGCTGGCGAAGATCCACTCACCTGTCGCCACCGCCGCCGTCTCCGCGGATGGGATCCGGGTCTTCAGGGACAAGGTAAGTACCGGGGCCGGGCCCCAGCACTCCCCCGTCCCCCGCCTACCGTTCTCTCCGGACTTCCAGGTGCAGGGCAGGGAGGGAAGAAGTAACCGCCCCCCCCCTGCAATTAGTCGGTTAGCTAACCGACGGATCGCAGGGGATAGGAGGAGGTGGCAGGCTTGCCACCCCGCTCCTAGCCTCCAGCATGGTCCTGGCTGTCTGTGACAACCGGGATCATGCACAATTACCGGGCGGCCAGGTCCCAGAGACCAGATCAGCCCGGTATCGCCACAGATCGCAGGGGCGATTTCCCTCGCGATTTGCGACTATCGCCGACATGGGGGGCCGACATGGCACCCCTCGGCGTTTGCCCTGGATGCCTGCTGAAGCATTTCAGCAGGCATCCTATTCCGATCTCTGCCCGGCACGCGGCAGGGACCGGAAAACGCCAGAACGTACGGGGACGTCCTTAAAGCCCAGAGTGCGGGGACGTCCCCATAAGTCCTGGGTCCTTAAGGGGTTAAAACAGGGACGTAGACGAATATTGAGGAATATTGTGCAGATTTTAGGAAGTGGTGTGTGGCTTCCCAATGGAACACCCCAGCTTTGATTTGCCAGTTCAAACTGAGGTTATTTGACATCGTAAAGGACATGCTGGGGACCTATCCCTCTTCTGACACCTTAGACCAAGCTATGACTTTAGCAGTACATTTGGATAGACGTTTGCGTGAACGTAGACGAGAATGTTGTTCCTCCACTGTCTCTCCATTTTTGCCTGTCTCCTCTTCTGTTTCCAATCATCAACCGATGTCTGAGGAGGAACCCATGCAGCTTGGCTCCATATCTACTCCAGAAAAGCGTAAAAGATTCCAGTATGTCAATGGCCTGTGTTTCTATTGTGGAGAGGATACTCATTTCATCAGTACCTGTGCCAAGCGTCGGCGTCCAAGTTGTCATCATGGCAGCCACTTGGGCGCATAGGTATTTTCCGATTCCCAAAAATGTAAACCTGCCAATTTGTCTCTGGGGGGAATTGATATGCCTGTTGTATCAACTAATGTATCTTCAGGGAGTTCTAAGAAGCCAGCTAAAATTGTTCATGTTGAACCTGTGTCTGAGGATTGTGATGAGGATAATATTGAGCGAGATGACACCAAAGAATGGTGTGATATTGAGGATGAGGACACGATAGAGGAGATCGATGGTCCGTCTGTCTCTCGACCCTCTAAGATTTGTAAGGGTCTGGTGGCCCCTCATACTGTGATGACTGGTTCTGCCAGAACCCATAGGGATAATGATTTCTAGCCGTGTTGTTTGTTTTGGTTGCTGGGATGATGCCTCTTTGCTCCTGGGTGTGGTTAACCCCTTAAGGACCCAGCCATTTTACACCTTAGGACCCGGCCATTTTTTGCACATCTGACCACTGTCATTTTAAACATTAATAACTCTGGAATGCTTTTAGTTATCATTTTGATTCCGAGAAGGTTTTTTCGTGACATATTCTACTTTAACATAGTGGTAAAAAAATTTCGTAGCTTGCATCCTTTCTTGGTGAAAAATCCCAAAATTTGATGAAAAATTTGAAAATTTAGCATTTTTCTAACTTTGAAACTCTCTGCTTGTAAGAAAATGGATATTCCAAATATTTTTTTTTATTCACATATACAATATGTCCACTTTATGTTTGCATCATAAAATTGACAAGTTTTTACTTTTGGAAGACACCAGAGGGCTTCAAAGTTCAGCAGCAATTTTCCAATTTTTCACAAAATTTCCAAAATCACAATTTTTCAGGGACCAGTTCAGGTTTGAAGTGGATTTGAAGGGTCTTCATCTTAGAAATACCCCACAAATGACGCCAATATAAAAACTGCACCCCCTAAAGTATTCAAAATGACATTCAGTCGGCATTTCAACCCTTTAGGTGCTTCACAGGAATAGCAGCAAAGTGAAGGAGAAAATTCACAATCTTCATTTTTTACACTCGCATGTTCTTGTAGACCCAATTTTTGAATTTTTACAAGGGATAAAAGGAGAAAATTTATACTTCTATTTGTAGCCCAATTTCTCTCGAGTAAGGACATACCTCATTTGTCTATGTAAAGTGTTCGGCGGGCGCAGTAGAGAGCTCAGAAGCAAAGGAGCGACAAGGGGATTTTGGAGAGTACGTTTTTCTGAAATGGTTTTTGGGGGGCATGTTGCATTTAGGATGCCCCTATGGTGCCAGAACAGGAAAAAAAAACCACATGGCATACCATTTTGGAAACTAGACCCCTTGAGGAACGTAACAAGGAATAAAGTGAGCCTTAATACCACACAGGTGTTTCACGACTTTTGCATATGTAAAAAAATGTAAAAAAAATTTCACAAAAATGTGTGTTTCCCCCCAAATTTCACATTTTTGCAAGGGTTAATAGCGGAAAATACCCCCCAAAATTTGTTACCCCATCTCTTCTGAGTATGGAGGTACCCCATAAGTTGACCTGAAGTGCACTACGGGCGAACTACAATGCTCAGAAGAGGAGGAGTTATATTTGGCTTTTTGAGAGCAATGTCGAGGGCATGTCGCATTTAGGAAGCCCCTATGGTGCCAGGACAGCAAAAAATACCCACATAGCCTACCATTTTGGAAACTAGACCCCTTGAGGATCGTAACAAGGAATAAAGTGAGCCTTAATACCCCACAGGGGTTCCACGACTTTTGCATTTTGGAAACTAGACCCCTTGAGGAACGTAACAAGGGGTACAGTGAGCATTTACCCCCCACTGGTGTCTGTCAGATCATTGGAACAGTGGACTGTACACATTTTTTTATTTGCACAGCCCACTGTTCCAAAGATCTGTCAGACACCAGTGGGGTGTAAATTCTCACTGCACCCCTCATTACATTCCGTGAGGGGTGTAGTTTCCTAAATGGGGTCACATGTGGGGTTTTGTTTTTTTTGCGTTTGTCAAAACCGCTGTAACAATCAGCCACCCCTGTGCAAATCAATTCAAATGTACATGGTGCACTCTCCCTTCTGGGCCTTTTTGTGCGCCCCCAGAGCACTTTATGCCCACATATGGGGTATCTCCGTAGTCAGGAGAAATTGCATTACAAATTTTGGGGGGCTGTTTTCCCTTTTACCTCTTGTCAAAATGAAAAGTATAGGGCAACACCAGCATGTTAGTGTAAAAAACATTTTTTTTACACTAACATGCTGTTGTATACCCCAACTTCACCTTTTCATAAGAGGTGAAAGGAGAAAAAGCCCCCAAAATTTGTTAGGCAATTTCTCCCGAGTACGGCGATACCCCATATGTGGCCCTAAACTGTTGCCTTGAAATACGACAGGGCTCCAAAGTGAGAGTGCCATGTGCATTTGAGGCCTGAATTAGGGATTTGCATAGGGGTGGACATAGGGGTATTCTACGCCAGTGATTCCCAAACAGGGTGCTTCCAGCTGTTGCAAAACTCCCAGTATGCTTGAGCAGTCAACGGCTGTCCGGCAATACTGGGAGTTGTTGTTTTGCAACAGCTGGAGGCTTCATTTTGAAAACAGTGGCGTACCAGAAGTTTTTCATTTTTATTGGGGAGGGGGGCTGTGTAGGGGTATGTGTATATGTAGTGTTTTTTACTTTTTATTTTAATTTGTGTTAGTGTAGTTTAGTATTTTTAGGGTACAGTTACACGGGCGGGGGATTACAGCGAGTTTCCCGCTGTGAGTTTGAGCTGCCGCGCAAAATTTGCTGCATCGCAAACTTTCAGCCTGATACTCACTGTAAGCCCCCTGCCCATGTGAGTGTACCCTGTACATTCACAGGGGGGGGGGGATCTCCAGCTGTTTCAAAACTACAACTCCCAGCATGCACAGTCTATCAGTGCATGCTGGTAGTTATAGTTTTGCAACAGCTGGAGGCACACGGGTTGGGAAACACTGAGTTAGGAAACAGACAATGTTTCCCAACCAGTGTGCCTCCAGTTGTTGCAAAACCACAACTCCCAAACATTCTCAGGCATGCTGGAAGTAATAGTTCGGCAGCATTTTTAGAGCCAGATGTTGCTGAACTACAACTCCCAGCATGCTTGAAGTTGTAGTTTTGCAACATCTGGAGGACTACAGTTTGCAGACCACTAATACAGTGTTCCCAATCTGTGCCCTTCCAGATGTTGCAAAACTACAACTCCCAGTATGCCAAAACTGTCCAGGCATGCTGGGAGTTGTAGTTCTGCAACATCTGAAGGGCCAGATGTTACAGAACTACAACTTCCAGCATACCTGAACAGTAAGGGCATGCTGAGGATGTGTAGTTTTGCAACATCTGGAAGGGCACAGTGGTCCCAAAACTGTGGACCTCCAGATGTTGCAAAACTACAACTCCCAGCATGCCCAGACGCCAAGGGCTGTCTGGGCATGGTGGGAGTTGTAGTATACAGGTCCCAATACAGCAATGCATGTCGTTTTACGGCACCATGCATTGCTGTAAAGGGCCCGACCGCGGCTGAAGAGGAACTCACCTGTCGCCTCCGCCTTCATTGCCGGGATCCGGGTTTTCAGGGACGAGGTAAGTACCGGGGCCGGGCCCCAGCACTCCCCCGTCCCCCGCCGCGTCCTCCAGTCTTCCTCCCGTCCTCTCCGGACATCCAGGGGCCGGGCAGGGCGGGAGGAAGTAACCGCCCCCCCCCCACTGCGATTGGTCGGTTAGCTAACCGACGGATCGCAGGGGATAGGAGGAGGTGGCAGGCTTGCCACCTCGCTCCTAGCCTCCAGCATGGTCCTGGCTGTCTGTGACAACCGGAATCATGCAAAATTACCGGTTGGTCGGGTCCCAGAGACCAGATCAGCCCGGTATCGCCGCAGATCGCAGGGGCGATTTCCATTGCGATTTGCGACGATCACCGACATGGGGGGCCTACATGGCCCCCCTCGGCATTTGCCCTGGATCCCTGCTGAAGGATTTCAGCAGGGATCCGCTTCCGATCTCCGCCAGGTGAGCGGCGGAGACCAGGAAAAGACCATGACGTATGCATATGTCATGGGTCCTTAACCCCTTAAGGACGCAGGACGTAAATGTACGTCCTGGTGAGGTGGTACTTAACGCACCAGGACGTACATTTACGTCCTTTGCATAACCGCGGGCATCAGAGCGATGCCCGTGTCATGCGCGGCTGATCCCGGCTGCTGATCGCAGCCAGGGACCCGCCGGCAATGGCCGACGCCCACGATCTCGCGGGCATCCGCCATTAACCCCTCAGGTGCCGGGATCAATACAGATCCCGGCATCTGCGGGAGTTCGCGATTTAAATGAACGATCGGATCGCCCGCAGCGCTGCTGCGGGGATCCGATCATTCATAACGCCGCACGGAGGTCCCCTCTCCTTCCTCCGTGCGGCTACCGGCGTCTCCTGCTCTGGTCTGAGATCGAGCAGACCAGAGCAGGAGATGACCGATAATACTGATCTGTTCTATGTCCTATACATAGAACAGATCAGTATTAGCAATCATGGTATTGCTATGAATAGTCCCCTATGGGGACTATTCAAGTGTAAAAAAAATGTAAAAAAATCCCCTCCCCCAATAAAAAAGTAAAACGTCAGTTTTTTCCTATTTTACCCCCAAAAAGCGTAAAAAACATTTTTTATAGACATATTTGGTATCGCCGCGTGCGTAAATGTCCGAACTATTAAAATAAAATGTTAATGATCCCGTACGGTGAACGGCGTGAACGAAAAAAAATAAAAAAAGTCCAAAATTCCTACTTTTTTAATACATTTTATTAAAAAAAAAATTATAAAAAGTGTATTAAAAGTTTTTTATATGCAAATGTGGTATCAAAAAAAAGTACAGATCATGGCGCAAAAAATGAGCCCCCATACCGCCACTTATACGGAAAAATAAAAAAGTTAGAGGTCATCAAAATAAAGGGATTATAAACGTACTAATTTGGTTAAAAAGTTTGTGATTTTTTTTAAGCGCAACAATAATATAAAAGTATATAATAATGGGTATCATTTTAATCGTATTGACCCTAAGAATAAAGAACACATGTCATTTTTACCATAAATTGTACGGCGTGAAAACAAAACCTTCCAAAATTAGCAAAATTGCGTTTTTCGTTTTAATTTCCCCACAAAAATAGTGTTTTTTGGTTGCGCCATACATTTTATGATATAATGAGTGATGTCATTACAAAGGACAACTGGTCACGCAAAAAATAAGCCCTCATACTAGTCTGTGGATGAAAATATAAAAGAGTTATGATTTTTAGAAGGTGAGGAGGAAAAAACGAAAACGTAAAAATTAAATTGTCTGAGTCCTTAAGGCCAAAATGGGCTGAGTCCTTAAGGGGTTAAGACCCAGGGTGTGATGACGTATGCATATGTCATGGGTCCTTAAGGGGTTAAGCTTGCTGAGCCAATTAGAGTCCTCCTGGTTGCAGCTCAGGCATATATAAGAAGGACCTTTTCAGTCATTCTCTACTTGTGATAGTTCTTAGTAACTTACCTAGCTATCTCTGTGCTCATTCTGTTTATTCTGGTTTTGTGACTCTTGGCTTGGCTTTTGACTTCCCTTTGATACTCTGTTACTGTATTTCATGCTCTCTATTGTTGTGCACGAATATTCGTAATGCAAATTTTTATTGCAAATATTGGCACTTCGCTATTTTGCGAATATTTAGAATATAGTGCTTTATTTTCGTAATGACGAATATTCGTGTAGTTTTTTTGTTTTTTTTTCACATGCAAATTTTTATGCAAATTTTCCATGCGAATAGGGGTCTATCACATGGATCTGTATTTTTTTTCACATGCACATTTTTATGCAAATTTAATACGAAATTTCCATGCTAATTTTCGCATAGAATAAAAGTGAATGAACATAGCGAATTTGCAAATTTTGCGAACTTAGGACAAATAATCATCCAATATATTCGCAAAATATTGCAAATTCGATTATGGCCCCTGCTGCTCATCACTAATGCTCTCCAGGTTTAGACTCGGCCCACTGACTACGTATTTTTCTGTATGGTTTGTTTTCTGTTAGTCGTGTACCTCCTGCCTTTCCCGATCTTTTGTCAGTTTTGTAGTTTATTGTTTTGACTTTTTGACTGTCCCTCACTTATTTAGGGAGGGACTGTCACCATAGTTACAGACCTGTCACCTAGGGCAGGTAGGCAACTAGGCAGGGAAAGGGGAGTGGGCGAGAATAGTGTGCACTCCTTCACTGCCCAGACGTGACAATATTAGTTTTGATCACCCTCATTATTAGTGTTTTTGTCTTTTTTTTGTCCTTCTAGTTTTTAATTGCAATTAATGAATACAAGGCCAGGAATGGATCTGGGGAGAGGAGAAGACTCAGTCTTTCTTTTATACGTTTCCACTATTTAAGATCTCTTTATGACTTTGTATTTAAAAATAAAATTAACCTGAACAAGTGAACACACCCTTATAAGATTGGAATATTTAGGACCCCACTACAAGATTTAGTATCTACCTGAAACCTGTTTGTAAATAAAAATTTAGATGAGCAGGATTAAAAAATTATTTACAGGTTTTGTAATGTTAGAACTGTTATAGAAATGTGCTTTTAAAACACTACTCATTATGTGATAGTGTTTCTAGATAAATGGTGGGCGTAAGAACAAAGCTAACTGAGACAACAAAAACAACAGGCATCAACAAAAGAAAAATGCAGGCAATGAAAAGAAAATGCGCTTGCTTTCAGGTGAGTTTCAGTATTCAAATGATCTCATTTGCTGAGCGAACGTCGAGCTGATTCAAAGAGGAATGTATTTAATTTTGAACAACACTCTTTAGGGAGCTTGGAAAGAGGATGAAATGCATTAAATAATTGATCAACCTGGGAATACATGCTCTAGTGGAGACAGGGATATGTCTTGGGTAAAAAGCCAGCAAGAAAACATATGCATATTAGCATTCCTCAAGCAACACATTGTAATGTTTCGAAGTCTTGGCTAAAGCCTCAGGCAAGGGTTAATGAAATAAATAATTAGCTGGAGGCAGAAGTCCCGGAGCGGACAGTTGTATGGCATGTCCTAGAAATAACCTAACAAATTGGGCTGAGCTCAGCAAGATGACAGCAAGCTCCTAATAGGCCTCTGTCCAGGTGCCAGTATGTATGAACAACGACAAATGAGAATCAAAGGTTAAGTTTACAGAATCCCATTTACAGGAAAAAAAATATTTAAATTTTGAATAATTATTTACTTTCTGTAGCAAATTACCTTAACCCCTTGGTCGAGCCCAATTTGACCCTAAGGACCAGAGCATTTTTTGCACAGCTGGGATGCTTGTACTTTTCGAGACATATTCTACTGTTGTTTTTTCGAGACATATTCTACTTTATGTTAGCGGTAAATTTCCATCGATACTTGCATCATTTCTTGGTGAAAAATTCAAAAATTTCATGAAAAATTAGATTTTTTTCATTTTTATAACTTTGAAGCTCTCTGCTCATAAGGGAAATAGACATACCAAATAAATGATATATTGATTCACATAAACTATATGTCTTCTTGATGTTGGCACCATAAAGTTGACATGTTTTTACTTTTTGAAGACATCAGACGCAGGGCCAGATTAAGGCTGCCTGGAAGACGGAGCACTTCATTATGATGGCTGCATCGTCTAAAATCACTTCTGTTCAGGTCACTCTTTCCAGCTATTGCAAAGCTACAACACCCATTGGCCCTCATTTACTAACAGGATCCCAACACTTTTTGTCGGGTTTTGCGCCAGAATTCTGTCTGCGCCAGAATTTGCGCCAGAATTTGGCGCACAACCCGACGAAATCCAAAACACTCAGAGTGGAAAAAAACACTGACAAAAGGGGCATTTTTCCCGACAAAAGGGGCATGTTCCCAACAACAACAAAAAAAAAAACACTCCGAGTGTGAAGAAAACTCACAGGAAAATCTGTTTTGCTTCACAGAAAACCGACAGCTCAGAGCTGTCTGTAAATTCCTCAAAACGGAGTGAATCCTGCTACCCCCAGCATGGTACAGGGTCTGTTCCATGTTGGGGGTAGTAGTAGAGGGGCTGAGAGATTGATCACACTGGGTCTCACTTCTGAGACCCAATCTGATCAGATGTTATTAAGCAGGGGAGCGGGCGGCATGTTCCGATCCCCTGCAATGTACAGTAAACTTAGTGTTGAGCGGCATAGGCCATATTCGAATTTGCGAATATTCGCGAATATATGGACGAATATTCGTCATATTCGCGAATATTCGCATATTCGTAATATTCTCGTTTTATTTTCGCATATGCGAATATTCGCGTATGCGAAAATTAACATATGCGAAAATTTGCATATGCAAAAATTAACATAAACGAAAATTCGCATATGTGAACATTTGCATATGTAAAGTTTCGCATATGCGAAAATTCGCACACCGGTCTCACACAGTAGTATTAGAGCCTTCTTTACACCACACAAGCTGGAAGCAGAGAGGGATGATCACTGTGATGTGTACTGTGAAAAAAAAAAAAAAAGAATATTGGTAATTACGAATATATAGCGCTATATTCGCGAATATTCGCAAATCGAAAGTCGAAAAATGAAAGTTTACTTAGTGTTGCTCGCGAATATTCGCAAATCGAATATCGCGAATATCGCATATTCGCGAATAAAATTCGATTTGCGAATATTCGCGAGCAACACTAAGTAAACTTTCATTTTTAAATTCAGGGACCGAGGAGCCAATCATGGCTCCTGGCAGGGTTTTAATATAGAAGCGCTGTGGTGGGCAAAGATGTATAGAATCACTGGGGGGGGGGGGTATATATCTGGCCCCTCCAGCATTTCTATATATCTTTCCCCCTGCTGCGATATATCAAACTTAGTGCCCGCTGTGCTTGAATAAATGTACTGCCGCCCAGCGCTATTATATATCTATACTGACCCCCGCTGCGCATATACTGACCCCCGCTGCGCATATTAATATTCATGTTCTCCCTCCCCTGGCTGCCAATGAATGAAAACTCTATTAGCGGCGGAGCGGAAGGCTGCTGCCCGCTCACGTTGCTAAGAGTTTGTCATTCATAGCGGGCAGCAGCTGCATATCATGCTGTGGGGGTCAGACATATGGATATATGTCTGACCCTCACATCATACATATACAAATGCCGGCTCACCACTATGAATGACAAGTAAGCTATTAGGAGCAGCAGCGTGAGCCTCCCTGCACTGCTTTACTTGTCATTCATAGTGGTGAGCCGGCATTTGTATATGTATGATGTGAGGGTCAGACATATATCCATATGTCTGACCCCCACAGCATGATATGCAGCTGCTGCCCGCTATGAATGACAAACTCTTAGCAGCGTGAGCAGGCAGCAGCCTTCTGCTCCGCCGCTAATAGAGTTTTCATTCATTGGCAGCCAGGGGAGGGAGAGCATGAATATTAATATGCGCAGCGGGGGGTCAGTATATGCGCAGCGGGGGTCAGTATCGATATATAATAGCGCTGGGCGGGCAGTACATTTATTCAGCGGGCACTAAGTTTGATATAGCGCCGCAGGGGGAAAGATATATAGAAACGCTGGAGGGGCCAGATATATACCCCCCCAGCGATTCTATACATCTTTGCCCACCACGGCGCTTCTATATTAAAACCCTGCCAGGAGCCCTGATTGGCTCCTCGGTCCCGGATTTAAAAATGAAAGTTTACTGTACATTGCAGGGGAACGGAACATGCCACCCGCTCCCCTGCTTAATAACATCTGATTGGATCGGGTCTCAGAAGTGAGACCCGGTGCGATCAATCCCTCAGCCCCTCTACTACTACCCCCAACATGGAACAGACCCTGTTCCATGATGGGGGTAGTAGTACAAACACTAATTTTGTCAGAATTTGCAGAGACTTTTTTCTGTAGCACAGAATACATTTTGTGCGACAGAAAAAAAAACTGTGACAGAAAGAAAGGGAAATTGGGCAACAGATTAGTAAATAGCATCAGAAAAAAAAAGGAGTAAAGGACTTGCAAAAACACAAACCGACACTCCACTCTTAATAAATGAGGGCCATTATGTCTGGAGAGCTTCAGGCATTATAGGAGTTGTAGTTTTGTAACAGCTAGAGCATCCGCCGTTGGGGACCCCCGCAATAAAGCATGCAGCACCCACCTGTATCTGCTTCCGGCAGCGCTGGAGGTTCTGGCTCCCGACCACGGGAACGGAAGATTGTGACGTCACGACTCCGCCCCCGTGTGACGTCACGCTCCACCCCCTCAATGAAAGTCTATGGGAGGGGGTGTGACAGTTCCCCCACAGTAGGTTGCAGTTCCCCCACAGTAGGTTGTAGTCCCACCACATTACGTTAGCAGTGTCCCCCACAGACATACAGCCTCCAGTCATATACAGTGTATGGCTGGAGAACTGTATGTCTGTGTACTGCCCCACTTCAGTGCTCTGACCACCGCTCCTCTGGTACGGGGTCATGATCTACTGCTATGGCCTAGGGGCCATAGTAGTAGGTCCCTGGACCGGAGGAGCGGTGGTCGGAGCACTGAAGATGACGTGTAGGTAACTTACCATGCATGCATCCTCGCTGCTCCGCTCCTACGGGCGCACGCACGGGACGTCAGTGATGTCCCTGTGTGCGCTACCTTCTGACGGCCCCTGCGTTTTTAAAGTTACCGCGGGGCCGCAGAAAGGTAACCGGGACATCCTTGTTTCCCGAAAAGATCTTTCAGGACACAGGGATGTCCTGCTGAATGTGAGGGGGGGGGGAGGGGGAGTGACAATATTTATCTGCATTTAACACGCACTGGCATATAACACGTACCCTCATTTTCACAGGAAAATTTGAGGGGAAAAACATAAATGTAAAATATATGACTTGGAAGCTCTGAACTATATGCCTCATCATCCCCCCAACTTTGATTCCTCTTGATCCTCAGTTTGCCACCCTCTCCTTCCTCCCCCTTTTATCAGCACCTGTGCCATATTTACCCCCGCCTCCTTTCCCATGTTTTCCCCTGCTCATCATCCCCCCTGCTCATCATTCCCCCTACTCATCATCCCCCCTGCTCATCATTCCCCCCTGCTCATCATTCCCACCCTGCTCATCATTACCCTCCTGCTCATCATTACCCCCCTGCTCATCATTACCCCCACTGCTCATCATTCCACCCCTGCTCATCATTACCCCCCTGCTCATCATTACCCCCCTGCTCATCATTACCCCCCCTGCTCATCATTAACCCCCCTGCTCATCATTAACCCCCCCTGCTCATCATTACCCCCCCTGCTCATCATTACCCCCCCTGCTTATCATTACCCCCTGCTAATCATTAACCCCCTGCTCATCATTCCCCCACCGGGTCCTCATCATTACCCCCCCTGCTCATCATTACCCCCCCCTGCTCATCATTACCCCCTGCCAATCATTCCCCCCATGCTCATCATTACCCCCCTCTGCCTCATCATCTTCCCCCACTCACAATCATCCCCTGCTCATTGCTCCCCCCTCCTCCTGCTTTTTCTATTTTTCATATTTCCTTACCTGGCCGCGCTCGGCAGGCTCAGGTAATGCGTCGGGTCTTGTGGGCTGTGACGAGTGACGTCTCCTGCGGCTCCTCTGCATGGCGTCAGGGACGTCACTCCTCATTTCCTGCAGCACTGGGGTGTAATGAAGAAAACTGTGCCCTGTAGCGGCCGCGGCTGAAGGAAATGATGATTGACGTCCCTGATGCCATGCAGTGGAGCTGCAGGAGACGTCACTCGTCGCAGCCCCCAAGACCCGACGAAATATGAAAAATAGAAAAAGCAGGAGGAGTCCGGGCCCACAGGAGCTGCCACTGGTCACTGTTTTAAAGTGACCGCGGCCGGGCTACTGATCTTTGACAAGCAGCCGACGCTGCGGCCACTTTAAAACAGTTCCCCCCCCGATCTGCTACTGAGCAGCCCGCAGGGTTGTCTCGAATGTGACAGGGCCCCCTGCGGGCACAGGGCCCGGAGCAGGTGCTCCAGCAGCGCCAATGATGATCCGGCCCTGATCAGAGGGCTTCAAAGTTCAGCAGCAATTTTCTAATTTTTCATGTAGATTTCAAAATCTGATTTTTTTAGGGGCCAGTTCAGTTTTGCAGTGAATGTGAGGGTCCTTATCTTTGAAATACACCATAATGGACCACATTATGAAAACTTCACCCCTCAACATATTCAAAATGACATTCAGAAAGTTTGTTATCCCTTTAGGTGTTTCACAGGAATAGCAGCAAAGTGAAGGGGAAAATTCAAAATCTTCATATTTTACACTAACATGTTCTTGTAGACCCATATTGTTTTATTTTTACAAGGGGTATAAGGAGAAAAAGCCCCCTAAAATGTGTAACCCAATTTCTCTCGAGTAAGGAAATACCTCATATGTGTATGTCAATTGTTCGGCGGGCGCAGTAGAGGACTCAGAAGAGAAGGATTTTGGAGAGCAAATTTAGCTGAAATGTTTTTTGCGGGGCATGTCTCATTTAGGAAGCCCCTATGGTGCCAGAACAGCAAAAAACACCCCACATGGTATACTATTTGGGAAACTACACCCCTCAAGAAATGTAACAAGGGGTACAGTGAGCTTTAACACCCCACAGGTGAATTTTCAATAAAGTTGGACGTGAAAATGAAAATTTAATTTTTTTTCACTAAAATGCTTATGTTATCCCAAATTTTTCATTTTCACAAGGGGTAATAGGTGAAAATGTCCCCCCAGATTTGAAACCCCATTTCTCTCAAGTAAGGAAATATATCATATGTGGATGTGAAGTGATCTGCCTGTGCACTAGAGGGCTCAGAAGCTCATTGGGCTTTTGGAAAGCAAATTTTGCTGAAATGTTTTTTGCGGAGCATGCCTCATTTAGGAAGCTCCTATGGAGCCAGAACTGCGAAAAACACCCCACATGGCATACTATTTGGGAAACTACACCCCTCATAGAACGTAACAAGGGGTACAGTGAGCCTTAACACCCAA
The DNA here is from genome assembly GCF_029499605.1 of Hyla sarda. NCBI lineage: Eukaryota > Metazoa > Chordata > Amphibia > Anura > Hylidae > Hyla > Hyla sarda. Next base: position 357,678,489 of record NC_079190.1, on the reverse strand, counting down.
CATGTGTTTGACGACTTTGCATTGAAGTTGGACATGAAAATGAAAAATTTTACTTTTTTCACTAAAATGCTGATGTTGACCCACATTTTTCATTTTCACAAGGGGTAATAGGTGGAAATGTCCCCCAAAATTTGAAACCCCATTTCTCTTGAGTAAGGAAATAACTCATATGTGGATGTAAAGTGATCTATGGATGCACTAGAGGGCTAAGAAGGGAAGGAGTGACATTGGGCTTTTGAAAAGCGAATTTTGCTGAAATGTTTTTTTGGGGGCATGTCTCATTTAGGAAGCCCCCATTGTGCCAGAACAGCGAAGAACACCCCACATGGCACACTATTTGGGAAACTAAACCCAGGAGCCAGCATTGTGAGTTTTCAGATTTATTCGAGGTAAAAACAAGGAACAAGATAGTTACACATACCGGCACGCCGGGAGGATAGTGACGTGTTTCAGGTCACGTGACCCTTCATCAGACACAACCACTAAACCAGCGTTTCACTGAAGAATTAAGGGCACACACCACAGATTATAATCAAAATACAAAAAAATATTTTATTTTGTTAAATACATCAACACAGTATTACATATACACAGATATTTAAAAGCAATTAAAACAGCTCCGAAAGAGCCTAGCACAACCCTGGGGAAGGGCCATGACCCCCCTCCCACAGGTAAATAACCCCGACCCCGTGCAATGTATCACAACCACCTAAACTGACCCTCAATAGCAGAAATATCCCAATGAGGGCTAATACTAAAAAATACTTAGGCAAGGACAGAGGTGGATATCCAGCATATCAGGACGGGGTCACGCCAGAACCCCATGCGTTCCGTCGCTAAGCGACTTCCTCAGGGGTGTTGTGCCTCAAATGTGTCTAACTCAAGTATACATGCACAAATAAAATGACGAAATGCCTGCCAGGTGTGGGCCACCTCGCGCCAGGCCAGCGCTCCCCAGATTGCACAACTTCCGGGTTATGCGTGTCACGTGATCGCAGGTAAGTCTCACAAGATATCACTGTGTACGGCGCATGCGCATTTTTACCTGCGATCCCATAACCCGGAAGTTGTGCAATCCGGGGAGCGATGGCCTGGCGCGAGGTGGCCCACACCTGGCAGGTATTTCGTCATTTAATTTGTGCATATATACTTGAGTTAGACACATTTGAGGCACAACACCCCTGAGGAAGTCGCTTAGCGACGGAATGCGTGGGGTTCTGGCCTGACCCCGTCCTGATATGCTGGATATCCACCGCTGTCCTTGCCTAAGTATTTTTTAGCATTAGTCCTCATTAGGATATTTCTGCTATTGAGGGTCAGTTTAGGTGGTTGTGATACATTGCATATATAATATATTGTGTTATTTTGGACAGGGTCATTTACCTGTGGGAGGGGGGTCATGGCCCTTCCCCAGGGTTGTGCTAGGCTCTTTCTGAGCTGTTTTAATTGGTTTTAAATGTCTGTGTATATGTAATACTGTGTTGATGTATTTAACAAAATAAAATATTTTTTTGTATTTTGATTATAATCGGTGGTGTGCGCCCTTAATTCTTCAGTGAAATGCTGGTTTAGTGGTTGGTTCATGTATATTTTTTCACTGGAGCGCACCCCCTCTTGATATTGATTAAGTGAGCCTCCCCTTTTTTCTACTACTGGGCCACCCTTCATCAGACAGTCACAGGTATGGCAACAACATGACGCATGGAAATAAAAAACATTGCATAAATATTTGATTACTAGAAATGAGAGAAAAACTCCAACTTCAACAAAAGAACAATAGAAAAGATATATATAGAAACAAAGGTGTGGGGCAAACCTTAATCGTAATATAGAATAATGTCTGATCATGAGTTCAGACCATGTGGCTGATAACTATGTAAGTTATATATAAAAAAAAAAATTCTCGATTACGAAAGGTTTTTACCCGCTCTCCACCGCTCTCCACATTTCTGCTTGTGTACCAATTCTACGTTGGACGTTTAGTGCTCCCTATATAAGAAAGTTGGCATGTTTTACACATAATTCTGTATACCTGGCAATTAATGAAGGACATTATTGGCAATATGTGTCGGTCAGAAAGCCCTGGTGTGAATGTGCATGTATGTGCAAATCTGCAAACCACACATCTGCCACAAGGGTAAAATCCCTTAAGCCAGGTGTTAGAACGTGGGCACAGATTAGGTAACATACTGGGAGATAACAAATTGCCTAATGTGGGGGCCCTTTGGGAAGAAAAATTACATCCATGCTTGAGAATTTTAGCTAAAGCTGGGTCCTGATGTAGAATAGGGAGATATTTTTTTTAATAATGTGGGTAACTTGGGAGTATTCATTGCTGAAGGTAGTAACAAAATAAATTTTGGATGTTTTGTCTAGTGTATTCACACGTTGCGATTTAGACACCAACAGTGAATTCTTGTCTTTGTTACTGACTATAGGACTGCCTCCAATGTGAATGATTTAAGTTCAGGACTATAAATGGAAAATAAATCCATAATGTCTGAGATAGCTTGTACAGATAATGTATGGGGCAGAGATGAATACAAAGATTCAATATCCATTGTAAGCCAGGAGTAGGAACTTGTCCATTCAAGCTGGCTGACAATGGATAGTAAATGTTGGGTGTCCTTAATATAGCTAGGGCATAATGATACCAGGGGCTGAAGAATGGAATCCACCCACTTACACAAATGTTCATTTAAAGAGCCGATGACCGCCATGATGGGTCTCATAGGTGGCAGGAATTGGCCTTTGGGAGTGAGTGGAAAACCGGGGTAACGGGATTAGATACTAAAATGTAGTCATACTGGGGGACATTTATCAAAGCATTTAGTAGATTTTTTTGCTTAAAATTGTTGCAAAAAAAGTTGCACGTGCGACTACCAAAGCAAAAAGTGATTTTTGACTTGCAGTGGTCAGAGATTTATCAAGTGCGAAAGTCGCAAAAAAGTCGCATCTCATGAAAAAAACCTACAAAATTTACTCCAGCTCAGATATGGAGCAGAAAAAGCCACTACCAAAGCAAAAAAAGAAAACTTGCTTATGTGAAAGACATTTATCAACAGGCTGAAAGCAGTTGATAAATAAGTCACACATAAGCAAAAAAATTTATAGAAAAAATTAACTAAAAAAAGAAATACATAAGCAAACATTAATAAATGTCCCCCATTGTTTCTGAGAAATTACCCCCATATGTAGCCTGTTTTCAGAAGTTGAGTAAGATCCTTGGTGAACATCACCGTAGGATCAGACTTCAAACAACTGTATGTACTGGAATCACCTAAAAGGGTCCTGTTCAGCTGACAATAAAGTAACCTGTTTATACATATCACTGCCCCCCCACCCCCCCACCCCTCTTATCTGCTGCCCGAATAACCAATTCATGGTTATTAAGTAATTGGCAAATAGCCATTTTTCTCCTCTGGACAGATTATTAGGACTCCGGACACCAGGGTTATGTTGTATAGATCCTGTATGACCAAGTCCTGAAAACTGTCCATAGGGGAAGATCTAGACTGTAATGGATAAAAAACAGGATTTCCAACAGAAAAACATGGAGACTCACAGATAGTATGCATTACAGAAGATTCATTTTCAAGCATTTTTAAGTTACAGAAAGACATCTGTTCAGACAAGGTGACACAAGGAACAGTTACATGAGGAATAGAAGCAGACATCAATGTAGGCATGACCTGACAATCGTCCGAGTCCTTAATGATATCAAAATGTTTCTTAACTGTTAAAGTTCGTATAAACTTGTTCACATCAAGGATGGTATTAAAGACATCAAAATGATGCAATTATGTTTTTACAATAACATGCTGGTGTAGACCCCAACTTTACCTTTTCATAAGGGGTAAAAGGAGAAAAACGAACCTGGGAGCAATACTGGGAGTTGTTATTTTGCAACAGCTGGAGGCTCTGTTTTGGACAAACTGATGTACATTTTTAATTTGAAAACATGATTTGCACAAAACCGTGTCTGAACACAGTCAGAGTATATATTAATCCATTTTGGATCTTATGGTGGAAATACATTTGAGTAATACATTTCTGGATTTTGGAGTCTCTGGATTGTCCAATTAAGTTCCAATGAAGATGACTATATATAAGGCCAATCACCTCACTATTGTGATACACACCACTGAAGAAGGGGTGCTAATCTATTATACCCCGAAACGTGTTTGGTGACATTTTTGGTGATATTTTATTGACCGTATCCCACTGAACTCAGTTCACACTGAGTATCTTGCATTAATGTGTTTTCCTCAATACGCTATGAGGCTCTATTTAATACCACTAGAAAGAGGAAAGTAAGCCAGATTTCTATCCAGGACATATACAAGTCTACAAGTTTGCAGACACACTCTATAGAACTTAAGGACTTTCTTATCCACAAACCGGAGTCAGTGGACACATTATCAAAGAGTCAGCTGACCTGCCATCAGCTGACTGCTGACGTCAGACGCCACCGAGGAACACGCTGACCGGCCGAACATTGCCATCACGGGAGCTCGCTGGAAAGATGCGGCTGAACACCGCCGCCCCAGCTAGAGCGGGTGAAGTCAGCTAGACCCCAGGAGTGGTGAGTGGCACGAATGTGCCGACAGCTTCATCACAGCTATAACGCTGCATTCTGCTATCATATATAGTGTGTACCATATGGGACATTGATACAATATTGTACATCATTATTGACATTGCATATAAATAACACAAAAATCACAGTGGATACATCCGGCACCTCTAAATTTTGGATACAAAAACTATTTATAAACACAGCACAAAAAGTACATGAATGTGGCCATGATTGTACATAGAACTATATATTAAGATCGCGATCTTGCCCTCTATACAGGACATCAATACACGGTTGCTATAGGATATCAAATAATTGGAATCTACATTTTTGAATTATTGGAACATTGCTTTGTTGTATTTTCATTACAGGTGTTTACACTGTAAGTTTTCTATTATTTTTTAGGTTGTTTCTATATTTCAGGTTGTTTCTTCATTTTAGGTTGTTTCTTCATTGCAGGTGACACAACTGATCCATAAACTTAGATAGATAATTGTCCATTGTTTATTATACACTGACTCGGTATATACCTCACTATATATTACAGCACTTATCAAGGAGGGCTATATTTTGATTAATGGTTATAGACTAGCCAGTGGTCTTATGTATTGATCCTGTCCTTTTTTAATTCTGTGGCATCCGTTTTTAACCATTTAATGGTGCCCATATAGGGCCATATGTAAGGCACAGTATTAATTCCTATTTTTTATTCTACTTTTATTAACATTCTTATATTTACCAATTGAGTTTATATATATATATATATATATATATATATATATATATATATATATATATATATATAATAAATTTCCATTTAAAATATTATATCCATTTCTTTTCTTGTTGATACCAGACAGACACCATATAACTCTATTTGAGAGTGAATGTACTGAGGACTGGAAAACTTTTTTCTTCGATTTTTATTTTTATTGGGGGGGGGGGGGCGCACAGTGTAAGGGTGTAGTGTATATGTAGTGTTTTACTCTTTATTTAGGGTTAGTGTAGTGTTTTTAGAGTACATTCACACGGGCGGGGGTTTACAGTGAGTTTCCTGCTGCAGTGGAAAATTTGCCGCATCTCAAACTTGAAGTGAATGTACCCTGTGCAAAACTACAACTCCCAGCATGCACTGACATACCGTGCATGCATGGTCTGTCAGTGCATGCTGGGAGTCATAGTTTTGCAACAGCAGGAGGCACACGGGTTGGGAAACACTGAGTTAGGAAACAGACAATGTTTCCCAATCAGTGTGCCTCCAGTTGTGGCAATACTACAACTCCCAGCATGCCCAGACAGCTGAAGGGCATGTTGGGAGTTGTAGTTATGCAACAACTGGAGGAGAACAGATCGCCGACATGGGGGCATCTCAGGACCCCCCTAGGCATTTGCACGGGATGCCTGCTGATTGATTTCAGCTAGCGGAGGGAATCGAAATTCCCACGGGCGTACAGGTACACCCTTGGTCCTTAAGTACCAGGGTGCAAAGGCGCACCCATAAGCCCATGGTTCCCAACAGGTTAACCCCTTAAGGACACAGGACGTAAATGTACGTCCTTGTGCGGTGGTACTTAACGCACCAGGACGTACATTTACGTCCTGTGCATAACCACGGGCATCGGAGCGATGCCCGTGTCATGCGCGGCTGATCCCGGCTGCTGATCGCAGCCAGGGACCTGCCGGCAATGGCAGACGCCCGCGGTCTCGCGGGCGTCCGCCATTAACCCCTCAGATGCCAGGATCAATACAGATCCCGGCATCTGCGGCAGTGCGCAATTTGAATGAATGATCGGATCGCCCGCAGCGCTGCTGCGGGGATCCGATCATTCAGAACGCCGCACGGAGGTCCCCTCTCCTTCCTCTGTCCGGCTCCCGACATCTCCTGCTCTGGTCTGAGATCGAGCAGACCAGAGCAGAAGATGACCGATAACACTGATCTGTTCTATGTCCTATACATAGAACAGATCAGTATTAGCAATCATGGTATTGCTATGAATAGTCGCCTATGGGGACTATTCAAGTGTAAAAAAAAAATGTAAAAAATGTAAAAGTAAAAGTAAAAAAAAAAGTGAAAAATCCCCTCCCCCAATAAAAAAGTAAAACGCCCGTTTTTTTCCTATTTTACCCCTAAAAAGCGTAATTTTTTTTAATAGACATATTTGGTATCGCCGCGTACGTAAATGTCCGAACTATTAAAATAAAATGTTAATGATCCCGTACGGTGAACGGCGTGAACGGAAAAAAAAAAAGTCCAAAATTCCTACTTTTTTAATACATTTTATAAAAAAAAAAATTATAAAAAATGTATTAAAAGTTTTTTATATGCAAATGTGGTATCAAAAAAAAGTACAGATCATGGTGCAAAAAATAAGCCCCCATACCGCCGCTTATACGGAAAAATAAAAAAGTTAGAGGTCATCAAAATAAAGGGATTATAAATGTACTAATTTGGTTAAAAAGTTTGTGATTTTTTTTAAGCGCAACAATAATGGAAAACTATGTAATAATGGGTATCATTTTAATCGTATTGACCCTCAGAATAAAGAACACACGTTATTTTTACCATAAATTGTACGGCGTGAAAACGAAACCTTCCAAAATTAGCAAAATTGCGTTTTTCGTTTTAATTTCCCCACAAAAATAGTGTTTTTTGGTTGTGCCATACATTTTATGATATAATGAGTTATGTCATTACAAAGGAAAACTGGTCGTGCAAAAAACACGCCCTCATACTAGTCTGTGGATGAAAATATAAAAGAGTTATGATTTTTAGAAGGCGAGGAGGAAAAAATGAAAATGTAAAAATTTAATTGTCTGAGTCCTTAAGGCCAAAATGGGTTGAGTCCTTAAGGGGTTAAAGAGGTACTCCAGTGGAAAACATATTTTTTTTTTCAAATCAACTGTTGCCAGAAAATTAAACAGATTTGTAAATTACTTCTAGTTAAAAATCTTAATCCTTCCAGTACTTATCAGATGCTGTATGCCACAGAGAAAGTCATTTTATTTTTGAATTTCTTTTCTGTCTGACCACAGTGTTTTCTGCGGACACCTCTGTCCATGTCAGGAACTTTCCAGAGCAGGACAGGTTTGCTATGGTGAATTGCTCCTGCTCTGGACAGTTTCTGACATGGACAGTGGTGTCAGCAGAGAACAGCTGAGTGAAACATGTCAGAGGGGCTAGGTGTGTTAATATTTTAAAGTCTAGTGTCACCAGAGTATCTTGAGCAGGCTGGTGTATTGCAGCTACCAATTTGCTAAGATAATAGAAGAGGCCGATAGGGTGGTGCAATACAGCGTACAGTTAGAAGCACCAAAAGAGTTTTTTGTGCTAGTATTGTTTAAAAAGTTTTGGTGGGGTAAATAAGAGGGTAGAGTGATGTCATTTCACTTGGATCTTGTGTAATTTGATGCCCATATTAAACAAACTCAGTCACAGAATATAGAACTATTATATGTAATATTTATTACTCAAAGGTGGGATTTTTATTTATTGATGACTTCTTCTGATGACAGAATATACTACTCTAACATCTTTGGTCCCTCACTTCTACAGCCATCCCAGTCTACATACCAACACAACCCACATCCTTTACACTGCCACCCTGCTGCTACCACTATTGCTGTGCCTACTGCTGCCCAAAATGTATCAAATGCTGTAGCTTAAATGCTTCTCAATTTTCCCAAATACTTAATTCCAGGTATACAGTAATTGTGCCTGAGGAGATGTATGACATTGAGAACAGGGGTGTAACTACAAAATAATGTTCCCTTTAGCATTTTTTTTTATTTATTCATAAAAAACTGTTTATAAATAAGTACAAAATAAGTCAACAATGTTGCTGCAGCCAGAGAAAAGATTGTGCAGCTTAAAGTCACTTCTCTGAAATTTGTATATACAATTGCACCCCAGTAGCTGAATCCGCTTTATACATGGCAGCTGCCAACTCCCCACGTTAATGACAAACATCAGCTGCCATGCTAATGCTAATTATTTAGCCCCATAAATACTGTGATAAGTAGTGATTGATTATCATGGTGATTGAAGGCCTCTGAAGGCCTTATTGTTCGCCATGCCGGAATTGCTTATACATCCAGAGGCAGGCTGTACCAGTAGATCACAGAATTATCAGATCAATAAATTGCTTTTAAAAGTTTCCTAGGGGGACCCCCCACAATTTTTTTTTAAAGTGTTACAAAAAGATCCACTGTTTATAAAAAATTCCAAACATGCAGTAAAGAACCCCCGTATGTGCTGATGTAGAAACTTTCTTTCCTCAAGACGTAGAGGATGCCCCTTTGTTATAGATACAGTCCTGGGTATAAATAGATCATGGGTCATGGGAGAGATCTCTGTACTGTCTCCTGATATATTTATACATAGTTATTAGGTCTCCCCTAAGCCTTCTTTTTTCTAAACTAAAAAACTCAAATTCTGATAATCTTTCTGGGTACTGTAGTCCTCCCATTCCCCGTATTACCCTGGTTGCCCATTTTTGAACCCTCTCAAGCTCCACTATATCTTCCTTGTACACTGGTGCCCAGTACTGTACACAGTATTCCATGTGTGGTCTGACTAGTGATTTGTACAGTGGGTAGAATTATTTCCTTGTTGTGGGCATCTATGCCTCTATTGATGCACCCCATGATTTAACGTAATCCCAGCTCAACATTTTCCTCCCCATATGCATTACCTTACATTTATCAGTGTTGAACTTCATCTGCCGAACCTCCAACCTATCCAGATCCATTTGTAACAGTGCACTGTCCTCTATTGTGTTGACCACTTTACAGAGTTTAGTATCACCTGCAAAGATTGCTACTTTCCTATTCAACCCCTCTACAAGGTCATTAATGAATATATTAAATAGAATAGAACCCAAGACTAACCCCTGTGGTAGCCCACTAGTAACAGTCACCCAATCAGAATAAGTACCATTAATAACCCCCCTCTGTTTCCTATCACTGAGCCAGTTGCTTACCCACTTAGACACATTCTCCTATAGCCCAATCCTTCTCATTTTATGTACCAATCTTTTATGTGGCACCGTATCAAATGCTTTGAAAAAATCCAGATATACGACATCCAGCGATTCCCCCTGGTCAAGTCTGGAGCTCACCTCCTCATAAAAGCTGATCAGGTTAGTTTGACAGGACTGGACCCTCATAAACCCCTGCTGATATGGGTTCATAGATTTTTTTTCCATCAAGATACTCCAAAACAGCATCTCTTAGAAAACACTCAAACAATTTACATACAACGGAGGTTAAACTAACAGGTCTATAATTCCTGGGGTCCCCTTTTGACCCCTTTATAAATATTGGCACCACATTTGATATGCGCTAGTACTGGGGAACTTTCCTTGTCACTATAGAATCCTTGAATATTAAAAATAGGGGTCTGTCTATTACCCAAAGATGGGCGTTAGTGGTCCGTCTGGTGTTATCAGGGAGTGGCAACCCAAATACGCCGAGTACGTTTTAGCTATGGAGTCCATTACTGGAGGTAAGGTGGAAGCGGAGCGGAGGATAGAGTGGGGCTTTACTGTCCATAATACATTTCTAGTTGGCGTTCCACTAAAGCGCCCCTCAATTCTGACCCACAGCTTATTAGAAGTGTCCTGGAAGCTGTCTAGTACACAGACTAGAACGGCCCCCAGATAGTACGATAGGCAGTCTGGCAACGCCAGTCCCCCATCAGTTTTGCGTCTGTATAGTAGTTTCCTAGCAATACGAGGCCTCTTGCGTGCCCACACAAAACCCGACTGGAGCGCAGAGAGTTCCCTGAAAAAAGAGCGAGGCAAGTGCGTCGGAACCCCAGCAAACAAGTAGAGGAGTCGAGGTAGCACGTTCATCTTAAAGATATTTATCCGCCCCAGCCAGAAAAAGTCCCTGCGCTCCCACCTGGTTAGGTCATTATGCAGCGTCTGCAGCAGAGGGGGGAAATTGACCTTGAAGGTGTCTGCAAGGTTAGAAGGGACATGTATGCCCAGGTATTTTAAAGCTATTGATTGCCATTTAAACGGGTACAGAGATTTGAGTAGGGACACCTCTTGTGAAGCGAGGGTAATATTCAGAGCCTCGCTTTTGGCCAAGTTTAACTTATAATTGCTATAATTTGAGAATAGGTCTATAGAGGCCATTAGGGAGGGCAAGGATGTGAGGGGGGAAGAAATGTACAAGAGGACATCATCCGCAAATGCCGAGCATTTGCAATGGTCATGAGACAGCGGTAACCCCCTGATGTCAGGATTGTTGCGGATCGCGTTAAGCAAGTGTTCCATACATAGAACATACAAAAGGGGTGAGAGGGGGCACCCCTGTCTAGTACCATTGCAAATCTCAAACGGCACGGATTTGTTGACCATTGACACGTATCTGTGCAAAGGGGTGTCTATATAGGGCCATGATATGTTGTCTTGCTACAGGACCCAGACCAATTTGAGTAAGGGTGGCAGACATGAAGTCCCAGTCCATCCGGTCAAATGCCTTTTCAGCGTCTAAGGACAGCAGTAACAACGGCAGGCGTTGATTTTGAGCATGATGAATCGTGGAGAAGGCACGAAGCGTGTTATCTCTTGCTTCCCTACCCCGGATGAAGCCAACCTGATCCGGATGGACTAGGGAATCCATGTGGCCAGACAACCTGTTAGCTATTAATTTTGTGAACAGTTTAGCGTCTGAGTTTATCAGGGAAATGGGTCTATAGCTTGGGCACAAAAGGGGGTCCTTTCCCTCCTTGGGGATCACTGTGATGAAGGCTCTCAGGAAGGATTGTGGTATGTCGGTGGAGTCTGAGATGTCGTTAAATGCAGATAGGATCGGAGAAGTCAGTTCACTCCTGAGTACCTTATAGAATTTAGCCGTGTAGCCATCAGGCCCCGGGCTTTTGCCTGCCGGTAAGGAGGCGATAGCGAGGTCGAGTTCTTCAGCAGTGAACGGAGTCTCCATGAAGGTAAGTACGTCAGGGGAGAGTTGGGGGAGTGCCGTGTCGGAGATATAGTGCGCCAAGGAGGGAAAAGTGGTGTCATTAGGAGATCGTAGACCCGGGGGCTTGGGTAGATTATAGAGGGTAGTGTAGTAACTACAAAACGCCTCCAGGATGCTCGGGGTTAGGTGAGTAACTGAGCCAGATCCAGTACGGATGGCAGGAATATATAGAGAAGACTTCTTCTCACGTAAGGCATTAGCCAGGAGGCGTCCCGACCTATCACCCCACTCATAGAACAATTTACCAGTGATCTGTTTGTAGTGACGGTGTTTAGCATTTAACAGGGACAGAAGCTCCTGACGAACCCCAATCAGATCCCTGTATACAGTGTCTTGCTGCGTCTGCTTATGTTGTGTTTCAAGCAACGATAGTTTCAAGAGCAGCGCGGAGAGTTTCTCAGAGGCCGCCCTTTTAAGCCTCGCCCCATGCCTCACTAGGATGCCCCTGAGGACACACTTGAGTGCCTCCCATTTAATCAGTGGAGAAGAGGTGTCATGTAAGTGATCCCTGTGGAAGTTTGAGATCGTCTGTTTGAGATCTAGCAGACATAATTCGTCTAGGAGTAGGGACTCATTAAGCCTCCAGGAGGCATGGGGTTTGGTAAAGGAGGGCAACGAGAAGGAGCAGGTGACAGGGCCGTGGTCAGAGACAGTCATTTTCCCTATCGCAGCTGAATGAAATGCAGGGAGAAGGGAATGAGAGCAAAAGACATAGTAAATCCTACTGTATGAATTCCTGGGGTGGGAGTAGAAAGTATAGTCTCTATCCTGTGGGCGCAGCATTCTCCAGACATCTAGCAATTGTAGGGAGTGGAGTTTCTGTCTCAGGGCTCTCAGACGTCTATGTGATATGCAGGAATGGCCCGAGGAGGTGTCCACCAAGGGGAAAAGGGGGAGATTAAAGTCCCCACATAGTATCACAGGCCCCGTTGCAAACCGAGCCAGGGCATCCAAGGTTTTAATCAGAAATGGAACCTGGTCGCGGTTTGGGGGATATATCGACGCTACAGTAATAGTCCTGTCAGAGAGGGAACAATTTGCAAATATGAATCGTGCATTCGGATCTATAGAGGAGGAAAGAACTGTGAGTGGGAGTGACTTGTGAAAAAGCAGTGAAACCCCCTTCGTCATGGATTCAGGATTTACACTATTTAACCAGGTTGGGTAATATCTATTAGTGCCTGAGGGGAGATGACCCTCTTTGAAGTGGGTTTCCTGTAGGGCCACTATATGTGTCCTCTGTTTTTGTATTGTATACAGGGTCTGCACTCTTTTCTCGGGGATGTTGAATCCCTTAACGTTAAGGGACGTGATATTAATGACAGCCATCATATGTGTGTGGAGGGATTACAATTAGCTCACCCAGGAGGAGGAGGACGGAGGGGATGATCAGTCCGGGAGGCCAGCACCACGAGATAATAGGTAGCCTGTGGGAGAGAGGGGAGACAAAGAAAAATAAGAACAGGACAGCAAGAGGTAGCAATATCCGTATAGACACGGATATACAGGGACTAAGAAGATAGGTCATAAGGACCTGAGACTTAGTCGGAACCAGTCCGACGTCTATACTATGGCGGGTAGCATAGAAGGCACACCAAAGTATGGAGTACACAAAAACAAACACAATCAACATCATACAGAACTGAGTATGACCGTTAAATAACTAAAGGAGCCCAATCCAACCCGCAGGGTGGTGGGCGCATATGGAAAACAGGCTATGAAGTAGCTGGACGGGTAGGGAACCCGAATGAAAACTACATAACAGGAGGCAGATATTCAGGGAGGCCCCACAACACTAAGAAACGCACATAAAAATGGGCCGAGGGGCGGCATCCACTATGTGCAATAAACAAGAAAATATAACCCAGCGACACATGTAACTGTCCAGGGGGATGAAGGTCTGGGAACAACAGGAATCAATGCATTCGCAGTCCAGACTGTAGATTCTACGATGACAATTGTAAGAAGTCCCAACTAGATCAGGCAGCATGTGTCTGTCTTGGAATCATCGGGTTCGATGACCTCCGCTGTCGCCTGGGCGAGGAGGAATGTCCAGCAAAGGAAGCGGCAGGGGGCTTCTGAGGTGGAAAAATAAACATCTGATCCCATTCCGGCAGTTGCATCGGCGGGAGTTTGAATGTGGCAAGAAACTTTGGCAAGTCAGGAGGACATCTGAGGGTGGCAGAAGTCGTCCCATGTCTAGCTGTTACTGAAAAGGAGAATCCCCATTTGTAGACAATCTGCGCATTTTGTAGAATCTGAAGAAGCGGCTTCAGTGAGGCTCGTAGGCGCAGTGTGCGCAAGGAGAGGTCAGGGTACAGGTTGATCTGAGTCCCATTATACAATATATTTTTAAGGTGTTGCGCTTTGCGTATAATCTCATCCTTCTGGAGGAAGTGGTGCACCCTGCAGATCACGTCTCTTGGACGTTTGGGATCGGGATTTTTGGCTTTCAGAAATCTATGAGCCCTATCCAATTCAATTGCTGAATCCGCCGGTTTCTGAATGATTTCATTGAACAGCCTCTGGAGTGTGGCAGGTAAGTCAGCGGGCAGCACACACTCTGGCAGGCCTTTTATTCTAATATTGTTCCTGCGGTTTCTGTTGTCCATATCGATGTGATCCACTGTAAGGGCATTTTGGATGGTTAGGTTTGCAGTCGTCTCCTGCAATTTTTGTATCTGTAAAGACGTAGCAGACTGTTGTTCCTCAAGGCTATGCACCCTTTCCTGAAGAGACGCGACTGCAGTTTTCACGGGTTTGAGATCCTGTGTCCATGCAGAACGTAGATCTGTGGCAAGCGCCTGCATATCAGCTTTAGTCGGGAGCAGGGCCAGCAAGGCTTGTAATTCCAGGTGGTTCTTGAGGGTGTTAACTGCCACCTCCGGCGAGGGTAAGGTGGAAGCAGGGGTGATGTATGGCCCAGCATTAGGAATGGGAGAAGCAGCAATCCTGACAGGTGCCGAGTGTTTAGCAGGTGAGCCCCCCTTAGGAGTGAGGGATCCGTCCGAGAAGGAATAGTCAGAAGTGCGCCTTCTGAGGTGGCGCAACTTTGATGGAGTTTTAAATAATTTCTTCTTCGCAGGCGGACTGTCACCCCAGAAATCAGGAACATCACTGTCTGCAGAGGAGTCTTGTGACCCCCTTTCCGAGTTAGAAGTATCAGAGTCCATTTCAACCATCCAGTCCGTGACATCCCTGGCAGGGGGTCCCTGGACTGGGGTCAGGGAAGGCTGTCCAGGGGGGGGATAAGTAGGGCTGTCCTGAGAGTGCTGAGACTGAGTAGCCCTGGGCTTAGATTTACGCTTTACTGTCTGCCATTGCTCATTAACAGCTGGGAGTTCTGGAGGAGTCAGAGGTGGGTAGTCCATTTCAGATTGCTGCGGGGTTAATGCTTCACAGGGACTCCCAGGAGTGGAGGGCAGTGCAGCCTGGGCAACATTCAGTGAGAGACGAGTGATATGGTTGCCATGGGTTACCACAGAGTCCGCTGACAGATCACTGGGGAGACTTTTCATGGGAGCAGCAGTATATGAGGGTTCAGGTCTGTGCCCCTGTCTCCGTTCTGATGCAGGCAACACTGAGGGAGCAGGGAGCTGAGGGGACACAGGAGGGAGAAGGTGTTGCTGGTCAGCGCTGCACAGCGCCATGTCACTAGACACAGGGGGGAAGGTTACAAGGCTTACTTGATGCACCGATGGTGGTGCAGAGGGTGCCTCCATCTGTGTCACGGCTCCCGGTGGTTGCAGAGTAGGGCCCCGTCCTCCATCTCCAGCGTGTGTGGCTGCCGCCATTACGGAAGCTGCAGGGGCTGAGAGCGGGGAGGTCACGTGTCTCGGAGCCGGCAGAGGAGTGGGGGAATGGCGCGCTTCCTTCTCCGGCTGCTGGGAAGTTGGGAGCAACTTGAAGAAGCGGGTAATGCGGGTTCGGTGGTTACCGGGACCTTTAGGAGCATTTTTCTGTTGTTTGTGGTGCGATCTGCCTCCCATAACCGTTCCGGTCGCCTGTTTTAAAACCGGTCAGGACGGAGCTCTCACACAAAGCGTCCTCACTCCAACGTGCAGAGCCACGCCCCCTGTCTATTACATTATAATTCCTTAATTCCAAATAAATAAATTTAAACTAGAAAAATAATTAACCACTTAAGGATGCAGGTATGCCCTTGTCCCCTTAAGGACCCAGGGTGTATCTGAATATGTTACAACATGATTGCGGGATCTGTGAGCTAAAATGACGGAGAAGGGTCTCCTAACCTGCCTCCAATTACCGATCCAATGATGCAGCCTATCTGTAACGTATGGACAGGGAAGTAGGAAAGCCCTAATCTCACCAACAGCCCCTGTCTCTTCCTATTGTATATTCGTCCTACAACTACGAAGACTGATCTACAACCACAAAGATGGTCACTTCCTGGCTAAGTGCTGGGAGCGTTCTATCAAAATAACAAACTACACAAATACTCAGACACAGGTCAGGGGATTGTCAAGAATACCAAAAGGGAAACACACACCAACAATACAGAGGGAGACAAACAAACCAGATCAAAGAGAACCGCAGAGATGACAAATCAGAAATTAAGGGGTTAATCCAGGAATAAAGAGCCAAAGTCAGGTACCAGAAAGCAAAATACAATACAGAACACTAGCTTCAGAAATAATCTTCTTTCACTGGCAAGGTCTAGTAGCACACTGCAGGTTTATATAGCCAGCTAAACAGGTGTGGTTTCTCCAGAATCTGATTGGTGAGTGAGACAGAACCACAATAGGTCAGGGTGTAACCACAGCAACCTAACACAGAAAACAAACAGAAAATTTTAAGAGAAACTGCTGTCACACCAGATTAGCTAGGCTGTATCAGTGGATTGCTGATAACACTGTATTATACTTTGCCATAGACATAACATTATTCAGTGAATTCAGTCTAATGATTGCATAAAAAAGTCCCCTAAAAAAAGTGTACCGTAAAATACAAAATAAAATCTCTAAAATTATTTAATCCCCCTCCCCTAATAAACATAAAATCCCCCATATTTTCCCATTTTTACAAAAAAAATTAAAATAATTATCAATGCGTGTGTAAATGTCCATACTCATACTATTAAAATATAATGTTTATGATCCTGCATGATAGGCATAATTGTAAAATAAATACCAAACACCAAGCATGTTGTACTGATTTTAGATCACAATATGAAAAAAATTAAATTAAAGAACAAAAAGCGATCAAAAAGTCCCATCAAAAAAACATGGTATCAATAAAAATTACAGATCACAGCGCAGAAATGAATGCTCATACATCCCTATATAAAGAAAAAGAAAAAATAAAGTGATAGGGGTCAGAAAAGGACAATTTTACATACATTTTTTTAAAGTTTGCAATTTTTCTAAAGTAGTACAATAAAAGAAAAATGATAGAAAAATAGAAAAAAATGGGGTATTGGTTTAATCGCATTGACCTAAAGAATAAAGACAATGTATAATTTTTACCATAAAAGGCACTGTTTAAAAACCAAACAACCAAAATTGCAGTTTTCTTATAAATTTCTTTAATTTCTATAATTTTTTTGGTTGTGCGGTACATTTTATGGTAAAATGAAACCTGTCATTACAAAAAACAAGCCATGGCATATGCTTTCCATAGTGTCATCCTACTGTGCCACTACATTTTTATGTACATTTTATATGTCTATATTTTTCTAATAAAGATCTTGTTACTTTGCACTTCTATTATTATTATTGTTGCCTAGTAATTTTTCTTTTGGTGTAGAAAAAACAAACCCTCACATGATCTGTAGGTGTAAAATAATCCAACAAGCAAAGTGAATACGAGTGGCACCACTGCAAGTATGGACAATACCTCTAATACCAAAGGAACAGGAAAGGATACACTCAGTGGATCGACAGATACAAGATTGTCCCGCGGTGGTGCTAGGATCAATGAAACCAAATATGAAAATGTGTAATATAGTAAACAAAAAAGGCAATCCTGCACTCACCGAATGGGTTCAATACATCCAGCTCCTCTCAAGAGTATTCCATCCGACTGGCAGGTGTGCTTGGCGTGGGGCGCTCAGAGGCGAATGCCGGCGGTTTCACACACAGAGATTATGCAATTCTTCCGGCCTCATTAACGTCACCGAGCTATGCAAAAAGATATAGTGCAAGGTAGTGATCATGTGATCGAGAGACGTACGTAACAGGTGCAGGTAAAAAACTAAAAATAGCCTCAATTCAAAATAGATAGATATTATGCAAATTATGATTATACTTAGGGATTTGAGGCAGATAAACTACAGCAATAGTGGCAATTCAAATAGTGGCAACCTTGCCTCCAAGGTTGCCAATATTGGAATTAATGTTGTATTTACAAAAATTGCATGCACCACATTTGTTTTTCCTTTGGGAAAATCTTTTGTAAGCCAGGTACCATGTTTTTTTTTGAAACCTTATGATTTTTAATTTTTCTCAAGAAATCTTGAATGTTATTATTTCTTTTAAATGCACCTATAGGTCTGTTGGTAACTGTTTCCGCAATATCCATATCCGATTGGAGCAGACGGCAATTCTTCAAAATCGTAGTTTTAATAATATCATTTAGGGGACTATTTTTAAAGGCAAAGAAAAATCTTTGTTCATGTTGATCTTTGGGGATAGTCTATTTTCTCTTGAAGACGAGGTAATTTCTGTTCAACTTATTTGCTTTTTAAAATGCTTTTCTCACTATATTCCTGGGATATCCTCTGCTGGCTAGGCATGCAGAAAGATCCGTGGCTTTTTGCAAAAAATCAGCTTTGTTGCTTTTATTCCGTTTAAGCCTCAAGTATTGGCTATACGGTATTCCATTTTTCACCTGTGTCAGGTGTGAACTTTGGTAATGAAGAATAGTGTTTTTTGTAGCTGGCTTTCTAAAGCCCTGAGTTTTCAGTATATCCCGTTCTGCCTGCAATTTTAGGTCCAAAAATTCGAGGCTACTGCCCCAAAAACCCTAGTAAAAATCATATTCATTTTATTTGTGATGTTTAGGTAATCTACAAACTTCTCAAACTCTTCTTTGGATCCCTCCCATGTCACCAACACATCGTCCATATATCTCCAGTAGGCTTTAATATTTTTTTACATATGGATTTGAACAGCTGTAGAAATACTGTTTCTCAAGTGCTGATAAAAATAGGTTGGCGTATGAACACAAATTTGGACTGCCCATCGCCGTTCCAGTCCGTAGCCTATAGCAACGGTTGCTATACTGGAACGTATTGTTGCAAAGGATGAAATTTAACGACTCACATATAATGATCTGTAGGTGTAAAAATAAAAGAGTTATGGATTTTAACGGGAGAGGAGAAAAAAACAAAAACACAAAAATGAAAATTGACCGTGTCCTTAAAGGGGTACTCTGCCCCTAGACATGTTATCCCCTATCCAAAGGATAGATGATAAAATGTCTGATTGTGGGAGGACCGGCTGCGGGGACCCCCTGCGATCTCTTGGCCGGTGCTGCAGTGGTCAGGAACATGGAAGCCTGGGGCTTCTGCGTTTGTAACGTCATGTCATGCCCCCTCCATTCATGTCTATGGGAGGGAACATGATGGCTAGTACATAGCCGTCATGCCTCCTCCCATAGACATGAATGGTGGGAGCATAGCGGCGGTGGTCGCCCTTCATTCAGCATGGAGTTTGAAGATCGCGGGGGTTCCCAGCGGCAACCCCCCACTATCATAAATTTTACCCCCTATGCTTTGGATAAGGGATAAGATGTCTTGGGGCAGATGTCTCCTTTAGGGCCAAAATGGGCTAAATGGGTTAACATATTTGGTATTGACACATGTCGGGATGTCTGATACCATTATAAATCCTGTAGGTTGCAGATTTTTGGTCATGTCCCATTCCAGAAAAGAAAAGATGAAATAAAAACAAGCAAAAAGTCCCTTCTACACCAATAAGGTACCAATGAAAACTATACACAGAAAAACTGTAGTGGAAAGATTTGCAGCTTTTTCTGTGTTTAGAACTCAAGTTCCTGTTTTCTCTTAAAATACTGACCAAAATAGTTGTAAACCCAGCCCAAAAGTTACAAAATTGCATTTGTTTTCCATCTTTACCCCCAAAACATTTTTCTTTTTATTTCACAGTACATTGTATGATAATATGAAGGACGTGATTAGAAAGTAAAACTGGTTCTGCAAAACACAACTCCACGCGTGACTCTGTAAATAGAAAAGAACAAGAATTTTTGTTCTTATAACCTGAGGAGAAAACAAAACAAAACAAAAAAAAAAAAGATAAAAAACTGAAATTGGCCCTGTCTTGAAGGGGTTAAATAACCAGCTTTTGTATTTCTTCTTGCTCCCCATATATTATCAGTGGTTTTGTTTTCCCTGTAAACAATAGACTTGTTGCAAGTTCATAGTCCATAAAAATGATCTTATTACATGTGCTCATGCAAGAGGATGAAGAGGTGAAGCAAATATCTTTCATAGTATGACCTCTCAAAGCATGGTCAGACTGGTCCACCAGAGTACCCTAACTGTCTTTCACTTCATAACAATACTATACAGGGTCAGGGTAGCACACCAAAGCACCTTAGAATCCTTTGTTGGTTAAAAAAATAAATAAAATTAGACATGACCTGTATAGATAGAGTTTGGGCATTCAGTACAGTTTCCTGTTGGTGTCTAGTTGTTCTCTGAATCTAAGGACTGCTTTTAAAGTATTTGTGGAATTATAGCTTAAAGGGGTACTCCATTGGAAACATCTTGTCCCCTATCCAATAGGGGATAAGATGTTGGATAGCGGGGGTCCGGGCCGGCAGCGGCGGCATCTGGAACACGGAAGCTTGCAGCTTCAGCGTTCGTGACATCATGCCACGCCTCCTCCATTCATGTTTATTGGAAGGGGAGTGGTGGCTAGTAAATAGCTGTCACGTCTCCTCCAATAGATGTGAATGGAGGGGGTGCGGCGGCTTGCATCGCCAGTCATTGGGCATGGAGCGGAGTTCGCTCTGTGCATCGAATGACAGGTGCCATGTCGGAGATCGGGGATAAGATGTTTCCAGTCGATTTCCCCTTTAAAGATTTAGCTTTAACACCTCAAAATAATAAGTAAATGTTGCAAATAATTTTTGAGCAACCTTATACCGTTTGATCAGCATTTTTGATAAGTACAAATCTCTATTATTTTCAAGGAGAGATGTCAAACTGCTATATGTAGAAGAAAATGTGCAATGGAATTCAAAAGAGCAGTCTAGTCCTCTATACTCTCTTATTCTTTTTGTTTCAATAAAAAAAAAAAAACTACAGAGAATTAGCTTTTTTTTTTTTTTTTTTTTTAATGCACACTTAACAAAAGTATATTTAAATCAATCTCTACAGGTTTTCAGCAAAGACTTTGTGGAGCACTCTCTGAAATAAACTATCCTATTCTTTAATTAGAAGAAATGGAACTACTTCTCCTGTGTTACAATTCAGTAAACTCAGCATTTTTTTTAAACACTTGGAAGCTCTTCATTGTTTCATCATGAATCCCCTTCTACAAAAGCTAAAATTCATTTAATGGCTAAAATAAAGGCAAATCCACTGTTGCATTTAGCATAGCCCCAGAATTATATAGTAATACCATCTGCTTAGCATATGAATGTATCTCTGATTTGACAGACGGCTACTTAGGCTAAAATAAGCAGCTAGTGATCAGACATTTGCTCAGTGTTTATACAATCGGCTGCCAGGCACAGGCTCAACCTAAAGCATTGCCGGGATAGCACTGCTTGAATAAGTAATAGATGCCTTGTCTCCTTCATTAAATCCATTCACTGTGTTATTAACACCTTGCTCTGTTGCGGGAAAGACAGAGCATAGCACTTAAGCTTTAAACCCCTACCATTTCCTAAAATGAAAAGAGCAAGACTATATTGTTTTAAGAAACTTTTTTACAAGACAAATAATGAAAATATATGAAACATATAACCTCATCGGTAATGTTTTTTCTAGTTAGCGCTATAATTATCATAGAAAAAACTAGACATACCTAACCCCCCATTACAAAATATGGGCCCTCCAACTACAATGTAAAATTTAAAGGAGAACTCAAGAATATAAAAATTGTCCCCCATACTGCCGGCAGTAAAAAAAACTAAAGATGTACATACCTTCCTCTGCTCCCCTGAGGCCTCTGGTAACCGGCTCCAGTCTCCGCCACGATCCTCTTCCTGGTTGCCAGTGGTCGGAGAGTCTTACTGCGCTCAGCCAATCACCAGCCGCAGTGAAGTGCCGACTCGGCCGGCGATAGGCTGAGCGGCAGTGTGACGTTTTCGGCCCAGGCAGCAGGTGCCGGTATAGTGAAGAATTTTGTGTCCTGAAGCGTTCTCACACTGCCACTCAGCCTATCGCTGGCCGAGTCGGACTTCGCTGCGGCTGGTGATTGGCTGAGCGCAGTATGATTCTCCGACCACCGGCAACCGGGAAGAGGATCGCGGCGGAGACCGGAGCCAGTTACCAGAGGCCCCGGGGGAGCAGAAGAAGGTATGTACATCTTTATTTTTTTTACTGCCGGCATTATGGGGGACAATTTTTATATTCCGAAGTTCTCCTTTAATTGTGTCTTATGGGGTAGAGGAAGCTTCGGGCTCCTTTAGGCCTGAGTGCATCCCCATAACTATACACTTTCACAATGTATATCCTCACTGCTCAGTAACCTGAATCTTTACTATTTTTCTCAGGCAAAAATTGGATTGTATTTGATTCTAATTTCCAATATCAATGTCTTGCTGCAGTAGAATGATTAAATACTCTTTGCTTTAAGTTTTCTCACTTAAGTATTATTTCCTAATACAGAGAAAGCTCACTAGCATGGGGATAACAGTGAAACTTTCATGTAGACATAAAAAAGGCTTTAAAGTACTCTGGCGGAAAAAAAATCATATCAGCTGGCTCCAGAAAGTTAAAGATTACCTGTCACTAAATAAACTTTCTAAACTAACTCAGGCTTTGTTCCCTAACTACTCCTTACACCCCTCCCACCCTTAGAAAAAATTTCAGAGCTTAAAAAATCTCTGTATCTTGCTGTTCTTCTTGCTCATATAGTGAAATCTTCCAGCAGAAGAAAGTGGGTGTTTCCCAGCAAACATGACATCACTGAAGCCTGCTTTGGGACCACTTCGGCCCTCACATCATTGCAGCGCTGTGATGAATAGAAGACCTCAAGCTCTGTGCAGCAGCTTTCAGTCTGTTTCTTTCAGTGAGGCTCTGTTCAGCTTTTAGTCTGTGCAGCTGCTTTCAGTGAGGCTCTTTGCTGCTGTCAATCAAGCTCAGTGCAGTGAAACACTTCCGGAGTTTGGTCTCCTGCTATTACAAGCAGGAGACCAAAATCTGAGATTTTGACCAGACAGAATGTGTTCTGGCCAAGAAGGGAGACCCCTGGTGGCCAGAAGTATACAGCAGAAAAACTAACATTTTTTTTTATTTTTATTTTTTTATGGAAGCCAATTACAAAAGTTATTTATTTGGCATAAGGAATTAAATATTAAAAACAATGTTTAATGACAGTGCCCATTTAAACAGATTTGTAAATTACTTCTATTAAAAAATCGTAATCCTTCTAGGACTAATCAGCTGCTGTATGCACCACATTGAGTTGTTCTTTTTTG
Organism: Hyla sarda; assembly: GCF_029499605.1. Lineage (NCBI taxonomy): Eukaryota > Metazoa > Chordata > Amphibia > Anura > Hylidae > Hyla > Hyla sarda. The sequence continues at coordinate 357,655,286 of NC_079190.1, read as the reverse complement.
TCGGACAACAGCACTCTCTGCTGACACCTTTGTCTGTGTCAGGAACTTTCCAGAGTCCAAATCCCCATAGCAAACCACTCCTGCTCCGGACAGTTCCTGACATGGACAGAGTTGTCAGCAGAGAGCACTGTGGTCAGGCAGAAAAAAACAACTCAACTTCCTCTTTAGTATACAGCAGCTGATAAGTACTTGAAGGATACAAAGGTTTTATTAGAAGTAATTTACAAATCTTTTTAACTTTCTGGCACCAGTTGATTTAAAAAAAAATGTTTTCCATCTGAGTACCCCTTTAAATCCTTAAGGATACAGCCCATTTTGGCCTTAACACCTTAAGGACCAAGCCCATATTGGTCTTAAGGGCCAGGCCAATTTTATTTTCGCATTTTAGTTTATTTCTCCTCGGCTTTTACAATCCATAACTCTTTTATATTTCCATCCACAGACCCATCTAAGGGCTTGATACTTGTACTTGATACTTGTACAAGTACTTTGTACTTGTACTTTGTAATGGCACCTCTCATTTTACCATAAAGTGTATGGCGAACCCAAAATTTTATTTGTGTGAGGAAATTAAAATGAAAACCCGCAATTTTGCAAATTTTGGAGGGTTTCCTTTTCACGCTGTAGACTTTACAGTAAAAAATTACATGTTTTCTTTGTTCTCTGGGTAAATACAATTAAAATGATACCTATCATCACATACTTTTCTATTATTGTGCTGCTTTTCAAAAATCTCAAACTTTTTTTTACAAAATCAGTATGTTTAAAATTTGACATATTTTGACCACCTATAACTTTTTCTTTTTTCTGTATATGGGGATGTGTGAGGGCTAATTTTTTGCATCATGATCTGCAGTTTTTTTTGTTTCACTTCTGTGTATATATCACTATTTAATCACTTTTTATAATAAATTTTGTGAGTGTGATGTGACCAAAAAAACTGCAATTTTGGACTTTTTTTTTACATTTACGCCATTCAATAGTTTGGACATACCAAATATGTTTATTAATTATTTTATTTGATACTTTTTGAAGGTAAAATGGGAAAAAGGGGCGAGTTACATTTTTATTGAGGGAGAGGATTTTTCAAAATTTTTTCTACACTTTTTATGTCCTCATAGGGGACTATTTAAAGCAATCATCATATTTCTAATACTGTTCAGTGCTATGCATAGGCATAGCACTGATCAGTATTATCGGTGATCTTCTTCTCTGGTCTGCTCATTGTCAGACCAGAGAATAGGATGCCGGGAGATGGACGGAGGCAGGTGAGGGGACCTCTGTCCGCCATCTTGGATGATCAGATCCCTGCAGGCGATCTGATAATCCATTCAAAGTGCTGCATTGCCCCAGTTGCCGTGATTTGTGTTGATCATGGCATTTGAGGGATTAATGGCGGACATCAGCATGATCGCTGATGTCTGCCATTACTGGGGGATGATGCGTGCATGATGCATGATGTGAACACCATTTTGGTGCTCACGTCATGTATAGGATGTAAATGTACGTCCTAGTACGCTACCTGCAGACAAGGACATACATTTACATCCTATATGCTTAAGGAGTTAAGGACACAGTCAAAAGCATTCTAAATAGCAATCAATTAATGAAAACTCCTTTGGCCTTGGGCCAAGCCCAGGACCAAAAAAAACCCTTTTTAAATTCCCACCCCTAAAACTTAACTTTTATTATGTGAAATTAAATGAAATAAATAAATAGTGAGTCACACTTTCAGATTACGAGCCCTGCATGTACTGTTTTCTTAAGTTCAATACCTATAGATCTCATGGATCGCTACTAAATGACACCAGTATATATATGAATTAGTGGCCTGCACAACCAGTGGCCTGCAGTACCATTGAATACCAAACCACATAGGGCTCTGCTGTTAAAACAACAGATATGCCCCCTCTACATGTTTTGTTACCACTGTAACGTCATCAGGAGGGAAAATGGGAATCAACTGATTCCTCCAACCAGCTCAGTATTTATCTCACAGTGCGGTCCCCCCTTAAGACAAATCAACCTATCACGCATCACCAGTATAAATTATTTACTCTTCAGCTGTTAAATTGCACCTGGTAACCTCATCTTAACCAATCACTTTCTGGGTAAAGTACTACATCATCAGTATTTACCCAATGATGTGTACACTGCGCACTGCTGTCCGCCGCTCAGTTATGTCCTCCTCCCCCTCCTCCTCCTATGTCCTCCCACTATATCAGTGAATTCCCTCTTACATTGGGATCGCTGACATCCAGGTTCATTGAGGCGGAGCATCCCAAATGGCCAATATTTAAGGGCCAAAAGGAACTGCGCTGAGGATACATAAATTCAGAAGGAGAGTCAAGAGTTAAACCAGTTTAGACAAAGAAGATACCCAAGGAAGCCTCTAAAGGTGGTCTATCATCGTGCTAGGGGAAGTGAGAGAATAGACCTTCTTAGACACGGACAGAAACACCATCACAGAAATTGATCCGTTGCATAGGGGCATATGACGGACATACAGATTGGTTTATGCAAATTTTATGTAGACATTGGAACTTCTTGTCAAGAAATCCAGATTTAATAAACGACGTTGGCAGAAGACTGAATATAACTTTCCGCTAAGGATCCAATCTGTGGGATACATTAGTGCGGAGAAACTTATCGCAAGAAGCAAGACCGTCAAGTTGGCTAGGTGACAAAACGATAGGGTCATAAGGCTATGGTAACTGCAGTTACTGCTGTTACCTGCCTAAAACGAAAAAGTTAAAAAATCTGGTAGACCAGCGTGAATATGAGATCAAACAATTTATTAATTTTTGAACAAAGAATATTGTCTACATTGCCTGCTGTGGGTGTCTGAAATTATACGTGGGTAAAACCACTCAGGAATTCAGGCAACATATCTACCAACACCTGAGCAATATCAGGATGGGAGCAGACACGCTAATAGCCAGACGCATGCATGCTGTACCGGGAAGTAGACCACTGGACCCCCATTTATGGGGGGGGTCTGTCAACAGAGATTAGGTCCGAGGAAGGGCAACATTGACAAGATGCTTTTAAAAGAATAGGCTAGGTGGATCCACAGATTGAAGAGCCTCTCACCTAGAGGCCTTAAAGGGGTACTCCCCCTAGACATCTTATTCCCTATCCAAAGGATAGAATAGGGGACCCCGCAATTTCCCTGCTGCGCCCAATATTCGTTTAGAGTGTTGGGTGCAGTGCCAGAGGTTTGTGATGTCATGGCCACACCCCTCAATGCAAGTCTATGCAAGGGCGTATGACAGCTGTGATGTAATGAGCCTCCGGCCCGCATCCCCAGTCATCTAGCATTGAGTGAAGTTTGCTCCATGCACCAGATGTCTGAGGTGCCGCAGCCGTTATTGGCTGTTATGACCCGTCAAAATTACGGCCATCAGCCTGTAAAAGAAAAAAGTGAATTTGATTGCCGTATTTGACTGGGCATACCGGCAGTGTGAAAGGGGCCTTTTTTTTCTAAATATATCATGTAGGTGTTACGCCTAGCGCTCCGGGTCCCCGCTCCTCCCCGGAGCGCTCACGGCGTCTTTCTCCCTGCAGCGCCCCGGTCAGTCCCGCTGACCGGGAGCGCCGCACTGTCATGGCCGTTGGGGATGCGATTCGCACAGCGGGACGCGCCCGCTCGCGAATCGCATCCCAGGTCACTTACCCGTCCCGGTCCCCTGCTGTCATGTGCTGGCGCGCGCGGCTCCGCTCTCTAGGGCGCGCGCGCGCCAGCTCTCTGAGACTTAAAGGGCCAGTGCACCAATGATTGGTGCCTGGCCCAATTTGCTTAATTGGCTTCCACCTGCTCCCTGGCTATATCTGGTCTCCTCCCTTGCACTCCCTGGCCGGATCTTGTTGCCTTGTGCCAGTGAAAGCGTTTAGTGTTGTCCAAAGCCTGTGTACCTGAACTTCTGCTACCCATCCTGACTACGAACCTTGCCGCCTGCCCCCGACCTTCTGCTACGTCTGACCTTGCCTCTGCCTAGTCCTTCTGTCCCACGCCTTCTAAGCAGTCAGCGAGGTAGAGCCGTTGCTAGTGGATACGACCTGGTTGCTACTGCCGCAGCAAGACCATCCCGCTTTGCGGCGGGCTCTGGTGAAAACCAGTAGCCTCTTAGAACCGGTCCACTAGCACGGTCCACGCCAATCCCTCGCTGACACAGAGGATCCACTACCTGGAAGCCGAATCGTGACAGTAGATCCGGCCATGGATCCCGCTGAGGTGCCGCTGCCAAGTCTCGCTGACCTTACCACGGTGGTCGCTCAGCAATCGCAGCAGATTGCCCAACAAGGACAGCAGCTGTCGCAGTTGACCGCCACGTTACAGCAACTTCTGCCTCTGCTACAGCAGCAACCATCTCCTCCGCCAGCTCCTGCACCTCCTCCGCAGCGAGTGGCCGCTCCTAGCCTCCGCTTGTCCCTGCCGGACAAATTTGATGGGGACTCCAGACTCTGCCGTGGATTTTTGTCTCAGTGTTCCCTGCATATGGAGATGATGTCGGACTTGTTTCCTTCAGAACGGTCTAAGGTGGCGTTCGTAGTAAGCCTTCTCTCAGGAAAGGCCTTGTCTTGGGCCACACCGCTCTGGGACCGCAATGATCCTGCCACAGCCACAGTCCAGGCCTTCTTCACTGAACTCCGGAGTGTCTTCGAGGAGCCAGCCCGAGCTTCTTCTGCCGAGACTGCCCTGTTGAACCTGGTCCAGGGTAATTCTTCCGTTGGCGAGTATGCCGTACAATTCCGTACTCTTGCTTCAGAATTATCCTGGAATAACGAGGCTCTCTGCGCGACCTTTAAAAAAGGCCTATCCAGTCGCATCAAGGATGTGCTGGCCGCACGAGAGATTCCTGCCAATCTGCAAGAACTCATCCATCTAGCTACCCGCATTGACATGCGTTTTTCTGAGCGACACCAAGAGCTCCGCCAGGAAAAAGACTTAGATCTCTGGGCACCTCTCCCACAGTATCCGTTGCAATCTACGCCTGGGCCTCCCGCCGAGGAGGCCATGCAAGTGGATAAGTCTCGCCTGACCCAGGAAGAGAGGAATCGCCGTAGGGAAGAAAATCTCTGTCTTTACTGTGCCAGTACCGAGCATTTCTTGGTGGATTGCCCTATCCGTCCTCCACGCCTGGGAAACGCACGCACGCACCCAGCTCACGTGGGTGTGGCGTCTCTTGGTTCCAAGTCTGCTCCTCCACGTCTCACGGTACCCGTGCGGATTTCTTCTTCAGCCAGCTCCTCCCTCTCAGCCGTGGCCTGCTTGGACTCCGGTGCCTCAGGAAATTTTATTTTGGAGTCGTTTGTTAATAAATTCAGCATCCCGGTGACCCGTCTCGTCAAGCCGCTCTACATTTCCGCGGTCAACGGAGCCAGATTGGACTGCACCGTGCGTTACCGCACAGAGCCCCTCCTCATGTCTATTGGACCCCACCTTGAGAGGATTGAGTTCTTCATTCTCCCCAACTGTACCTCTGAGGTTCTCCTCGGTCTGCCTTGGCTCCGGCTTCATTCCCCCACCATTGATTGGACCACCGGGGAGATCAGGAACTGGGACTCTGCCTGCCACAGGAAGTGCCTCTCCCCCCCTCCCAGTCCCGTCAGGCAAGCCTCTGTGCCACCCCATGGCCCCCGTCCTGGTGTCACACTGCCCCGTGCCAGGCCTCGCCCTCTGCCCTCCCTCCCCATTCCCACTCCTGCTGTACTGCCTGCCGTTGAGGAAACCCTCCATTCTTTCCCGGTGTCCTCATCCCAGGGGAGGCAGTTACTGGACAAAGAGAAGGGGAGACCTAAGGGGGGGGGTACTGTTACGCCTAGCGCTCCGGGTCCCCGCTCCTCCCCGGAGCGCTCACGGCGTCTTTCTCCCTGCAGCGCCCCGGTCAGTCCCGCTGACCGGGAGCGCCGCACTGTCATGGCCGTTGGGGATGCGATTCGCACAGCGGGACGCGCCCGCTCGCGAATCGCATCCCAGGTCACTTACCCGTCCCGGTCCCCTGCTGTCATGTGCTGGCGCGCGCGGCTCCGCTCTCTAGGGCGCGCGCGCGCCAGCTCTCTGAGACTTAAAGGGCCAGTGCACCAATGATTGGTGCCTGGCCCAATTTGCTTAATTGGCTTCCACCTGCTCCCTGGCTATATCTGGTCTCCTCCCTTGCACTCCCTGGCCGGATCTTGTTGCCTTGTGCCAGTGAAAGCGTTTAGTGTTGTCCAAAGCCTGTGTACCTGAACTTCTGCTACCCATCCTGACTACGAACCTTGCCGCCTGCCCCCGACCTTCTGCTACGTCTGACCTTGCCTCTGCCTAGTCCTTCTGTCCCACGCCTTCTCAGCAGTCAGCGAGGTAGAGCAGTTGCTAGTGGATACGACCTGGTTGCTACTGCCGCAGCAAGACCATCCCGCTTTGCGGCGGGCTCTGGTGAAAACCAGTAGCCTCTTAGAACCGGTCCACTAGCACGGTCCACGCCAATCCCTCGCTGACACAGAGGATCCACTACCTGGAAGCCGAATCGTGACAGTAGGTCTACTGTGATAAATGTATGGTGGGGTTCTGAGATGCTGAGTATAATCCCATCAGAGGGTGCACATGCACGATGCATAGATTTCCAAATGCAGGAGTCTAAGTAAGGTGTATATGGCAGTGCACGTGCGCACACATTAGACTCCGACTAAGCTGCTCTGCGCGTGCGCATGGAACAGAGAGCCAGCAGCGGCGCCTGACATATGCTTCCCGGTGATTGGAGGAGAACATAACTGAACGCTGGACAGCGGCATGCAATGTATATATCTTTGGGTAAATACTGATGATGTGGTACATTATCCATGCAGTGATTGATAAAGCTGCCGTTAGCAAGGACTATTTAACAGCTGAAGAGTAAGTCATTTATACTGGTGATGCAGGATAGGTTGATTTGTCTTTAAGAGGAGGACCGTACTATTGGATAAAAACTGAGCTGGTTGGAGGTATTAGTTGATGCCCATTTTCCTTACTGATGATGTTACAGTGGCAACAAAACAATAAATTATACACACAAAGAACAAGTTGCACTTTCTGAAGTAAAACATAATCATCTTTATTGTATAATTTTTTTTTAAATAGACCGACAAAATATATGATAATTAGAAATGTTCAAAAATGGTACAGAAAAAGCAGCCAGTGTAGCGCCAGTTGTAAACAATAAACACCTATTGCACAATATGGATGATGCCTGATCCCAACTATAAAGGACACAGGCAAAAAACAGTAATATGGATAGTCAAGTAGTCAGAAAGTGCTAGAAATCACAACTCCATAGCGGAGAAATGGTCCAATAGTGACCAAATTCAATCTTCACAACTACCTAACTCTCCTTCATGTAGAATGACTATTGCTGGCAATGTAACTCACCCATAGTGTGATGGTGCTACGAGCTGGACCCCGAGCACACTTTCACTCCTTCCTCAGGAGTTTATTTAACAGCTGAAGGGTAAGTAATTTATACTTGTGATGAGTAATAGGTTGATTTGTCTTAAGAGGAGGACTGTACTATTGGATAAATACTGAGCTGGTTTGGAGGTATCAGTTGATGCCCATTATACTTACTGTTGATGTAACAGTGGTAAGGAAACATGTAGAGGGGGCATATCTGTTGTTAATAGCAGATCTCTGTGGGGGACATTTATTAAAGCATTTAGTAGTTTGTTTGTTTTTTGCTTAAAATTGTTGCAAAAAAGTTGCACTTGCGACTACTCTTTTTTCTGTGACTTTTTGATTGTGCAGTGTCCTAAGCAAAAAATTACAATCTTGCTTACCAAAGCAAAAAGGGATTTTTGACTTGCTGTGGTCAGAGATTTATTAAGTGCGAAAGTCGCAAAACAGTTGCATTACATGAAAAAACCTACTAAATTTACTCCAGCTCAGACATGGAGCAGAAAAAGCCACTACCAAACCAAAAAAAGAAAAATTGCTTACATGAAAGAAATGTATCACCAGGCTGAAAGCAGTTGATAAATAAGTCGCACATAAGCAAAAAAAATTGTAAGAAAAAAATAACTAAAAAAAGGAATACATAAGCAAACATTGATAAATGTCCCCCTGTGTGATTTGGTATTCAGTGGTACTGAAGGACACTGGCCTATTGTGAAATATACATTCATATAAACATTTAGTAGCAATCCATGAAATCTATAGTTATTGGACTAAAGAAAAAGTACATTCAGTGCTCGTAATTTTAAAATGTGACTCACTATTTATTTACGGCCCTGAGCTTTGCCCAAGGCCAAAGGAGTTTTGATTAGATTCGACCCTAACCCAATCTAGGGGTATTTGGTTGATATCTAAATTAATGTACACACATTGTGACTAACCAGTAAAGCTACAATGCATTCAGAAAATCAGGGTTCCCCCATCATTCTACGCTTGTTACAAATCTTTGTTAATTTATTGAAAAGGAAAAACTCAAATATTGCATTGCCATAAGTATTCAGACCCTTTACTTGGTACTTAACCTTTGGCAATAATTATAGCCTCCAGGCTACTTGGTAGGATGTTGTTTTCCAGTCTACATCGGTGGGTAAGATTGTCATAGCTGGATTTGGGAATTTCCTGCTATTGTTGTCTACAGATCCTCTAAAGCTCTGCCAGGTTGCATGGGGACACTCAGTGGAAGCCATTTTCTGGCCCCACCAGAGATGTTTGATGAGGTTTAAATGAGGTATCTGGCTGGACCACTCAAGGAAATTCACAGAATTGTTCCTAAGCCGCTCCTGTGTTGTCTTAATGCATGCTCAATGCTGTTGGAAGGTTAACCTTCTGTCAAGTCCGACTAGCAGAGCTGGATCAGGTTTTAAGAATATCTCTCTGCTTTTCTCCATTCATCTTCCACTCAACCCTGACCAGTCACCCAGTCCCAGTCACTGAAAAACACCACCCACAGCTTCATGTTGCCACCATCATGCTTCACTATAGAGAAGGTGTTGGGCTGGGGATGAGCATGGCCTGATTTATTCCAGACATAATGCTTAGATTTAAGGTAAAAACTTCAATCATGGTTTCATCACACCAAATAATCTTCAATGTCTTAAAGCTTAAGAGATGTTTAGTTGTTTTTTTGCAAACTTCACGTGAACTTTCATTTTACTGTTCATTAACATAACTTATGTCAGATATGTATTCCTGCTTATAGCTGGAGAAGATTTGAAAGAAGATGGCACAGAGAGTAAATAAGATGTACCAAATTTATAAAAAATAAAAAGCTTCCCTCTTAATGAATTTGTTGCATCTATTCCAGTCCACTTTAAGAGTGTGAAACACTGGTTATAATAAATCCCCACCTTTGTTTTAGAAGTTGGTGAGGGGCTAACAATGTTTCAGCTTGCAAGAAGTTTTCTTATTTCTTCAATACTGGTCGGCGTAAGAAGTTTTTTCCCAAATGCAAATCACTCAAATCTGTCAAATGAACTGCATAAATTAGTTCAGTTTTCAGGTGCTCCGGTGGGCTGGAAAAGGTGGGTACAGTCCTAGGAGACTCTTTCCTAGGAATGTATCCACCTTTTCCAGCCCACCGGAGCACCTGAAGGCTGAACTAATTTACGCAGGATAAGGCATCAACTGCCGAGCCGAGAAGTTTGTGACGAATCAAATTTATTGTAAGTTCACTCATCTCTAATGGCTATGTATATAAGGCTTTGTGTAATTTTCTGTTTTACTAGGGTTTGAAGCAGGTACAAGTTGTACATTTATTGCCCTGTCACTGCAGGATCCAAGCATCTCTCTTTTTCCTGGATCACTGGCACTAAATGTGGAAGGTTAACTTACTACTTCAACTGAACATTACTTTTTTGCTGCTGTTATATTTAAGTAAATGTTGAGATAACATACTTATTGTACTATTTGACGTGAATGAATTTTACTATGACTATTTACAAATTTATTAGTGTACTTTTTATCTATAAGCAATAAAGCTGAGGTAAGTTTTTATTATGTGTTATTACTGCAGACAATTCACTCTATACCTTTATTGCTATTGTTTTAAGTGCTTTCTTGACTTTGTTGTGCACTTTGTCTTTCATTTCTCTTTTCTTACTTGTACTAGAAGAGCCAAGACATATTAAACAAGCAAGAAACCACAATTCCTATTGCCACATTTATCAATTTACGGTTGAAGGGTCTGGAGTATACTATGATATAAGTGACTAGACAGAATGCCCTAGAATAGGTTATAAGCAGATAAGTGCAAAGTAATCTTGTTCCAAAGGTGCCATGTGTTTCTTTAACCAAAATTAATTGAGCATACCTGTACTTAAAAAAGATCTACACAATTAGAATAATTTGCTTAGATTAACTCTTCCAAGTGCTAACAAGGTGATTTTAGTGCTCATACTGCTGTTATTGAGTGCCTGACAGTCCTCTCCATGGTGCTCAGCTCTTTCTATTCATTACTACTCACAAAGGCATTATCTTTCTCATTTTACTCCTTTTTGCTATGCTCTGACATAATGTTGATTAAAGTGCACTGGACAGAAGAACTGTCTGGAGCTGTCCAGGGGATGGTTTACAGTACACTAATACAGTTTACTTGTGGGAGGAGAAAGTGGTTGTTGAAGCACTGGGTTTTAAAAATGCTTCATGAGAAGAAAGGAACAGCAGCAGAGAAGATAATTGCAAGTATAGAATTACATTAAGGACTGAACTGCTTCTAATAACAATGATGATGACAAGCCTACAAATTAAAGGGAGTAGGAAGGGGGATTGCATTTAGGAAGCAGTGCTGTTAACATACTACACAGGAGATAGCAGTTAGCTGGCACTATCTCTCTACTTTATCCCTGTATGGCTCCACTGGTGCTGGACCTTGAATGTTCAGCCAACTGAACGCAGACTCACGGTGCTCTCTGTCAAACAGGATACAATTCCACCAACATACAAAGTGAAGAAAACAGCACAGAGGCATTTGATTAAGTCTGCAGGGTTGATTTGGCAAATGCAGCTTTTTCACAGCTACGTAGAAGAGGCTATGAAAAAGCTATGTGGTAGCGAAAAAATTGTTGCCATGCATTTCACCTGTGCCGATTAAACCCTGCAGACTGAATCAAGTGCCTCCATGCTGTTTTTTCACTTTGTATAACTGTGTACATACTATAGTAGTAACACTAGTATTTATACAAAGGTAAGTGATCCATAACTTTATGGGTGGTAGGAGATGAGAGGGAAATTTTGATTTAGCTATCATTTTCTGTGGGCATCCTATATATATAAGGCAGAACAATTCATAGAATGCAGATACATGGCCTAGACTCCCTTTCATTCTCTCTCTGCCCCCCCCCCTCTCTCTCTCTCTCTCTCTCTGTTTGTATGGAATAAAATAATCCCCACTCCTACTTCCTGATTTCATCTTAAGACAGACTAATACAATAATACAGGAATTTAGGTGCACTATTGTGGTAGATGCAAACAATGACATACGGCTAACCCTCAAAACTGATGTTAAAATTGAGACATTAGCCAGTATATCCTTATATGAAGGACATACCTGAGCCTGCACACCAATGCCAAGGTTTATCAAGTGGCACGGGACCTAACACTAAGCCTACCTGTGCCATATGGGCAAAACCAGGGGCCAGCGGGCAATTACAGCAGCATTAGGTCCGACTCTGTGAGACTGGCAAGATATCAGCCAACTTGGGTGGGGATTATAATCTGCCCTCCTCCCATTGTATGTGTGAGGAGGGCAGATTATAATCCCCACCCATTGTATGTGTGCCCAGCCACACTGGAGGTAACCTGGGAGCAGGCTGTGAGTCAGACCTAATGCTGCTGTAATTGCCCACAGTCCTACCAACACCAATTATTGCCATTTCACACCAGCAGGAGTTTTTCCAGACTTGCCGACTGTATATATAACTTCTTATGTTTGCCTGTACCCTTATGACCAGATGAAGAAGAGACATACCCTTTGAAATGTGTTGTCTAACATACAAATAAAGTTTCATATTATTAACTCTCTGGGACTTATCTCTATAATTTTGTGTATCGCCGGCTGGAGCCAAGGAAGTATTCACTCTGTCTCCTTTATTCTGTTGCCTTAGCAAAGAATCTTCTATACTAAATAGATTTTTGTATATGTATTATCCAGACCACTCTACTGTAGGAAGACCTGTAGAATACAGCTTTTGAGTACACAAGAATCTCAGTATTTTACATTTAAAAATTCTTGAAAAGTATTACTCTAAACAAGTGCTGGAGCCAACTGGAGTTTGTAGGATGCTATAGACAAAAAAGCAACATGACTTGTTGCTCCTGTGATCAATGAGCAATTAATAGAAATTATTAAAACTTAAAGGGGTACTCCGCCCCTAGACATCTTATCCCCTATCCAAAAGATAGGGGATAAGATGTCAGATCGACGGGGTCCCGCTGCTGAGGACCCCGGGGATCGCTGCTGCAGCACCCCGCTATCATTACTGCGCAGAGCGAGATCGCTCTGCACGTAATGACGGGCAATACAGGGGCCGGAGCATCGTTACGTCACGGCTCCGCCCCTCGTGACATCATGGCCCACCCCCGTCAATACAAGTCTATGGGAAGGGGGCATGGCGGCCGTCACACCCCCTGCCATAGACTTGCATTAAGAGGACGGGCCATGATGTCATGAGGGGCGGAGCCATGACGTCACGCTGCTCCGGTCCCTGTATCGCCTGTCATTACGCACAGAGCAAACTCGCTCTGTGTAGTAATGATGGCGGGGTGCCGCAGCGGCGATCCTCGGGGCTCCCCAGCAGTGGGACCGCGGCGATCTGACATCTTATCCCCTATGCTTTGGATAGGGGATAAGATGCCAGGGGCGGAGTACCCCTTTAAATGGGCACTGTCAGATCCAAAAACTTTTGTTACTGATGAAAATTCAAGGCATTTTGTATAATGGTTGTTTAACATTTTTTAAACCACTAGTGGCCCCTTTACCTACTGGGACACTTACTAGTCCTGCAGCTGTCCATGAGTCATGGGACTGGGACTATGCCTTTTCATAGCTTCCATGAACCCACTTCTGCTAAATGCAAGAGGTCTAAAATGGATTCATGAAGTTTAGCAAATAATGAGGTTTGTATTTAAAGTTGAGCAAGTGCCAAGAACCTACATTACCAATTCTATTTGCATAGCCTATTATTCATAGACTAAATTTGTGCTATGCAAATATTGTGCAACGTACAATGAAAGGTGTATTAAAGGGGTACTCCACCCCTAGATGTCACGGCCCCGGCCCCTCGTGCTGTCATGTCTCGCCCCCTCAATATAAGTCTATGGTAGTGGGTGTGGTGACCGTCACGCCCCTCCCCCCTTAGACATAAGGAGCATAACGTCAGGTGGGGCCTGAGCCGTGACATCAATGTGCTCCAGCCCCTGTATCACACTGTCATGCACAGAGATTTTCCTCTATGCTGTGATGACGGCGGGGTGCTGGTACTAAGAACGCGGGGGTCCCAAGCGGCAGGACCCCCGCAATCAGACATTGTATTCCTTATCCTTTGGATAGGGGATAAGATGTCTAGGGGCAGAGTACTCCTTTAAGCAAATAGTATTAATGCCCTTGATTTTTATTTGGCACTTGCTATATCTGTTAGTTTCTGGCCACTTTGTTTTATAATTGTATAACCAAATTAGGAATTCCCTACACATATTCCATCCTTTGAACTTGATACACTTTCAACCTTTATTTTCCCTTCAAGAGAACGCCTGTGATTGAATTTAGTCGTGAATATCTCGATGTGTGTTTTACTTAAAAACTGCTTAGCAAATACATAACATTGCTGTAAGCAAGAATTCATGTGAGTAGAATTAAAGATAATTAAAAAGGATGTTTTAAAACCTTCATGTTGAAAAGGAAAGTTTTCCCAGCTATTTTGTTGGTTAAGTGGTTAGACCACACAATTAATTTTTATCACTTCTGTAATGTAGCTCTATAAAAATAATACATTATCTCTGGGGGGGCTTTGCATGGAGCCTTATACAAAACTAAAGTATTAACATAATTAAAAAAGCCTAGTAAAGTGGTCAGCATTTATTTGCCTAATATAACATCATTAGATATTTGTGGATGTGATATTTTGTGCAAAATGAAGTATGAATTATTTAGAAAAAGCAAGTATTAATTTATTGAATTAATGCCTTGTGCATTTGGGTAAAAGATAACTATATTGTCATTTAAGTAAAGTCACCAGCATTTAACATTTAGTAAGATGCCTCGTAAATGAAGAACTCCTTGCTGTTTACCAGCAAGTGAAATGACATCATTATAGTGACATTATAAATCGTATTATCGCAGGGTCAGTGTTTTATGTAATGCTATGAAACCACTCACTTGCCTGGTATTAATGCATGTTCTTTCCTCTAAGTGCTGAGACTTACCCATAAAAAGCGGCTTAAATGTCACCTTTTTGTAATATATTAAGAACTTTTTGGGATTTATGGGAATTTGAAATATAAATCTGCTATTCTGTAGGAGTTTGAAGAAGTGTATAATTTATATGTTAATTAAAGATTTAATTAGTTTCTGTGGGTTTTTTGATGGCACACATTCTACATTCTGTGTCTATTGTCCACTGCTCACAAAAGGAGTGAACCATCCTACATGGATAGCTATCCTATCTATTTCTAGGGTTAGTATATGACAAGTAGTAGATATGGAGAACAAAGATGTTTGCAGGAATCATATCTGCCTTTGACATATTCATTGTCGGTCACATTGATATAATTTTAGTTCCTTCTGTCACAAAGACCTTGACATGGGATTTCAATTATCAACTGTCAAGTACAGAAGTCATTAAGTTAAAGTCATTGTCCTATCGGGACAAACCAAGTCCTTATTTCCTATAACATGAACTTCATAGACATGATTGGACTGGTCTATAAAAGGTTCCTGCTCTAGATTAAGAATTTACCCTATTTGGTAATGACTCTGGAGACCACCACTTGCCTCTATGATTTATTTTTATGGCTTGGTCTACAAATAACATATAATTGGTCTTATAGATGATTTGCCATGTATGTGCTACCTGAAAAATGCAATATAATAAAAAATAATGGCTATAATGGCTGTGCACTTCTTCTTTACAGGCATTTCCTGTGTGAGTTGTAGTGAAAGGTCCCCCGCTAAGGACCCAGTGAGAAAGCCAGTGAGAGACTGGTGAAACGTTGTCTTTGCACATGCTGGAATAAAAAAACACCTTTTGCATATTTGTGGAGTGCTGCATCATCTTTACTTCTCTTGACTGAGGAACCAGTGGACCGAGGTTCCAGGTATGCGGACACCCCATTTTCATTTTTTTCTCCTACTTTGGACGACTGTCTTTATCTATTTGCTGCTATCTATATATATATAGATATATATATATATATATATATATATATATATCAATGAAGAAAATCTGCAGCACTACTTATCCAATACAGCAGCGGGTGCCAGCGCCCCAGACCCGATCAAAGTCCATGTAATATAAATGTAGAAAAAGCGCAGCACTCCTCAATAACGTGAAAAAAAGTGGTGATTTATTGGCTCACATAGCAGCAACGTTTCTGTCCTACCATAGGACCATTTTCAAGCTTAGTGACACAACTCAAGTAGGGGGTATATATACCCAAACATATGTGTACAATCAACATCATGATCAATATAAACAATTAACAAAATAAAGTGCATAAGTGCAAAAATTGCATTGCATTATAGGCAGTGTAAACAGTATCAAAAGTGTACATTCATATTATATAGTGCATTACATAAAATGTGCAGTAGATTAAAAACATGCTTGAAAATCTCATAATACATATAATTGTCTATTAATAACTGCAGCTGATAACAATATTAACTAATGTATACTAGTATAGTAGTAAGTGGAGATACCTGTGAGATGCTCCTGAGCGTAACAGTATGGCGCCCGCAGCATGGGACGCCGTTCTCGGCGTCTACTATTGCGAGCGACCAAGTTCCGGTCAGGTGAACATGTCACATGACTAACAGCAATCACGTGATGCTGTAGTCATGGAGCCCACAGACGCCAGGACTTGCGCCCGTGAGAAGCATATGAATCAGATGGAGAATGGTCTAGTGTGTGAACAGTGCCCGAGGGATGGCACACAATCAATCCCAATGTATAAAGTAATAAGATATTGCACAGAATAGGAGAAATGAAATGAAGTACAAATGGAAATAAAATAAATACAAATAAAACCATAATGATAAACGAAAATGTATATAAGAAATAAAAAATAAAAAAATAAAAAAATAATAATAATAAAAAATAAAATAAAAATAATAATTACAAATAAAATAAAATGATAAATAAATCAAAAGATATTGATACACAAAGCCAGTATAATTCTTTATTATTAATGTTCTCTCCCTTGGGCTAGGGAAGGAGGATAAAGGCCATCTACTAGAGACCCTCCCTGGTTTGTAGGGCAACCCCGGATGTGTCCAGGAACCGGGTCACCGCCCGAGGATGCCAAAGGTTCATCCAACGAACGCGAGGTTCTGTTAGGAATCCCCGGTTCGCTAGAGTTCCCACTACAGCCAATTTTGGGAGTGTGCTAATATTTAGATAGCACCATAGACTCATGCATATATA
Organism: Hyla sarda; assembly: GCF_029499605.1. NCBI lineage: Eukaryota > Metazoa > Chordata > Amphibia > Anura > Hylidae > Hyla > Hyla sarda. Next base: position 357,638,684 of record NC_079190.1, on the reverse strand, counting down.
ATAATATTTTAGGCCAACCTCCAGATGTCAAAATAATGAAAATAAATGATAAATTAAAATATACAAATAAAATGATAATAAATAATAATTATTAAAAGTATAATAATAAAAAAATGAAAGAACTAAATACAAAGATAAACAAAATAGAAAAAGGATAGTTGAAACCAAAAGAGCTTGTGGTTAGTACATCTGGATTTATTGAGTACCCACTCTGGGTCCCTTCCCTCACTGTTGACCATATCACCATCTATATATACATCAATATACTTATAAAGACATGAAAATATTAAATAAAAATTATATGAGCAGTCGCACAGGTGTCTTCCACTTTGAGGTTCTGTAAACTGAAAAAAATAATAAGAAAAGAGGAAAAGAAAAAGAAAATTAGTGAAAATCAATGATAACAATACATAACAATAATCATATCCATATTCATAATAATGCAGATCTAAATTGTGTCAAAGAAGTCCCAGCTGAAGTTGTATAATTTTATCAACAGATGTAATAGTTGAAGATTGTCAAGAGGTATGAATAGAGTAAAAGGAAATATGTTCACCATTCTTATTATATTATATTGAAGTCGACATTAAGACCAGTAGGACGGAGTGTGTTCAACTGATGAATCCACCAGAATTCCCTCTGTTTTAACCTTGCCAACCTATCACCACCCCTATTGGGCTTGGGAACAGATTCTAGTGCCATACATTTTAAATCCTTGTCAGTGTGTCCTACTTCAGTGTAATGCTTTGAAACAGGAAGATCTATCCTGTGCTTACGGATGCTGTATCTATGGTTGTTGATGCGCACCTTGAGACTGCACGTGGTTTGACCCACATAAAGCAGTCCACATGGGCACACCAACACATAGACCACCCAACCGGAGTCGCACGTCAGGAACTGTCTCAACCGGTATTTTTTCTGTGTTGTGGGGTGAGTAAACTCATTGCCCTTCAACATTGAGGGACAGTTGATACACATAAGGCAAGGAAAGGATCCTTTTCTTTGGGATCCTAAGAAAGTTTGATGACTAACTTTCTGTGAAGGAACCTCTGTTTTTACTAGTTTGTCTCTTAGGTTATATGATCGTCTATACGACATCAGAGGGTTCGCTCTGAACTCACTGATGTTTTTAAAGCTATCTCGCATAATAGGCCAGTGTTTATTCAAAATATTAGAGATATGGTTACTATGTGCAGAATAAATAGAAATAAAAGGAATCCTAGTATGTTTAGCTCTAGTCTTGGGTTTCAAAATAGATTCTCTATCTAGCGCTAGTACCTCCTCTTTATGTGCATTAATGATATCATTAGGATAACCCCTTTGTTGGAAATTTCTAGACATAACATTTAGTGTTTCCATTAACTTGGAACTGTCATCCACGATCCTCCTTGCTCTCAGCATCTGGCTGTAGGGCAAGGAGTTAACCATTTTTCGTGGATGACAACTCCGGAAATGGAGCAGAGTATTTTTATCTGTAGGTTTGGAATATAGTGTAGTATTTAGATGTTGTCCCATTTTGCAAACCATCACATCAAGAAAGCTCACTTCTTGTTTGGAATAAGTCATAGTAAATTTGATTTTGTCCTCCATATTGTTTAAGAACTCATGAAAAGTATGTAGCTCTTCCTCGGAACCACTCCACAGGAGGAAGACGTCATCAATGTAACGCCACCACCCCAGACAATGTCTGAAGTGGCGGCACACATAGACGACGTCCTCCTCCAATGAACCAACATATAGATTTGCATACATTGGCGCAACATTCGTCCCCATAGCGGTCCCAACTAACTGTAAATAATATTTGTCATCAAAAATAAAGTAATTGTTAGTCAAGATTAATTTTAATAAATCTAACATAAAATGTTGGGCCGCTATGGGGAAGTCTGTTGTCGCCAATTTCTTTTGAACTGCAGCAATCTCTTTACTATGATCAATGGATGTATAGAGACTGGAAATGTCAAATGAGACCAGGATTGTATCTGCAGGTATATTGGTATTGTGTATTTTACTTAGAAAATCATTAGTGTCACGTATATACGACTGGGCCCTAAAGACCAATGGTCGTAGAACTCTGTCCAAAAAAATTGAGGCATGACTCAGTACCGCCTCCCTACCCGAAACGATCGGGCGGCCAGGTGGATTAGACAGTGATTTGTGAACCTTTGGCAGGATATACAGTGATGGTGTTTTGGGATATTGTATTAAAAGGAATTCCTTGAGTGGCCCATCAATAATACCTGCTGCCAACGATTCACAAACAAGACTAGAGAAACGTTTCTGTATATCAGGACATGGATCTCTATCCAACAATTGATATGTATCGGTGTCCATGAGTTCACAAATCCTAAGGTTCACAAATCACTGTCTAATCCACCTGGCCGCCCGATCGTTTCGGGTAGGGAGGCGGTACTGAGTCATGCCTCAATTTTTTTGGACAGTTTTCTACGACCGTTGGTCTTTAGGGTCCATACGTATATACGTGACACTAATGATTTTCTAAGTAAAATACACAATACCAATATACCTGCAGATACAATCCTGGTCTCATTTGACATTTCCAGTCTCTATACATCCATTGATCATAGTAAAGGGATTGCTGCAGTTCAAAAGAAATTGGCGACAACAGACTTCCCCATAGCGGCCCAACATTTTATGTTAGATTTATTAAAATTAATCTTGACTAACAATTACTTTATTTTTGATGACAAATATTATTTACAGTTAGTTGGGACCGCTATGGGGACGAATGTTGCGCCAATGTATGCAAATCTATATGTTGGTTCATTGGAGGAGGACGTCGTCTATGTGTGCCGCCACTTCAGACATTGTCTGGGGTGGTGGGGTTACATTGACGACGTCTTCCTCCTGTGGAGTGGTTCCGGGGAAGAGCTACATACTTTTCATGAGTTCTTAAACAATATGGAGGACAAAATCAAATTTACTATGACTTATTCCAAACAAGAAGTGAGCTTTCTTGATGTGATGGTTTGCAAAATGGGACAACATCTAAATACTACACTATATTCCAAACCTACAGATAAAAATACTCTGCTCCATTTCCGGAGTTGTCATCCGCGAAAAATGGTTAACTCCTTGCCCTACAGCCAGATGCTGAGAGCAAGGAGGATCGTGGATGACAGTTCCAAGTTAATGGAAACACTAAATGTTATGTCTAGAAATTTTCAACAAAGGGGTTATCCTAATGATATCATTAATGCACATAAAGAGGAGGTACTAGCGCTAGGTAGAGAATCTATTTTGAAACCCAAGACTAGAGCTAAACATACTAGGATTCCTTTTATTTCTACTTATTCTGCACATAGTAACCATATCTCTAATATTTTGAATAAACACTGGCCTATTATGCGAGATAGCTTTAAAAACATCAGTGAGTTCAGAGCGAACCCTCTGATGTCGTATAGACGATCATATAACCTAAGAGACAAACTAGTAAAAACAGAGGTTCCTTCACAGAAAGTTAGTCATCAAACTTTCTTAGGATCCCAAAGAAAAGGATCCTTTCCTTGCCTTACGTGTATCAACTGTCCCTCAATGTTGAAGGGCAATGAGTTTACCCACCCCACAACACAGAAAAAATACCGGTTGAGACAGTTCCTGACGTGCGACTCCGGTTGGGTGGTCTATGTGTTGGTGTGCCCATGTGGACTGCTTTATGTGGGTCAAACCACGTGCAGTCTCAAGGTGCGCATCAACAACCATAGATACAGCATCCGTAAGCACAGGATGGATATTCCTGTTTCAAAGCATTACACTGAAGTAGGACACACTGACAAGGATTTAAAATTTATGGCACTAGAATCTGTTCCCAAGCCCAATAGGGGTGGTGATAGGTTGGCAAGGTTAAAACAGAGGGAATTCTGGTGGATTCATCAGTTGAACACACTCCGTCCTACTGGTCTTAATGTCGACTTCAATATAATATAATAAGAATGGTGAACATATTTCCTTTTACTCTATTCATACCTCTTGACAATCTTCAACTATTACATCTGTTGATAAAATTATACAACTTCAGCTGGGACTTCTTTGACACAATTTAGATCTGCATTATTATGAATATGGATATGATTATTGTTATGTATTGTTATCATTGATTTTCACTAATTTTCTTTTTCTTTTCCTCTTTTCTTATTATTTTTTTCAGTTTACAGAACCTCAAAGTGGAAGACACCTGTGCGACTGCTCATATAATTTTTATTTAATATTTTCATGTCTTTATAAGTATATTGATGTATATATAGATGGTGATATGGTCAACAGTGAGGGAAGGGACCCAGAGTGGGTACTCAATAAATCCAGATGTACTAACCACAAGCTCTTTTGGTTTCAACTATCCTTTTTCTATTGTGTTTATCTTTGTATTTAGTTCTTTCATTTTTTTATTATTATACTTTTAATAATTATTATTTATTATCATTTTATTTGTATATTTTAATTTATCATTTATTTTCATTATTTTGACATCTGGAGGTTGGCCTAAAATATTATTATATATGCATGAGTCTATGGTGCTATCTAAATATTAGCACACTCCCAAAATTGGCTGTAGTGGGAACTCTAGCGAACCGGGGATTCCTAACAGAACCTCGCGTTCGTTGGATGAACCTTTGGCATCCTCGGGCGGTGACCCGGTTCCTGGACACATCCGGGGTTGCCCTACAAACCAGGGAGGGTCTCTAGTAGATGGCCTTTATCCTCCTTCCCTAGCCCAAGGGAGAGAACATTAATAATAAAGAATTACACTGGTTTTGTGTACCAATATCTTTTGATTTATTTATCATTTTATTTTATTTGTAATTATTATTTTTATTTTATTTTTTATTATTATTATTATTTTTTTATTTTTTTATTTTTTAATTTTTTATTTCTTATATACATTTTCGTTTATCATTATGGTTTTATTTGTATTTATTTTATTTCCATTTGTACTTCATTTCATTTCTCCTATTCTGTGCAATATCTTATTACTTTATACATTGGGATTGATTGTGTGCCATCCCTCGGGCGCTGTTCACACACTAGACCATTCTCCATCTGATTCATATGCTTCTCACGGGCGCAAGTCCTGGTGTCTGTGGGCTCCATGACTACAGCATCACGTGATTGCTGTTAGTCATGTGACATGTTCACCTGACCGGAACTCGGTCGCTCGCAATAGTAGACGCCGAGAACGGCGTCCCATGCTGCGGGCGCCATACTGTTACGCTCAGGAGCATCTCACAGGTATCTCCACTTACTACTATACTAGTATACATTATTTAATATTGTTATCAGCTGCAGTTATTAATAGACAATTATATGTATTATGAGATTTTCAAGCATGTTTTTAATCTACCGCACATTTTATGTAATGCACTTTATATAATATGAATGTACACTTTTGATACTGTTTACACTGCCTATAATGCAATGCAATTTTTGCACTTATGCACTTTATTTTGTTAATTGTTTATATTGATCATGATGTTGATTGTACACATATGTTTGGGTATATATACCCCCTACTTGAGTTGTGTCACTAAGCTTGAAAATGGTCCTATGGTAGGACAGAAACGTTGCTGCTATGTGAGCCAATAAATCACCACTTTTTTTCACGTTATTGAGGAGTGCTGCGCTTTTTCTACATTTATATATATATATATATATATATATATATATATCTATATATATATATATATATATATATATATTATTTTTTTTTTTTATCAAATGGTGCCAGAAAGTTAAACAGTTTTGTGAATTACTTCTATAAAAAAAAAAAAATCCTAATCCTTCCAGTACTTATTAGCGGCTGTACAGAGGAAATTATTTTCTTTTTGCACTTCTTTTTTGTAACGACCACAGTGCTCTCTCCTGACACCTCTGTCCATGTCAGGAACTGTCCAGAGCAGGAGAAAATCCCCATACTAAACATATGCTGCTCTGGACAGTTCCTAAAATGGACAGAGGTGTCAGCAGAGAACTCTGTGGTTTTGCAGAAAATAAATCCAAAAAGAAAATAATTTCCTCTGTAGTATACAGCCCTTAATAAGCACTGGAAGAATTAAGATTTTTTAATAGAAGTAATTTACAAATCTGATTAACTTTCTTCCGCCAGTTAATAATTTTTTTTTATAATTTCCACCAGAGTACCCCTTTAACCCCTTAAGGACCCAGCCCATTTTCCCCTGACTGGGCATTTTTTGCACATCTGACCACTGTTACTTTAAGCATTAAAGGGGTATTCCAGGCAAAAACTTTTTTTATGTATAAACTGGATCCGGAAAGTTAAACAGATTTGTAAATTACTTCTATAAAAAAATCGTAATCCTTCCAATAGCTCTAAGCTTCTGAAGTTTTCTGTCTAACTGCTCAATGATGATGTCACATCCCGGGAGCTGTGCATGATGGGAAAATATCCCCATAGGAGCTGCACAGCTCCTGGGACGTGAGTCGTCAGAAAGCAGTGAGACAGAAAATGGCAACTCAACTTCAGAAGCTAATAACTATTGGAAGGATTAAAATTTTTTAATAGAAGTAATTTACAAATCTGTTTAACTTTCCGGAGCCAGTTGATATATATAAAAAAAAGTTTTTGCCTGGAGTACCCCTTTAATAACTCTGGGATGCTTTTACTTTTCGTTCTGATTCTGAGATTGTTTTTTCGTGACATATTCTACTTTATGTAAGAGGTTAATTTTTGCCGATACTTGCATCATTTCTTGGGGAAAAATTCAAAAATGTTGTGAAAAATTTGAAAATTTTGCATTTTTTATTTTATTTTGAAAATCTCTGCTTATAAGGAAAATAGACATAACAAATAAATTATATATTGATTCACATAAACAATATGTCTACTTTATGTCTGCATCATAAAGTTGACATGTTTTTACTTTTAGAAGACATCAGAGGGCTTCAAAGTTCAGCAGCAATTTTCCAATTTTTCTCAAAATTTTCAAAATCTGAATTTTTCAGGGACCAGTTCAGTTTTGAAGTAATATTAATATTAGAAATACCCCAAAAGTGACCACAATATAAAAACTGCACCCATCAAAGTATTCAAAACAACATTCAGAAAGTGTTAACCCTTAAGGTGTTTTACAGGAATAGCAGCAAAGTGAAGGAGAAAATTCAAAATCTTCATTTTTTACAATATCATGTGCTTGTAGACCAACTTTTTGAATTTTTACAAGGGATAAAGGGAGAAAAAAGCCCCCAAAAATTTGTAACTCAATATCTCACGAGTAAAGAAATACCTCATATGTGGATGTAAAGTGCTCTATGGGTGCACTAGAGGGCTTAGAAGGGAAGGAACGACAATGGAATTTTGGAGAGTGAGTTTTTCTGAAATGTTTTTTGGGGGACATGTCACATTTAGGAAGCCCCTATGGTGCCAGAACAGAAAAAAAAAATCCACATGGGATACTTTTTTTTTTTTTAGAAACTACACCTCTCAAGTAACGTAACAAGGGGTATAGTGAGCATTAACACCCCACAGGTGTTTGATGACTTTTCATTAAAGTCGGATTTGTAAATGATTTTTTTCACAAAAAATGCTGGTTTCCCCCCCAAATTAATTTTTTTTACAAGGGGCAATGGGAGAAATGTACCCCCAAAATTTGTAACCCCATCTCTTCTGAGTATGGAAATACCCCGTGTGTGGATGTCAAGTGCACTGCGGGCACACTGGAAAGAAATAACTCACTTGGAGTGAAGATCCCTCAGCACTTCCAGACACATCAGTATATAAAAAACACAAGCATTTATTTTGTATTCTTAACCCGTTAACGACGAAGGACGTATATGTACATCCTCCGCTGGCTCCCATGATATGCCGTGCGGTCACGCGGTGTCCCCGCGTCATATCGGGTCGGTCCCAGCGGCTATCAATGGCCGGGACCCGCGGCTAATACAGGACATCACCGATCACGGTGATGCCCTGTATTAACCCTTTAGACGCGGCGATGAAAGCTGACCGCTGCGTCTGAAATGAAAGTGAAAGTAACCCGGCTGCTCAGCCGGGCTGTTCGGGAACGCCGCGGTGAAATCACGGCATCCCGAACAGCTTACTGAACACCGGGAGGGACCTTACCTGCCTCCTTGGTGTCCGATCGACGAATGACTGCTCCGTGCCTGAGATCCAGGCAGGAGCAGTCAAGTGCCAATAACACTGATCACAGGCCAGTGATCAGCATAAGAGATCAGTGTGTGCAGTGTTATAGGTCCCTATGGTAGCTATCATACTTCCCTAATAAAAGTTTGAATCACCCCACTTTTCCCATAAGAATAAAATAAAAATGTAAATAAAAATAAACATATGTGGTATTGCCGCATGCGTAAATGTCCGAACTATAACAATATATTGTTAATTAAACCGCACGGTCAATGGCGTACACGTAAAAAAATTCCAAGGTCCAAAAAATTTTTATTAATTATTATAAATAAAAAAATATTTTTGGTCACTTTTTCTACCATTAAAAATTGACTAAAAAGTAATCAAAAAGTTTGATCAAAACAAAAATGGTACTGATAAAAACTTTCAATCACGGCGCAAAAAATGAGTCCTCATACCGTCCTGTACGTGGAAAAATAAAAAAGTTATAGGGGTCAAAAGAGGACATTTTTAAACGTATACATTTTCCTGAATGTAGTTATGATTTTTTTCCGAAGTACGACAATATCCAACCTATAAAAGTAGGGTATCATTTTAACCGTATGGACCTACAGAATAATTATAAGGTGTAATTTTTACAGAAATATGCACTGCATAGAAAAGGAAGCCCCCAAAAGTTACAAAATGACTAATGTCACTGCAAAGTAGAATTGGTGACACAAAAAATAAGCCATAATATGGATTTTTAGGTGGAAAATTGAAAGGGTTATGATTTTTAAAAGGTAAGGAGGAAAAAGCGAAAGTGCAAAAACTGTAAAACCCTGCGTCCTTAAGGGGTTAAAAAACATCAGGGTAGCAAATCATTTTAAAAACATGGACCAACGCGTTTCGGCTGTGTAGCCTTTCTCAAGGTCTGCTCAAGACAAATATATTATGCCGAATAAATACACAAATGCATACAAAGATCTCAGACTTGCAGCAGAAAACTCGCTGTAAACCCCCGCCCACCATGTACATTCACATGGGGGGGGGGGGGGGGGGGGGGGGCAAACCTCCAAATTTTGCAAAACTACAACTACCAGCATGCACTGACAGACCATACATGCTGGGAGTTGTAGTTATGCAGCAGCCAGAGGCACATTGGTTGTGCAACACTAAGGGGGACATTTATCAATGTTTGCTTATGTATTCCTCTTTTTTAATTATTTTTTCTTAAAAATTTTTTTGCTTATGTGTCACTTTTCAACTGCTTTCCGCCCGTTGATAAATTTATTTCATGTAAGCAATTTTTCTTTTTTTGCTTTGGTAGTGGCTTTTTCTGCTCCATGTCTGAGCTGGAGTAAATTTAGTAGTTTTTTTCATGTAATGCAACTTTTTTGCGACTTTCGCTCTTGATAAATCTCTGACCACTGCAAGTCAAAAATCGCTTTTTGCTTTGGTAAGCAAGATTTTTATTTTTTGCTTAGGACACTGCACAATCAAAAAGTCGCAGAAAAAAGAGAGTAGTCACAAGTGCAACTTTTTTGCGACAATTTTAAGCAAAAAAGCCTACTAAATGCTTTGATAAATGTCCCCCTAAGAGTTTGTTACTTAACTCAAAGTTTTGCAACCAGTGTGCCTCCAGCTCCAGTGTCCAACTCCCAGCATGTGCAGTCTCTCAGTGCAGTATTTTTGGTAAAGCTGGAGGCACACCGGTTGCAAAACACTGAGTTAGGATAAAAACTCTGTTTAACAACCAATGTTTCTCCAGCTGTTGCAAAACTGCAACATTCAGCATGCATTGATAGTCATAGGGCATCCTGAGAGTTGTAGTTTTGCAACAGCTGGATGTGATAAGGATGACCCTTATGATTTTGATTACTGATCAATATATATATATATATATATATATATATATATATATAAATATATATATATATATATATATATATATATATATATATATATGCTAATTTGCTGCAGAAAAACATTATTTTTCTTATGAGACATAAATGCTTGCTATTTGCTTGTGACCAAGAAGATGATAACCTTGGGACGAGGCCAAAGGACACAAGATAAGAAGAGGTTGAAAGTTGGAGACAAAATATTTGAATAAATATAGACTGTGAAAAAGGACAGATATATCTGTAATTTTCTGGTAGAATAGGGGGATGGCAACATAAGTGAACTATGGCCAAGAAAGAAATGAATGCTTAAAATATGCTAATATATACAGAGGCAATACCCAAATAATCAATCAAAATATAACATGCTGAATCTAAAAACCAATGTACTTCCGTATAATAAACAGAACTCACAGAACTCTTTGGGACCACTCCATAGTTTCCTGCTGAGAAGGAGTTCCACACCAACTTTTTGTCTGGTGTTTATTTCTTGTGTCGACACTCAGCAGTATACAGTAGCAGTCACGCACATTTTAAGGCCTAAACAGCAGCCAGCCTTGACAGAGGCACACTGCTAGAACTCCCAGCATGCCCTTTGGTAGTCTGTGCATGCTGGGAGTTGTACTTATGCTGGATGCACACTTTTTCATATAAAAAAATGTGCCTCCAGATGTTGCATAACTACAACCTCCAGCATGCACAGACTACCAAAGGGCATGCTGGGAGTTGTAGTTGGAACTCCAGCTGTTGCAAAACTACAACTCCCAGCATGCCCTTTGGCTGTGCATTCTCAGATTTGTTGCTAAGCAATAGCAGGAGGTGAACAGGCCTCACCTCCTGCTGTATCCGGCTGCTGGGACCGCTGCTGCCACTGCTCCTGCCGCAAGGACCGCCGCCACCACTCCTGAGGGGACCCCCGCTGGGCAAGGGAGACGTAAGAGACCCCCACCGGCCCCGATCCCTGCCCCGGTCGCTGACCTGATCACAGCTCAGCAGGGCGGTGATTGGTCAGTCGTTCCGACCGATCAATCACGTGATCATGAGGTGGCACCCGTGCCACCTCACTTCTGCTGGCTAAGGGTGAATGGAACTGTCTCGGACAGCCCCATTCACCCTTTTTTTGCGGAGAACCGATTGACCCAGAATTGCCGCAAACGATGGTCTGAATTGACGGTTGGCACGGGGGGCTTGCTGAATGATATGACCTGGCTCCTTAAGGGGTTAAAGAATGGAAGGTAATGCAATTTTCCAATTATTTTGTGTCACTTGCCATTTTCAACATTTCTGCTTGTATTTATTCAAGAGGGACTGACATTGTAACCACTCATGTCTATCATATGACTAGAACAGAATATTTTCATCTAAAGTAAATAATATTGAATTAAAGTAGGAAAGGATCATGAAAACTTTGAAGTATAATAAAAAAGTAAAATTGTATAACTTTTTATGATACAATGAATGAGCTTTTTTTTTTTTTGTGGCAACAGTAATTTCTTAGAGATAAGAGCTTTTCTTGGGCTATAAACATAAACTTACATGTAGTCTTAGTGCTCTTTATTGCTCTCTTTTGTTATTGTGATCCCAAAGGCTGCAATGTTAATTTGCCTTAGAATGTTCATTGTAACTTAAAAATTTGGAGAGAGGTCACATTTATATAGAAAACTAGTAGTTTGTTGCAAGACTGTCATCGACTGTAGTTTTGTGGGTTAAATGTGGTTTGTAAGTGGAAAATATGCTCAACTCTTTCATATATTTTTCATATATTATAATCACCCTTAAGGTGTCATATGATTGTGAGGTTTTTATGACATTATTTTGTACTTTGATGTATGTAACACTGTGTGTTATTGTATACAACATTATGTAAATGAATGATGTGATCTGTACTCATGAGTATTTAAATACTACACTTGTGCACTTGTCATAGCTTGAAAATGGCTGTGTGAGACAGCTGAAATGTAGCTTGTAACACAAGATAAATAAAGCCACACAAAAATTAATCTGTGTGGGATCAGTAAACTTTTCCAATGAGCCCTAAAAGTAGGAAAGGACTCACTGGATGGATTGGTGTTGAAAACCGAAAGTCCCAACACTCACAAGCGTGATCTCCTTACGGAGGACTGGATGTAGATACAATGTGGACTGCGGCTTATCCCGCCCAGGGGTCAGCGTGGGAAATGCAGAGAAGCGATGTTCACACCGAACCGGTGTGAGCAAGAGATAGGAATATTTCTCAGCGCTTCCACAGACCAAGGTAGGTTTAAAACTCGTTTATTAAACACATGTGACGCGATTCAAGGACGTTCCGTCCTTTTCTTCAGACATGTTAAACATAAGTAAAAGCAAGGTATTTATACTCTCATTCGGTAAAAACCGGGAATAGGAACGGAAGTGACCTCATAGTAAATTTACATGACGTCACTACCTAAGAAAAAAAAATATAACAAAATATATAATAAAAAATATAATGATGACAAAAATAATTAATATTGATGATAAAACAATAAATGCCACTCCGAACTAATTATTGGGTTGTTTTTTCTATAATTTCATTCAAACCTCTCGGCCATAACGTATTAAGTGAATAAATCCAGAATGATTCTCTGTTAATCAGCTTCTGAAAGTGGTCAGTGTGTTCCAAGGGGATACTTTCCAAAAGACAAAGTTTCAGGCACCTATGGTCACTATAGTGTAGAGCCATAGTGTGTCTTGACACACTGTGGAGGGCAAAATTACTTTTAATATTATGCCTATGTTTATTTATGCGGGCACGTACAGTTTGTACCGTACGGCCCACATACTGTAGCCCACATTCACATGTGAGAAGATAAATGACAAAAGAATCAGAGCAATCCAATTTTTCTTTCAGAGTGACAGTTTCACCCGTGGAAAAGGACGTTATGGAAACGCATGGTGGGGATGGAATCCATTCACAGCACATGCAGCGTTTTTTACCGCAACGAAAAGTGCCGATAGTGGTAAGTTTACTAGAACCCTGTTTATTCGTTTTATTTTTTAATTTGCTGGGGGCTAGATGGTTTTTTATAAGTTTTTTATAAGTTAAAAGGGGACGTTTGGGAACAATTGTTTTTAAAATAGGGTCCATCATAACTATTGGCCAATGTTTATTTAGTATACACCTTATTTTATTTGTGCCATTATTAAAAGTGGTAATAAAATTTAGTTTCGATATATTATTTTCTTTTATTATTTTCTTTTTGTTTCTCAGTATATTTCATTAAATCTGTCTGTTGTAGTATCTCTACTATTTCTACTTTTTTAGATAGTGATGAACTTTTATGTGACATCCAGTCCCAATTTTTGCTTGATTCCATTAAGTTTATTTTAAATCACAACATTTTTTCTTTTAATAATGTTGTATATCGCCAGATAAGGGGCTGTGCGATGGGGACACGCTTTGCACCAAGTTATGCAAACCTTTACATGGGTTTGTTCGAGCGTGTGTCCATCACACAATCCCCCTGGTATTTTAATGGGAATATTTTATATTTTAGGAGATTCATAGATAATCTGAAAAAATTACCCCCAAAAAATTTTAAATAACGCCTACAAAAAAGTAGAGATACTACAACAGACAGAGTTAATTAAATATACTGAGAAACAAAAAGAAAATAATATATCAAAACTAAATTTTATTACCACTTTTAATAATGACACAAATAAAATAAGGAGTATACTAAATAAACATTGGCCAATAGTTATGATGGACCCTATTTTAAAAACAATTGTTCCCAAACGTCCTCTTTTAACTTTCAGACGGGCTAAAACTTTAAAAAACCATCTAGCCCCAGCAAATAAAAAAATAAAACTAATAAACAGGGTTCTAGTAAACTTACCACTATCGGCACTTTTCGTTGCGGTAAAAAACGCTGCATGTGCTGTGAATGGATTCCATCCCCACCATGCATTTCCATAACGTCCTTTTCCACGGGCGAAACTGTCACTCTGAAAGAAAAATTGGATTGCTCTGATTCTTTTGTCATTTATCTTCTCACATGTGAATGTGGGCTATAGTATGTGAGCCGTACAGTACAAACTGTACGTGCCCGCATAAATAAACATAGGCATAATATTAAAAATAATTTTGCCCTCCACAGTGTGTCAAGACACACTATGGCTCTACACTATAGTGACCATAGGTGCCTGAAACTTTGTCTTTTGGAAAGTATCCCCTTGAAACACATTGACCGCTTTCAGAAGCTGATTAACAGGGAATCATTCTGGATTTATTCACTTAATACGTTATGGCCGAGAGGTTTGAATGAAATTATAGAAAAAACAACCCAATAATTAGTTCGGAGTGGTATTTATTGTTTTATCGTCAATATTAATTATTTTTGTCATCATTATATTTTTTATTATATATTTTGTTATATATTTTTTTTTAGGTAGTGACGTCATTTTATGTAACTTTACTGAGAGGTCACTTCCGTTTCTGTTCGCGGTTTTGACCGAATGAGAGTATAAATACCTTGCTTTTACTTATGTTTAACATGTCTGAAGAAAAGGACGGAACGTCCTTGAAACACATCACATGTGTTTAATAAAAGAGTTTTAAACCTACCTTGGTCTGTGGACAGCGCTGAGAAATATCCCTATCTCTTTCTTACACCGGTCCTGTGTGAACATTGCTTCTTTGTATACTGTAGGGCCTCTAAACCATGCTCCAACAACCTGCACCCAGACAACTATGTTGGTTGTGCTGCTCTCCACCAAAGAGTAAATAAATAAGCAGGTAGGTAGGTAAATAAGTATGTAGCTAGTTAGGTAGGCAACTATGTAAGTAGCTATGTAGACAGAATGGTAGCTAGGTGCATAGGTAAATATGTGGGTAGGTAAGTACCATGGTAAGTAGGTATTTAGCTAGGTAACTAGGTAGGTAGGTAGCTTGGTACGTAAGTAGTTAGGTAGGTAGGTAAATAAGTAGGTAGCTATGTAAGTAGGTAGAAAACTTGCTATGTACATAGGAAGCTAGGTACATAGTTAGATATGTGGGTAGGCAGGTGGTCAGGTAAATAGCGATGTTGGTTAGGTAGCCAAGAAGATAGAAATGTTGGTTAGGTATTGATAGCCAGGTAGGTAGTATTGTTGGTAAGGTATAGGTAGCCAGGTAGGTAGTATTGTTGGTTAAGTAAAAGTAGCCAGGTAAGTAGTATTGTTGGTTAGGTATAGGTAGCCAGGTAGGTAGTATTAAGGAATAGGCATAGGCAGCCAAGTAGGTCGTATTAAAGGGGTTCTCCGGTGCTTAGACATCTTATCCCTATCCAAAGGATAAGGGATAAGATGCCTGATCGTGGGAGTCCCACCGCTGGGGACCCCCGGGATCTTGCATGCAGCACCTCGTTTATAATCAGTCCCCGGAGCGTGTTCACTCCGTGTCTGATTACCAGCGACCACAGGGCCGATGGCGTGTGACATCACGCCTCCTCCCCCGTGTGATGTCACACTCTGCCCCTCAATGCAAGCCTATGGGAGGGGGCGTGATAGCTGTCACAGGTTACAGCCTCGGACTATGACTCCACGTGGTAGAATCTATCCTTTGTCAGTTCCTGAGACTCAAGCCATGCAAAAATATATCCAGGAGAACCTCCAAAAAGGATTTATCCGAAAGTCCTCCTCTCCTGCTGGAGCAGGGTTCTTTGAAGGCAAGAAGTTTGGTTCTCTCTGTCCATATATTGATTATAGAGGTCTCAACATAATCTGTCAAAAATCCTTATCCACTTCCTCTGATCTCAGAACTTTTTAATGGTCTCCGGGAGCCAAGGTTTTCTCTAAGTTGGATTCACGGGGATCTTATAATCTGATTTGAATCTGAGAGGGAGATGAATGGAAAACGGCCTTTAATACCCAAGATGGACATTTTGAGTATCTTGTGACGCCTTTCGGACTTTGCAATGCCCCAGCTGTTTTTCAGTAATTTGTCAGTGATAGCTTCCAAGATCTTCTCTACACCTGTGTTGTCGTGTATCTTGATGACATCTTGATCTTCTCTTCTAACTTAGAGGAGCATCGTTCACATGTTGGTCTGGTTCTTCAGTGCCTCTGGAGGAATCTTCTCTATGCCAAACTGGAGAAATACCTATTTCGAGAAATCTCGTCTCCCGTTTCTCGGTTACATAGTCTCTTATCAAGGCCTGCAGATGGATCCTGAAAAACTGTCCGCCATTCTGCATTGGCCTCGCCCTACTGGCATACGATCTGTCAAGGATGGCTTGAGGTGAGGCATTAAAATGTGAGTGACTGCCGCTATATACTGCTGAGTGCCGGCACAAGGAATACACACCAGACAGAATGTTGGTATCATATCTCCTTCTCAGCATACTTCTTAAAGAGCTGCCCAAGGAGTTCTGTTTAATTACATGGAAGTACATTGTTTTTACATTTGACAAAAAAAAAGGTTTAGTTATGACGTCAAAATCATCATGTTACATTTTGATTGGTTATGTGAGCTGTATCTCTGTATATTAGCATATTTAGCATCCATCTCTTTCTTGGCCAAAGTTCATTTATGCGGCCCTTTCGCTCTCATACTGGAAAGTCCCAGATCTTTGCCCTTCTATACAATCTGTATCTTCCTCAAATGTTTTGTCTTCTGACATCTCATCTTGGGCCTCCTAGCGTCATTCCAAGGTTTCTTAGTTGCAAATAAATAGCAAGCTGGTTTATGGGTTAAGAGTAGTTTAACAAATATCTTTCCCCAGCATCAGCAATGGCATATTAGTATTAATATATATTGATCAGTCATCAGAAACATAAGGGTCATCCTTATCAGGTCTATACAACGCTTTCTGAGATTTGCCAACTATTATCGTCAGTTCCTCCAACATTTCTCTTGCTTGGTCGCTCCGATTGTAGCTCTCACCAGAAAGAACACTAACCCGAAGTCATGGCCTCCTGAGGCTGAAGAGGCCTTCTTTTGCTTAAAGTCTGTGTTTGCTTCTGCTCCCATGCTTTCAAGACCTGATCCGGAGAGACCTTTTGCTTTGGAGGTTGATGCTTCATCCATAGGAGCTGGTGTCATTCTTACCCAGAAAAATTCCAAGGGTAAAACTACAACCTGTGGTTTCTTTTCAAAAACCTTCTCACCTGCTGAGAGGAACTACTCCATCGGAGATCGAGAACTTCTTGCTATTAAATTAGCCTTAGAGGAGTGGCAGCATTTGTTGAAAGGGTCTTCTCATCCAGTCAATATCTACTCTGACCGCAAGAACCTCCTGTACCTACAGTCCGCTCAGCGTCTGAATCCCCCAAGGTGGTCATTGTTCTTTTCCAGATTAAATTTTTTTCATTCACTTCCTTCCAGCTAACAAGAATATCAGAGCGGATGCCCTTTCCAGATCCTCTGATGTTGTGGGTTCGGACTCCACGCCCAGTCATATTATTCCTCCTGACCGTCTGATTTCTGCTGCCCCTGCTGAAGTACCTCTTGGGAAATCCTTTGTACCAGCCAGATTGAGATACAAAGTTCTGAAATGGGGTCTTTCTTCTTTAATGGCAGGTCATCCTGGAGTACGTAAGACCTTACTGTTAATCTCGCTACCAATATTGGTGGCCACATCTGGAACACAATGTCTCTGAATTTGTCCGTTCCTGTCTCACCTGTGCACGTGACAAAACTCCTCGCCAGAAGCCTACGGGACTCTTACAGCCTTTGCACATTCCGGAAACTCCATGATCTCCCTTCGCTATGGATTTTATTACCGATCTTCCACCATCTCATAATAACACGGTCATCTGGGTAGTAGTTGATCGGTTTTCCAAAATGGCTTCCAGGTTCTGGAGCATTGATGTGGCAGCAGGGAGACCATATGGTGTCAAAACTGAAGAGAATAATGGGAATTATTATGTAATTTCTATTAACATTTTGTTGAGTGCCCATTCTGGTGAGCATCAAGCTGGAGGTCCTCCGCCAGGCGAGATACCATCTGTTCCAGCCTCTGCCTCTCAGCGCCCCCTGACTATGAAAGTACAAATGTTTCATTTAATCAGTTATGGTTCATTGTTAGCGCTTCAAGCGTGATGTGATGATTCCACAGGTAATATGATGTAGACAACCATAGGGCCTCAGTCTTGAAAAGATTACATCAATTTATTTATTTATTTAACATTTATATTAGATTCCCAAGTTTAGAATGTCCCGGTGTTTGCTTTGAACTAATACTGTATGACCATAAAACCCAATCTAATAAGGAGTCACATGATGGCACAATGAGAGAGCCTAAAGGTGGCAGCAGCATGAGGAGACTATAATCTGTCAGAATTACATAGCCTGGAATTGGCAGAAGCAGGAGGAGACATATAGTGGCAGAACGACCCAGTCTGGAGGTGACAACAGCCTGACAAGATCATAGGGCATTACATTAGTGAATATATTTTGAAATTTTAACCTCTTGAGGATGCAGGTCGTACCTGTATGCCCTGCGCCCGATCCCGATATTTAAAACGGGGTCACGCAGCGCGCATCACCGATCGTTGTGCCGCGCGCTATTAATGCTTTAGACAAGGCGATCAAAGTTGATCGCCGCATCTAAAATGAAAGTAAAAGCTTCCCGGCAGCTCAGTTGGGATGATCGGGACTATACTGGTACCGATAAAAACTTCAGAACACGGCACAAAAAAATTAGCCCTCATACAACCCCGTAAGCAGAAAAAAAGTACGACACAATCAAACCTATATAAGTAGTGTATCATTTTAACCGTATGGACCTAAAGAATAAAGATAAGGTGTCATTTTTACCGAAAACTGCACTGCGTAGAAACGGAAGCCCCCAAAAATTGCAAAATGACATTTTTTTCTTCAATTTTGTTGCACAATGGATTTTTTGGTAAAATAACTAATGTCACTGCAAAGTAGAATTGGTGGCGCAAAAAGTAAACCATAATATGGAATTTTATGTGCATAATTGAAAGTGTTATGATTTTTAGAAGGTGATGAGGAAAAAAAGAAAATGCTAAAAAAGTTAAATTGGGGTTAAATTGGAGATTTTAGAAATATTAAAATTTTTAATTTTTAAAGTTTAATTTAAGGTGCCAAAAGCATAAGCAGACACAGTCTGGAGCAATAGGCAGCATGAGTAAACGATAAGGTTTCACAATTCTTTAAGATTAAAAGATTAATTTTAAAATTGAAATTGAAGATTTATGGTAGCTAGTGCTAGGTAATGCCCCAGGCTTAGCAGCTTTAATAAACCATATAGTGGCTGAATAGCAGGGCTGGAGCTGGCAGCATCATGAGTAGACAATAGGGCTTCACAATCCCTAAGATTAAAAGATGAATTTTAAAATGAAAATTGAAGATTTTAAAATTGAAATTTAAGATTACACTCCCAAGTTTTAATGTCCCGGTGCATGTGGTTACAAAGGACCAAATCTAACTAGGAGTCACATGGCGGCACAATGACAGAGCCTGGAGGTTGCATCAGTATGAGGAGACCATATAGTGGCTGAATGGCACAGCCTGGAGTTGGCGGCATTATGAGTAGAACTTATAGTGGCTGAACGGCACAACCTGGAGTTTGTGGCAGCATGAGGAGACCATATAGTGGCTGAATGGAACCGCCTGGAGGTGGTGAACATGAGGAGACCACGTAGTGTCTGAATGGAAAAGCCTGGAGGTGGCTGAAGATTGAGGAGACCATATAGTGGCTGAATGGCACAACCTGGAGGTGGTGAAGCACGAGGAGACCATAGAGTGTCTGAATGGCCCAGCCTGGAGTTGGCGGAAGCATGTGGAGACCATATAGTGGCTGAATGGCACAACGTGGAGTTGGTGGCAGTATGAGTAGAACATATAGTGGCTGAATGGCACAGCCTGGAGTTTGTGGCAGCATGAGGAGACCATAGAGTGGCTGAATGGCACAGCCTGGAGTTGGCTGAAGCATGAGGATACCATATTGTGGCTGAATGGCACAGACTGGAGTTGGCTGAAGCATGAGAAGACCATATAGTGGCTGAATGGCACAGCCTGGAGTTGGCTGAAGCATGAGGAGACCATATAGTGACTGAATGGCACAGACTGGAGGTGGCTGAAGCATGAGTAGACCATATAGTGGCTGAATAGCACAGCCTGGAGTTGGCTGAAGCATGAGGAGACCATATAGTGACTGAATGGCACAGTCTGGATAAGGCTGAAACATGAGAAGACCATATAGGGACTGAATGGCACAGCCTGGAGGTGGTGAAGCATGGTGAGACCATGTAGTGGCTGAATGGCACAGCCTGGAGTTGGCTGAAGCATGAGGAGACAATATAGTGGCTGAATGAGACAGCCTTGTGGTGGCAGCAGCATCATCAGGAGTTCTGAAAGTGACCCGGTGACAGAGTGGTGCAGTGCATGGCAATGCCAGTACCCGGTGATGAAGGTGGGTGAAAAAGGGTCTGATGCGGAGGAATGTTTGTAACTGGGGAGCAGCGCCTTAAATCTGTTTGGCACTATCCATATTTTGGAAGTGTTGGTGTGGCACCATGGTCAATCTACTCTGATGCATCAGGCATCTGTGGGTGGACATCCTGACTGATCCATGCCTGATTCATTTTCACAAAGGTCAGTCTCTCCACATTTATCGTGAACAGACGAGTTCTCCTTGGGGTGACTATGGCCCACGCCGCTATAAACACCCGCTCTGATGGCACACTACTGGCCGGACAGGACAGCTTTTCCAGGGCAAACTCTGCTAGTTGCAGCCACAAATCAAGTTATGCTTCCCAGAAGTCCAGTGGATCTTTAAGATGTGTTGGCATGGTCATGTCAAGGTATGCAAGCACCTGCTTAGGTACTCATCAGCGACTGTAGACTCAGGCTGCTGCTCATGGAGCAGGTACTACTCCTGCCATTCCACCCCTCCCTAGCAACCACAGTAGTGGAAGGTGAGTGCAGAGGGCCCCCCAAGTCAGACCTGCAAGAGGATGGACGATGGCGCCGATAGGCATCGGCCAACTGACTACGCAGGAGGTCTCTTTAGTAAGTCAGTTTGTTCTCCCTCTTAGTAGATGTGAAAAAGGCCCCCATTTTGTGCCGGAAGTGACGGTCCAATAAGGTGGAGAGCCAGAAGTCATCCCGCTGCCGAATGGTGGCAATTCAGCTGTCACTACGCAAGCAAGTGAGCATGCATCGTGCCATTTGTGCAAGTGACTCAGAGGGACTTCCTGCCTCACTCTCCACTGCATACTGCCACAGTGTGTCTGGGTCCTCAGTCTCACCTTCCTCATAACCCACTAGCTCCTCTGGCTGCTCCTACTCCTCTTCTCCTGTCAGATTACTAGAAAAAACGCCCATTTGGCAATACCTAAACTGTGCTCCACAGTACCCCTCCCCCTCCTCCTCCAGTTAAACCCCAACAGGGCTCATGTGGCCATGAGATGTAGGCGCCTCGTCTCCATTGCCCTGACCAGCCATCGTTTCCAACGCGTGTTGTAAGAAATGAAGCAGTGGAATGACGTAATTCTTCCTGTAATCCTGGCAACTCACTAATAATGTGACTTCCTCAAAGGGCCTGAGCAATCAGCAGGTGTCAAATGTGAGCTGCCAATGGTTGACATTGAAGTTACACAGGGGAGTACTCCTATCCGCTTGGATCATCAAGAAATTGATTAAGGCTTTTCTCTGTTCGTATACATATCGAGGGTGGAATTCCAATGTGTGGCAATGTCGCAAATAAGACTAAGCGGAGGGACGCTGCAGCTTAAGGAGGGTGTGCTTTGCAGTGTACGAGTGGCTGAAGTGCATGAAAGTTTCCTTCCCATTGTTAGGATGTCTTGCAAATGGGGGGGGGGAAACGTCAGGAACCGCTTGACAACCAGATTGATCACGTGTGCCACGCAGTGCGCATGGGTCAGCATTCCCAGACGCAGCGCAGACAAGATGTTCTTTCTGTTGTCAGTCACCATGGTTCCCATTTCCAGTTTTCCTGGAGTAAGCCATGCTCGAATTTCTTTACAAATGACTTTTAGCAATTCCTCCCCTATTTGACTCCGTTTGCCAGGGCAAACCATGTGAAGAACAGTGTGACACCGCCGTGCCCTGCACACATGGTATGCTGAAGGGGCACTGAGACTTGTCTGGGCAGTGGAGACTGAGGACACGGTAGAGGATGAGGAGACGGAGTCGCACACTGTCACAGGACGAACAGCCTGAGAGTGTGGAGGAGGAAGCGGCATGACCTGTCCAAGTTGGTGTTGTGGCTGTGCAGGAACCACATTCACCCAGTGAGCCATAAAGGGCATGTATTGATCCTTACCATAGTTACAGCTCCAGATGTCGGCGCTGCCGTGTACTTTGGTACACACCGACAGGCTAAAGGACTAGAACATAAAAGAACAAGGGGATGCGCTCCATAGTGTGATATCTCAGGATACAATGGTAACGCAATAAAACTAACAGTTTTTTTCCCCGACCGGACAGTGGCAGGTACATTGGGCACCTTTCCCTGTAACAGTGCCCGATGTATGTGCTGGTTTTTGATCGGTAGCCCTACATTGTCTTTTTCTTCCTATGTCACAAAAAATATTTTTTCCCTAAAGGACACTATACTTGTGATCGTTCCTTTTCTGTGTATCTCTTGAGCTGGGACTGTGGGCTTCAGTACATTGGCTGCACTGTTCAGACTGTGCGGTCACGTATGAACAAACACAGATCAAACATAAAAAAATTGATTCATGTTACACAGTGTGTCTCATCATTTTCTATTTAAACACAATAAATGCATAGACAAGTTGAAACTAATTATCCTTGAAACCATCCCTCAAGATTTCCCTAATCAAATTCAAAGATTAAACAACAGGGAAGCATTTTGGATATTCACTCTTTCCACTTTGGTTCCCGATGGTCTCAATGAAACCCTAGAAAATGCCCGTTGAAATATGTTTATTATCTTTATTATTATTTTTTATATATATTATAACTTATTTATTATTTTTCGTTTTCTTTTTTCGTTTTCTATTTTTTGTTATTTCTGTGGAAATAATTTTATGTTTTTTTTTATAAAAATAGCTGTGCAATATTTTGGACATTTATGTTATATTTAATATTTGTATTTGCTACTTTTATATGCATGTTGGTCTCCATAATGAATGCAACTTTATGTTGAACTGGTTTTGTAAAGGTTTAATTATTTTTCCCCTGAAGGGGTTAATGATTTCCCTTTAAAATCCAAACACCTTGTCGCAGCTCCTATGCCTGATGAAGCAGAACTTCCGCGAAACGCGTTGCATTGTGGGAATAAAGAGAAATGTTGATTTTATCCTGGTCTCAAGCGCCTGTTTGACTCTGCTTGGTTTGGAGGAGTTTCTACGCTAAGGCTAAAGGACTGGCTCACCTTCTCTTCCACAAAATTGTGCAGGACTGGTACTGCCTTCTTCGCAAAGAAATGACAGCTTGGCACACTCCACCTTGGCTCGGCACAAGCCCTCACTTCTCTGAAAGATGCAAGGTTGTCACGATTCGGCTTCCAGGTAGTGGATCCTCTGTGTCAGCGAGGGATTGGCGTGGACCGTGCTAGTGGACCGGTTCTAAGAGGCTACTGGTTTTCACCAGAGCCCGCCGCAAAGCGGGATGGTCTTGCTGCGGCAGTAGCAACCAGGTCGTATCCACTAGCAACGGCTCAACCTCGCTGACTGCTGAGAAGGCGTGGAACAGAAGGACTAGGCAGAGGCAAGGTCAGACGTAGCAGAAGGTCGGGGGCAGGCGGCAAGGTTCGTAGTCAGGATGGGTAGCAGAAGTTCAGGTACACAGGCTTTGGACAACACTAAACGCTTTCACTGGCACAAGGCAACAAGATCCGGCAAGGGAGTGCAAGGGAGGAGACTAGATATAGCCAGGGAACAGGTGGGAGCCAATTAAGCTAATTGGGCCAGGCACCAATCATTGGTGCACTGGCCCTTTAAGTCTCAGAGAGCTGGCGCGCGCGCGCCCTAGAGAGCGGAGCCGCGCGCGCCAGCACATGACAGCAGGGGACCGGGACGGGTAAGTGACCTGGGATGCGATTCGCGAGCGGGCGCGTCCCGCTGTGCGAATCGCATCCCCAACGGCCATGACAGTGCGGCGCTCCCGGTCAGCGGGACCGACCGGAGCGCTGCAGGGAGAAAGACGCCGTGAGCGCTCCGGGGAGGAGCGGGGACCCGGAGCGCTAGGCGTAACAGTACCCCCCCCCCTTAGGTCTCCCCTTCTCTTTGTCCAGTAACTGCCTCCCCTGGGATGAGGACACCGGGAAAGAATGGAGGGTTTCCTCAACGGAAGGCAGTACAGCAGGAGTGGGAATGGGGAGGGAGGGCAGAGGGCGAGGCCTGGCACGGGGCAGTGTGACACCAGGACGGGGGCCATGGGGTGGCACAGAGGCTTGCCTGACGGGACTGGGAGGGGGGGAGAGGCACTTCCTGTGGCAGGCAGAGTCCCAGTTCCTGATCTCCCCGGTGGTCCAATCAATGGTGGGGGAATGAAGCCGGAGCCAAGGCAGACCGAGGAGAACCTCAGAGGTACAGTTGGGGAGAATGAAGAATTCAATCCTCTCAAGGTGGGGTCCAATAGACATGAGGAGGGGCTCTGTGCGGTAACGCACGGTGCAGTCCAATCTGGCTCCGTTGACCGCGGAAATGTAGAGCGGCTTGACGAGACGGGTCACCGGGATGCTGAATTTATTAACAAACGATTCCAAAATAAAATTTCCTGAGGCACCGGAGTCCAAGCAGGCCACGGCTGAGAGGGAGGAGCTGGCTGAAGAAGAAATCCGCACGGGTACCGTGAGACGTGGAGGAGCAGACTTGGAACCAAGAGACGCCACACCCACGTGAGCTGGGTGCGTGCGTGCGTTTCCCAGGCGTGGAGGACGGATAGGGCAATCCACCAAGAAATGCTCGGTACTGGCACAGTAAAGACAGAGATTTTCTTCCCTGCGGCGATTCCTCTCTTCCTGGGTCAGGCGAGACTTATCCACTTGCATGGCCTCCTCGGCGGGAGGCCCAGGCGTAGATTGCAACGGATACTGTGGGAGAGGTGCCCAGAGATCTAAGTCTTTTTCCTGGCGGAGCTCTTGGTGTCGCTCAGAAAAACGCATGTCAATGCGGGTAGCTAGATGGATGAGTTCTTGCAGATTGGCAGGAATCTCTCGTGCGGCCAGCACATCCTTGATGCGACTGGATAGGCCTTTTTTAAAGGTCGCGCAGAGAGCCTCGTTATTCCAGGATAATTCTGAAGCAAGAGTACGGAATTGTACGGCATACTCGCCAACGGAAGAATTACCCTGGACCAGGTTCAACAGGGCAGTCTCGGCAGAAGAAGCTCGGGCTGGCTCCTCGAAGACACTCCGGAGTTCAGTGAAGAAGGCCTGGACTGTGGCTGTGGCAGGATCATTGCGGTCCCAGAGCGGTGTGGCCCAAGACAAGGCCTTTCCTGAAAGAAGGCTTACTACGAACGCCACCTTAGACCGTTCTGAAGGAAACAAGTCCGACATCATCTCCATATGCAGGGAACACTGAGACAAAAATCCACGGCAGAGTCTGGAGTCCCCATCAAATTTGTCCGGCAGGGACAAGCGGAGGCTAGGAGCGGCCACTCGCTGCGGAGGAGGTGCAGGAGCTGGCGGAGGAGATGGTTGCTGCTGTAGCAGGGGCAGAAGTTGCTGTAACGTGGCGGTCAACTGCGACAGCTGCTGTCCTTGTTGGGCAATCTGCTGCGATTGCTGAGCGACCACCGTGGTAAGGTCAGCGAGACTTGGCAGGGGCACCTCAGCGGGATCCATGGCCGGATCTACTGTCACGATTCGGCTTCCAGGTAGTGGATCCTCTGTGTCAGCGAGGGATTGGCGTGGACCGTGCTAGTGGACCGGTTCTAAGAGGCTACTGGTTTTCACCAGAGCCCGCCGCAAAGCGGGATGGTCTTGCTGCGGCAGTAGCAACCAGGTCGTATCCACTAGCAACGGCTCAACCTCGCTGACTGCTGAGAAGGCGTGGAACAGAAGGACTAGGCAGAGGCAAGGTCAGACGTAGCAGAAGGTCGGGGGCAGGCGGCAAGGTTCGTAGTCAGGATGGGTAGCAGAAGTTCAGGTACACAGGCTTTGGACAACACTAAACGCTTTCACTGGCACAAGGCAACAAGATCCGGCAAGGGAGTGCAAGGGAGGAGACTAGATATAGCCAGGGAACAGGTGGGAGCCAATTAAGCTAATTGGGCCAGGCACCAATCATTGGTGCACTGGCCCTTTAAGTCTCAGAGAGCTGGCGCGCGCGCGCCCTAGAGAGCGGAGCCGCGCGCGCCAGCACATGACAGCAGGGGACCGGGACGGGTAAGTGACCTGGGATGCGATTCGCGAGCGGGCGCGTCCCGCTGTGCGAATCGCATCCCCAACGGCCATGACAGTGCGGCGCTCCCGGTCAGCGGGACCGACCGGAGCGCTGCAGGGAGAAAGACGCCGTGAGCGCTCCGGGGAGGAGCGGGGACCCGGAGCGCTAGGCGTAACAAAGGTCCACCACTTGAAAAGGGAAGGACTGCAGCACCAGCAACTTAGACAGGAGCACATTCATCTTCTGTGCCATTGGATGAGTGGGCGCATACTGTTGTCTCTTGGACATGGCTTCACCAATGGATTGTTGGCAGAATGACTGACAAAAAGTAGGAGGAGCAGGAGCATCTGGAGCGACAGAAGGTGGGTATGACACACGGCTCCCTTCAGCTGATGTGGTGGAGCCTTGGCTGGCTGAAAGAGGGAGCGGTGTGCCACTGGGTGATGCAGCAGGCTGGAATACAACATCGGAGCCACGGTTCTCCCAGGCCAATTTATGGTGGCGCAGCATATGTTGATGCAGGGCTTTGGTGCCAACATTGGGACTCTGGCCATGCTTCACCTTCTGTCGACACATCTTGCATGTGGCTATGTTAACCTCCTCTGGATGCTTGATGAAAAACTGCCACACTGCCGAGTAGCTGATTTTCCCACCAACAGTCCGCACTAATTGAATGCTACTGCCGCCGTCTCTAGGAAACCCTCTTCCACTACCTCCCAGGAAGGTAGACTGCCTCGAAGCAGGTGGCACTTTTGGCTCCAGAATTCTCACATCTGCCACCATGCTGACTGCCATCCATGCTACCACCTTGCTGGCTCAGCTGCTGCCTCACGGGCAACCTGCAACCCTCTTCTCCTGATGATGATGAAGCCTCTTCTGCACCCGGCTCCCAATTGTGATCGGCTTTATCATCATCATCATCATCATCAACAAGTGTCTGCACGTCACTGATGTCCTCCTCAGGTTCCTCAACAGTGTCTGCTTCAGGACCCTGAACACTGGCAATACTACTTCTCACGTCAATCTCCTCATCACTACTTGCCTGCCTAGCAGAGGAAGCTGTGAATGTCTCCTCCACTTCTTGGCTGGCCAGTAGCTGCTTACTGTCCTCTATTAGATCGTCCTCAGTGAATAGTGGAGCTGAACCCAGAGCATAAGACACTTCTGTTGGGGAGGGGACAGCATAGGACAGAGGCAATGGGAGGACAGGGACTGCTCCCAGGCCATGCTAACTGAGGGTTGTGTCTGAGGAACCCACCGACTGTTGACTGGAGGTATCAGATGTCACTTGTGATGAAGGGGATGAGCGTGTTAACCCATCGATGAAGATGGGTTTCTGGTCGAGACACGACTGCTAGCTGACACCAGGAGCTCAGGCCACTCGTTGCGACTCCTGCAACAACTCACCCCTAGTCTTTTGCAACCTTTGCCTGTACCAGATGAATTTAGGCCTCTGCCACTCCTCTGTGCATGTCCTGGCACAATGTGACTAGGAGGTGAAACGATGCTGTAATAAGCTTTTCTGTGTAACACACACACAGGCTGTCTGTCCTATCTCTCTGCAGTGTAATGAATGAAGTGACTGGCTTCAATATGGCTGCGATTATATAGGGCTGTGACATCACAGGGGTGTCTGGCTGCTGATAGGCCTCATGCTGCATGTGATTCAGGGTGCCTACCCTTGTTCCCGCCTTTCCAGAGTTCCTTACCCCATGTCCTCACATGTGGATCCACCATTTTAGATGCCTTGGAGCCTGGACCACACTTAATGGAGTTTAATGAAGTGATTTGCGTGATAGAATCATGGCGATATTCACATTCATTGCTAATCAAATTTTTTCATGAAATTCCTAACGAATTCGGATTTGTCAGCTTCGATTCGCTCATCTCTAGTATTATGGGTTAGGTATAGGTAGGTAGTATTAAAAGACAGCCAGCATGCACCAACCTGCCTCCCCTCCCCCTTATCCGATTGCAGAATACAGAGAAAGAAGAAAAAACTCATGCTTACCTCACATGCTGTTCACATCTTCCTGCCTCCTCAGTGCTGGACAATGGAAATAAATATTTTCAAATCAACTGGTGCCAGAAAGTTAGTAGATATGTCATTTATTTCTATTTTAAAAAAAACTGAAGCCTTTAGTACTTATCAACTGCTGTATACGACAAAGAAAGCTGTGTAGTTCTTTCCAGTCTGACCAAAGTGCTCTCTGCTGATACCTCTGTCCGTATCAGGAACTGTCCAGAGGAGGAGAGGTTTGCTCTTGAAATTTGCTACTCTGGACAGTTGCTGACAAAAACAGAGGTGTCAGCAGAGGGCACTGTGGTCAGACTTGAAAGAACTTTACAACTTCATCTGGAGAATATAGCAATTTATAAGTACTAGAAAGATTAAGATTTTGTTTAATCAAATCTTTATTAAGATTTTTCAAAATTTGTAACAAAAGACAACACAAACATACAGCCAGTAGGCAATCTTGAGGGGAAAGGGGTGTGCAGGCCCACACATTAAATCAAGAACAGTATAAACAAAGAGGTGCACAGTTATGCTGGAGGTTAATGGTGTACTCTGGCCCTAAGACATCTTATCCCCTGTCCTTTGGATAGGGGATAAGATGCCCGACTGTGTGGGTCCCGCCGCTGGGGACCCCCACAATCTTGCATTCAACACCCACCTTGGGGAGCTGCACACCGCACTGCCAGTTCAGAATCTGCCATGTGACGACCACAGGGCCGGAGCATTGTGACATCACTACTCCACCCCCGTGTGCCATAACACCCCGCCCCCAGCTATGCCCCTCACATGTCAGATTCTGAGCTGGCAGCGCGGCATGCAGCTCCCTGAGGTGGGTGCTGAATGCATGATTGCAAGGGTCCCCAGTTGCAGGACCCCCGTGGTCAGACATCTTATCCCCTAACCTTTGGATAGGGGATAAGATGTATTAGGGCCGGAGTACCCCTTTAAGCACAGCAGAAAAAGGCAAATGGTCTGTGGTAATAGCTTCCACAAAGTGGTATGATCCCCATCCTGGTAGCTTTGTCCTGCAGACAAATACAACAATCAGAACAAAATAATGATCCATTAGTAAATGTCCCCACGTGGGGGTCAACAATTAGGTAGTGATGTGCTTAGACGTCTAGCATAGAAAACATAGAGAAAAAGAGGAGGAAAAAGAGGGAAGAAGAAGGAAAGTAGAAGTAGACAGCAGAAAAGAGAAAGAAAGGTAGGTGAGCAGAAAGAGGTGGAGTACAGGAAAAAAGGGGGAGTGAGGGAAAGGGGAGAGGAGGAATGGTAAGTTCTGTGGGAGAGGTTGGGGGAAGGGGAAAGGTGGTGAGGGTGGGGTGGTAGGGGGGAGGGACCAGGACACTAGTCATTTTGATTTGTATTACTGAAAAGTAGCCAAGACAACCAGGTATGTAAGAATGTGTTGTAGGAGTGATCACACCAGCTGGAGAGTTCCTCCATCCGACAGAGTTGTGAAACTTTAAGTAGCCACTGTTGTACAGTATAAGAGCCTTTGGTGAAGAGAGAATGTGTGCCACAAGTGATTTCTTATGTAGTGGGCTGCTCGGGCTTGGGTGTCCTAGGAGCAAATGGGAAAGGAGAATCTCCGTATCCATTACCTTGTTAATTGTCCCCCTTCCAATAGACAGCCAACGTGAGGCATGACCATTTGTAGTGGCTTTCCTGCAATTTGATGTACCAAGAGAACCCATGTGTATGGTCAACCCTGTGGTATTCTAAGTGAATACCTTTCTTAAGACCAATATTGCAAACCTCTAGAAAGAGAGGGCTCCTCCCTGGGTATCTCTTGTAGGGGATGGTTTCAGCCTTTCTTCCAGGAATGGGAGACAGGAGGGCAAGTGAAGGATCTTCGCACACCACATGGGCATTTCCCGGCTTATGCTACCCCGGTTCTGAAGGTTATTTGTCAGTGGGGTCTGAGGATGTGGAAGATTAGGACTCTGTCAAGGAAATTCCTAAACAAAAGGATTCTGTTTTTCTATTTCCAGAGGCCATTGGCACTTAAGGATTGCCCAAGTTAAGATCTGGAGGTTGGTTTAGGACTTTGGAATTCTATCAGGATCCCCAGGATGTCCCTGCAAGGAGTGTGGAGTCATGCTGGAAAGCATGGAGCATTTTCTGCTTCATGGTCCCTTTAACACAGAGGTTTACAACAGGGTGGACGCTTCCATCGGTTGGCCTAGGGATTTACATGGGACAGACCCGGATGCAAGAATTACACTTGCCTCCAATACCAAAATTACCCTACAGCAGTGCTTACCAAACAGGGTGCCTCCAGGTATTGCAAAACTCCCAGCATGCCTGGGCAGTCAATGACTGTCCGGTAATACTGGGAGTTGTAAACCCCCACCTGTGTGAATGTACCCTGTACATTCACATGGGTGGGGGGGGCAAACCTCCAGCTATTGCAAAACTAATCGCAGCATGCCCTTTGGCTGGAGGCACAGATCGTTGCACACTGGTTGCAGGACACAGAGTTTGTTACTTAACTCAGTGTTTCCCAACCTGTGTGTCTCCAGCTCTTGCAAAGCTACAACTCCCAGAATGCAGTCAGTGCATGCTGGGAGTTATAGTTTTGCAACAGCTGGAGGCACACGGGTTGGGAAACCCTGAGTAGGAAACAGACAATGTTTCCCAACCAGTGGGAGTTGTAATTATGCAGAAACTGGAGGAGAACAGTTTGGAGACTATTGTGTAGTGGTGTCCAAACTGTAGCCCACCAGATGTTGCAAAACTTCCTCTCCAAGCATGCCCAGACTGCTCAGGCATTCTGGGAGTTGTAGTTCAGCAACATCTGAATGGCCAGATGTGGCCAAACTACAACTCACCAGCATGACAGGACAGTCTCGACATGCTTTGAAATGTA
This sequence comes from Hyla sarda, assembly GCF_029499605.1. Taxonomy (NCBI): domain Eukaryota; kingdom Metazoa; phylum Chordata; class Amphibia; order Anura; family Hylidae; genus Hyla; species Hyla sarda. The sequence goes on along the minus strand of NC_079190.1, from coordinate 357,607,503 downwards.
GTTTTGCAACATCTGGAGGGCTACAGTTTGGACACACCTGCACAGTTGTCTCCAAACTGTGACCCTCCAGATGTTGCAAAACTACAACTCCCAGCATGCTCAGACAGCCAAAGGCAATCGCCAATTGCCGGTCCCCGCCACCATCTTTCTCCTGCACTGTCCAGACTTCCAGGGACAGGCAGAGTGGGGATTTAAACTTTAACCCCCGCCCCCAACTGCCATTGGTCGGTCTGTCCTGACCGACCAATGGCAGGGGATAGGAGGAGGTGGCACCGCTGCCACCTCACTCCTATCCTTTAGGATGATCGGGGCGAATTCGCCGGTCAGAATTGAAAAGGTGTGGGGGTCTCAGGACCCACCCAAGGGTTTGCACGGGGTGCCTGCTGAATGATTTCAGCAGGCATCCCGGTCCGGTCCCAGCCTGGCAAGTGGCGAGGACCGGAATTCCCACGGGCGTACAGGTATGTGCTGGGTCCTTAAGTACCAGGACGTGCCAGAAAGTTAAACAGATTTGTAACTTGTAATTTGTTAAACAGATTTGTAACTTGTAATTTGTAACTTGTTACTTCTATTTAAATCGTAATCCTCCCAGTACTCATCAACTGATGTATACTACAGAGGAAGTGCTTTTCTTTTTGAGGAAGTGCTTTTCTTTTTGAATTTCATGTCAGGAACTGTCCAGAGCAGGGTAGGTTTGCTATGGGGATTTGCTCCTGCTCTGGACAGTTCTTGCCATGGAAAGAGGTGTCAACAAAGAGCACAGTGGTCAGACAGAAAATAAGTTCAAAAAGAAAATAACTTCCCATGGAGCATACAGAAGCTGAAAAGTACTGGAAGGATTAAGATTTTTAAATAGAAGCAATTTACAAATCATTTTAACTTTCTAGCACCCGTTGATTTAAAAAACTGAATAAAAAAATAAAATAGTTTTCCACCAGAGTACCCCTTTAACCTGTTAAGGACGGCGGGCATATCCGTCCATAATATATATACGCCCCCGTTTTAAAGTTCTTGAGGACTGAGGGCGTATGGATACGCCCGTGGGAATTCCGGTCCCCGCCGCTAGCCAGTTGGGGACGGATCGGGATGCCTGCTGAAATCATTCAGCAGGCATACCGGCACATCACCGTGGGGGGTCCTTAGACCCCCCCATGTCGGCGATCGGAGAAAATCACATGTCAATTCAGACATGCAATTTTCTCCAATTCCGGGCTGATCGGGTCTCTGGTGTCCCGATCACCCGGAAAATAGGGATGATAAGAGTTGTCAGTGACAGCCCCGATCATCCTAAGGGATAAGAGTGAGGTCGCAGTGCTGCGATCTCCTCCTATCCCCTGCCATTAGTCAGAACTGAGTTCTGACCAATGGCAGCGCAGGACAGGGGGTTGCCATGGAAACCCCCCGTTCTATCCACCCCTGGATGTCGGGCAAAACGGGGGGGGGGGGGGGGAGAAGATGGAGGCCTTTACCTGAGGACCAGATGCGTGGGGCCCGGCGACCATCGCAGACATCCACCGAAGATCACGGCTCAGGTAGGGAAACAACGGTGGGGGGGAGAAATTAAAGTGAAAGTAAAGTGATCTTTACTGTGGCAACCACTAGGAAGGCCGGACTGCAACTCCCAGCATGCCCAGACAACCAAAGGCTGTCTGGGCATGCTGGGAGTTGTAGTTTTGAACATCTGGAGGGTCACAGTTTGGTGACCACTGTTACAGACAAACTACAATTCTCAGCATGCCTAGACCGCCCAGGCATGCTGGGAGTTGTAGTTCTGTAACATCTGTCCCTTCAGATTTAGCAATTTTCATGAAATGTTTGAAAATTGCTGCTCTACTTTGAAGCCCTCTAATTTTTTCAAAAAGTAAAAATGCCAACATAAAGTGGACATATTGTATTTGTGAATAAAAATAAAATTTATTTGGAATATCCATTTTCTTTACAAGCTTCAAAGTTAGGAAAATGCTAAATTTTCTAAATTTTCATGACATTTTGAGATTTTTCACCAAGAAAGGATGCATGTAACGCCGAAAATTTACCACCAAAATAAATTAGAATATGTCCCAAAAAAAATCTCAGAATCAGAGTATTCGGTAAAAGCATTTTAGAGTTATTAACGCTTAAAGAGACGGCGGTCAGAATTGCAAAAAAGGGATCAGTCCTTAAGGTGAAAAAGGGCTCAGTCTTTAAGGGGTTAAGGAAAGAAGTAAATAAAGCAGAAAGAAGATAGAACTAATTTCAAGTGACTATGTCAGTTGGCACCTGGTAGAAAGCACAGGAAGAAAGTTGAAATGCACAACAAGTATGATTTAAAGGGCGAATGGAAAAATAGACAATAAGAGATGGAAAATAGGGTCACGGCATCTATCCTGAAACAACAGCCAGTCCAACCTGCTACAATATGTAAGGAAGAGAAACATATCAACAAGGATATATACAGAACAATAAGAATACAGCAACAATGCTAATATCTGATGGCAGAGGGAGTAGTATATGAGGTACCCGACCTATAAATATGGGATATGAGGAAAAAAGTCAGTTTGCTTGTTTTAATTTTAGGGACCTCTTTTTATAATAAAAGAAGCGATCTGATTCAACTGCTCCACTTTTCCTCTTCACCGGTTTTGATAAATCATGTAGATATTCTTCTTGATTGGGTTTAAAGGGGTACTCCGCCACTAAACATCTTATCCCCTATCCAAATGATAGGATATAAGATGTCTGAATGGAGGGGGCATGGTGTGACGTGACAAATAAAGAAGCTTCAAGCTTCCGTGTTCAGAACGCTGCCAGTGCCGGCCCTTTGGATGGGAATAAGAAGTCTATTACCCCTTTAAATTCAGTATCCCAACACAACAAGTCAACAGTGCCAGTTACTAGGCAGCCATGTTGTCTTCGGCTCCTATAAATAAAGTTCTGTACACAAAGCATCAAGCTTTGAAGCATTATGTGCATGAAGTATAGCACTGAAACTCTAAAACAGCAAACCACAAGAAAAAACATCCACCTGCACCTACCGCAAAGATGATTCCATACCCCTAACTGTAAAAGCCGGGATGCAGGTCGGTCAGATACAGCATGAGGCCCTCAGAGGTGACTGCGGTTTCGCGCAGAGATGTACGCTTCTTCCAGTCTCCTTCCGGCCATTTTATGTGAGAGGATGAAACAGTCCAAAATTCATGATATTTTTAGCCTTTTTGATAACCTTAACTCTTCAGTCGTGTTTCTGCAAGAAACACATTTTAAGTGAGGCTGCCTACTCAAACTCCTAAATAAAAACATTGCACGCTAGTTTCACTTTTTTGTGTCACTTTGGCTTTAAAGGGAGTAACCATATCTATACGGAATCATCTCCCCTTAAAATTGCTCCAACAAGAGGAGGAAAATTACTTCCTCCTCTTAATTTGAAAATAATAGACAACAAGGCTATAAATAGATAGAATTTCTAGATGAGCATCAATGAAAGCAATAGAACAGAAGCAAGAGGAATGCATGAGTAGGTTGTACAGAAGGGTAATTATTATTTGCCATTGCATACCATGTATCTTGGGCATAAATTTTGGTGTGAGCTTTTATCCTACCGCTGGGACCCCACCTAACCCCTTATCATTGCCACATATAGGAAAGGTAGATGCAGATGTGCAAGGTACCCTTCACTGGTTTATGTAAGCCAGCAACACTCTTAGGCTTCATTGGAGAGTGCCAAGTGGTGTGGGTGGTGGTGTAAAGTGGTGAAGGTCCTCCTAGTGCCCCAAGGTGGTAAAGGCATTCAATTGTGCATCCTTCCTAAAATCCAAACCTAATCATTTCACACTTTCAGAGCTATACTTTTAGCTTAAAGGGGTACTCCAGCACTAAGACATCTTATCCCCTATCCAAAGGATAGGGGATAAGATGTCTGATCTCAGGGCTCCCGCCGCTGGGGACCCCTGTGATCTTGCACGCAGCACCCCGTTATAATCAGTCCCCGGTGGAGCATGTTCGCTCCGGGTCTGATTACTGGCGATCAAGGGGGCTGGAGCATTGTGACGTCATGGCCCCGCCCCGTGTGATGTCATGCTCCGCCCCCTCAATGCAAGCCTATGTGACACTAATTTATATGTGTAAATGTGGCCAGACTAAGCCCAAAAAAATTAAAACTCACCTTAACCCACCTTACATAATGTGCTTAGTCCAACTGTTCAGCATTTGACTTCTATTAAAAAATCTGTATCCTTCCAGTACTTATTGGCTGTTATATACTACAGAGAAAGTTCTTAACTTTTTTGGATTTCTTTTTTGTTCTGTCTACCGTTTTCTCTGCTGACACCTCTGTCTGTATCAGGATCTGTTCAGAATAGAAGCAAATCCCCATAGCAAACCTATGCTACTCTGAACAGTTCCTGAGAGCACTGTGGACAGAAAAAAAAAAGAACTCCAAAAACAAAAGAACTTTCTCTGTAATATACAGCCGCTTATAAGTACTGGAAGGATAAAGATGTGTTAACAGAAGTCATTTACAAATCTGTTTAACTTTCTGGCACCAGTTGATTAAAAAAATGTTTTCCACCGGAGTACCCCTTTAACTCATATTCTTTGGTTTAAAAACATTGGGGGGGATTTATCAAAGCTGTCTATGTCCCGCATCAATTTAGACCAAACTACAGAGCGTTAGTCCGGTCTATTGTCCGGTCTAATTTATCAAAAGTCGCAAGGCTCTTGATAAATTCTGTGTACAGACTTCAGGATCTATGCTTTTAGACTGTATTTAAACCTGCTCCAGTATGGTCTGACATTTCAGCAATACTTTCAGCCGATGCGACATGTTGCCGAAAAGTCGCTTTTGATAAATTCAGCACCAATGCATAGAATGCATCATGTTCTTAAAATTCTCTAAAGCAAAAGTCGCGAAAAAGTTGCACATATTTAGACTGCGACTTTCTGTGAGACAATTTTGGACAGGAAAAACCAGTCTAATTCCTTTGATAAGTCTCCCCCATTAAGGTAAATGGAGTACAATAATATTGATATTCCTAATTGCATTGTTTTTTTCATTCAATAGTATTTAATAGAGACTGAAGGTTTATCAGTTAACCCAAATTGACATAAAAACACCTTATAGTAAACATTAAAAGTTTCCATAGTGTTCATACTCCAGAAAAAAACAATAACTGGAACAGAGCTGTTAAAGTGTTGTTTCAGTACAATCACCTGAACACTATAAGCCTGTTATTATCATTATACACTGAACCCTGCAAGTGTAAAAATACAATATTGCTTTTTGAAGTTGTTTATTAAAGCATAACTGTCTTTCCCTAATAATAATAGCCTCAATAACTACAATGAAATGTTCTGGTTGCAGACAATTTGTGGTATGCTTTATGAACCGGTGAAATAGTGTAAACTGAATTTACTTTATATTACCAAAATTATTGTCATGGCTCGCTAGTCTTTTCAAATACAGTTTTTTTTGTTAATGTTGGAATCAAAACATTTTTTGTTTGTTTCACAGGTGACTGTCAGCTATATGGAAAGAAAAATTCACTGAGTGACAAACAGTAATCATGTATTATCAATATATTGTTTTGTAGTAAATTTGAGTAGCCGTATTAGTCCAGTGATGCAAATCATAAAATGTTGCAGTATCTTGTAATACCTTTTTTATTGGACTGACAGCATTTTGTAGAGACAAGCTTTCGGGATTCCTCCCTTTATCAAGTCCAAAGCAAATGTAAGCTCACAAGCAGAAGACACAGGTTACATCTTACAAATATGCAGGGGTTAAGACAATAGATGTAGAGAATTCAGACTTAGATGGGCCATAAATTGTCCTGTTATGGGAACACAGACTAAATACATAAGGATGAAAAAAAGGGAGAGGGAGGAGGAGCAGGGGAGAGACTGGTAATTAAGCAGGACAAAGTGAGATGCAAAAGAGAATTCAGTACAGGTTATAAGAAATTTTGATAATGAGATAAGAAGCTCAAATCCACATTGAGTCCCCTGTTTTTCGAGTCAAAAAACAGTATCATTTTGGCTTCAAATGTCTTTCTCTCTTGAGTGTTTTTGAAGTTCCCTCTCAGTATCTTGATTGTAAGGTCATGTATGGAGTGGCCTGATTGGGTAAAATGATGTCCAACTGGGGTGCAGTAGTCTTTTTCTTTATGGCGGTTGATGGAATGTCTGTGTAGATTCATCCTTTCGTTGAGTTTCTGGCTGGTTTCACCAATGTAGCATTCCATGTCACACTTGGTGCATTGTATCATGTAGACCACTTTTGGGGATGTGCAGGAGTATAGTCCCCTAATGTTATATGTCTTGTTGTTGTGGGGGGCTTCCATCTTGGTGCAGATATGTTGGCAGAGTTTACAGCAAGGTTTGGTGCAGGGTTTGGTCCCATTGTCTGTGTCTGTTCTTTCTGTAGGTAATTTTCGGCTGACCAGCTTTTGTTTTAAATTGTGTGATTGTCTGAAGGCCAAGATGGGAGGTTCAGGGAAGATTTCTTTTAGCATCTCATCTTCCGCCAATATTGACTGCAGGTCCTTGATAATTTTGCATATTTCCTCAAGGGCCGGATTGTATGTGGCTACTAGTGGTACGCGTGGTGATGGTTGTATCTCTCTGTATTGAAGAAGGTGTTCCCGTGGTGTTTGAAGGGCAGAGTGTATTTTCCTATTGATTATCCTAGGTTTGTATCCTTTTTGTTTGAATTTCTCAGACAGTGTTTGTAGGTGCAGGTCTCTGTCATCAGGGTTGGAGCAGATGCGATGGTACCTGGTAGCTTGGCTGTATATGATGCCTTTCTTTGTGTGTGATGGATGGAAACTGGATTTATGTAGATAGCTGGATCGGTCTGTGGGTTTTCTGTATACAGACGTTTGTAGTGTGTTCCTGTTTATTGTGACAGTAGTGTCCAGGAAGTTCACACTTTCTGTAGAGAAGTCCATTTTGAGTTTGATAGATAGATTGAATGTGTTAAAGGCATCATAAAACTTTCTGAGTTTTTCTTTTCCTTCTGTCCAAATGATGAAAGTATCATCAATGTAACGGTGGTATCTGTAGGGTTTGTGAAGTTGTGTGTCTAGAAATCGTTGTTCAAGGTCAGCCATGAATAGGTTGGCATATTGTGGTGCCATCCTGGTCCCCAATGTGTCCATACCTGTTATTATTGGTCTGCCTGGGTTCCCAGTTTTGTGGATTTTTGGAAGCATGTAGAATGTCCCTGTTATGAGATTTGTGGGTATGAGTGTCTCTAATCCTTTCTGTCACTCTTTTGGGAAGGATTCCATCAATTTCTTCAATTCCAGAGTGTATTCTTTGGTGGGGTCTTCTGTCAGTTTCTTGTAGTATGTAGTGTCTGCCAATTGTCTGTTTCCCTCTTTTATGTAATCCTCAGTGTTCATTATCACCACTGCACCTCCCTTGTCTGCTGGTTTGATTGTTATGGTTTGATTATTCTTTAAGTTTTTGATGGTGTCTGTTTTAGAGATTGTAGTTGGTTTTATAATGGTGTTTTTTGACCAGGGATGCTTAGATTTGCTTTGGACTTGATAAAGGGAGGAATCCCGAAAGCTTGACTCTACAAAATGCTGTTAGTCCAATAAAAAAGGTATTACAAGATACTGCAACATTTTATGATTTATATATTGTTTTCAATGTATTGCTTACTTTTTATCATAACTTGTAGCCAAGGAAAAGGAAATATATTTAAACAGAATTGTAAATAGAATTCTTTGTACATAGTTTACCTTTTTTATCTTGTTGTACTAACTTGTGGCATGCTAAAAATGTACGTAACCCAGAAATGTCTTAAAAGCAACATTATTATGGCAAAAAATAACCACTTGTTCCTATAGTTTTTTTGTATTTTTCTGAATTTATTCCCTCCATTATTTCTTGAATGAATGCACCTTTTTTTATTTTGCTTTATTGGTGGGCAGAATATTTCTCATTTACAGCAGTTTTTCTAAAACTGTGCTTTCACACTATGAGTATTCATTCATTATCAAACATCCATTTTCTGTATTGTATAATTAACAAATGGATGTATAATAACAAATGAAATAACGGGTGCTAACAGCTGAATAATATCCTTCAAAATAACAGGCATATTCATCCATTAAGACCTGTTATAAAAATCAGTCATGTACCGTTATTTTAACACCTCTGCCTACAGACTCCCGCAGCCGGGATTACTACTACTCCCACCATGGAACAAACTTGTTACCATGATGGGAGTAGTAGTTCCCTGGCTGTGGGAGTCTGCCGGGGGCTGGAAAGGCTACATTAGTGTTTGCACTACTACCCCCACCCGTACAGAGATAAGCAGCAGAGAATAGATATGTCCCGGTGGTGCGCTGATTGCTCTAGGACCAGGTCAGCAGTGGGGCATGTCGGGCGGCGGCGGTGAATGAATGAAGCCTACATGCAGAACATGTCAGCTTCATTCATTCATTCACTGCTGCCGGCTCCTGACAGGTCCCGATGCTACCCTGCTCCAAGAAGATGAGGAGCAGGTAGCAGGAGGTGAAATAAGGACACTGGGGGGGGGGGGGATAAGGATAAGCACATTGGGGCCAACTAATTATTATAAATATGCGTGGGAGGCATACATTTGGGATCAAATTAGTAATTTAAAAACTCTGCTGGGAGCTCTGAATGGCTCAGCGGTGGCGACAATTCAGGGCTCCCGACGGGGAATTTAAAAGTGAAAGTAAAAATACACCATACTTCGCAGGGGAACAGAGCATGCTGCCTTCTTCCCTGTTTAATAACTTCTGATCGCATCAATCTCTCAGCCCATTTACTACAACCCCCATCATGGAACAGAGTATGTTCCATGATTGGGGTAGTAGTACAAACACTAATGTAGCCTCCCCAGCCACTGACAGAGTCCCACAGCCAGGGAACTACTACTCCCATCATGAAAACAAGTCTGTTCCATGATGGGAGTAGTAGTAGTCCTTGCTGTGGGAGTCTGTAGGCAGATGTGTTAAAACGGATATAAAATAACGGTACATGACGGATGTTATAACGGGTCTATATGGATGAATATGCCTGTTATTTGAACGGACATTATTCAGCTGTTAGCACCCACTATTTCCTCCGTTATTAAACATCTGTTTTTTAACTATGCAATACAGAAAATGTATGTTTAATCATGGATGAATACTCATAGTGTCAAAGCAGACTTTAGGGGCACTGTAAGATACAAAAACTTTTTATATGTTGTAAATCTTGGTAAAAATCATGGCTGGCACATGAGGGTGGGCTAGCTCTAATCTGTGCTCTCTCCTGTCTGATAGTACTCCTTTGTGCTCTCTCCTGTCTGATTGTACACCTCTGTGCTCTATCCTGTCTGATAGCACTCTTCTGTGCTCTCTCCTGTCTGATAGCACTCCTCTGTGCCCTCTCCTGTCTGATAGTACTCCACTGTGCTCTCTCCTGTCTGTTAAGACTCTTCTGTGCTTTCTCCTGTCTGATAGTACTCATCTGTGCTCTCTCCCAGGGCCGCCATCCGTAGGTAAAACCTATACACCTGTATGGGGCCCGGAGCTTAAGGGGGCCCGGTCATCTCTGGACCTTTTTTTTTTTGGGTTGTCAGTCACACAGTCAGTCAGTGAGGGGTTACTGTTACTTAGAGTTAAGGTGCCAGTGCGTACCGCCGCTGCTGCGTCCATGCAGCAGGGGTGCCTCTGGGGCCGGCTGTCTCTTTAAATTTGCAGAGTGAAGCGGGAGGTACTACTTGCTTGCTCCGCTCGCGATTCGCGCTACATGCGTTTTGATACAGCCGCCGCACAGTAGCGCTGTGGCGGAGGCAGGACTCAGGAGAGTCTCTCTGCTGCCTGCTACTGACTAAGCAAGTCAAGTGCGCTGCAGCTCTGCTCTGCTACTACCGCTAGCGCTAAGGTGAGTGGTGGCAGCGGTGGGAATTTGGAAATGAGCGAACTAGAGCCATAATGTATATTAACCCCTTAAGGACTCAGCCCATTTGGACCTTAAGGACAATTTTATTTTTACGTTTTCGTTTTTTCCTCCTCCCCTTCAAAAAATCGTAACTCTTTTATATTTTCATCCACAGACTAGTATGAGGGCTTGTTTTTTGCGCGACCAGTTGTAATGCCATCACTCACTTTATCATTAAATGTATGGCGCAACCAAAAAAATACTATTTGTGTGGGGAAATTAAAAAGAAAACAGCAATTTTGCTAATTTTGGAAGGTTTTGTTTTCACGCCGTACAATTTATGGTCAAAATGACATGTGTTTTTTATTCTATGGGTCAATACGATTAAAATGATACCCATGATAATATACTTTTCTATTACTGTTGCGCTTAAAAAAAATTGCAAACTTTTTAACCAAATTAGTACGTTTAAAATCCCCCTATTTTGAAGACCTATAACTTTTTCATTTTTTCTTATAAGCAGTGGTATGAGGGCTCATTTTTTGCACCGTGATCTGTACTTTTTATTAATACCATATTTGCTTATACAAAACTTATATTACATTTTTTATTAATAAAAAAAAAAAAAATTTGGAATAAAATGTTATAAAAAAGCAGCTATTTTGGACTTTTTTTTTTTACGTTCACGCCGTTCACCGTACGGGATAATTTACAATTTATTTTAATAGTTCGGATATTTACGCACGCGGCAATACCAAATATGTATATAAAATCATTTTTTTACACTTTTTGGGGGTAAAATAGGGAAAATGGGACAATTTACGTTTTTATTGAGGGAGGGGGTTTTCACTTTTTTTTACTTTATTTTTTTACTTTTTTTACTTTTATTTTTACACTTTAATCGTCCCCATAGGGGACTATTTAACGCAATCACTCGATTGCTAATCCTGTTCAGTGCTATGTATAGGACATAGAACTGATCAGGGTTATCGGTGATCTTCTGCTCTGGTCTGCGGGAAGGCAGACCAGAGCAGAAGACTCCCGGAAGGCAGCGGAGCAAGGTGAGAGGACCTCCATCTGCCGTGCAGGATGATCGGATCGCCGCGGCAGTGCTGTGGGCGATCCGATCGTCCTGTTAAGTGACCACGATCCTGCAGATGCCGTGATCGGTATTGATCACGGCATCTGAGGGGTTAATGGCGGACATCCGCGGGATCGCGGGTGTCCGCCATTACCGGCGGGTCCCTGGCTGCGATGCACAGCTGGGACCTGCTGCGCATGATGCCGGCATCGCTCCGATGCCCGCGGTTATGCTCAGGACGTAAATGTACGTCCTGGTGCGTTAAGTACCACGTCACTAGGACGTACATTTACAAGGGGTTAAAGGGGTACTCCGGTGAAAACCTTTTTTCTTTTAAATCAACTGGTGGCAGAAAGTTAAACATATTTGTAAATTATGAATTCGGGTAGAAAACAGACATGGTGCACATCTACAATCTTGTATAATGATCTGATTGCTTCTCAGCATAATATCAAAAACTAACAGGTTGTTAGTATACATTTTTGATCAAAAAGTACAAGCCCACTCGCCACGTCAAGGCCACCTATTTAGAGTGGGTCCCTAACGTCCCTAGCATAAAATGGCATAGCACTGGGCGGCAACCACTACCGCCGTGACACCAGTGCCCACGGGGGGAACGACCCACTGGCAGAGCGGCCCCAATGCCACTCAAACCAGTCTATGGGCCGCACCCCCCAGCAGACACGGCACCACGGCAGCAACGGCCGCCGCACAGCACCACACCAGTGTGAACAAGGTGTAATAGCACACTTACCATGCTCTCCCAGACTGGAAGGCTGCTAGGAAAGAAATGGCCCTTGTGTAGCTAACTACTATGTTATTTATGCTAGGGACGTTAGGGACCCACTCTAAATAGGTGGCCTTGACGTGGCGAGTGGGCTTGTACTTTTTGATCAAAAATGTATACTAACAACCTGTTCATTTTTTATATTATGGTGAGAAGCAATCAGATCATTATACAAGATTGTAGATGTGCACCATATCTGTTTTCTACCCGAATTCATATTTGTAAATTACTTCTATTAAAAATCTTAATCATTCCTGTACTTATTAGCTGCTGAATACTACAGAGGAAATTCTTTTCTTTTTGGAATGCTCTCTGATGACATCACAAGCACAGTTCTCTCTGCCGAAGTTATTATAATAATAATGCTTTATTTATTGTTGTCTTAGTGGGATTTGAACCCAAGTCCCCAGCACTGCAAGGCAGCAGTGCTAACCACTGAGCCACCATGCTGCCCTTAGCATACATCTGCTATGCATCTGCTATGTATCTGCTATGCATGGTTGCTAAAATGGACAGTGAGAGCACTGTGCTCGTGATGTCATCAGTGTTCCAAAAAGAAAGGAATTTCCTCTGTAGCATTCAGCAGCTAATAAGTACTGGAGGATTAAGATTTTTTAATAGAAGTAATTTACAAATATGTTAAACTTTTTGCCACCAGTTGATTTAAAACAAAAAAGGTTTTCATCGGAGTACCCCTTTAAAAAAGATATCTATAATGTGATTTGGGGCTGGAGGAGAAGCAGCAGGAAAACAATATAGTGCCGATGGCACTGTAGCAGGCAGCTGAGTTGGGGCCTGCTGCCTGGGAAAAATATATGACTGAGGCATTCAGGCATAAACTATATGGGGGCAACAATTAGCAACAAAAAGGAGCATACAACAACTAGTGGCAAGTTTTACCCTGGCCCATATAGTTGTTGTAGGCCCCTCTTTGCTAATAGTTTCCCCCCCATTTAGTTGTTGGCCTCTCTGAGAGGGGCCCGGGCCTACCACAACTATTGGGGCAACTATAACAGAGGGGCCTACCCAAACTATATGGAGCCCCCTATATAGTTTTGGTAGGCCCCTCTGTTAATAGTTGCTTCCATATAGTTTGGGTAGGCCTCTCTGTTCATAGTTGCTCCCATACAGTTTGGGTAGGCCCCTCTGTTAAAGGAGTAGTCTGGTGAAAAATAACTATCCCCTATCCAAGGATAGGAAATAAGTTATAAATTGAATCGGGGTCCAAGCGTGGGGCCCCCTGCAATCTCCTGCATGGGGCCCCGGCAGTTTGCCTGAAGCGTACGTGTGTGCACCGCATGAAGCCACTGCCGGTATATCCCCTCCATGTATCCATGTATCTCTATCGGGTACATGGAGGGGTGTGTCGGCCAGCACTCCGTGCGGGGTATGGCATGCCCCCCTTCCAGCCGACTTCCGGGACCCCGTGCAGGAGATTGCGGGGGCAGTCCCCCGCAATCTACAACTTATCCCCTATCCTCTGATAGGGGATAAGTTATTTTTTACCAGACAACTCCTTTAATAGTTGGGTGTAAAACTACTAACAAATGGGCCTACCCCAACTATATGAAACACATACCCTTAAACCCCTCTATATAGCTTTTATTTTAGTCTAAGCATAGGGGATAAGTTTCAGATCGCAGGGGGTCCGACCACTGGAGCTACCCGCAATCTCCTGTAGAGGGCCCCGACAGCCTGAGGGAAGGCTCTGCCATGGAATTGTATTGAGGGGGAGTGTCACCCGCCGCTTTGTGCGATGGTCGACACAATCTCTTCCGTTGGGCTGCCGGGGCCCCGTAGAGGAGATTGCGGGGGGTCCCAGCGGTCGGACCCCACGAGATCTGAAACATATGCCCTATCTTAAGGATAGGGAATAAGTTTTTCAACACTGGACTACTCCTTTAAGCCCTTATGGACTCAGCCTATTTTCACCTTAAGACAAGGATGAGATGACCATAAAATCAGGAGTTTGTCCTGCGCAGAGAGGAACCGTCAGGATGCAGGATAAAATCAAAGGATTTATTGAATGCAACGCGTTTCGCTGCGCATGCGCATCTTCTTCAGGCAGAAGAAGAAGCTGTGCGTGCGCAGGGAAACGCGTTGCATTCAATAAATCCTTTGATTTTATCCTGCATTCTCTGACGGTTCCTCTCTGGACCGGACAAACTCCTGATTTTACGGTCATCTCATCCTTGTCTCTACGCTATTAAAGAGGGCTGCAGTGGACCGATTTACATATTTCACGCTAGACCTTGTTGTGTGTGGGCGCACAACCAACTTTGGTAAGCGGCTTGGGATTACCTCCATTCCCCCCACTCACAAGATCTGCTCATCCCGCACATGAGGCGCCTTCTCTCCTCTCTCTATATTTTCACCTTAAGGAAAATTTTTGTTTTTGCATTTTCACTTTTTCCTCCTTCCCTTCTAAAAATCATAACGTTTTCAATTTTGCACCTACAGACCCAAATAAGGGCTTGTTTTTTGTGTCACCAATTGTACTTTGCAATTACATCACTTATTTTATAATATAACCTGCATCGAAACAAAAACAAAAAAAATATTTGTGGGGTGAAATAATATGAAAAAAGGGGGGTGATTTAAACTTTTAATAGGGAAGGGGTTAATGAACTTTTATTTAAAAAAATGGACACTTTTTTTTTTAAACATGCAATCTTCTGATTGCATACACTGATCAGTGCTATGCCATTGCATAACATTGATCAGTGTAACCAGCACTTTGCTACTCTAGGCATGGAGCAGTAGATCGCCAATCAGAACACAGAGAGGCAGGTGAGGACCCTCCCGTCATCTGGTAAGCTGAAGGGGACATCGTGGTTTACTTTAGTTTTAGACGACGCAATCAACATTGATGGCGGCGTCTAAAGGGTTAATGCCGGGCATCGGCCCGATCAGCCATGCCAGGCATTAGCCGTGGGTCCTGGCTGTCCATCGGGTTTAACCTGATCTCCTCTGGTGAGAACGGTTTAAACTCGCTATACTGGACCAGGGCGTACAGGCACACCCTGGGTCCTTAAGGATTGGGGATACAGGGTGGATGCATACGCCCTGCGTCCCCAAGAGGTTAAGAAACATGATATAAACATAAGCCCTGCAAGCACTTCTGCAGTTTGAAGTGCAATCAAGAGCTGAATGCGTTTCATAACTGGTGGGTCCAGGCTGCTATCAGCAGCTGGGACCCAAGGCTAATGGCAACATCACCAATTGGGCTGATGTTTGGCATTAACCCTTTAGACACCTAAATGGGAGATTTAGCTACAGCTGGTTGATCAGACATCTGATCGGGCATCTTTTAGTGCAGAAAGCCATGGCAGGCTGTACTAATGGAGCGCAAATAACACAGATTTCTATAGGATACATGTAATTGTTTCCAACAGGAAAAAAATTATTGTAGAAAAAAACAATAATAATTGTGAATAAGCCCCTTCCAAATTAAATTGGACCATCCCCCCTTTTCCCCTTTTTCTAGTAAAATTATGTAAACAAAAACATATGTGGTATTACCGTGTGCGTAAATGTCCAAACTATTAATATATTAGGTTACTTAAACCATATGGTCGAGTGCATAAACATAAAAAAAAAAAACACTAAAGTCCAAAACTGCACATTTTTGGTCACTTCAATTCAAAAAAATTATAAAAAGCTATCAAAAAGTCCCATCAAAATAAAAATGGTACCGATAGAAACTACAGATCACGGTGCAAAAAATGAGCCCTCATATAGCCTCATAAACAGAAAAATGAGAAAGGTATAGGCCTGTCTCACTTTTTACTGTCCTTCTAGTACTAAAAAGAAATAAAAAAATTGTGGGTGGGTCATAGGGGAGGCATAGGGGCGGAGTCAGGGGCATATGGGCGGAGTCGGGGTGGGCCACAGACGGGAGGCCCAGGCCTTTAGCTGTGTAAGGGGCCCTTCTCTCTCCTGTCTGATAGCACTCCTCTGTGCTCTCCCCTGTCTGATAGTACTCATCTGTGCTATCTCCTGTCTGATAGTACTCCTCTGTGCTCTCTCCTGTCTGATAGTACTCCTCTGTGCTTTCTCCTGTCTGATAGTACTCCTCTTTGCTATCTCCTGTCTGAGATCACTCCTCTGTGCTCTCTCCTGTATGATAGCACCTCTCTTTGCTCTCTCCTGTCTGATAAGACTCTTCTGTGCTCTCTCCTGTCTGATAGTACTCCTCTGTGCTCTCTTCTGTGCTATCAGAAAGGAGGAGTGCTAGCCCACCCTAACTTACTGGACTTTGTCCATGCCTGTGCTTCAGCTTGGATAAAGTCATTATTTTATATGTCATTATTTATATAAAGAGGAATAAAAATTTTCTTATGAAATACAATAGAAAGGTAAATTTTTTACCAAGATGTCCCACATATAAAAGGTTTTTTCTATTTGACAGTGCTCATTTAAGCTACACCAATTTTTTCCCAGCATCTCATAGACAATACATCAAAGCTGGATTCATTACTAAATATAGGCCCAATAGCCGGCTTTGCAGAAAACAAATGACATGAGCATTGCATTTAAAGGGGTTCTGCTCATTTGCCCTATTGGTGACTTTTTTTACCAGAACTTGGCACCTACTGTACTTTGTTTCTGTTGTCTGTGCAGACTGCATCTGAGACCATCATGATCAACTAAAATGAATTGTAACTGCCATGCACTTCTGTGTGTCTGCTGTGCAGTCATTGCTGGAATCAAAACTCATAAAAAGACTTGGAGTAAGATTGCTTTGACCATGTGGTTATCAGAGACTACAGTGTAGCTGATAATTTTGCACATGCTGGCAACATGTAAGTCTATACATGAAAAGGATACCATTTTATCAATCACGAGGACGCTCAAAAGCACCTGGGTCATTATATCCAATAGACTAGTTCAACCCTGCTCAATACTTCTAGGCAGGATAGGTTGTTAAAAGGAGTAATCTTCCTAAGACCCATAAATTCCCAATTTGTTAGAAATAAGAGCCACCAGACAACTAAAGCACAAGTTGACCTCCTTGAGGATTAGTGGTGTTATGCATTATGCTCAGAACCACAGTATCTAAGTATTAATTAAAGTTGTTGTTTTGCAATCACTTCATCCATTCAGGTGGAAGTTTCCCACCATGTGTGAGTGTAAATATTGACATATCACTTAAAGATCCAGTATCCACTAAGCTTTATATGGCTTAGCGTGAGGAATAGAGTTGAGAGAACTGAGTTGAGATTCCAATGCCCGAGCTGAAAGTCACACTGTCCATGTCTACCACCACCAGTCCCACTCGTGCAAAGCTTGCCTTCTACTTCTACCTCCACCCCCTTTGCAACACATTTCAAAGGCTGACTGTCTTCACACAACTCCTCCTTGCATTTAATTCTATTCTTCTGCACTTTGGGGGAAGCAAAGTCAGAGATGATGAGAAAGACCGTCTAGAAAGACTGCGCCATGTAAATGTAGACAATGATGAATCCACCGACACCTGGCTCAAAGTCAATTCATCAGACTCTTTAAACTAATGAGATGACTGAGAATGAGCAAAATAGTTCACAATGGTCGTATTATCCAGCAAAACAACACAATCTCTAAAGGATGTAGACAAATTTGGCTTGCTGATTCTCCTACTAGTACCAACAAGTACCAGATTGCTGCTGCAACCTGTACTGGACCTGGGAAAATGGGTGAGAATTTTTTTTTCTCATTTCCCCAGTTCATCTTTTTTTCGTTCCACACACTCTCACTGACACATTAGCCCATTTTCATCTTACCTTATCCATTGTGTACTCAGTTTTACTTTTTTGGCCATTTTTTACAGGTCTTTCCCTACAATTCAACAGCAGACACTAGCACTTCCTCCCTCTGA
The DNA here is from genome assembly GCF_029499605.1 of Hyla sarda. Lineage (NCBI taxonomy): Eukaryota > Metazoa > Chordata > Amphibia > Anura > Hylidae > Hyla > Hyla sarda. The sequence goes on along the minus strand of NC_079190.1, from coordinate 357,589,896 downwards.
GCGCAGTGGAACGCATAGTTGCGTTCCAAATGCCAAACTTCCGGTCATGTGACCGCAAGTAGCGGCCAGAGCGCAGGGAGCGGCTGCTTTCTCCCTTAGGTATGTGCAAAACACGGTCCTTTTCTCCCTCACAGCCGCTCCTTTCTTGATTTCAATATTTCAGCAGATATCATGCCCATAGCCACACACTATGTGGCTCATCCCAATTGACACCAGCAACACCACTTCCGGTACCATGAACCGGAAGTGCACGCCAGCCCCACCACATAAGCCCACATTTCACATCCTGCTTCATCCACATTCGACTTCTGTCGCCACCTCTACTCACCTGCCACACGGTCACAGGATACCGTTTTCTCCTTAACTTCACCCCTCCTCCGCAGCAATCTGGTGAGTCACCCAGCCATCTACAGTGGTCATGCAACTTCATCACCTGTAATGTTATGTTCTTCTCTGATTTTGTACTAGGACTAGCCCCCCCTCCTTTGATTTATGTACATCACTGTTATATCATATCCCTGTTGGTGCAATATTGATGTTATGTTATGAATTTTTGATCACCATAATATCTGCAAATTTCTGTAGACCCGCTACTATAGACTGTTATGAATTCGCTTTGATGCAAATGATGTGTGTGTATACAATTTGCCTTAATATTTTTCACCAATCCTTGAGTAGCATTATTCCAATTTTGTTCTGATCTCTGTGTATAATTTTTGTTGTTAATCAACTATTCAGATGGACTATTTATTATCTATGTATATGATATTATATACTGATGTTATGCTGTTTCACATAGGTCTGAAGAAGGTCATTTTTGACCGAAACGTCACATATATTTTTGGATTGCAAGAATAAAATGTACTTCTATTTTCACCGCAAGTGGAGTGCTATGTTGTGGTAGAGCTTTTCCCACCACAGCAGAGCTGCACAAAATTCATCATCCTGCTGCATCTTCTTGATAAATAGGATGCACCCTAGTCAAACCCACCACTCAAATAAACGTGGTAAAATAGCTCTATCATAGACATTCTTTGATAAATCTGGGCCATAATCTTCCAGTCAAATTTTACTCTCACCGCTAAAAATGCTCTGTTTTTGTTAAACCCACAAAATACAGATAACATAGTTACATAATTATATACCTACCCTACTGTGTTGATCCAGTGGAAGAAAAAGAAACCATTAGGCTGATGCCAATTGCCCCATGACCGAGGAAAAATTCCATCCCGACTCTAATATAGCAATCAAAATGATTTCCTGTACCAGTCAGGGAATCAGTCAGATGGGACGTCAACTTTATTTAAAAAAAATGTGAATGAATATCAGGTGATGGACGGGATTATACAGTCAGGTTGTGTGCATGTTGTATATTATGGGGCGAGTGTGCCTAATACACACCTCCTGACTGTATAACCCCGCCTATCACCAGATAGTCACTCCCATTATTCAATTTAAATTCACGCCCATCTTTCTGATTTCCTGACTTGTCAAACTATAAACCCTCATATTTCTGAAATGGAAGGGCGCATCAAGAAACTGTAAAAAAAGTTATGTGATAAGGGCACCCTAGGAAAAGTAATAATGTAATGTAACTCAATTCTTTTGGTTGGCCACAGGTCCTCTTTAATGAGCCTTTGGCAACCATGACCCTGTCACTGGTGTAGTTGTTGTCCTTTCTTTAAATAATTTTAACCCAGGCCAATATTCGTTTTTGCACTTTTTTTCTCCTTCCCTTCTAAAAATCATAATACTTTGAATTTTGCACCTACAGACCCATATGAGGGCTTGTTTCTTGAGGGCTTGCCATCAATTGTACTTTGCAATTACATCAATCATTTTATTACAAAATATATGGCAAAGAAAAAAAATATTTGTGGTGTGAAATTGGGAAAACAAAACTCGCCATTTTGTAACTTTTGGCGGCTTCCGTTTCCATGCAGTGAACTTTTTTATAAAAATGACACATTGGGGGAGATTTATTAAAACCTGTCCAGAGGAAGAGTTGTCCAATTGCCCATAACAACCAATCAACTCGCTTTTTTCATTTTTAACAAGGCCTCAGCAAAATGTAAGAACTTTTCCTCTGAACAGGTTTTGAAAAATCTCTCATATTCTCTTTATTCTGTAGGTCCATATGGTTACAAGGATATCCAATTTGTGTAGGTTGTATTCTATTTTACTTCCTTAAAAAAATTATAACTACATGCACCAAATTTATTATGCTTAAAATTGTCCTCTTCTGACCCCTAACTTTAACCCTTAAGGACTCAGCCCATTTTGGCCTTAAGGACTCAGACAATTTAATTTTTACGTTTTCATTTTTTCCTCCTCGCCTTCTAAAAATCATAACTCTTTTATATTTTCATCCACAGACTAGTATGAGGGCTTATTTTTTGCGTGACCAGTTGTCCTTTGTAATGACATCACTCATTATATCGTAAAATGTATGGCGCAACCAAAAAACACTATTTTTGTGGGGAAATTAAAACGAAAAACGCAATTTTGCTAATTTTGGAAGGTTTTGTTTTCACGCCGTACAATTTATGGTAAAAATGACGTGTGTTCTTTATTCTTAGGGTCAATACGATTAAAATGATACCCATTATTATATACTTTTATATTATTGTTGCGCTTAAAAAAAATCACAAACTTTTTAACCAAATTAGTACGTTTATAATCCTTTTATTTTGATGACCTCTAACTTTTTTATTTTTCCGTATAAGTGGCGGTATGGGGGCTCATTTTTTGCGCCATGATCTGTAATTTTTTTTGATACCACATTTGCTTATAAAAAACTTTTAATACACTTTTTTTTATAATTTTTTTTTTAATAAAATGTATTGGACTTTTTTTATTTTTTTTCGTTCACGCCGTTCACCGTACGGGATCATTAACATTTTATTTTAATAGTTCGGACATTTACGCACGCGGCGATACCAAATATGTCTATAAAAAATGTTTTTTACGCTTTTTGGGGGTAAAATAGGAAAAAACGGACGTTTTACTTTTTTATTGGGGGAGGGGATTTTTCACTTTTTTTTAACTTTTACTTTTACATTTTTTTACATTTTTTTTTACACTTGAATAGTCCCCATAGGGGACTATTCATAGCAATACCATGATTGCTAATACTGATCTGTTCTATGTATAGGACATAGAACAGATCAGTATTATCGGTCATCTCCTGCTCTGGTCTGCTCGATCACAGACCAGAGCAGGAGACGCCGGGAGCCGCACGGAGGAAGGAGAGGGGACCTCCGTGCGGTGTTATGAATGATCGGATCCCCGCAGCAGCGCTGCGGGCGATCCGATCGTTCATTTAAATCGCGAACTCCCGCAGATGCCTGGATCTGTATTGATCCCGGCACCTGAGGGGTTAATGGCGGACGCCCGCGAGATCGCGGGCATCGGCCATTGCCGGCGGGTCCCTGGCTGCGATCAGCAGCCGGGATCAGCCGCGCATGACACGGGCATCGCTCCGATGCCCGCGGTTATGCTTAGGACGTAAATGTACGTCCTGGTGCGTTAAGTACCACCTCACCAGGACGTACATTTACGTCCTGCGTCCTTAAGGGGTTAAACATTTTTTGCATACAGGTCTATATAAGGGCTCATTTTTTTCAACAGGATCTGTAGTTTTTATCGGTATCGGTAAGCCCTGAGTCAGTCCCGGTCTATAACGTGACCCTGCGTCATAGCGGGTCAATCCCGGCAGCTAATGAAAGCCGGGATCCTGGGCTAATAGTCTGCGGTACCAATTGTTGTGCCACGCGCTATTAACCCTTTAGACGGAAATACACTCCCGGCAGCTCAGTCGGAATGATTGGGACCATCACGGTGAAATCGGGATCTCCCGATCAGCTAGGATGTAGCAAAAGGGTGCCTTACCTGCCTCCTGCGATTGATTGCTCCAAGCCTGAAATCCAGCCTGAGCATATATGACATATATGCCTACAGAGGAAAGGGCCATTCTGACAAACTAGTGCCCTGAAACACGTCTAGGTGTTTTTTAAAAAAAGTTTTACCGCATCACCGATACCTATTGAGCACGTACTTATCTTAGGACTTTTGAACCAGCTCTGAATTACAGCCAAAGATCTGTGTTATGCCAGCCGTGCTATCCTGATCCAGTATCCAGGCAGTCTTGCCGATTGCCTGTGATGTCACACGCCATAGGACACCACGAGGTCTGCATTCAGAGGCCGCATGTTACCATCTATCAGCGAGCACCTTGGGAGCGGCATAATTCCAATTCCATCTTGGTCTGTGGCAGGCAGACAGCCGCGGTAACACATGCTAGTGTTGTATACCACACAAGCATTGCGGACCTCACTTTTTGTCCTGAGGAGATCACAGCTGAGCCATCCATCGGGCTGGTAACTATATTCTCATTTTATCATCTTTCATTTGCCATATCAGGATTTGATCCAAAATACGGGACATTTCAATACTGTCTGGACTATCAGATGCCGGATTACTAAAAAATTCATCTGTTTCACAAAACATTATTAGTTATCGGTGTATATTATTATGTTACAGTTTATGGTTTTATAAATATCTATTATCTCTGCACAAGGGCCCTGTGCTATGAGGTTTATTTGCATATATTGTATTGTGATAAAATCTTATACTATTTTGCATCATTTAATTGAAGCACAGTCTTAATTCATATCCAATCAGTTTTCATTCATATATCAGTCTTTCTGATACTAGTTTTGAGGGGTTGGTATTTGTTTAAATCCTAGATTTGTAAATTACTTCTTTTAAAAAATCTTAATCCTTCCAGTACTTTTTAGGGGCTATATACTACAGAGGAAATGCTTTACTTTTTAGATTTCTCTGATGTCATGACCACAGTGCTCTCTGCTGACCTCTGCTGTCCATTTTAGGAACTGTCCAGAGAAGCAAATGTTTGCTATGGGGATTTTCTGCTGCTCTGGACAGTTCCTAAAATCGACAGCAGAGGTCAGCAGAGAGCCCTGTGGTCATTACATCAGAGAAATCTAAAGAGTAAAGCATTTCCTCTTTAGTATATAGCCCCTAAAAAGTACTGGAAGGATTAAGATTTTGTAATAGAAGTAATTTACAAATCTGTTTAACTTTCTGGCACCAGTTGATTTAAAAAAAAAAAAAAAAGGTTTTCCACGGGAGTATCCCTTTAACCTTCCTTAATAAAAGTAAGAATCACCTCCCTTTTATCATAAAAAAATAAAAAACTGTGTAAGGAAAAATAAACATATGTGGTATCCCCGGGTGCAAAAATGTCCCAACTATAACAAATATATAATTAATTAAACCACACGTCTGCGCAAAAAATATTCCAAAGTCCACAATAGCGTCTTTTTGGTTACTTTTTATATCATGAAAAAATTTATAAAAAGCGATCAAAAAGTCCAATCAATATAAAAATTGTACCACCAAAAACTTCAGATCACAATGCAAAAAAATGAGCCCTCATACCACCCTGTACGTGGAAAAAAAAAGGTTATAGGGGTCAAAAATGACAATTTTAAACGTATTAATTTCGTGCATGTAGTTATGATTTTTTCCAGAAGTACGACAAAATCAAACCTTTATAAGTAGGGTATCATTTTAATCGTATGGACCTACAGAATAAAGAAAAGGTGTCATTTTTAACAAAAAACACACTGCGTAAAAACAGAAGCCCCCAAAATTTACAAAATGGCATTTTTTCTTCAATTTTGTTGCACAATGAATTTTTTTCCCCGTTTTGCTGTGGATTTTTTGGTAAAATGACTAATGTCACTGCAAAGTAGAATTGGTGGCACAAAAAAATTGGTGGCACAGATAAGGAGGAAAAAATGAAAGTGCAAAAACGGAAAAACCCTGAGTCCTTAAGGGGTTAATGTGTACGCTATCGACCGTGCGGTTTAAATAACCTTATATTTAAAAAATTTGGAAATGTACTCATGTGGTGGTACCACAAATGATTATGTTTATTTTTTATTACATTATTTTATTTTAAAAAATGACAAAAGGGGAGTGATTCAAACTTTTATTAAGGAAGAGTTTAATTAACTTTTATTAACTCTTTTTTACCTCTTTTCATTTTTTTCAGGTCCCCATAGGGGGCTATAACATGCAATATTTTGACTGCATACACTGTTCAATGCTGAGCTTTGGCTCAGCGTTGATCAGTGTTATCAGTGCTCTGCTGCTCCAGCCTGCAGAGCCTGGCCAGAGCCTCAGAGCATCGATCGGACAGTGAGGAGGCAGGCAAGGGCCCTCCCACCGTCCACCCGTGGGACCCGTGATTTTGCCGCGGATGTCCCAATCAGCTCTGCTGAGCTAACTGGCATCTAGCTTTCAACTTTGATCGGGCCATCTAAAGTGTTAATGTCATGCATTGGCCCGATCAGCGATGTCCGGCATTAACCATTGGTCCTGGCTGCCTATAGCAACTGGAACCCACTGGATATGAAGGGTGTTCAGCTTGTGAGCACCCTTCAAACCCAGGTAATTTGGTCCATAAATACCAGGATGCAAGTGCATACCTGTACACCCTTCGTCCTTAACAATGTAAATAAGTTATATCCACAACATTTTGGGAACTGCCCCCCAGACTTGACATTTTGATTTTTAATGATCCTGAATTTTCATGTAAAACAGTCATAGTAAAATGGAGACCTGGTCCGACTGTACAGTTACAGTATGCACTTATTTATTATCTAAAAACAAATGAAAACATTCTAAAAATACTTTTTTCTTTCTTCCTGTGCTATAAAAATACTTTAAAAGAAGCTGAGCCCTGAAAAATAAAGGATTGTAGTACCATAAACCATCAATTCTATCTCTAATATTTCACTATTACTAATGTTTCTAATCTTAATATCATACTGATTCTGATTTATCTCAGTTCCCAACTTTATAAAAAATAATAAAAAACAAACTAAATTTTTGGCTCCGTGTGTTTATTAATGGGCTGTACAGGAATGTGGGTAATGTACTTGAATGTCCTTATTTATATGCAATTGCAAGGAACTATTGTTATGTTTTGTATGGGATTGAATTCCTTTTGATCTTATAACACATATTCCCACTTTACCACAATTCTGAAAGTAGTTGCCAAGGTCTCCATATGTGATGCAGGTTAACAATGCTTTTCAAGTCCCTTTGATGTAGTCTGTTACACTTTTTCCATGCTGCAGAATAATAAAGATGGCTGTAATGTAAAACGCCAACTTACCTACTGAGTATTACAAAAAGAATGTTTCTGGCAGGCGGCTTCAACTTCTAAACCCCAGATGACAGTTAAATAGCACACCTTAAAATGTAATTATATTTTAACTATAACTTTGCCATGTGATTTAGGTTGCTGATGATAGGATCTAGAGGTCATTGTACTAAAGACCTACTTTTACATTCAAAAGACCTATGCTGAGTGTTAGCATAGTACAAAATGAAAAAGGTTACAATATCTAGCTTTTGAGCCACTTGGCATTGTTCTATGTTTCTTACATAGATTCTGTTCTAGACATTTCAATAAAGGCCCTATTATAAAGGGAAAAGAAATATTAACTGAATAGGCCAATATTGCCCTTTATAATAAGCCCATTGATCAGCCGATAAACTTAGCTCAGTGCATCTTTAGCAGGCTTTAAACATTACTGTCACCTTTAGAGATGAGCAAATATTTGAAAAATTTGATGCGGCCGATTTGCTGAATTTTTCCAAAAAAATTGATTTGATTCAAATAAATTTGTGGCACATTTTTATTAGTAATGCATTTTAATAATGTGTTTAATAATGTGTGTGTTTCACTTTTTTTCTCTATTTTTAACATTTTTTAGGTAGTACTTCTACTCGCAGCACGGAACAGACTGTTCCATTATGGTAGTAGTAGTACCTGTGCAACTCCTGACACCCACTGCAATCGTCCTGTATAATGTATAGATGCGGGCGGCTTTCTCGCATCTCTGCAATAGATAGGACAATCGTATCTGGTGTCAGGAGTGACACCCGCTGTGATCTGTCCTCAACTGCAGGTACTACTGCTCCCAACATGGAGCACACTCTGCTCCATGCTGGGAGCTGTAGTACCTGCATTAATAGACAGATCGCAGCAGGTGTCACTTCTGTGATCTGTCTATTAATGCAGGTACTACAGCTCCTAGCAGGGAGCAGAGTGTGCTCCATGTTAGGAGCAGTAGTACCTGCAGGTAAGGAAAGATCACAGCGGGTGTCACTCCTGACACCTGCTGCGATCAACCTGCATAATGTTTAGATTTGGGTGGCCGGACACTCTTCTCTGGTCTCACTGTAGTATGAGTATATGCAGTATATACCTACTATTCATATTTCCCACAGAGAGCTGTGATTGGCTGGAACCATCTGGCCAATCACAGCTCTCTGCGGGAAATATGAATAAGTGATGTGAATTCTATTCACATCACTGGCTGACCAGAGTATAGTGCAGAGATGCGAGCACAGAAGAAAGCCGCTCCATCTCTGAAATAAAAAGCACAATCACATTGGGTGTCAGGAGTGACACCTGGGGTGATCTATCTATTAGTATAGGTACTGCATCTCCCATCATGGAACTGTCTGTCCCATGCTGGGGGTAGTAGTACTACCTAAAAAATGTAATGTTGCATAATACAGTAAGCAGAAAAAGGCTGAGTTTCCCTAATTTACCAAAAATCCATAAATTTACAGATGTCTTCTATCAGAAATCAAAGATATTTCAAATTGTAATTTGCGGAGGCAGATGTTCAGGACAATAATGTATGTATTGTGACAGTGTGGCAAGGAAAGGATGTTTTTCCCTAGCTAACCCTGGAGAAACCTACACCTGTGGCCTAATTAATGAGGAAGCAGGGAGGGGAAGTCGGTCTAAAAGGAAGTCAGACAGTGTAGTCTGGGCTCTCCCTAGAAGACAGCAAGGTGGCTTTGGGGGGAGGCAGGGGTCTTGGTGAGGAACACACAGCCCAAGCTGTGAGTGTCCCCAAGTGTGGACGAGACACACAGCAAGAGGTTGCAAACTCTGTGAGTGAACAGTGTGTAGAAGGTTGCAGGAGGCATAAGTTTTACTGGCCAGGAAAAGCCCACCAGTTGGTAGTCAGGGCATGCTGGATTGTTTAGTTAGTGACTAGACGAACTAGGATTTTTTTTGTTACTGTCTTATGTTTTTATTTACCCTGCAACCTGTCTAATAAAGCTGGTGAGGGGCGGACTTGCATAAAGTACTGTTATTTGCCTGCCGATTGAAGTGGAAACGTGTCCTGTGGCGGTGTCAAGGAAGATCCGAGAACTATCCCCAGGGAGAAATCCTTACAGTATGTATTTAATGTAATTGTGAAGAACAATGTCTTTGTAATTTTACAGTATGAGCTGATTTTAAATGACAAAGTACTGCAAAACTCTAATTCCAATGTCTCTGCATATGCAGGAAGACATGGAAGGGAGCTATAAATTCAGTAGGATGGAAAGGACTTTTTCGTTGCTGTAAACTGTAGAAGGAAATATGTAACAATGGATGGAGGATGTGGGATTACCTTTTTATATAAGTAAAAAATATTTTTAATTTTTATGTAGGGGATGATGGGAGTTGTAATTCTTGAATTTGACTTGAGCTAGCAGGGAGTCACTGGGGCCGTATGGATGGAAGAAAGACAATTTTGAAATATACAGTAGCTGCTCTAATTGGAGCAAATTAAGGTTAATTGAATAATGAGACCACAGCCAATTAAGGTCAAATAGGTAATAGAACATCAAAGGAATGTAGGTCAAGTGGTTTGACCTTAATTGGCTATGGTTTCATTATTCAATTAAGGTGTTTCCCTCAAATTCCCTGTTCTTCATTCATCTGTCCACTGTGTGAGCAAAAATATATACAGATATATGATTTATCTCTCTATCTATCTATATATCTATCTATCTATAGATAGAGAGATAGAGACATATATATGTAATATATATATATATATATATATATATATATATATATATATACAAGGAATGCGGAGACAGCACGGCCGGAGTAGTCACACAGCAGGTGGGTGCAAGCCAAGTTTCCAACAGTCCCAGTTGCAGACAGTACAGGTAAGTATCCAATGTAGGTATAAGGCAGCACACCAAGTAGTGTTCAAATAAAGTGCATTTTAATGTCCCATATCCAGATACAACGTTTCGGCAGTATCACACTGCCTTTCTTGAGAAAGGCAGTGTGATACTGCCCAAACGTTGTATCTGGATATGGGACATTAAACTGCACTTTATTTGAACACTACTTGGTGTGCTGCCTTATACCTACATTGGATACATGTATATATATATATATATATATATATATATATATATCAACCAAAAAATGCAGCAGTACTCCAGTTCAGATGAAAATGGTGTTAGGCTTTATTCACCAAGTGAAAACACGCACTGTTTCAACTGTCTCACACAGTCTTTGTCAAGGCTTGACAAAGACCATGTGACACGGTTGAAACGTTGCGTGTGTTCACTTTGATGAATAAAGCCTAACACCATTTTTATCTGAACCAGAATGCTGCTGCATTTTTTGGTAATTTTGAGAGCCCTACCTGGGCTGGATAAGACTCTCTCAGATGAATGAAGAACAGGCAATAGGAGAGAAAGACCTTAATTAAATAATGAAACTACAGCCACTTGACCTGCATTCCTTTGATGGTCTATTACCTATTTGACCTTAATTGGCTGTGATCTCATTATTTAATTAACCTTAATTTGCTCTAATTAGAGCAGCTACCGTATATTTCAAAACTTTCTTCTTCCATTCATATGGCCCCAGTGACTACCTACCGGTCCCAGCGGCAACCACTGTAATTGCAAGTGGGGACAACTGGAATTCAAGAATTACAACTTCCATCATCCCCTACATAAAAAATAAAAGATTTTTCACATATATAAAAAGGTAATCCAACATCCATGATTACATATTCTCTTCTAAAGCTTACAGTAATGGAGAAGTCATTTTCATCCTACTGAAATTATAGCTCCCATTCATATCTTACTGCATATGCAGAGACATTGGAATTACAAGAAGAGTTTTACAGTAATTTGTCATTTAAAACCAGATCACACTGTATAATTACAATGACATCCTCCTTCACAATTACATTAAATCGATACATACATTATTGTCCTGGCCATCTGCCCCTGCAAATTACAATTTGAAGTATCTTTTTTTTCTGATAGAAGACCTCTGTAAGACCTCTTATAGAAACTAAGCCATTTTTTTGCCTGTTGTTTTATACATATTACTGATGTCCCTGTCCTCGGCTCATCTCTGACTCCCGCAATCATTCATGGCAGCACATCCCGAACAAATGCCCGAAAAAATAAAATAAATGGGGCTATAAAAGTAAAGTGAAAATAAAAAAAATATATATAATGTAGAACAAAAACTAGAAAAAAATTATGAAATGCACTCTTCATTCATGTTTAATATTAAGCATAGAATTTACTGGTCCCTGCCAGCTCCCGAAAATTTTAAGGTAAAAAAATTAAAATTATACTGTTATTTTTTAAATAGGGATGGGCAGGGACATATTTTTTAAATAGGGATAGGCAGGGTGGGCAGGGACATAAACATGTAGCAGACAATAATAAAAATGTAGAAAGGGCCATTTAAATGTAAAAATGATATATTTTTAATACATTTTTTTTCTTAGTAATGTATTTTAATATTATGCTTAATTAAGTGTGCGTGTATTTCACTTTTTTCTCTATTTTTTACATTTTTTTAGGTAGTACTACTAATCCCAGCATGGAACAGATTGGGAGCTGTAGTACCTGTACTAATAGACAGATCACCCTGGATGTCACTCCTGACACCCGATGCAATTATCCTATCTATTGTAGAGATGGAGCAGCTTTCCCTTGCACTCACATCTCTGCACTATACTCCAGCTGGCCAGTGATGTGAATAGAATTCACATGACTAATTCATATTTAGTGCAGAGAGCTGTGATTGGCCAGATGGTTCCAGCCAATCACAGCTCTCTGTGAGAAATATGAATAATAGGTATATATACAGCATATACTCATACTACAGTGGGACCAGAGAAGAGTGGCCGGCCACCCTGCTGTGACACCTGCTGTGATCTTTCCTTACCTGTAGGTACTACTGCTCCCAACATGGAGCACACTCTGTTTCATTCTGGGAGCTGTAGTACCTGCATTAATAGACAATTTGCAACAGGTGTCAGAAGTGGCAAGAGAACAACGGGAAAGGGCTCCTTCTGCAGACAATTACAGTGTAACCAGATTCAGGTTTTGAGGAGGGTCAAGTAATGGCTCATCTCCTAGGACACTTTATACATAAACTTTTTATATATTCCCACAATTTTGATTGTGATATGAGACAAACATGTCAAAGGGAGTAGATTACAAATGGAGCTACCGTATTTTTATTTATTTATTTGTTTTTTGCATTTGGTGTTCCTTAACCTCTGCATTTGGTGTTCCTTAACAACTTATCCTCTATACACAGGATCCATACATAACCTCAATGCATCTCTATGGGGGCATTAAAATACAATGCTCATGCATTTCAGGCACCCCCATAAAGATGCATGAAGTGGACACCACAATTGTTAGGGGTCTGGTCCTTTGTCTATTTTTCCATATGAAGCGTTGTTGATTTTCCAAGATTTTCAATAAAGTAAACATATTTTATCAGTGACCTTCTTGCTGGATTGTGCTTTTATTGAATCCTGTATTGTGACTGTACTTGTGGAGGTAGATCCATGCAATTTGGAGATGTCCTGCAGAAAATATGATTGACATATGATTATTAAAAGATAATACACAATATTGTCTAGCAGGTTTATATCTATGACAAAGCTAGCTATTCAATAGTAACTCATGTACCATTTTAGGTAATCTTTGATTTCTCTCCCAGGGACATTTTACTCCCATGTAGGTAAATTCATGTTCAATGACCTTTTATAGTGTTTTGGCTCAAATCTGTTGTAAATGCCATTTATTGATATATTCCATTTGCAACTGAGGTATCTATCCTGCAGCCTAGAATGGTAGCAGGGAAGCCTATTTATCATTCTATACCACTTAAAGTAAAGTATATTGGATTTGTAATAAAGTGAATGCATTAAACTAACACTCTAAAGTTGTAGGCATTTGTTTTAAAGCAGGTTTGCTTCTGTAGAGCCTTGTTTAAGAGCTTGAAACGTGTTCAACGCTAAAATGTCTGGTAGTCACTGCTTGAAACCATGTGGGTCCATTATTTTGAATATCTATGCACCTTTATAACACTATTAGGTCACCTAGAAGAGTATCTATGTACTTCTGAGCTGTTTCTTAGTGGAGTTTGTATTCTTTTTAAAATTAGTGTTCTAATCCTTTTTGAAGGCATATACCTTAGGGTATTTATACACACGCAGAGGTAGCCATTAATAATGATTCCCATTTTGAAGCATAGTAACAGGGTTGGCATCCTAGAGACTGCACAAAAGTGACACAAAACCACATGGCTTTTTAACTTTCAAATAAAACAGATTTTGCACTGGCAGAACAGATTCAGAATGCTCTCTTTGCTACTCCTATCTGTGTCGTTCACTGCTTCGTGCCCCTCACATAAATCTTCATCTAACAACTTATATCTCTAAATAAGCTGCTGAAACTATGTTCCTAGACTTTTATATCACCTCTATACTGCCTCTTGATTGGCTGGGAGAGTTGTTTGAAAGGCATTATGGGATTCCATGTGATCCTTCCTCCTTTTTTCTCTCATGTGACTAATGTTATCTTAGCTGGTTCTGCCAAGTCACACAAAGTTCTAATTAAACCAGACTTTTAGCAAAGTTCTGACCAAACTCTGATTCTATCGGTTAGTTTTCCTAATATCTGTTCCTGGTGTAATGTTTGCACCTACTGTATTTGATATCATTTCTTTCTAACTAAACATCTCATAGTCATGTACACAGCACATTTCCATCACCCTTATACAGCATGCAGTTTCACAGATTTTGCAGCTAAGTCCCGTCCTTCATATAGTAAAAAATTCCTTTACTGTTCATGAGTTTTTTTGGGATGTAAGAGAATTCGGTATGCTTATTTTTTCACACATATTGCAGATTGATATGGGAAAACTTTACCAGTAGGTGGTTTTCTGTGTATACAACTTAAAATTGAAAACAGTAACATTATGTGCATTTTAAATCTTCATGACTTTTTACTTAAAAAGGTATAATTAAAGACAAAATACAAATTTAAATGAGAGAAATTGGTTTATTACATCCATTAAAGGAGAACTCCAGACCATAAAAATTGTCCCCCATAGTGCCGGCAGAAGAAAAAATTAAGATGTACATACCTTCCTCCGCTCCCCTGGGGCCTCCGGTAACCGTCTCCGGTCTCCGCCGCATCCACTTCCTGGTTGCACCTGTGGCCGGGGCCGAAAACTTCACACTGTCGCTCAGCCTATCGCCGGCCGAGTCGGACTGCGCTGCGGCTGGTGATTGTCTGATTCATCCGACCACCGGCAATCAGGAAGTGGATCGAGGCGGAGACCGGAGGTGGTTACCGGAGGCCCCGGGGGAGCGGAGGAAGATATGTACATCTTTATTTTTTTACTGCCGGCACTATGGGGGACAATTTTTATGGTCTGGAGTTCTCCTTTAAGTCTTATGTTTGTGCAGCTTGAACACACAGTATGTAGTTTCTGCTTTTGCTTATATTATACTCCTGGAATTCGCAAAAAATTACGATTCTGGCCTTACTGTGAAAAGTGCTTTGTGTCTAGAGAAAAAATACAGACATTATTTGTTTCTCTACTTTGTATTGGATACTGCTTCCATTAGGATTAATCTTTATTTTTGTCAGGATCCGGACCGGTATGCGGAGAGGACACGGGTGGTGGATCCTCTGTGTCAGTGAGGTGATGGCGTGGGCCGTACCAGGGGAACGGAATCTAAGGGGTTACTGGTTTTCACCAGAGCCCGCCGCAAAGCGGGATGGACTTGCAGCGGCAGGTAACCCCCAGGTCGTTCCACCCGATAGCGACTCAACCTCACTGACAGCTGAGACAGGCGCGGTACACAAGGACAAGGCAAAAGCAAGGATGGACGTAGCAGAAGGTCTGGGTAGGCAGCAATGGTTCGTAGTCAGGGGCAACGGCAAGGGTCTGGATACACAGGCAATGGAACACACAGAAACGCTTTCTCAGGGCACAAGGCAACAAGATCCGGCAGGGAAAGGAAGGGGAAGTGGGTTTATAGAGTGTAGGGAGTGTTAGGAACTAATTGGGCCAGGCAGCAATTAATGGTGCACTGGCCCTATATATCTGAGAAACCCGGCGCACGCGCCCTAGAGAGCGGGGCCGCACGCACCGGGACTGAGCACAAGGATGGGGCAGGTAAGTGACACGGGATGCGACCAGCGGGCGGGCACGTCCCGCCACGGGCATCGCATCCCCACCGAGGGACACAGAGCAGCGCTCCTGGTCAGACTCGCTGATGCTGCAAGCAGGGAAGTGACGCCGCGAGCGCTCCAGAGATGAAGCGGGGCCTGGAGCGCTCAGCGTTTCGTTTTTTTTTACCTCTGACGACCTTGGAGGCGAAATCAAAGGCGAATGACCAGGGAGTCAGGAGTTTGTCTGGCGCAGAGAGGAACCATCAGACAGCCAGGTAAAATAAATGGATTTATTAGATGCAACGCGTTTCGCTGCGCATGCGCAGCTTCATCAGGCATGACAAAGGGAGGCTGGTAACAGGTATATATACCTCCAGGAATTAACCATTAGAGTGCTTTTTGAAAAGAATTGTTACATAGAGTTACATATCTATATGACAATATATAAAAAAAGATACATAAATACATATAAACAGAAATCACAAAAGTAGTAATAAGACAGCAATATGAAAGCACAATGCAATCCTATAAATATATATATAAATATATATAACATGATTATAATTATCGCATGTGATGTGAATATGACACCAAAACGACTCAAGAAATCGCTCCGCTAAATCGCCGGTGCGACACTCAACAACACAAGTTGGATATTATTTCAAAAAATATATATATGGTATATGGTATAAAGAGTCATGTCAATTGATTCAAAAGATAAAAAAAATTATTATTTAATTGTATATCGCTAACTTATTGGAAAATAATAAAAAATAAATAAAAAATAAGTGACAGTGCGATAAACCAAACCGCAACTGATCAGAGGGAAATGTATGAACACTACTTAGAGAATAAGATAAACTCAATTAACTAATGCGGTATTGAGTACAGCAACCGGCGAAAACGCAGGGTGTGAATATTCGTACAAGAATCCGGATTAACAAACAATAAATGAATTAAAAATACAAAAATATTTATATGTAAAAAAGAAAAGGAAATCAACAAAACTTAGATAATAAAACATAAAAAATGAATAAATAAATACACCGTGGGGCGCTCCAGGGTGAACAGTACAGAAGGAGCAAGGTAAAATCAAGGCATGATGTTTTCAAAATTAATCCATATGGAACGCTGGGAAATTTTTAAATCCCAAATTATCAAATTATTTAACTGTATCAATACATTCATTAAAACCTTGAGGGTGCAAAGTATGTAGTTTGTGAATCCAAAAGGATTCGCGATTATTAAGTCTTTGTATTCTATTAGGTAAATGAATGGGGATAGTTTCTAAAATAATTAATTTTAGAGTTTCAGTGTTTTTTTGATGATAGAGAGTGAAATGACGGGAAAGACTATGCAACAAAAAAACATGTTTTATGTTCCATCTGTGTTTGTTCATCCTGGAGCGCACCGTTTGTGTGGTACGGCCAACATATTGGCGATCGCAACCACAGGTTAATAAATAAATAGCAAAAGTGGTGTCACAATTTAATGAATCCTTAATTTTGAATGTTTGTTGTGTAAAAAAGGAAGAAAAGGTATCAGTTTGAATAATCCATTCACAACAGAGGCAGCGACTTTTTTTGCAAGGAAAACAATATGGTTTAATAGAACAGGAATTCTGTGGTATACGATATTCGGAAAATCTGCTAGGGGCTAATAAATTGCTGAGATTTTTGGAACGTCTGTAGGTGACATTAGGAACTGGGGGAATTAGTTGGTTTAAAATTTTATCATTTTGAATAATGGGCCAATTTTTAGTTAATATTTTTCTAATATTAGATGCCTCAATATTGAAATTCGTAACAAAATTGTATCTAAAGGGGTTAAGAAGCTGATTAGAGCTGGGTTTTTTAGAAGTAGGTATAACCAAATCAGATAGTTTTTTATCTTTCACCTTCAGATATGCCTTAGTAAGAAGCGATTTGGGATAGCCCTTTTGTATAAAGCGTTGTTTTAAAACCTCAGCTTGAGAGATAAAATCTAAATCAGAGGTGCAATTTCTACAAATTCGTAAATATTGGCCGAAAGGACCTTGGAGGCGAGAATTTCTTTTACCAAGAAGACATCAGAGGACCCAGTGACAGGAGCAGGAACGGTGACCTTGGGGGAAATGCGGTTAAGAACGAGAGGTTTAAGAAGGGATACATGAAAGGAGTTAGGAATACGAAGAGAAGGAGAAAGATGGAGCTTGTAGGAGACAGGGTTGATTTGACTTTTGACTCTAAATGGCCCGAGGTAACGAGGACCCAGCTTGTAGCTAGGGACACGAAACCGAATATATTTGGCAGAGAGCCACACTTTGTCACCAGGGACAAAGACAGGAGGAGTTCTTCTCTTCTTATCTGCATGTTTATTCATGTGAGAAGAGGCCAGTGAGAGCGACTTTGAGTCTCCTTCCAGATAGTGGAGAAGTCCCGGGTTAATTCATCTACGGCAGGAACTCCAGATGAAGTGGGGATGGGGAGGGGGGGAAGCGGGTGACGGCCGTACACCACAAAGAACGGAGACTTGGCGGATGACTCAGAGTTTTTGAAATTGTACGAGAATTCCGCCCAGGGTAACAGGTCGACCCAATCATCTTGGTGAGAGGAGACAAAATGTCGCAGGTAGTCACCAAGGATCTGGTTCACTCTCTCCACTTGTCCATTGGACTGCGGGTGGTAGTTGGATGAGAAATTTAATTTGATCTTTAATTGATTACAGAGAGCTCTCCAAAACGTAGACACAAATTGAACGCCTCTATCCAAGAAGATATGCGTGGGAAGCCTGTGAAGACTGAAAATCTGCAGAAAAAAATTGTTTCGCCAACTGTGGCGCAGAAGGAAGGCCTGGAAGCGGAATAAAGTGAGCCATTTTGGAAAAACAATCAACGACCACCCAGATGACAGTGTTGCCATGGGATACAGGAAGATCAGTGATGAAGTCCATGGCTATGTGGAACCAAGGCTGTTCAGGCACCAGCAGCGGATGGAGAAGACCAGAAGGCTTCTGACGAGGGGTCTTGTCAGGTGCACATACTGTACAGGCTCGTACGAAATCGGTCACATCCTTTTCCAAGGAGGACCACCAATAGTGTCTGGCAATCAACTGTAAAGTCTTTTTGATTCCAGCGTGACCAGCCAGAAGGGAGGAATGGCCCCATTTGAGGATCCGGAGGCGAAGACGGGGAGGAACATAAGTCTTTCCTGGAGGGGTAGGAACCAGAGAAGCAGGAGGAGAAGAGATCAGACACTCAGGGGGAATGATGTGCTGAGGAAGGGTCTCGGCTTCAGAGGCATCGGTTGTACGAGATAGAGCATCAGCTCTGACATTCTTGTCTGCGGGACGAAAATGGATCTGAAAGTTAAAACGGGCAAAAAACAACGACCACCTAGCCTGGCGAGGATTTAGCCGCTGGGCAGATTGGAGATAAGACAGATTTTTGTGATCAGTATAAATGGTGATGGGGTGAAGGGATCCTTCCAGAAGATGTCTCCACTCCTCAAGGGACAACTTAAACGCCAATAGTTCATGGTCTCCAATGGAATAGTTTTTTCTGGAGGAGAAAAAGTTTTGGAGAAAAATCCGCAAGTGACATTTTTTCCTTTAGCGGATTTTTGAAGGAGAACAGCTCCGGCTCCAACAGAGGAGGTGTCAACCTCGAGGAAGAAGGGCTTCTGAGGATCTGGTCTGGACAAGACAGGAGCAGAGGAGAAGGCGGCTTTGAGGTGGTTAAAGGCTTTCTCCGCCTGTGGCGGCCAGGATTTCGGATTAGCATTTTTCTTAGTCAGTGCTACAATAGGAGCAACGATGGTGGAGAAGTGGGGAATGAATTGACGATAATAATTAGCAAATCCGAGAAATCTTTGGATTGCTTGCAGACCAGTGGGATGAGGCCAATCCATTACCGCAGAAAGTTTATCAGGGTCCATTTGAAGATCTTGTCCGGACACAATGTATCCCAGGAAGGTAAGACTGCTGCTTTCGAATAGACACTTCTCAATTTTAGCGTAAAGTTGATTTTGACGTAATCGTTGGAGCACTTGACGAACAGGAAGGCAATGTTCCTCTATGTTGGAGGAAAAAATGAGGATGTCGTCAAGGTAGACTACCACACAGGAGTACAGCATGTCCCGAAAAATCTCATTAACAAAGTCCTGAAAAACTGCTGGGGCGTTGCATAGACCAAAGGGTATGACTAGGTATTCAAAGTGACCATCTCTGGTATTGAAGGCGGTTTTCCATTCGTCGCCTGCTCGAATACGGATGAGGTTATATGCGCCCCTTAAATCAAGTTTGGTCAAAATCTTGGCACCTTGCAGTCGGTCGAAGAGTTCGGAGATGAGAGGCAGAGGATAACGATTTTTTACGGTAATTTTATTGAGGCTGCGGTAATCAATACAAGGGCGGAGAGATCCATCTTTTTTAGCGACAAAGAAAAATCCAGCTCCAGCTGGGGAAGAGGATTTCCGGATAAAACCTCTTTTGAGGTTTTCTTGTATGTACTCAGACAAAGCTTGTGATTCCAGGACAGAAAGTGGGTAAATCCTACCACGGGGAGGTGTGGTACCAGGGAGCAGGTCGATAGGGCAGTCATAGGGTCTATGCGGAGGTAAGACCTCTGCTTGTTTTTTACAAAAGATGTCCGAAAAGTCCAATTAGGCCTTAGGAAGACCTGGCAATGGAGTAGCCACTTGGCAGGAAGAAAGTGGGTTGAGACATCGCTTGTGGCAAGAAGATCCCCAGCACTTAATGACAATTTTATGCTTTATTCAAGTTTTTTTTTTGTTTAATTTTAGTTGTCTGTAACATAGTAAAATGTTAAGATTTAAAATGTTATCGATAGACTCGAATCTGTTATTAAAATATAATTTTCAATGCAAAAAAAACAAGTATTCAGAATGCATTGGATGTACATCGAGTACATACTATTAGATTACCTGCAGAATTCAGTGTGTGAAATCTGCAAGTAAAGTAAGTATATTCATGTCCTAAAATTAGATTTTTTTTTTTATAACAATAAATACTAGAGATGAGTAAAGCGATTTGAAACAAGTCAATTTTCCAAAAAAGTCAGGGTTAACTTTTTAGGGTTTGTTTTGGGAAAAACATTTTGTTGTTGATGGTGCCCTACATCAATAGACATACAGGAGTTCAGAAGGAAGTGGCAGTGCCATATACATTGTCTTTTATACTCACTACATTTCTGTGCTGGAAGCTTTGCACCCAGCCCAGTAAATGTGTACAGCCACTCAATGTACTGTACTGTACAGGAGCTGGGACTTTCACAGGAGTCCCTATTACTTTCCATGGCATCCTACACGAATACATAAGAGAGTGCAGAAGTTACATACAGAACCAGGAGCTCCTGTCAACAAAATTAATCCCTGCTTCTGTACACTGAGTGGCCTGGAGGTAAGCAAACATTATATATGTGTTGCCACGTACATTCACTTTATTGGTTATAGATGAATGAAGTTTAGAAAAATTCAATTCGAACGATTTGCCGAATTTTCCCAAAAAAAATGTATGACGGTCCGAATTTACTGTTACCAAATTGCCATTAAAAATGGCTATTCTGGCCTGAAGAGAGCCTCAATAGGAGTGCAAAACACTTCGCCTTGCTGTAACATGCATAAGGTGTGTGCTGGGTTTGTGAAATAATACTGTTATTCAGTATAACATGCAGATCAGAGGCGTCGCTATTAGCATCACTGTCGCAGAGCAGCACAATGACAGAGCCTGGAGGTGGCATCAGTATGAGGAGACCATAGAGTGGCTGAATGACACAGCCTGTAGTTGGCGGCAGCATGAGGAGACCATATGGTGGATGAATGACCCAGCATGGAGGTGGCGGCAGCATAGGAAGACCAGATAGTGCTTGAATGACACAGCATGGAGGTGGCGGCAGCATGAGGAGAACATATAGTGGCTGATTGACACAGCCTGGATCTGGTGGCAGCATGAGAAGAACATATAGTGGCTGAATGACACAGCAGGGAGGTGGCGGCAGCATGAGGGGACCATATGGTGGCTGAACGACAAAGCATGGAGGTGGCGGTAGCATGAGGAGAACATATAGTGGCTGATTGACACAGCCTGGATCTGGCGGCAGCATGAGGAGAACATATAGTGGCTGAATGACACAGCAGGGAGGTGGCGGCAGCATGAGGGGACCATATGGTGGCTGAACGACAAAGCGTGGAGGTGGCGGTAGCATGAGGAGACCATATAGTGCCTGAATGACACAGCCTGGTGTTGGCGGCAGCATAAGGAGACCATATAGTGGCTGATTGACACAGCCTGGATCTGGCGGCAGCATGAGGAGAACATATAGTGGCTGAATGAGACAGCCTGGAGCTGGCATTAGCATGAGGAGAACATATGGTGGCAGAATAAGACAGCTTGGAGGTGGCAGCAGCATTATCAGGAGTCCTGAAAGTGACCCGGTGAGTGGTGCGGTGAGTGGCAATACCAGTACCCAGTGACAAAGGAGGGTGAAAAAAGGAGAACTTGGTATCAGATGTGTGGCATCAGGCAGGTGGCAGTATCAGAATAGTAGATGAGGTAGGTAGGCAGATGAAAACGGTCACTTTTGTTAAAGTGTTAGTAAGCACAAGTAAGTATTGAGGATAGGCATTACGTAAAACGTAACTTTTAACAATATGCTTAGCAGTAAATCTATGGAACCAATTTTTTTTTTAAATCAAACAAAAGTAAAGGTGTGCAAAAAACAGTATGTGCCAACCACACCACCAAGTATTGATGTGATGCAAAGACCTCTATAAGGTGGAAGGGAACAACATATGCTCCATTGTAACCGTTGGGGGTAAAAGTTTTTAGGTGAAACCTGTATGGGCCGCACTTTGTAAGACGAGTAACACTTTCCTCACAAAGGTGAAGAGAACAATGTATTGTCCATTGTAGCAGGCGGGGGTAAAAACTTCCCCTGTAAGGCCCTACTCTCACCCTTTTAATTCCCTTCTTGGCAACTGTTACGCATTCTAAAATGGGAGACCCCACACAGAAAACTCTCTATTTCCACCTAAAAACCCTGGGAAATGGCAGTGTTTGCAGGTGGAAATAGGGAGAGCTTCCGGTGAGGCGCTACCCTTTTTAGGGCGATTAACACTTACCAAGAAGGGAATTACTAATGCGAGAGTAGGGCCTTACAGGGGAAGTTTTTACCCCCACCAGTTACAATAGACCATACGTTGTTCCCTTCCACCTTTTAGAGGTCTTTGCATCACATCAATACTTGGTGGTGTAGATGGCACATAGTGTTTTTTGCACACCTTTCCTTTTGTTTGATTTGATTAGGTCCATATATTTTATCCTAAGCATATTATTAAAAGTTAAGTTTTATGTCATGCATATCCTCAATACTTATTTGTGGTCTGTTGCGGAATAATGTCTGTAAGTGGGGAACAGTGCCTTAAATCTGTTTGGCACTATCCACATTTGTGAAGTGTTGGTGTGGCACCATAGTCAATCTACTCTGATGCATCAGGCATTGGTGGGTGGAAATCCTGACTGATCCATGCCTGATTCATCTTCACCAAGGTCAGTCTCTCCACATTTGTCCTTGGGGTTAATATGGCCCCCGCTGCCCTAAACAACCGCTCTGATGGCACACTACTGTCCGGGCAGAACAGCTTTTCCGGGGCAAATTCTGCTAGTTGCGGGCAAAAATCAAGTTTGGCTGCCCAGAAATCCAGCGGATCTTCAAGATGTGTTGACAGGGTCATGTCAAGGTATGCCACCACCTGTTGGTTCAGGTCCTACTCCAGGTCTACCTGCTGCTGATGAGTTGCTTCACTATGGGGGTGAAGAAAGCTACTCATCAGTGACTGTAGTCTCAGGCTGCTGGTAATGAAGCTGGTACTGCTCCTGCCACCCCACCCCTCCCTAGCAGCCATGGCAGTGGAAGGTGAACTCAGAGCCCCCCCCCCCCCCTCTCCCAGATAGGCATTGGCCAACTGACTACTTAGAATTTCTCTGTGGTAGGTCAGTTTGTCCTCCCTCTCTTTGGATGTAAAAAAGGCCCCCATATTGTGCCAGTAGCGAGGGTCCAATTAGGTGGAGAGTCAGAAGTCATCCTGCTGCCGAATGGTGACAATTCGGCAGTCACTACACAAGCAAGTGAGCATGCATCGTGACATTTGTACAAGTGACTCGGAGGAACTCCCTGCATCCATCTCCACTGCATACTGCCACGGTGTGTCTGAGTCCTCCATCTCGCCTTCCTCATAACCCTCTAGCTCCTCTAGCTGCTCCTGCTCCTCCTCTCCTGTCAGATGACTAGAAAAACCAGCCATCAACTGAATCCTAAAATGTGCTCAACTGTGCCCCTCCTCCTTCTCCAGTTCAGCCCCCACAGGGCTCATGTGGCCATGAGATGTAGGTGCAATGTCTCCAGTGCCCTGACCAGCCATTGTTTCCAACACATGTTGTAGTAGATTAAGCAGTGGAATGACGTTGTTCGTCTCGTAATCCTGGCGACTGACTAATAATGTGGCTTCCTCATAGGCCCTGAGCAAATGGCAGGTGTCACGTATGAGCTGCCACTGGTTGACATTGAAGTTACACAGGGGAGTTCCCCTGTACGCTTGGAACATCAATAAATTGCTGATGGCTTTTCTCTGTTATGGAGGGTGGCATTCCAACGTGTGGAAACGTCGCAAGTCAGACAATGTTGGGGTACGCCGTTCTGACTCTGCAGCTCAAGGAGAGTGTGCTTTGCGGTTTACGAGTGGCTGAAGTGCATGCAAAGTTTCCTTTCCATTGTTAGGATGTCTTGCAGATGGGGGGAACACTTCAGGAACCGCTGAACCAGATTGAACATGTGTGCCATGCAGGGCGCATGTCTCTTGCTTCCTTGTTGCATCAAAGACAAGATGTTCTTCCTGTTGTCAGTCACCATGGCTCCCGTTTCCAGTTTTTGTGGAGCAAGCCATGATTCAATTTCTTGATGAATTACTTTTAGCAGTTCCTCCCCTGTGTGACTCCGTTCACCAAGGAAAACCATGTGAAGAACAGCATAACACCGCCATGCCCTGCCCACATGGTATGCTGGAGGGGCACTGAGACTTGCCGGTGCAGTGGAGGCTGAGGACATGGTGGAGGATGAGGAGGCAGAGTTGCACACTGTTGCAGGACCAACAGATGACAGGGACTGCTCCCGGCCATGCCAACTGAGGGTTGTGTCTGAGGAACCCATCAACTGTTGACTGGGGGTATCAGATGTACTTTTGATGACGTGGATGACCGTGTTAACCAATCAATGATGGCAGATAGGTTGCTGGTCGAGACACGACCGCTAGCTGATACTGGGAGCTCAGGCCTCTCACTGCGACTCCTGCTGCCACTCGCCCCTAGTCTGCTGCGATCTCTGCTTGATGAATTTAGGCCTCTGCCATTCTTCTGAGCACATCCTGGCACTTCTCTGCCTGACATACTTAGTGCGTATATGAGGTGAGGACAATACAGTCCACTACGCTTAAAACCGTATTTGTCTACAACACCAGCAGATGTGTATTTTTGTCTGGCCTTTCACAGTATCTAGGTTCTCAAGACTTTAACAGGAACAAAATGGTACACCACTTAGATGTACGTATGTAGTATGCACTTATGAGCAGAGGACAATGCGCTCCAGTACACTTAAAACAGTATTTGTCTACAACACCAGCAGGTGTGTACTTTTGTCTGGCCTTTCACATTATCTAGGCCCTTAAGACTTTTTATTTTAAATAACTGTTTATTTATTTATTTAAACATTTTTTAGACATTTTATACACAGTAAATAACATGGCAGAAGGTAGAAAACGGAAATACAGACATGTCTCCAATGTTAAATCCAATGGAACAGATAAAGTTGTATGGTTATCATTTTATCATCCTGACAGTAATCTAAACATGAATTATCTTATAAAGAATATAGTGGTATACAGACCTCTAGGTATATATTAAATAAATTGTATTAGATAAATATTAAACTGGCAGAGTCACTGGTAGAGAAGGATCTGGGTGTACTTGTAGATCACAGACTACAGAATAACATGCAATGTCAGGCTGCTGCTTCCAAAGCCGGCAGGATATTGTCATGTATCAAAAGAGGCATGGACTCAAGGGACAGGGACATAATACTCCCCCTTTATAAAGCATTGGTACGGCCTCACCTGGAATATGCTGTTCAGTTTTGGTCACCTGTCCATAAAAGGGACACTGCGGAGTTGGAAAGGGTGCAGAGACGCGCGACTAAACTAATATGGGGCTTGGAACATCTTAGCTATGAGGAGCGATTAAAGGAGTTACAATTGTTTAGTCTTGAGAAGAGACGTTTAAGGGGGGATATGATAAACGTATATAAGTATATTAATGGCCCATACAAAAAATATGGAGAAAAACTGTTCCAGGTTAAACCCCCCCAAAGGACGAGGGGGCACTCCCTCCGTCTGGAGAAAAAAAAGTTTAGTCTCAAGGGGCGACACGCCTTCTTTACCGTGAGGACTGTGAATTTATGGAACGGTCTACCTCAGGAACTGGTCACAGCAGGAACAATTAACAGCTTTAAAACAGGATTAGATACATTCCTGGAACAAAATAAGATTAATGCTTATGAAGAAATATAAAATCTCATCCCTTCCCCAATATCGCGCCACACCCCTACCCCTTAATTCCCTGGTTGAACTTGATGGACATATGTCTTTTTTCGACCGTACTAACTATTAGAATTGAGATGTGAGGTAGGTGTGTATGTGCAAATAGACTAGCAGTAGATGATATGAGTAAAAATTAGTTTATTTATGTAAAATATAGTAGTCCTAGCAGGGCCCTTGCTATGGATCTACTAAATGTATTAACAAAAATTTGTGCAAAAACTGTTAAAAATAATATTATGTTGTGCAAAGAATAATAAAAAAAAAAGAAATATTAAAGGGGTACTCCGGTGCTTACACATCTTATCCACTATCCAAAGGATAGGGGATAAGATGCCTGATTGCAGGAGTCCCGCAGCTGGGGACGCCCGTAATCATGCACGCGTCACCCCGTTTGTAATCAGTCCCCGGAGCGTGTTCGCTCCGGGTCTGATTACCGGCGACCGCAGGGCCGGCGGCATGTGACGTCACGCCTCCGCCCCCGTGTGACGTCACGCTCTCCGCCTCTCAATGCAAGCCTACGGGAGGGGGCGTGATAGCTAACACGTAAGCACAGTGGTCCCAAAAGCAAGGGATTCCAGCTGTTGCAAATGGTAGGATGGTGTTAGGCTTCCAATGGTGATCTGAATGCTGGGGGTGGATAAGCTAGATGCGTTTCGGGAGTGACCCCTTTTTCAATAGCCCCCTTTTTCAAAGCATTTCTATGGATTACAAAGTGTTATAACTGTCCACAATTTCCTATACCATTGGTGACTGTCCCATTATTTTATTTTATTTTATTATATTTTAATATTTCTTATTTTTATTATTCTATGCACAACGTAATATTATTTTTAACAGATTTTGCACAAATTTGTTGTTAATATATTTAGTAGATCCATAGCAAGGGCCCTGCTAGGACTACTATATTTTACATGAATAAACTAATTTTTACTCATATCATCTACTGCTAGTCTATTTGCACATACACACCTACCTCACATCTCAATTCTAATATTTATCTAATACAATTTATTTAATATATGCCTAGAGGTCTGTATACCACTATATTCTTTATTCTCTTTCTGGCACGTAGGGTTACATGTAACACAGAAACCTCGGTACATATTAGCACAGTGTGAGCCCCCCAAACTCTTGTTTTCATGAATTATCATATGAAAAGGTGGTAACATAAAATCCAGAGGAATTAAATCAGCATAGCAAAATAAGCTACCATATTTATCGGCATATAACACGCACCCCCATTTTAACAGGGAAATTTAAGTAAAAAAAGTAAAATGTAAAATAAATGACTTGGACTAAATGCCACATCATCCCCCCCAACTTTGTTTTCTTCTGCACCCTAGTTTGGTCCCATCCCCTCCAGTGTCACATCATTCCTTCCCTTTTATCAGTCCCTGTGCCACATTTACCCCTCTCATCGCCACCCCCCATATCTCATCATCCCCCTATGTCTCATCATTTCCCCCCTGTCATAGACCACCACTAGCCATACAGACATTAAGCATTTAGTGCCCCCCCCCTCATCATTTCCCCCTGTCTCATCATCCCCCACCCTGTCTCATCATGTCCCCCATCATTCCCCCCTCATCATCCCCCCACCCTGTCTCATCATGTCCCACCATCATTCCCCCCTCATCATCCCCCCACCGTCTCATCATGTCCCCCATCATCCCCCCCTCATCATTTCCCCCTGTTTCATCTTCCCCTACCCTGTCTCATCATGTCCCCCATCATTCCCCCCTCATCATCCCCCCACCCTGTCTCATCATGTCCCACCATCATTCCCCCCTCATCATCCCCCACCCTGTCTCATCATGTCCCCCATCATTCCCCCCTCATCATTTCCCCCTGTCTCATCATCCCCCACCCTGTCTCATCATGTCCCCCATCATCCCCCCTCATCATCCCCCCACACTGTCTCATCATGTCCCCCATCATTCCCCCCTCATCATCCCCCCACCCTGTCTCATGTCTCCATCATTCCTGAACTGCTGTCCGGGCATGCTGGGAGTTGTAGTTTTTCAACATCTGGAGGTCCGCAGGTTGAAGACCACTCTTCCCCTTTCCTTACCTGGCTGTGCTTCGGCTGTCTTGTGGGGTCATTGAAGCAGAGGAGTGACGTCCTCTCCTGGCTCCTTGCGCGGCATCAGGGATCTCACTTTTCGGCGGCGACTACAGGAAATGAAAAGTGACGTCCTAATGCCGCGAAGAGAAGCTGGCAGAGGACGTCACTCATCTGCTTCATTGACCCCGCAAGACTCGCCGCCTGACCTGACCTACCGAAGTGCAGCCAGGTAAGGAAAATAAACAAACTATAAAAAGCAGGAGAGGGGGAATGGTGAGGGAGGGGGAGGTTCTCCCGCACTATACACACATACTGGTGGATAGTGCGGGAGACGGATTAAAAGGTAGTGCAGATCTGACCAAGGTAGGGCTCATTTTAAGCAGCGACTACCGCACTATCTACCAGTACCTGTGGATAGTGCAGGAGAAAATATGTGACAGTTTTCCAGAGTGCGGAGGAGACGCCGCTGGTCACCGGTTTAAAGTGGCCGCGGCCGTGCTGCTAATACTTAACAAGCAGCTGCTGCTGCGGCCGCTTTAAATCAGTGACCAGAAGATTTATCGGCGTATAACACGCAGAAACAGGCTTTTTGCATTAAATTTAAGTTTTAAAAGTGCAAAAGAGAAATGAAAAGAGGAGACTTTAACAGGAACAAAATGGTACACAACTTAGATGTACGCACAGGTTACACTTAAAGAGGACAATATGTTTTTAGTACTCTGCTTACCCTAACTGGCTGGCTACTATTAGCTTTTCAGTTGTCGTAAACACCAGTGCTGCAGCACACAGTCACTGTGTATTACACCCAAAATTGCACTTTCTCACTCAATCTCACTCTCTTCCCTATCAGTGCTTCTAGGATGGATTTGCGCTTGAGGTGAATCGCTTCTGTAAAAAATATTTTCTATGCAACACACTGCCCTCTGTTCCTCTCTCCAATATAACACTGGTGTGACTGGGAGGTGAATCGCTGCTGTAAAAAAGCTTTTCTGTGCAACACACACCTCTCTCTCTCTCTCTCTCTCTCTCTCTCATAAAAGTCTGAAGTGACTGACCGCAAGATGTCTGCCAATTATAAAGGGCTGTGACATCACAGGGGTAATTTGCTGCTAATAGGCTGCATGCTGCATGTGATTAAGGGTCATCCCGCCTACCCGCCGACCCATTGCCCCATGTCCTCACATGTGGATCCGCCAATTGAGATGCCCTGAAGCCTGAATTGCACTAAATTGAGTTTAATTAAGCAATTTGCGCAATCGAATCGTGGCGATATTCACATTCATTGCGAATCAAATTTTTCCTGAAATTCGTAACTAATTCAGATTAGTCAGATTCAATTTGCTCATCCCTAATCAATACCATTGCATTATTCATATTTTACAAGTTTACATAGAGACACAAGCACATCCATACAAATTGTACTTGCAGTAATTGTTCCTTAAACCACAAAATAGGTATGATGAATGGCTCCCATTATAGTCTTGGACTATAGACATGGCTTTGATAAATTTATGCCAAAAAGTGAATGCATAGGATGCATTCAGCTATTCTTAAAACTTAAAGTGATCCTGTCAACAATTTTTAACCCTAAGACTACTGACAGCACAAATGAGTGGTAAAGTAAAAAGGGTTATCCACCATAATGTAACTTTAGTACTTACCTGCCAGACAGTAATCGACATGCTTAGGAAGGATCCGTGTTTGTCTTGGAGCTAAATGGCTATGTTGCGAGTCCACCATAACACTGCTGCTTTCTTTTTGTAAAATGGTTATTTCCTGTTGGAATTCCTTCCCTCCAACTACAAGTCCTAGGATCCCTTGTTTGTAAGTGCAAAGTCAATTTTCTTTCTCCATTACATTAGCCTCCAACCCATTGCAGTTTCTCTGAGCTGCCTTGCATGCTGTGCTGTGCTTGAAATTACAATTCTCTGCAGCCCTGTGGAGAATTATCTCTTTCCCATCTAGCGGTTGCTCCACCCATTCAGACATGCTCCCTTTCAACACCTGACGAGTCGTGTAATGTCTCGGGTCGGACTACAACAGACAACACCCGTTTTGTATGCTGCTTAAAATGAATATTTGGGCAAAGATCACATAAGAATTGTGAGACCAGCCATCAAACACAGATACAGACACTATATGCATTAACTATAGCCCCTGTAGCACAGTCAAATAGAAAAAAAATCCTAGAATACCTCTTCAACCTCTTGGGGACGCAGGGCGTAGCTGTATGTCCTGCGCCCATGTGGTGACCCCGCATCATATCGGGTCGATCCCAGCAGCTAATGGTAGTCGGGATCCGTGGTAATAGCTTGTATCACCGATCGCAGTGATGCAGGCTATTAACCCTTTAGATGTGGCGATCAAAGTTGATCGCCACTTCTAAAATGTAAAATAAAAGCATTCCCGGCAGCTCAGTCCTGCGCCCATGTGGTGACCCCGCGTCATATCGGGTCGATCCCGGCAGCTAATGGTAGTCGGGATCCGGGGTAATAGCTTGTATCACCGATCGCAGTGATGCACGCTATTAACCCTTTAGATGCGGCGATCAAAGTTGATCGCCACTTCTAAAATGTAAAATAAAAGCATTCCCGGCAGCTCAGTCGGGCTGATTGGGATCACCACAGTGAAACCGTGGTGTCCCAATCAGCTAGGATGCAGCAGGAGGGTCCCTTACCTGCCTCCAATGCGTCAAATTGGCAATTGATCCAGTCTTTTGCAAACCACTGCCGACAACACTGATCAATGCAATGCTATGGCATAGCATTGAACAGTGCTGGCAATCAATGTACTGCATGTTTTAGCCTGCTATGGGGGGCTATAGCATTGCAAAAAAAAAGTGTAAAAAAAAAAGAGTTAATAAATGTGATTTAACCCCTTCCCTAATTAACGTTCATATCATAGGGGTCAGAATATGGCAATTTTAAACGTATAAATTTTACCTACATGTAGTTATGATTATTTTCAGAAGTAATACAAAATCAAAGGGTATCATTTTAATCGTATGGACCTACAGAATAAAGATAAGGTGTCATTTTTACCAAAAAAAGCACTGCATAGAAACGGAAGCCCCCAAAAATTACATAATGGCGTTTTTTTCTTCAATTTCCTCATGAGGAGGAAAAAACTAAAGTGCAAAAATGGAAAAACCCTGGGTCCCCAAGTGGTTAACCTCTTAAGGACCCATGATGTACCGGTATGTCATGACTCCGCTCCCGTTCTATAACGCAAACCCACGGGTCGGGCCTGGCCTCTAACAACGGCCAGGACCCGTGGCTAATAGCGCGCAGCACTGATCGCGGTGCCATGCACTATTAACCTTTTAGATGCAGCGTTCAAAGTTAAACGCCGCACCTAAAGTGAAAGTAGAACAATGCCGGTTAGCTCAGGAAGCTGTTCGGGATCGCCGCGGCAAAATTGCGGCATCCCGAACAGCTTACATGACAGCCGGAGATCCTGGCATGAGCAGTCAAGCGGCAGAATCATCGATCAGTGGTTTCTTATGAGAAACCAGTGATCAATGTAAAAGATCAGTGTATGCAGTGTTATAGGCCCCTATGGGAAAAAGGGGGAAAAAAGTGAATAAAGACCATGTAACACCTCCCTTAATCAAAGTTTGAATCACCCCCCTTTTCCCATTTAAAAAAAAAAAAACAGTGTAAATAAAAATAAACATATGTGGTATCGCCGCGTGCAGAAATGTCCGAATTATAAAAATATATCATTAATTAAACCGCACGGTCAATGGCGTACGCGCAAACCCGTCTTCTCTCCAGCATTGTCACCAGTTTTCTTCCACTAACTTCCTTCATGTATAGCTAACATAATAAAATAAATAAATAAACATATCAATCCATTCTAACAACTGATTCTTTACAATGCTGACCTACCATACTTCCCATTGTCTATTTTGCTGTTAACCCTTTAAACTTTTATTTTGAGCATTGAAATCTCTATGCTGTTAACATCTCTCTACACAGATGCCAGGTGGTACTGCACACAATAGTTGGTTGAAAACAAAGGCTATAATTTATCCTACCCGTAGCATTTTTCAGCCGCATGGAATATACAGATGACATACATTATTTTCATGTACTTAGGCCAAAAACTGCATCACAATCACTTTGCAATTCTCTATTATATTTTTATACATGCATCTGTTGGCACGCTATAAGAAATTTGTTGTGTTTCCCGTAGTTACCAAAGATAGTGATATTGTCTTTTTTTTTAAACCTGTTAAAAAAAAAATAAAGCTTGGTCCTGATCAAATGTCACGTGCATTATCTGCCTTGGTGCCCTGCACAGTTTTCACTATCTTTTATAGACACTTGCCTTTTTATTTAATCAGATAAGGCAATATGGCTCAGTGGGGCATGGCTTGAGAAAGGTGGTATCAATTTAGACAAAATGTCTGAAAATGCACCAAATTTACCAAATAGCCAGGATCTCTTATTCATTCTAAGTCATCTTCTTGGGGGCCCAATATGTAAAATAAATAAGAACACGAAAATCTATCTATTTAAGATATTTAAAAAAAAAAAAAAAAGTACTTTAGTGGCACTTTGTGCGATCAACATAAACATATTTTAAAAAGATTAAAAGTTTATTTTACTTTTTTGATATTTTCCTTTAATATTAAAAAATATTAAAATAAAAATGACTTAGAAATAAAGTTTGCTATATTTCGGAAAAGATAATACATTTTAATCTATATATACTAAAAAAACTAAAATTTGTCAGGCCAGAAAGGGGGTAACAGGCCCATTCTTAATAGTCTCCATGGTTTGCAGTACAGGTTCTTTCCACTCTGTGTTTGGGGATACATTTTCCCTCTAAAGAACGTATTCTATACAGATGGAGTCCAATGGAGGATGCCATGTGTTTTTCTGTTTGGTTTGTATGGCATCTACCTTAAAAAAAAAAAAAAAAAAAAAAAATCCTAAGTATTCCTCATTGTGAAACTGGAGACACACCAAGGCATTCTTCTCTATAAAAGCTTAGTTAATTGAGTTATTCTCCAAGTAGCAATTGCAACAAACATATCATAACCTGTATTTCATAATACAGGAAGGAGAACATTAACCCCTTAAGGACCATTTTTTTTTTCGTTTTTGCATTTTCGTTTTTCGCTCCTTGCCTTTAAAAAATCATAACTCTTTCAATTTTGCACCTAAAAATCCATTTAATGGCTTATTTTTTGCGCCACCAATTCTACTTTGTAATGACGTCAGTCATTTTGCCTAAAAATCTACGTTGAAACGGAAAAAAAAATCATTGTGCGACAAAATTGAAAAAAGACGCTGTTTTGTAACTTTTGGGGGCTTCCGTTTCTACGTAGTACATTTTTCGGTAAAAATGACACCGTATCTTTATTCTGTAGGTCCATACAATTAAAATGATACCCTACTTATATAGGTTTGATTTTGTCGTACTTCTGGAAAAAATCATAACTACATGCAGGAAAATTAATACGTTTAAAATTGTCATCTTCTGACCCCTATAACTTTTTTAATTTTCCGTGTATGGGGCGGTATGAGGGCTAATTTTTTGCGCCATGATCTGAAGTTTTTAACGGTACCATTTTTGCATTGATAGGACTTATTGAGGACTTATTCATTTTTAAATGATATAAAAAGTGACCAAAAATGCACTATTTTGGACTTTGGAATTTTTATGCGCGTACGCCATTGACCGAGCGGTTTCATTAACGAAGTATTTTTATAATTCGGACATTTCCGCACGCGGTGATACCATATATGTTTATTTTTATTTTTATTTACACTGTGTTTTTTTTTTATGGGAAAAGGGGGGGTGATTCAAACTTTTAATAGGGGAGGGGTTAAATGATCTTTATTCACTTTTTTTTTTCAAATTTTTTTTGCAGTGTTATATC
Organism: Hyla sarda; assembly: GCF_029499605.1. Classification (NCBI taxonomy): domain Eukaryota; kingdom Metazoa; phylum Chordata; class Amphibia; order Anura; family Hylidae; genus Hyla; species Hyla sarda. Next base: position 357,555,929 of record NC_079190.1, on the reverse strand, counting down.
TCCCATAGGGACCTATAACACTGCACACACTGATCTTTATCATTGATCACTGGTTTCTCATAGGAAACCAGTGATCGATGATTCGGCCGCTTGACTGCTCATGCCTGGATCTCAGGCACTGAGCAGTCATTTGGCGATCGGACAGCGAGGAGGCAGGTAGGGACCCTCCCGCTGTCCTGTAAGCTATTCGGGATGCCGCGATTCCGCCGCGGCTATCCCGAACAGCCCACTGAGTTAACCGGCAGTTTTTACTTTCACTTTTAGCCACGTGGCTCAGCTCTGAGCATGCGGCTAAAGGGTTAATAGCGCGCTGCGCCGCGATCGGCGCTGCGCGCTATTAGCGGCGGGTCCCGGCTTCACTATGACGCCGGGCCCGCCGTGATATGATGTGGGGTTACCGTGTAACCCGCGTTATATCACGGGAGCAGAACCAAGGACGTACCTGTACGTCCTTGGTCCTTAAGGGGTTAAAGGGGTATTCCAGGAAAAAAAAAATATTTTTTTATTATATGAACTGGCTCCAGAAAGTTAAACAGATTTGTAAATTACTTCTATTAAAAAATCTTAATCCTTTCAACAATTATCAGCTGCTGAGGTTGAGTTGTTGTTTTCTGTCTGGCAACAGTGATCTCTGCTGACATTTCTGCTTGTCTCGGGAACTGAACAGAGTAGAAGAGGTTTGCTTCTAAACTGGACGGTTCCTGAGACATGTGTCATCAGAGAACACTTAGACAGAAAAGAACAACTCAACTTCAGCAGCTCATAAGTACTAAAAGGATTAATATTTTTTAATAGAAGTAATTTACAAATCTAAATGAAACCATCACCTCAAGACTAATACCAGATAGACTGATACATGATGAATTTATACAGAAATGAGGAACCGTGCTTCAAATTGATGATGATAGCAAAGTAAATTTATTACAATATATTAAAACATATATAAAAAGCCTCCTTACACAGGGTGCTTGTGGAGAGGCAGATAATGTTTAAAATATAATAAAACAGTTATACCGCTCTAAAGGAATATCAAGAAAAACTTTTATCCGGCATCTATTAATCCAAAAATTATCACAGTCAGGAATTATGATGCATGTAAATGGATACATATTAAATGTTCCATATATAAGCAGCCGTGTGAGAAATATATATTTACCAGCTGAAGATAATCGGAATGTCTGAGTTATCCAAGATCCATATATGTCCGAGACTTATGAGACTTAGCGCGCTATATAAGGCGCTGGCGTGCGCTCCTGCGGCTGGCCCGCCTGCCACAGACCGGGTGAGAAGCCGCCGTTCGCGGAGATGGAAAACACAGCTAACGGAGAGCTTGATAAGCTGCAATGAGTGCTGGCGTGCAATTCTGCGGCTTGTCTGCCTGCCACAGACCAAGTGGGAAGCTGCTGTTCACGGAGAGGAAAGATGGAGCTGAAAGAATGATACAGCCTCATGGAAAGTCTCAGCATTTGACATCAGCTGGTAGGTGATAGGGCTGGTAAAGATGGAAAAGCCGGTAGAGGTAGATCTAGATGGAACAATGATGGAACTGTGTGGTTGGATTAGCAATCAGTGACAGTCTTTGTGGTCATGTAGAATAAAGTCCTAAATATAGATGCGGTAATGATGCGGCAATTCACTTCTAGACGCGTTTCAGGGTACTAAGTGGAATGACCCTTTCCTCTCTACTGAGGTAAAAAGATTGTGAAGTCTATTAGTAATTGCCATTGTCCTTTTAGCTCCTTTGCTGAGTTATTGCGGGGGGACTGTTGTTATATGCTGATCAAAGCCCCAAAGCTCCTGTCCTATGTGCTCTTCCACCCTGTGTGCATTATATGCCGTAAGTAGAGATAGACTTTTTTTTATTCCTTTTTTTTTTTATACTTTTTATTATTATTGAAAAGGAAAGAATGAATGTATCTACATTTGGTCTCTGTGACAAAACTGTGTGAAATTCTGTAAAAATAAATAAATAAATACTGTCACAGCTAAAAAAAAAAAAAAAAAAAAAAAAAAGATTAAATCATGAAATTTAAAGAAAGTTTTGTTCTAGGGTTTACATAACTATTCAACAATTACCAGCAAATACTTTTCTGAACACATTGTACTTTGTTAAAATCTCATAATGTTCTTTTAGCTGTAACCCTTTGTGTCTGCTCTTTAACTGAAGATCGATATGGCGGTAACACTATAAAATGAATATTGATTGATTTCACTGTAACAAGCAACTAGAGCTGCCTGTGTTATTATCATCTTCTGAGCTCCGGACTCTAGGACTTACAGTGATAGATATGCAATGTTTCACACCTTAATAAAAGTTAATTAAAGACATCGAGAACTGTTAGTATAAAATTGCATGGGGCTGCTGTAAGCCGTGTGTTTGTGATTCTGAAAGAAGCGGCATTCAGACTGGAAGCTATTAAAAATTAAAACTGCCAGGCTGAGAGTCTGCCCTAATGACAGGAATACCCTGATCCTAACTACATTTCAACATTTGTAATGCTGCATTGTGTTCTGTTGACTGACACTATAAGCAGAATACATAACAAGGCAAGTAATTCACAAGGCGGAAAAAATGGTAAGAAAAGCACCAGAAACACAAATATTCTAAAAGAATTAGCCATGGCTCTGTGATATTATAGCCTTTTATTATGTACAATAATGATTTAAATATTCTAAAATGGAACGTTTAAACACTCATGTTTATTTATTTATTTTTTTAACTGACCATTGTGAATGTATCTAAGTATCATAAATTCATGATATATTTATGCCCGTAACTTAAATTCCAATTTTCCCAAATAATAGAACACATGAAGGAGATTCATCAAAACTTGTGCAAAGGAAAAGTGGACCAGTTGCCCATGGCAACCAATTAGATTGGTTCTTTCATTAAAAAAAAAAAAAAAAAAAGAAGGAATCTGGTTGTTCTGGGCAACTGGTAAACTTTTCCTCCACACAAGTCTTGATGAATCTCCCCCAGAGTCCCAGATTTGAAGTATTTGTCCTAAAAACTACTAAACATATTGTACTTGTGTTCTTGTTGCAATTTTTTTTATTTAATTCACATTTTTAAGTATGTTTTAGCTATTAGCTTAGCTTTTTATAGAAGCACTTGTAAGGATCCTTGTTGTTTGTAAAACTCTATGTAGCAACACAGGCAGTGGAGAGGGAACAATGTTTGCCTGCAAATCCCATGTGAATTCGGAGGAAACACTGTAGTTGTGTATTAACAAGCAATCTAAGCAGTTCTAAAGTAAGAACATGGTGGTTACTAATATACTGGCACTGAAGGAGAAGTGAACCTGAGTTTACCATGAAACATTTCTGCATTACATGCCTTTCCCCTAGGGAAGAGTATTCATATGCATGTACAAACATTTTCCGTCAGACATGATATTTTATACTTCCTAGAGCAAGACATGTGGAACTAAGACTCAAAAAATACTTTTTAGAAAGCTTTGGGGGTAACCCCACCGCTTATATCCATAGTCTACATAAACAAAAAATTGATGTGTAATCAAAAATTCACAAAAGCTATTACCTTACACATGGGGAATCAACACCCGCCATGTCACTATCTCCTGGAGGAATAGATCCATGCTGGATTTTAGTTGGTTATTTAAATAAATATTTACTACTGTGCAGGTGTCACGATTCAGCTAGCTGGATGTGGATCCTCTGTGTCAGCGAGGGATTGGCAAGGACCGTGTCGGTGGACCGGTTCTAAGTTGCTACTGGTATTCACCAGAGCCCGCCGCAAAGCGGGATGGTCTTGCTGCGGCGGTAGCAACCAGGTCGTATCCACCGGCAACGGCTCAACCTCGCTGACTGCTGAGAAGGCGTGGGACAGAAGGAATAGGCAGAGGCAAGGTCAGACGTAGCAGAAGGTCGGGGCAGGCGGCAAGGTTCGTAGTCAAATGGAATAGCAGAAGGTCTGGAACACAGGCTTTGGACAACACTAAACGCTTTCACTGGCACAAGGCAACAAGATCCGGCAAGGAAGTGCAGGGGAAGTGAGGTAATATAGCCAGGGAGCAGGTGGAAGCTAATTAGGCTGATTGGGCCAGGCACCAATCATTGGTGCACTGGCCCTTTAAATCTTAGAGAGCTGGCGCGTGCGCGCCCTAAGGAGCGGAGCCGCGCGCGCCAGGACATGACAGCCGGGGGCCGGGACAGGTGAGTGACTTGGGATGCGATTCGCGAGCGGGCGCGTCCCGCTATGCGAATCGCATCCCCGCCGGCAGTGTCAGTGCAGCGCTCCCGGTCAGTGGGTCTGACCGGGGCGCTGCAGAGAGAGAAACGCTGCGAGCGCTCCGGAGGGGAGCAGGGACCCAGAGCGCTCAGCGTAACAGCAGGTGCTTTTAATATGGCTTTTCCATTCAGTGTGTGTCTGTGCTCTGTTCTGTTTGCATGATGTAGTCAGCTTCTAGCATGTAACCCATGGTCTGCTGCTAGCTGGGTGCTAACTTACCCTTGCTCTGTATTTTATGGAGTGTTTACATACGTTGGTATTGTCCAGCATATGTGATTCTTTCCAGTTAGTGGTTTACATGTTTGTGAATACTACTAATACTATTAATCATGATCATTCTAAGCAGATAGTCACTCACTGATCCAAGTTGCTTGCTACTTTCTGCTGCATCCATTCTTAGTGAGCAATTTCTGATTAGATATAAGCTTGTATGTGTTTCTTGTGCACTTACTGGTTTCTCTTCCTATCCTGGCACACGTTAACTAGAGCGTTCTATAGAATGGCATCCTCATTTAGTGATTTTTTTTTTAAAGGGGTACCCCAACACTGAAACCCTAACACTGAATTTTCCAATGTCCAGATTTATTGCAATATGTACAAAAGGGTCTTTGAGTCCCCGAGGGCCTATTAGGATTGCATGGTTAAAATTGCAGGGAGCCAGGGAGCAGGCTTCCTAGGCATGGGCGGTGTTCCAAACGCTGCTCAGCGTTTGGAACAAAATGTTCTAAAAGCTTAGAACCGGCGCCGGGAGCTCGTGACGCCATAGCCCCACCCCCACATGACATCACCCCGCCTACTCAATGCAAGTCTTGCATTGAAGGGGCGGAGCGTGACATCATGAGGGGAAGGGCTATAACATCACGGGTACCCGACGTCGGCTCTAAGCATTCGGAACATTTTGTTCCAAACGCTGAGCAGCAGAGTACCCCTTTAAAAGGAGGCTGTTATAGCCACGCAAGTGGACCAAGTGTTATAGTAACATCCATGGCTTTGGAATTAGGTGTCCCTCCAGCTCATATAGCTGTGCTGTTTAGGTGTCCATATGCTTACCATACTCAACCTTTAAGAGAAGTTGTCAGATGAATTTGGTCAACTGCTATTTAATGCGTATAGCCATCTTTATAAAGCTTTTTTTTACTCAAAATGGAGAGTATTAAACAATGAAATATTGTAACATAGTTGACATAGAACAGGAGATGTGTGGAATTCTCAGCTCACCCTCAGAGGCCCCGAGGCGCACGGACTGTGCGAGGCAGCACCACTTAGCAAAATGAAAAACTGAATGTCCAGCGCCAAGATTCGTGCAAAACAGGTTCTTTATTGCTTAAAACGCCATAGCAGGGGTCAAAATGTGACGCGTTTCAGGTGCGTTAGCACCCTTAATCGTACATGTACGATTAAGGGTGCTAACGCACCTGAAACGCGTCACATTTAGACCCCTTCTATGGCGTTTTAAGCAATAAAGAACCTGTTTTGCACGAATCTTGGCGCTGGACATCCAGTTTTTCATAGTTGACATAGTTACTATATGCTAAACTACAATATATCCTAAAAGACTTGCTTATTGCTGTACATAGCCTTTACCAAGCTTGAACAATTCTGAAATCCCTTGTCTGCCTGTGTAAATATCTCATTTTCAGGTTTTAAATTTAACCCATATAATCTGCACAATTGCTACAGTTTTGTGTAAATATTAGGAACATCCTAAAGGGTAGAAAGTGGAGATTAATAAGATATAGTGTTTAATATTATTAGCTACTATGTTTCTATTGGCATCAAAGCCTTTTTTTATTGAAAGTCTTAGTGTTAATCCTTGTCTGTCTCTAGAAGTAAATGCAAGCATTCTGCTGACATGCCCCTTTTCTTAGAAGGGAAATGCAAATTAATATTATTACTATTGATATAACATAAAAGTCATTAAAGTAAAGTTTGGTTCTATCTTCAAATAATGAAAATATAATGGATACATCTTCTGTATCAGTAGATATGATTACAACAGGGATTATTGGCGCTTCAAGGCTTTCCATGAACATGTTGGCTAAGTGTTAGCTAACGTGAGTGAATTCTGTCCTCTGAGTCAATACGATTAAAATGATATTTATGCTTAGATACATTTAGATTATTGTACTGCTTTTAAAAAACCCTAAACTTTTTTTTTTTTTATAATATAAGTATGTTTAAAATTGCCCTATTTTGACTACCCATAACTTTCTACTTTTTCCGTATATGGGGCTCACTTTATGCACTGTTAACTTTAGTTTTTATCGGTTCCACTTTTGCATATATGTGATTTTTTTTAATTTTTTTTAAATGTGGGGAATGTACATTTTTATTGGGGGAGGGCCTTTTTCAATTTTTTAAGCCTTTTCTTACTATTTTTTTATGTCCCCATAGGGTGCCCCTTCCCATAGACTTGTATTGAGGGTCTGTGGTCTGACATCTCGAGGGGGCATGGCCGACCCCCGCAGCACGCACACAGCGTTCGGAACTAAATGCTCCAAACACTGGCCAGTGGGGTACCCCTTTAAAGAGCTTAGTATCATCTGCAAATATATAAATTTTCTATGTGTCTACAATGTCATTTTTAAACATGTTCATTAGAACAGGACCCAATTCTAACCCCTGTAATATCCAAGTAGTAACAATCATCAAACAGAGTATGTTCCATTAAAAACCCGTTTGCACATATTTTTCCCTAGTCCTAGCGTTCTTATTTTATGTTCCAACATAGGTTAGCATATGTCCGGCATAAACCCAGCCTAAAACTCAGAGCAATTGATGCTACAACTGATGACAACATGCATCAGTTGTTTTCAGTTGTTTAGCATCCGGTATCCATTATTAGTAAATGCCTGACAGGGGGAACACAGCAAGATGCGTTCCCCTGTCAGTGACAGTCCAACGTGTTCAACCATCCGGCATTCAAACTAAGACACCGAATAATTGTTAACTGTCCCATTCAAATGAATGGGATCAGACCTAACATCAGTTTCCCTCTGGTGCACGCCAGAGAGAAACAGTGGCGGCCAAACTGATATATGTGAAGGGGACCTTACACATAGTTTACCTTTGTTGCAGCTTTCTCATTCTATATAAAAATAATTTATGTGGCGCATTATCAAATGCCTTTAAACTATCTAGACAAACACCATCTAGAGATTTATCCAGGTCTGGAACTTTCCATCTTATAGAAGTTGATCAGATTAGTTTTTGTAAAGACATCTGTTGCGTTCATTGCTTCCCTAAGCATGTGACACACTTCAAAAAACCAAACTGCCACTATTTTTGGTTACAAACCACTTGTAGGTCTATGTGTCCTGGTCCTTTCTGGTCTTTTCTGCACACATAACCTTAGGCTGTGACTATAAAGAGGTTCTCACTTTTCACTCACTTTCACACACACACCTCGACCACAAATGAGTTACACACATCCTGAAACCAGTCCACATGCCCATACAGAAATTTCTGCCCCCACCTGTCACTAAGGGCAGACAGGACATCACCATTCAAATGCATAAGTTCTAAAACTCTAAAAACACAGAAAACAAAGTTATACTCTATAAAGGCTTAGGTTCTTTAGAGCCACAAGGCAAGATGTGTTAAATATTTTGACTTTAAAAAATGAACATTACAGGATAAAAATAAAATAAAAATAAAAAGGCAAAAAAATTGTGCAAAACAGAATTAAAATAAAACAGGTAAAAAGTTCACTACTAAACAGTGTTTCGTAAGTCTTAATCTGGTTACAGGCAAATAGAGGAAAGTAGTGCTCATGCCACTGTACAGAACACTGGTGAGACCTCACTTGGAGTTTTGTGATCAGTACTGGAGACCGTATATCAAGAAGGATATAAATACTCTAGAGAGAGTTCAGAGAAAAGCTACTAAACTAGTATATGGATTGCAGGATAAAACTTACTGTTAGGATTCGGCTAGCTGGATGCAGATCCTCTGTGTCAGCGAAGGATTGGCGTGGACCGTGTCGGTGGACCGGTTCTAGGTTGCTACTGGTTTTCACCAGAGCCCGCCGCAAAGCGGGATGGTCTTGCTGCGGCGGTATGCTGCAGCGGTAGCAACCAGGTCGTATCCACCGGCAACGGCTCAACCTCGCTGACTGCTGAGAAGGTGTGGGACAGAAGGACTAGGCAGAGGCAAGGTCAGACGTAGCAGAAGGTCGGGGCAGGCGGCAAGGTTCGTAGTCAATAGCAATAGCAGAAGGTCTGGAAACACAGGCTTTGGACAACACTAAACACTTTCTCTGGCACAAGGCAACAAGATCCGGCAACGAAGGAAAGGAGAAGTGAGGTTATATACACAGGGAGCAGGTGGAAGCTAATTAGACTGATTGGGCCAGGCACCAATTACTGGTGCACTGGCCCTTTAAATCTTAGAGAGCTGGCGCGCGTGCACCCTAGAAAGCGGAGCCGCACGTGCAAGAACATGACAGCCTGGGACCGGGACGGGTAAGTGGCTTTGGATGCGATTCGCGAGCGGGCGCGTCCCGCTATGCGAATCGCATCCCCATCGTGAATGACAGTGCAGCGCTCCTGGTCAGCGGGTCTGACTGGGGCGCTGCAGAAAGGAGAACGCCGCAAGCGCTCCGGGGAGGAGCAGGGACCCGGAGCGCTCGGCGTAACAGTACCCCCCCCCCTTAGGTCTCCCCCTCTCTTTGTCTCCTTGTCCCTTTAACTGAGAAGAATACATAGGGGGCGCCTCTTGAGTTTCCTTCTGGAGCAAAAAAAAGTCCTGGTTAGCTACATCAGCGGCCGGTAATCCAGAAGTAGTGGGAATGGGGAGGGGGGGCAGAGGGTGAAGCTTGTCACGGAGCAGAGTGTCACCAGGACGGGGGCTATGAGGAGGAACTGCACAGTCCTGATAGGCCTTGGGGAGACCAGGCACAGGAGGAGACACTGAGGCCCGACAGACGGGACTGGGAGCAGACGTGAGGCATTTCTTGTTGCAAGCAGGACCCCAATTCTTGATCTCCCCGGTGGTCCAGTCAAGGGTGGGAGAATGATGCTGGAGCCATGGCAGACCGAGGAGGACTTCAGAGGTGCAATTGGGCAGGACGAAAAATTCAATTTTCTCGTGATGCAGTCCAATGCACATAAGCAAGGGCTCTGTGCAGTAACGCACAGTGCAGTCCAACTTCACTCCGTTGACCGAAGAAATGTAGAGCGGCTTGACTAGACGGGTCACCGGGATGCAGAAGCTATTCACCAAAGAGGCCAGAATAAAATTTCCAGAAGAACCAGAGTCCAAGAAGGCCACGGCTGAGAAGGAGTTGGCAGAAGGAGAAATCCGCACGGGCACAGTGAGACATGGAGAAGCAGACTTCATACCAAGAGACACCACACCCACGTGAGCTGGGTGCGTGCGTGCGTTTCCCAGACGTGGAAGACGAATAGGGCAATCCACCAAGAAATGTTCGGTACTAGCGCATTACAGACATAAATTTTTATCCCTACGGCGAGTCCTCTCTGCATGGGTCAGGCGAGACCGATCCACTTGCATAGCCTCCTCGGCGGGAGGCCCAGGGGTAGATTGGAAAGGATACTGTGAGAGAGGTGCCCAGAGATCAAGGTCTTTTTCCTGGCGGAGCTCCTGATGTCTTTCAGAAAAACGCATGTCAATGGGGGTGGCCAAATGGATAAGTTCTTGCAGGTTGGCAGGAATCTCTCGTGCGGCCAGCACATCCTTGATGTTACTGGATAGGCCTTTTTTAAAGGTCGCGCAGAGGGCCTCATTATTCCAAGATAATTCGGAGGCGAGAGTACGAAATTGGATGGCATACTCGCCTACTGAAGAATTACCCTGGACCAGGTTCAGCAGGGCAGTCTCGGCAGAGGAAGCTCGGGCTGGTTCCTCTAAGACACTATGGACTTCAGCGAAGAAGGACTGGACTGTGGCTGTGGCAGGATCATTGCGGTCCCAGAGCGGTGTGGCCCAAGACAAGGCCTTTCCAGACAGAAGACTCACTACGAACGCCACCTTAGACAGTTCTGTAGGAAATTAGTCCGACAACATCTCCATATGTAGGGAACATTGAGACAGGAAGCCACGGCAGAGTCTAGAGTCCCCATCAAATTTGTCCGGCAGGGACAAGCGGAGGCTAGGAGCGGCCACTCGCTGCGGAGGAGGTGCAGGAGCTGGCGGAGGAGATGGTTGCTGCTGTAGCAGTGGCAGAAGTTGCTGTAACCTGGCGGTCAACTGCGACAGCTGCTATCCTTGTTGGGCAATTTGCTGCGATTGCTGGGCGACCACCGTGGATAGGTCAGCGAGACTTGGCAGCGGCACCTCAGCGGGATCCATGAGCAGATCTACTGTTAGGATTCGGCTAGCTGGATGTGGATCCTCTGTGTCAGCGAGGGATTGGCGTGGACCGTGTCGGTGGACCGGTTCTAGGTTGCTATTGCTTTTCACCAGAGCCTGCCGCAAAGCGGGATGGTCTTGCTGCGGCGGTAGCAACCAGGTCGTATCCACCGGAAACGGCTCAACCTCGCTGACTGCTGAGAAGGCGTGGGACAGAAGGACTAGGCAGAGGCAAGGTCAGACGTAGGAGAAGGTCGGGGCAGGCAGCAAGGTTCGTAGTCAATAGCAATAGCAGAAGGTCTGGAAACACAGGCTTTGGACAACACTAAACACTTTCTCTGGCACAAGGCAACAAGATCCGGCAAGGAAGGAAAGGGGAAGTGAGGTTATATACACAGGGAGCAGGTGGAAGCTAATTAGACTGATTGGGCCAGGCACCAATGACTGGTGCACTGGCCCTTTAAATCTTAGAGAGCTGGCACGCGCGCACCCTAGAGAGCGGAGCCGCACGCGCCAGAACATGACAGCCGGGGACCGGGACGGGTAAGTGGCTTGGGATGCGATTCGCGAGCGGGCGCGTCCCACTATGCGAATCGCATTCCCATCGTGAATGACAGTGCAGCGCTCCCGGTCAGCGGGTCTGAACGGGGCGCTGCAGAAAGGAGAACGCCGCGAGCGCTCCGGGGAGGAGCAGGGACCCGGAGCGCTCGGCGTAACACTTACCAGGAAAGGTTAAAGGACCTTAACATGTATAGCTTGGAAGAAAGAAGAAACAGAGGTAAAGGAGGAGAGCATATGTAGAGGAAGAAAAACTACCACAAGAGGACATAGTTTTAAATTAGAGGGGCAAAGGTTTAAAAGTAATATCAGGAAGTATTACTTTACTGAGAGAGTAGTGGATGCATGGAATAGCCTTCCTGCAGAAGTGGTCGCTGCAAATACAGTGAAGGAGTTTAAACATGCATGGGATAAGCATAAGGCTATCCTTCATATGAGATAGGGCCAGGGACTATTGATAGGATTCAGAATATTGGGCAGACTAGATGGACCAAATGGTTCTTATCTGCCGACACATCTATGTTACCATAATGGTCCACTGGTCCAATTCAGTTAGGGGTACGACACAATTTTGTTGCTGGGCAATGATTTTAAGGTCTTCCAACAAGGGGTGGTTTAGAAGGATTTTCCTTCTCCTTCTTGTTGGTATAGGAGAAAAGAGAGAGACCAACGCAAGGGTGCCTAGTTTATTATCGCTTGGGTTATTAGGTGTAAATGAGCAGAGAGCATAAAGAAGCCATTAGGTAATGACTGCTCACCTTGGAGCAAGTAAACACTTGAGTATCAACCCATGTATGGGGTTACAGTATTTGCCGGAACAGCTGCTGTGCCTGAGGTCGCAGGAGAAGGAGAACCCGTCCTGAGTAGAGCAATGCAAGAGGCAGAAAATGACCACAGACAGGCGTTGCTGTTAGCAAATGGTGTGGAATAAACCAAAGCCAGAGAGGATCTCCATGGTCCAGAGGGGTGTCGCCGCAGGGGGGGGGGGGGGGGTTAGGTGGACTAACGGGGCTATAGCATGGTGTCAAGCGGCCCCCGTTTTTTTTTTTTATATATATAGTCATTGCCACCGCTGCTTTATACAGCAGTGGCTTTTGGGACGTACCGTAGCATGGCGTGCCGCGCTTAGGCACGCCAGATGCTGCGCGGACTAGACACCAGGAGATGGGGCAGGAAGGCTGATGGGAATAGACGTGCCGTGCGGAGGCACGCACGTCTGTTCCTAGCCCCACTGCATCTTCCTTTACATTAGCGCCGAGGAAAAAAGTTAAGTGAAAGTGTAATAGTCCGCTGTCAGCGCTGCTGACCCGCGCTATATCCCCTGCTACTGAAGCTGCTGAGCGACACTGATCTGTCAAAAAGGTGAGAGGGGTGAGAAGGAGGGAGAGGTGGGGGAGAAGGGGAGAGATGTATGTATAAAAATGAGTGAGAAGTGGAGAGAGGTGAGGGAAAAGGGGTGAGAAGAGGGGTGAGAGGTTGGTGAGAAGGGGGGAGAGGTGGGTAAAATGGGATGATAAGGGGGAGAGGGGGATGAGAAGGGGGAAGAGGTGAGTAGAAAGAGGTGAGAGGTGGGTGAGAAGGGGGAGATGGGGAGGGGTGTGTGTGTGTATAATAATTTAATGCATGTATGATAGAAGTGTGCATGCATGATGGAAGCATGTGTATGTATGTATGTATGATAGATGTATCCATGCATGCATGATAGATGTAGGTTTACACTTTGAAATATCCAAATGTAATTTACGCCGAAGATCCCATGGGCAGCTAAAAGGCCACAAAAACTGCATTGCAGTCCCCAAAGACTGCAATGAATTTCTTTTCTGAGCAAATCTGCTCAAAATGCATTGCCTGTATGGGGACAGCAACGCAGTGTGGGCGGTCCTAGTGCCACCCGTGGTATCTCTGGCGGAAATTCCGTCTGGAGATGTATGAAAAATGGATCTGTGCATGCATGATAAATGTATGTATAATATATGTGTGCATGCATTATAAATGTACTGTATGTATAATAGATGTGTACATGCATAATAAATGTATGTATAATAGATGTGTGTATACATGATAGATATATGTATGTATAGTAAATGTATGCATCTATGATTTTATTTTTTTAATTGATCTTTAATGTAAATAGTTAAGTTTTAACACCTTAAGGACAAAGGGCATACCTGTAAGCCCTCATCCCACTCCCATTCTATGACGCGGGCTCAGAATCTGACCCCTGTGTCATAGTTGGGTGGTCCCGTGGCTAATACCAAACATCACCGATCCCGGTGATGCCTGGCATTGACCCCTTAGACGCCGCGATCAAAGTTGATTGTGGCATCTAAAATAAAATAAAAAGTCCTGGCAGCTCAGTGGAGCTGTGGTAAAAACGCAATGTCCCAATCAGCCCTTACCTGCCTCATTGTCCAATCGTTGCTCTAAAGCTCCAGTTAGCCATGGCAGGCAGAAGCAGCAGAGCACCAACAACACTGATCAATGCTATGCTATGGCATAGCATTGAACAGTGTATGCAAACAGAAGATTTGGATATAGTCCCCTGTGGCGACTAAAAAAATTATAGTCCCCTGTGGTGACTAAAAAAATTGTGTATAAAAAGTTTAAAAAAAAAGTTATTAAGTGATTTATCCCCTTCCCTAGTAAAAATTTGAATAACCCTGCTTTACCCATTTAAAAAAAAATATGTAAACAAAATAAATATAAACATGTGTGGTACCGTCGCATGCATCAATGTCCGAACTATAAAAATATTACATTAATGAAACCGCACGGTCAATAGCAATTACATAAAAAATACCAAAGTCGAAAATTGCACATTTTTGGTCACTTTGTGTACCATAAAAATTTATAAAAAGCGATCAAACAGTCCCATCAAAACAAAAATGGTACTGATAAAAACATCAGATCACGGTGCAAAAAAACTCTCATATAGCTCCATATGAAGAACATTTGAAAAGTTATAGAGGTCAGAATAGGACATTTTTAAATGTACTAATTTTGGTGCAAAAAGTTATAATTTTTTAACAGAAGTAAAACTAAATCAAACCTATATAAGATAGGTATCAATATAATTTAACTATATTGACCTTCAGAATAAATCTAAGGTTTTATTACTACCGAAAAGCACACTGGTAGCCCCCAAAAGTAAAAAAAAAAAAAAAAAAATCTTTTTTTTTCAATTTTGCCCCACAAATATTTTATTTCTGGTTTGCCGTAGATTTTGTGGTGAAATGATTGATGGTATTACAAAGTAAAATAGGTGGTGCAAAAAACATGCCCCATATGGGTCTGTAGGTGGAACACATCTATCATACATATTTACATATACATGACTTGGGGATCTGTGGGGGGGTGGAGGAGTCTGGAAGAAGACTAAGGGTTCTGGGGGAGCTTTCGGTCGTAGATGGGGGGGATGCGATGTAACAGAGAACCCTGGAGGAAGACTTAGGGGTCTGGAGGAGGAGGAGTACCGAGGAGTCTGGAGGAGGCAAACAACAGAGGGGTCTGGAGGAGGCAGATGATAAAGGGGTCTGGAGGAGGACAGAGAGGTCTGGATAGGGAAGAGGACAGAAGAGCTGGAAGGAAGACAGATGAGCTTGGAGGAGTCTAGAGGTGGACAGTGCGCGGGTAGGATTAAGTCGAACTGAGAAAAACAGTATGTGGCAGTATTATTATTATGGATACAGTGTGTGGCAGAGTTCACAGTTGCATTCAAGATTATATTCAGGGGGCACAGTTTCTGTCAGGGTTATATTCAGGTGGCACAGTTTCTGGCAGGGATATAATACTTTTTATCTTCATATAGAGGATGAGGATCTGCTAACAAATTAATAATGTCCTGACATCAGGCTCTGCAGAGGAAGATGAAGCTGGAAATTGTCCTGGAGCCTGGACAAGAAGAAGGAGAGAAGAAAAGCAGCAACAACAACAGAGAAGACATCACTCAGGTCACTGATATCATTATATATTCGCCTGACTGTATTCATCAGAGCTTTAGTCACTTGTAAGTTCTGCAGTTATGATGGGTGAAAATGTACCCCAATCTGTGGCTCTACAGCTGTTACAAAACTGCAACTCCCATAATGCCTGAAGCTTTCCAGACATGTCTCCTAGTTAAAAACACATTGGTCAATACATATATCTATTATATATCTATTACATGGTATATGGTCTGTGGTGGTAATGATGCTGGTTGTCAGTCTGTCAATATAGGACATCCTCCTAGCTTCAGGTGACAGGCTGACAACCAGCGGTCAAGTCTGGGGAAAAAAGTGTGGGAACTCAGCCAAGATTTCCACTTAAGGACTGGTCCACTTTAGGACGGTGTTCCTGCTGTGGAAAAAGTGCAGGAACTTTGTTCCCACATGTTCCTGCATGATTTGAGCCCTGCTGACAACATTATTGCTCTTAGAGGTATTCACAAAATGTACCGTAATCACCATCCACAGGATAGGGGATAACTAGGTGATTGGTGGGGTCTGACTGCTGGAACACCCACCGATGACCAGAATGGAAGAGTAATGTCCCCAGAAATGAAGAGAGTAGACCAGTGCTTAAGGCGTTCTGTACGAGAGGCACTGCTCTGTAAACCATGAATAGAGTGTTGGTTGCGTATTTGCAGTGTGTTGTGTACAGTAGTGGGAGAATATCGAAAAAGGAGGCTTGATGTGGTTAGGGGCATGTTTATGGGTGTGGATAGGGGTGGGGGTATGGTTAGGGGCGTGGCTGTGCTGTGGGCTGTAGACCAGGGTCTTTTGGAGACCTAGCAACGCCCCTGCCATGGTCAGCCGATAGGACATTTTGGTCATTTATATTGTTATGTCATGATGAACATTTTAACAGGACAAATTACATGTTTATGATTAATTACATAGGGAACAAGAGGCAATCTGCAAAGACTAAGGTTTGACGAGTGCCTCGGAAATCAGTCAGTGGATTGCCTTAACCTCTGTAAAACAAATTTGACTACCAGAAGGAAAAGGGTAGGAGACAAGGGACACCCCTGACAAGTTCCTTCTGTAGTACATTAGGGAAAGGGTATCGTTAATTTTCAGCCAAGCGTGGGGTTGATTAAACAAAGAAAATATGTCCGTAAGAAAGGGAAGTGGAAAGCAAACTGTAAATAGGGGGGCTTTTATATATGTCCAGTCTGCTCTATCGAAGACCTTCTTGGCAACTATGTTGAGAAGGACCAATTACTCCCAGCAAAATGTAGCATGAATCATAGCATGGAACATTCTCTACCTAAGGTAAAGCCATCCTTGTCAGATCTGACGAGGGTGGGGATGACATTGCACACTCTAAGGGATATCAACTTTACCCAAATCTTTTGTTCCAGATTCGAAAGTTGTATGTGTTAGGATACTGTACAGTGTCATCATGCTGCCTATATCTTGTCTCTATGGGCAGACAGGACAGCATCAAATCACAAATTCGGAAGGCTGGCATGGCAGAGGTTGGCACTGCACAATTAATAATGGTCAATTACTCCTAGTCACTGCTCCTTTAGTCAGCATATCAGGCTTTCTCTCTTTTACTGTATAATTGGAGTTTCCTGTTTTTAAAATGTGTAAATTATAGAGATAATTATCCAAGAGCTTTATTGCAAATGCCCCACATATATACATCTTTATTTGAAAAAAAAATGCAGTATAAAAGAATATTTTAATGATTTCTTTAAAACTAATGATTTATTAAATTATTGATTAAAAAACAAAAAAATCATTATAGTTATGTCCTACTCGTGAATTAGCTTCTACACTTCATCATAGTCCCTGTTACTTGAATGAAGACCTTAATCTGTAATTTTTTCAGCCAAATCTATAGGGAGTCTAAATGTTTGGAAATATGTGGAAAAAAAATTAGAGTACAATGACAAGTGTGAATTGCAGTTTCTCAGTATGAACTTACTGGCTGTGGACACATGTTGAACTGTGGAACAAGAAAATAACACATTTTGATGAAAATTTTATTTTTATTGAACCCTATTTGAGCTCTTTATAGCAAATGATCATGTCTCATAACTGAGCTAATCACAGTTACTGCTCAGACCAGTGCAGGATAAAAAAAAATAAAAAAAACTCCAAAGAGAAAAATATTTCTCGTGCATAATCAGAAATGTTTAGTCCTACAAAATGACTAATACAATGATTATACATTTTGGAATAAGAGAGGAGTTGGGGCTTAGATAACTCTTAGATTTTGGTGGTGGTTGGACTTCAGGACCACCCAATGTAAACATTCAGATGTAGCCATGGCTATCTTGATTATATTAACAAACACATTCGCCCTCATTTACTGTTGTAAACCTGCCATGTTTTGTCGGGTTGTGCACCAGAAATTCTGTCTGTGCCAAAATTTGCGCCATAATTGAAAAAAACCTGACTAACTCTCCATTTTACTGAGAAAGCACGTAAAAGGGGCGTGGTTGTCTGGAAAAAATGGCGTGGTCACCGAAAAGGGGCATGTTCTCTCCATTTTAACAAAAATCCAACATATTTACTAAGGTTTCCACAGAAAATTTGGTGGATTTGAGCTGTAAAAACCCGACAGATCAGAGAATGTGTAAAAAAAAAGGCAAAATATGGGGAAAAATGCAAAATGTAGGGAAAGTTTAGTAAATACTGTGAAAAAAATGCAGGGAATTAAAACCTGCAAAGAAAATCACACTCCACTTTTAGTAAATCAGGACCAAATGTGTTAAACTAACATATTGGACCATCCTACTACACCAGAGATTATTTTATTATTATTATTATTATTATTATTATTATTATTATTATGTTTTGTATAGCATCCTTGGTATCAGTAAATCAAAAGTAATTTCACACTGGTGTGGTGCTTTGCATGGGCCATTGTTGTTGTGGTGCTTTGTCTGTGCCTGACCAAACCCACATAGTCTGGGGTTTGGTTGAACAGCAATGGGGCAGTCTGGCAACTGGGTCATTCCCCCTTTGGTGTCACAGGGGCAGTCACTGGCCAGCACTACTCCATTTTTAGTTGATGGACCCACTCATCACTCTTATCAGATGGCCATGACATAGGTTACAGACACTTGCGGTGGACAGGTGAGTCAAACTAGGTGAGGAGCTAGGTATCTAGTACAAAGCAGACGGGGCCACACAAAAACCCCACGTGTGACGTCATCAAGTGACTTCTTCTCATTGTCTTTTCTATGTAAATGAAGAGGCTAATGTTACTATCTTCATAATTTTTATACTCTAGTGGATGGGAATGCTGTGCACAGTCAAATAGTATGGGCTACCATGACACACCAGCCCTGTGCTGTGAATGTGAACAGAAATATATTTTAAAATAAATATCATAGTTAGAGATGAGCGAATCGAAGTTTCCGAACCCGAATTTGTTACGAATTTAATGAAATATTCGATTCACAACAAATGTGAATATTGCCGTGATTCTATCGCGTGAATCGCTTCATTAAACTCCATTTACTGCGGTCCAGGCTCCAGGGCATCTAAAATGGCGGATCTACATGTCAGTACATGGGGCAAGGAACGCTGGGAAGGCAAAGCGGGAAGGGAAGTAGGAGGGATGACCCTGAATTACATGCAAGATACAGCCTATCAGCAGCAGTCACCCCTGTGATACAACAGCCCTATATATTCGGCAGCCATTTTGCGGCTCATCATTTCATTTATTACACTGCAGAGAGATAGAAGGGACATCACTGTGTGTGTTACACAGAAAAGCTTGTTGCAGCAGAGTTTCACCTCTTAGTCACCCCAGCCTTCTGTAGGACACAGAGCACAGCGTATTTGCACAGAAATGAATTCTTACTGCAGCGATTAACCCCTCAGTCACTGTGAACAGCATAGTATTACAGAGAGGGGCAGAGAGCTGTGTGTTGCCTCAGCTGCAGAAACGTTTTCACAGGAGGGAGAAATAATTTTTTAGGTCAAATCTGTGTCTTTGTTCCACAACAACTGGTCTGCTGGTTATACTAGTCTGTAGACAGTATAATCCCTACCCAGCAGTCCATTCCCAATAGTATTTGAGAGAGAGTCTTTTTACAATTTTGGGTTTAGTACATAGTGAGTGTGTGCTCCAGCATTGTTGTGTACTGCTGGTGCTGTGGGCAAGTTTTTTTTTTTTTTTTTTAGCATACTGTAGTGCATTTTTCTGCTCTTATAAGTGCATACCACATACCTACATATAAGTGGTGTACTATTTTCAGGGGTGCACCTAGAGCATTTGGCACCTGGGGCGGACCCTTTGTTTGGCACCCCCACCCGCACCCCTCCTTAAATTACACACCCCCTCCCTTTATTACACCCCCTCCATCCACTCCCCCCAGGGGCGGACTGACAACACTCGGGGCCCTCGGACCAAAAAAAGGCAAGGGCCCTTGCTAGGCTCTGCAGCTCATCAATCTTCTGCCACGCTCCTATTCCACCCAAATCCCACACACATTAAACTAAAATTTATATATGTAAGAAACACTTTAACATAGGTAAATTTCCATGACCAATAATACTAGTATACAAGGAGTAAATATATACCACCACACAATAACTGGATAATACCACCATACTGTACTGAATAAAACCACTATACACAGACCACTATACCATAAAGGATCTGTATACAATATAAATGATTATATACAGGACCATATGGCGGTAGATATCAGCTATACACAGGATGCGTATACCATATAAGCGATTACAGTTACATTTTGGGACTCACAATTACGTATTTTCTGATCAGCGGCGTCCTCTTTCCTTTTCTTCCCCGTCCGCATAAGACCGCCATGTGGATCTCTTAACATCTGCAGGAAAAACATGTCAGACTCTCCATTTTTCCAGTGCTCTCCCCTCCTCTACAATCTTTCCATCTATAGGCCCACAAACTGTAATAATGCCCTCCTTGGTGTCCTGCACAGTAAAACGGCATGTAGGTAGGTAGCCAGGTAAATAGGTGACATGTCAGGTAGGTAGGGGGCTAGCTAGGTAGTTAGGCAGCCATGTATGAAGGCCAGGTATGTACATAGTTAGGTAGCTTGGTATGTAGGTAAGTAATTAGGCATCCAGGTATAAAGTTAGGTAGCCCCCCCTTCCCTGTAGGTGTAGACAGCAGAGTTAACCCCTCCCCTTCCCTGTAGGTATAGGCAGCAGAGTTAACCCCCCTCCCCCAAAGGTATAGGCAGCAGAGTTAGCCCCCCACCCATACCCATATTATAGGCAGCAGAGTTAAACCCCCTTCCCAATAGGTATAGGTATTGAGCTAACCCCCTTTCTCTTTAAGTATAGGCAGCAGAGTCCCCCCACCCCCTTTCCCTGTACGTATAGGTGAAATTACACCCCCCTCCTCCTTTCCCCATAGGTATAGGCAGAGTCCCCCCCCTTCCCCATTGGTATAGGCAGAGTTACCACCCCCTTTTCTTCCCCTTTCCCCATAGGTATAGGCAGAGTTACCGTCCCCCTCTTTCCCATAGGTATAAGCAAATACACCATCCCCTCTTTCCCATAGGTATATGCATTGTTACCCCCCTCTTTCCCATAGGTATACAGAGTTACACCCCCTCTTTCCCATAGGTATATGCAGTTACACCTCCCCTCTCTCCCCTATAGGTATATGCAGAGTTACACCCCCCTCTTCCCCATAGGTAAATGCAGAGTTACACTCCCCTTCCCCATAGGTATATGCAGAGTAACCCCCTCTTCCCCATAGGTATATGCAGAGTAACCACCTCTTCTTCCCCATAGGTAAATGCAGAGTTACACCCCCCTCTCTTCCCCATAGGTATGTGCAGCGTAACCCCACTCCCCCCTTTTTCCCATAGGTATATGTAGTTACACCCCCCCTCTTTCCCATAGGTATAAGCAGTTACACCCCCTCTTTCCTACAGGTATATGCAATTACTCCCCCTCGTTCCCATAGGTATATGCAGTTACCCCCCCTCTTTCCCATAGGTATATGCAGTTACATCCCCCCCTCTTCCCCATAGGTATATGCAGAGTAACCCCCCCTTTTCCCCATAGGTATATGCAGAGTAACCCCCCTCCCCCTGTTCCCCATAAGTATATGCAGAGTAACCCCCCTCCCCCTAGGTATATGCAGAGTAACCCCTCTCCCCCCTCTTTCCCATAGGTATATGCAGAGTAACCCCCCTCCCCCTCTTCCCCCTAGGTATATGCAGAGTAACACCCCCCACCTTCCCCATAGGTATATGCAGAGTAACCCCCCCTCCCTCATAGGTATATGCAGAGTAACCCCCCCTGTTCCATATAGAGGAGAATGCAGCGCTGTCTGCGTGGGATCTGGGACGAGTGTCCCGGACCTCAGTAGCGGCAGCGGCAGGTCAGTCCGCCCATGGCACCCCCCTTGTGAGTGGCACCCGGTGCGGGCCGCCCCCCCCCCACTTGGTACTCCAGTGACTATTTTGTACCTGTTAATCTGTCAAGGGCCTACATACTGTGAAAGGACAGCCAAAAGTAATCACCGGCTGGTGTTTTACTCAAATAATTTTTGAAGCGTACAGTAGCACATTTTTCTGCCCTCATAATGCATACCACATACCTACATCCAAGTGGTGTACTATTTTGTGCCTGTTAATCAGTCAAGGGCCTACATACTGTGAAAGGACAGTCAAAAGTTAAGTTTTGCTCCAATAAATTTTTTTAAGCGTACTTTAGCACATTTTTCTACCCTGTTTGTTCCACCACAAATGGTCTGCGGGTTATTCTAGTCCGTAAACGGTATAATACATAACCAGCAGTGCTGCAACACTGTTGTGTACTGCTGGTGTTGTGCAAAAACATGTTTTTTAAGCGAACTGTAGCACATTTTTCCACATACCTACATCTAAGTGGTGTACTATTTTGTACCTGTCAATCTGTCAAGGGCCTAGATACTTTGAAAGTCCAGGCAAAAGTACTCACCGGCTGGTGTTTTTACTCAGACACTTTATTAAATGTACTGTAGTGCATTTTTCTGCCCTCATAAGCGCATACCACATTCGCACATACGTACATTTAAATAGTGTACCATTTTGTACGTGTTAATCTGTCAAGGGCCTAGATACTGTGAAAGCCCAGGCAAAAACAATCACTGGCTGGTGTTTTACTAAAATATGTTTTTTAAGCGTACTGTAGCACATTTTTCTGCCCTCATAAATGCATACCACATACGTAAATCTAAGTAGTGTACTAATTTGTAGCTGTTAATCTGTCAAGGGCTTAGATATTGTGAAAGTTCAGGCAAAAGTACTCACCAGCTGGTGTTTTTACTTAGACACTTTTTTAAGTGTACTGTAGCACATTTTTTGCCCTCATAAGTGCATACCACATACGTACATCTAAGTAGTGTACTATCTTGTACCTGTTTATCTGTCAAGGGACTAGGTAATGTGAAATCCAGGCAAAAGTACACGTCGGCTGGTGATTTACTCCAATATGTACCTAAAGTATACTGTAGCTTATTTTTCTGCCCTCATAAGTGCGTACCACATACATACATCTAAGTGGTGTTCTATTTTGTACCTGTTAATCTGTCAAGGGCCTAGATACTGTGAAAGTCCAGGCAAAAATAATCACTGGTTGGTGTTTTACTAAAATAAGTTTTTTTAAGCGTACTGTAGCGCATTTTTCTGCCCTCATAAGTGCATACCACATACGTACATCTAAGTAGTGTACTATTTTGTAGCTGTTAATCTGTCAAGGGCCAAGATACTGTGAAAGTTCAGGCAAAAGTAATCATAGGCAGGTGTTTAACTAAAATACACTTTTTTAAAGCATACTGTACCACATTTTTCTGCCCTCATATGTGCATACTACATACCTATGTCTAAGTTGTGTACTATTTTATGTCTGTTAATCTCTGAAGGGCCTAGATACTGTGAAAAGACAGTCAAAAGTACACACCTGCTGCTGTTATAGACAAATACTGTTTTAAGCGTAGTGAAGCGTATTGTACTCCCCTCATATATGTACTAAGTATGTAAGGCAGAGAAGTGCCAGGATGTGCACAGAGGAGTGGAAGAGGCCTAAATTCATTAGGCAGAGGTTGCAGCAGACTAGGGGCGAGTGGCAGCAGGAGTCGCAGGAAGAGGCCTGAGCTCCCGGTATCAGCTAGTGGTCATGTCTTAACCAGCAACCCATCTGCCATCATCGATTGGTTAACACGGTCATCCACTTCATCACAAGTGACATCTGATACCCCCAGTCAACAGTCGGTGGGTTCCTCAGACACAGCCCTCAGTTGGCATGGCCCGGGAACAGTCCCTGTCCTCCCATTGCCTCTGTCATATGCTATTCCCTCCCCTAAAGAAGTATCTTGTGCTTTGGGTTCAGCTCCACTATTCAGTGAGGACGATCTTATAGAGGACAGTCAGCAGTTACTACCCAGCCAAGAAGTGGAGGAGACATCCGCTGCTTACCCCGCTAGTCAGGCAAGTAGTGATGAGGAGATAGACGTGGGAGGCTGTGTTGCCAGGGTTCAGGGTCCTGAAGCAGACACTGTTGAGGAACCCGAGGAGGACATCAGTGACGTGCAGACACTTGTTGATAAGGATGAAGCCAATGGCAATTGGGAGCTGGGTGCAGAAAGGGCTTCATCATCATCAGGAGAAGAGAGTTGCAGGTTGCCCATGAGGCAGCAGCTGAGCCAGCAAGTTGGTAGCATGGTTGGCAGTCAGCATGGTGGCAGAAGCAGAATTCTGGAGCAAAAGGTGAACGGAGGAGACCACCTGCTTTGCGTCAGCCTACCTTTCCGGGAGGTAGTGAAGTAAAGCTTCCTGTAGACGACGGCAGTAGCAGTCAATTAGTTCGGACTGTTGGTGGGAAAATCAGCTACTCGGCGGTGTGGCAGTTTTTCATCAAGCATCCGGAGGAGGTTCACATATCCACATGCAAGATACGTCGGCAGAAGGTAAAGCATGGCCAGGGTCCCAATATTGGCACCACTACTCTGCCTCACATATGCTTTGCCCCCATAAAGCGGCCTGGGAGAACCGTGGCTCCGATGTAGTGATCCAGCCTGCTGCATCACCCAGTGGCACGCCGCTCCCTCTTTCTGCCAGCCAAGGCTCCACCAACTCAGCCAAAGGGAGCTGTGTGTCATACCCTTCTTCTGTTGTTCCAGATGCTCCTGCTCCTCCAACTTTTAGTCAGCCATTCTGCTAACAATCCATTGGCGGAGCCATGTCCAAGGGACAACAGTATGCGCCTACTCATCCAATGGCGCAGAAGCTGAATGTGTTCTTGTCCAAGTTAATGGTTCTGCAGTCCCTCCCTTTTCAAGTTGTGGACCCTGCATCTTTCAGAGAAGTGAGGGCTTGTGCCGAGCCGAGGTGGAGAGTGGCAAGCCGTCATTTCTTTGCAAAGAAGGCAGTACCAGCTCTACACAATTTTGTGGAAGAGATGGTGGGCCAGTCCTTGAACCAGTCAGTGTGTATCAAAGGGCATGGCAGTGCCGACGTCTGGAGCTGTAACTATGGTCAGGGACAATAAATGTCCTTTATGGCTCTTTGGGTGAATGTGGTTCCTACACAGCCACAACATAAACTTGGACAGGTCACCACACTTCCTCCTCCATCCTCTCAGGCCATTAGTCTTGTGACAGTGTGCGATTCCGCCTCCTCCTTCTCCACCTTGTCCTAAGCCTTCACTGCCCAGATAATCTCAGTGGTCCTTCAGCATACCATGTGTGCAGGGCACGGCGGTGTCACGCTGTTCTTCACATGGTTTGCCTTGGCGAACAAAGTCACACAGGGGAACAACTGCTAAAAGTCATATGTAAAGAAATTAAAGCATGGTTTACTTCACAAAAACTGGAAATGGGATCCATGGTGACTGACAACGGGAAGAACATCTTGCATGCGCTGTGACTGGGAAGGCTGAGCCATGTGCCCTGCATGGCTCACGTGTTCAATCTGGTTGTGAAGCGGTTCCTGAAGTGTTCCCCCATTTGCAAGACATCCTAACAATGGGAAGGAAACTTTGCATGCACTTCAGCCACTTGTGCACCACAAAGCACACCCTCCTTGAGCTACAGCATCAGAACGGTATACCCCAACATTGTCTGATTTGGGACATTGCCACACATTGGAATCCCACCCTCCATAAGTTGGACCGACTGTATGAACAGAGAAAAGCCATCACCAATTTCTTTATAGTCCAAGCGGGTGGGGATACTCCCCTGTGTAACTTCAATGTGAACCAGTGGCAGCTCATACGTGACACCTGTCGTTTGCTAAGGCCCTTTGAGAAAGCCACATCATTAATAAATTGCCAGAATTATGGGATGAACAACGTCATTCCACTGCTTCATCTACAGGGTGGGCCATTTATATGGCTACACCTTAATAAAATGGTAATGGTTGGTGATATTAACTTCCTGTTTGTGGCAAATTAGTATATGTGAGGGGGGAAACTTTTCAAGATGGGTGGTGACCATGGTGGCCATTTTGAAGTTGGCCATTTTGAATCCAACTTTTGTTTTTTTTTAATAGGGAGAGGGTCATGTGACACATAAACTTATTGGGAATTTCACAAGAAAAACAATGATGTGCTTACTTTTAACATAACTTTATTCTTTCATGAGTTATTTACAAGTTTCCAACCACTTATAAAATGTGTTCAATGTGCTGCCCATTGTGTTGGATTGTCAATGTAACCCTCTTCTCCCACTCTTCACACACTGTTAGCAACACCGCAGGAGAAATGCTAGCACACGCTTCCAGTATCTGTCGTTTCAGGTGTTGTACATCTTGTATCTTCACAGCATAGACAATTGCCTTCAGATGACCCCAAACATAAAAGTCTAAGGGGGTCATATCGGGAGACCTTGGGGGCCATTCAACTGGCCCACAACAACTAATCCACTTTCCAGGAAACTGTTCATCTAGGAATGCTTGGACCTGGCACATTCCCTTAGTTTTTCCAGCAAGATCCTGCACCACCACATTATGGATGTCAGGTCCGAGCATTCCTAGATGAACAGTTTCCTGGAAAGGGGATTGGTCATCGTGGGTCAGTTGAATGGCCCCCAAGGTCTCCCGATCTGACCCCCTTATACTTTTATCTTTGGGGTCAATTGAAGGCAATTGTCTATGCTGTGAAGACACGAGATGTGCAGCACCTGAAACTACGGATACTGGAAGTCAGTTGGCTGATGCCTATCGGCGCTATCGTCCATCCTCTTGCAGGTCTGAATGGGGGGGCCCCCTAAGCTCACCTTCCACTGCCTTGGATGCTGATGGAGGGGTGGAGTGGAAGGAGCAGTACCAGCTTCATCAGCAGCAGCCTGAGTCTACAGTTGCTGATGAGTAGCTTTCTTCACCCGCATAGTGAAGCAACTCATCAGCAGCAGGTGCACCTGGAGCAGGACCTGAACCAGCAGGTGGTGACATACCTTGACATGCCCATCCGCTGGACTTGATTTGTGGAC
Source organism: Hyla sarda (assembly GCF_029499605.1). Lineage (NCBI taxonomy): Eukaryota > Metazoa > Chordata > Amphibia > Anura > Hylidae > Hyla > Hyla sarda. Next base: position 357,529,393 of record NC_079190.1, on the reverse strand, counting down.
GCAACTAGCAGAGTTTGCCCTGGCCATAGACACCCCAAGGAGAACTTGTTTGTCCACTAAAAATGTGGAGAGACTGGTCTTTGTGAAGATGAATCAGGCATGGATCCGCCAGGATTTCCAACCACCAATGCCTGATGCATCAGAGTAGATTGACCATGGTGCCACACCAACACTTCACAAATATGGATATTGCCAAACAGATTTAAGGCGATGATCCCCAGTTACAAACATTCCTCCTCATCAGACCTTTTTTCACCCACCTACTGTTATTGCTACCCACCGCACCACTCTTTTACTGGGTCACTTTCAGGTCTCCTGATGCTGCTGCTGCCACCTCCGGGCGATCTCATTCACCCACTATTTGGTCTCTTCTCATGCTTCAGTCAACTAGAGGCTGTGCCATTCAGCAACTGTATGGTCTTCTCATGCTTCAGCGACCTGCAGACTGTGCCATTCAGACACTGCATTGTCTCTTCACGCTTCAGTGACCTCCAGTCTGTGCCATTCAGCCACTATATGGTCTCGTCATGCTTCAGCTACCTCCAGGCTGTGCCATTCAGCCACTATATGGTCTCTTTATGTGTCAGCCACCTCCAGGCTGTGCCATTCAGACACTGTATGGTCTCCTTATGCTTCATCCAATTCCAGGCTGTGCCGTTCAACCACTATATGGTCTCCTCATGCTTCAGCCACCTCGAGGCTGTGCCATTCAGCCTCTTTATGGTCTCTGCATGCTGCCACAAACTCTAGGCTGTGCCATTCAGCCACTATATGGTCTCCTCATGCTTCAGTCAACTTCAGGCTGTGCCATTCAGACACTATATGGTCTCCTCATGCTTCAGCCACCTCCAGGCTGTGCTATTTAGCCACAATATGTTCTCTTCATGCTTCCACAAACTCCAGGCTGTGCCATTCAGCCACTATATGGTCTCCTCATGCTTCAGCCACCTCCAAGCTGTGTCATTCAGCCAGTATATGGTTTACTGATGCTGCAGGGCCTGGGCCTAAAATTGTTTTATGGTAGCACTAGCTACCATAAATCTTCAATTTAACTTTCAAAATTCTTCTTTTAATCTTAGGGATTGTAAAGCCCTGGTGTCTAACCATGCTGCTGCCAGCTCCAGGCTGTGTCATTCAGCAACTATATGGTCTCCTCATGCTGCCAACACCTCCACACTGTGTCATTTAGTCACTATATGGTCAACCTCATGCTTCAGCCACCTCCAGGCTGTGCTGTTCAGACACTATATGGTCTACTCATGCTTCAGCCACCTCCAGTTCAGACACTATATGGTCTCCTCATGCTTCATTTACCTCCAAGCTGTGCCATTCAGACATTATATGGTCTCCCCATGCTGCCACAATCTCCAGGCAGTCAATTAGCCACTATATGGTCTCTTCATACTGATGCCACCTCCAGGCTCTGTCATTGTGCTGCCATGTGACTATTTCGTCCTTTTTACCCACACGCCAGGGCCCGGGACACTAAATCTTGGGAGTACAAATTTCTATTTAAAAATCTTCAATTACAATTTCAAAATCTTCAATTTCTATTTCAAAATCTTACATTTCAATGGTCTCCTCATGCTTCTGCCAACTCTACACTGTGCCATTCAGACACTATATGGTCTCCTCATGCTTAAGCCACCTCCAGGCTGTGTCATTCAGCCAATATATGGTTTACTGATGCTGCTTGGCCTTGGCCAGTGCCTAATTTTTTATGGTAGCACTAGCTACCATAAATCTTCAATTGAAATTTCAAAAGTTATCTTTAATCTTAGGGATTGCGAAGCCCTAGTGTCTACTCCTGCTTCTGCCAGCTCCAGGCTGTGTCAGTCAGCAACTATGTGGTCTCCTCATGCTGCCAACACCTCCACGCTGTGTCATTTAGCCACTATATGGTCTCCTCATGCTGCCAACACCAACACGCTGTGTCATTCAGCCACTATATTGTCTCCTCATCCTTCAGCCACATCCAAGCTGTGTCATTGTGCCGCTCTGCGGCAGTGATTCTAATAGTGATGCCTTTAATCTGCATGTCATGCTGAATAACAGTATTATTTCACTACCCCAGCACAATCCATATGCGTGTTAGAACAAAGCAAAGTGTTCTACATCCCTTTTGAGGCTCTCTGTAGGCCAGAAATAGACGTTTTTAATATTGATTCACCGCAAATAAATTCAGATCGAACTGAATATATTCGGAAAATTCGGTGATTCGGCCGAATCAAATTTTTCAAAAGTTCGCTCATCTCTAATCATAGTGAAAACCTGGCAACATTAACCCCATGGTATTTCATGCTGCAATAGGTATCTAATAGGCAACAACAGTCAGCACAACAAGCTCATGGTGTTACTCAGTCCATAGACAATAGTATACACAAAACATAGAGGATACAATGTACAGCACTCAACAGGAATTAATTTTTCTTATTTCAAGCTAGGATGCTTACTGCGGGAAGAGAGGCAAGTAAACTAAGCAGGGTCACACTGAGACAACAGACGTTTCATGCAGAGAAAAGCAGCCTTTACTGAAATATAATCTAGAGGTAGTTCTCACATAAAATCAAAATTAAGGACTTTGTCTTTTTAGTGATTTTGCTTCATCATATATTAGACAATGTACACACATTTGGCAGTGCTATGCACAAGAAAATAAGCTGATTTATTTTTGGGGTAAAAATGTTTGATTGCACCAACTAATTTGTTAAAGTAAACTTTTCTGTTTCTGTCTATTTTCCCTAAAGAAAATATGAAAAAAAGGACAACTACTTCAATTTGGAGAAAATAGAAAGACTTTTATATCTTTAAAGTATGCAAACTTACCACCTCAATTCCTACATTGCCATCTGTTTTATTTCAGCTCAGCTGTACCCATGCATTTCTTTTCTATAGCTAGGTCATGTAACCAACATTCAGACCACCCGAAAATGACATGGTTTTTTGTGTCTTAGGGTCACCTAACTTTCTGTAAACTACAGGAAGACATCATTACGGATTACTCTTCCTGGCAGCTCTCAGACCTCTCCCCTCCCAGCTGCATTCTGTATGCTGCAACGGCAGCTATTTCTATGGGATTAGGATTTACAGCATACTTATTACTGCAGAGTAATACACCTCCCCTGAAAACTTCAACTCCAGAAGCATTTAATTTGATAAGGTTAAATGCTTAGACCCAAGTGGGCCGATGTCCGTTCCCATTATATACATTTTTTATGCTTTCTCTTATTCAACTTGCATTTTTAGAGATAAGTGGGCATGAGGGGAAAGTTAATTTACCTTTAATCACAATTAAGGTGTTTTATGAACATCTGAAGACTTATAAAGTTCTTTTGGAATACTATCCTTTTGGAAAGAAGGAACAGTCAATGACAGTAGAATTATGCTTAAAAGTTACTCTTAAATTATTATTACAATTATTATTATTATTATTATTAGTAGTAGCAGTAGTAGTAGTAGTAGTATAAGTAGTAGTAGTAGTAGTAGTAGTAGTAGTAGTAGTAGTAGTAGTAGTTGTTGTAGTAGTAGTAGTAATTGTAGTAATTGTAGTAATAGTAGTAGTAGTAGTTGTTATTGTTATAATCATGGAAATACATAAAATGCTAGCTGAACACACAAAAAATATACTGAAACAAATAAACCTTATTTGCAAAGGTTAACATACCTCAAATGCATAAAAATATATATATATATGGAAAGATTTGGAAAGAATAAAAACCCTTTCAATTGAAAATAAATGTATGGTGCCATAGCTTAAAGGGGTATCCCCTATCCTGTCCATAGCCCAGCGATCTCTGCTGCAGCACCCCAGTCATCTGGTGCACAGAGCGAACTCCGCTCCATACCGGATGACTGGCGAACATAGCCACCATGCCCCCTCCACTCTTGTCTATGGGAGGAGGCGTGATGGCTGTATACTACCCATCACACCCCTCCCATAAACATGAATGGAGGGGGCATGGGGTCAAGATCATGGAAGCCTCAGGCTTCCATGACCGTAACACCACAGCGCCGACACAAAGATCGCAGGGATCCCTGTGGCCGGACCCTCTGTGATCAGACATGTTATCCCCTATCATTTGGATAGGAAATAACATGTCTAGGGGTAGAGAACCCCTTTAATAAGGTTATGAAGCCTCTCTCTCTTTTACCCACTCTGGTATTGGGTGTAGAGAGATGATATTGCATGCAGGTGTCTAATTTACATACGTGAATGATACTTGCTTGGTGTCAAACATAGTCCTTGGAAACTATGCCTCCTATGCAGCAGCATCTTTCAACTCCTTCCAATGTCAGATTAGGCAGAAGAGAGAGGGTCTGCAAACTCCTTTAAATTTGTAATTTATTTAGTATAACTAATTGCATATTACTGTATAACACTGTATATGCAGCTTGAGAAATGGCCAGCAACAGTGAGCTTGTGTTTCCATGAAGGCAGTATTATTAAATAAATAAAAAATAAACAAACACATAAATAAATACATAAGTAAATAAATAACACTTCTCATCTTTCACTGCAATTACTTTTTGTTAAAAAATGTATGGTCTATAGAAAAAGGTTTCTGTTTTATTTTAGATGTTTCTTGGTATGATAGCCTTTTACTTCATTATATATAGAATAAGCTCAGACTTCCTGTAAAATCTGTCAAAACACATATAGCATAATAGAAGATAGCTTTAATTGTATGAGGGTTGAAAAGGTGAAGCATATCACAAGGCACAAATATCACATAGCACAAAAACTTAAAAAAAGAAAGTTTATTAGGAATTGATACAGCAAGTTCTAATGCTGAAAGCAGCACAGAGAGGCTAAATGAATGACTTCACAGCGGCAAGCAAGTCCATTTCAGGAATTACATGGCCATTAGCAGCATTAGATAAGCCTATTAAGTGGCCAGGAATTATATTTATAACACCACTGCCCAGGTCTTTTATAAATAATGCATGCTTAGGGTGTATTGAATGGAATAATCATACCTCAGGGGTGTTATAAGGTAAGAGATATTTTTGATCTGTCTGGGCCCCCGGAGGATGCATTTAATTAACTAAGTGATAAATACCCAAAAGTTGCAAGACTTTTTAATAGAAAAAGTTTTTACTTGCAAAAGAGAAAATGTGTTTAGGTCAAAGTTATATGTATTACAAAAAAAAAAAACACAAATTCACACAAAATGCAAAAACTTAAACTTCTTAAATATTAAGACTTATAAAGATCATATGATTTACATAAGTCAACTGATTCAGTCACTGTTGAAAGTATAATTATAGTGGATAGTAGTGCAACTATAATAGATACAAAACACACTACAGTTATTATACATTTACTCAGACTAGTAACAAAACCTCCTATGTGGCTTACCCTGAAACAAACTGGCACCCCCCCTCCCTCATCCATTCTATCAACAATATCGTTGGCCAACTAATATATCTCTCCTATTGCTTATATACTAGCCCTTTTTCTGTAGACTGATAACTTAAAATAACTTCACCTGCTGTTCTTGGAAAAAAATGTTTGGAGTCTGAAAACTGTGCTCAATAACTCTGGAGCCCAAATAGCAATACTGAATAAGATTCCAAACTTCAGACCCTAAAAATGTTTAATACCTGTCAACTGACCCCTGCAAGCACAAGTATGCTTTACTGTCACTGCTGAGGATGTCCTTATCCTTCTGGGCTCAATATAGTACGAGTCAGACACACTGTGTGCAGAAGGGAGAAAAATGGGTTAGAGCCTAGTCATGCATAGAGTAGCACATACTCTCTGCAGCTCCTACTTCCACCAACTATGTATCATACCCCATGTACCTGTACTTGGAAAGACACATGAAGTGGAAGACGGGTACTCCCAAGAGCCCCATAGAGTCAAAGAGAACCATGTGGAAATAGAGAAATACCTCTAAATAATGACAACTCATCACTGGGCCTGTCCAAAATGGCAGCAGCTGCAAGGAGGCAGCTTGGCACTTGGCAGGTTTCTCTGACTTGGGAGAAGCCTCAGATGCCGGTTCTGTCTCCAAGAATGTATGCTCTGACATGCATCGTTTTGGCCTACAGGTGTAGAACTTTGAGATCCAATAGTCTACAATTGTGCATCATAGTATGCAGCTCTTCTAGCCATAAATGACCAGGAGAAAAGAAGTCTTGGGAAGAATGGGGGACTTCCTGAAAGTTATGTCCATTGATGGAGTGTGGGAAAAATTGCTTTAATAAAAGTTCCCTTGTGGATGCCTATTCTTTCTGTGGATGCTCTCCCGCAATTGTCGGACCTAGTAGCCTGTCAACATTGCAGTAGGTGAAATTACCCAGAGGAAAGATAGATGCTCTTCTTTTGATCCTTGAACTGCTTTAATGTCTTCTGGATAATTTTTACCTGGAACTTGGTTATCTCCCGGCTAAGGAGTTTTTCATTATTAGTTGCCTCATATTTGGCAACCACTCTCCCCTTATGATGACATATAGGTTCCAAGTTGGATGAGGGTCGTTTTAGTACTTTTTCCTTTCTTTTAATTGTGGAAGGTGAACTGTGGCTGTGTATGACTATTGTCCAATACTTTAGGGTATGTTCACACTGAGGGTTTGGAGAGGAATTTCCGCGAGTAATTCTGCTCGCTTATTCCTCTCCAAATCATTCAGCAGTGAAAAACCCATAGCATGTAATGAAAATGCTGCTCATCAGTTCACACTGAGGAATTTCCGCTAGCGGAATTCCGTCACTGAATTCCATTCCGCATGAAGAATGAACATGTTCGTTCTTCATGTGGAATTCGCGTCGTAACTCCATAGAAGTCAATGTAATTTTTTTTTTCAGGCCACCACACTTCCGAGTGGAATTTGCTTGGAATTGCTGCGGAATTCCCGTGGAAGTTGCGCGGAATTCAAGCAAAATTCCCACGGAATTCGCGCCCAAAAAATTACAATGTCTTCTATGCTGCGCTGAACTCCGCACTGATTTCTATGCGGAATCAGCATGGAATTCCGCGCAGATTCTGCACCGAGTCCGAGCGGAAAAAAACTGTCATTTCTGAGCAGATTTGTTCAGCGCAAATTCCGCTCAGATATTTGTCAGTGTGAACGTACCCTTATGGCGGACTATTTCTGCTACATTTGCGTTTACTTTAACTTGCTTGCTTGTAGAGGGGGAAGGCAAGAAGAACTAGAGCATGCTCAAGAGACATCATAAGAAAAAGGTCAGCGCCACTATCAGGAGCACATATGCAATAGTTATCAATGTTCAGAGTTCGGTAAATTATACCAATGCAACCATATTTTGAGAAAGGTATCATGAGTGCTATTAGCCACTAGTCATTTCCTTAAATCTGTGAATTTGGTGAACTTTCTCTATCTAGTCCTTCAGTGACGGAGGGGAGATTTGGAGCCACCTCAAGGGAATCAATGACTTTGCAGCTGTTAGAAGATGTGTCACAAGCAAATCTGCAGAGGGAACATATGACATGGAAAGGCAACCTAGAAGGGTCGCCTCCAGGGTCCGGGACACAGTTTTGCCTGTGATAGTTGTTAGTGCAGTTTCAATGTCCGACCAGAAAGGAACAATGAGAGGGCACTGCCACCAAATATGTGCATTTTGTGCCCGTGTGGCTGTTGCAGTGCCAGCAGCGATTAGTAGGGGCGAGGCCATGGGCGTATAGGAATTCAGGGACCTTGTACCTCCGGGAAAGTATTTAAAATGTGTCTCCTGGAGGAGTACACACCTGGAGTGGCCATGTGAATAAGTAAGTATACAGTCCGGTCAAGTTCCTTTTCCCAAGAAACAATGTAGGCCGGCCTACTCCTCGGTTGTGCCCTCCTGCACGTGGCTGCAGATAATTTCCACTTATTAGTGAAAAGAGAAGTCAAAGAAGTTTCAAAGTCAGTTAAAGCCCGCAGGGCACAGTGCTGCTTTGTGGAGCATTATAGAGCTTGCGGACATCCAGAAGTCCAATACCCCCTTCAAGTGCAGGGCGAGACAGTGTGTGTGACATCTGTGGTCTCCTCTGCTTCCACACATACCTGTGGATAAAAATATGACTTTATTAATAATTCATTACATATTAAAAACAAGAAAAGACATCATTCAGAGGGAGAAAACAACTTGTGGTGGAAAAGAGGGCGTCACTCCAGAAAGTCCACAATGTAAACTATAGTATTAAATACATTTCATACGTTGTACTACTGCTCATTCTATTGCACAATCCCATAGAGGAAATACCTCAACAACTATAAAGTGCCTAAAGACAGTATACATACCAATAAATAGAATCAAAGTGCAAATACAAGAGGGACCGCTGGAGAGACGCCACCCCAACGTACGTTTCGGGTTGTCCTTCGTCCTGGGGGTGGTCCCACCCCCATGACGAAGGACAACCCAAAACGTACGTTGGGGTGGCGTCTCTCCAGCGGTCCCTCTTGTATTTGCACTTTGATTCTATTTATTGGTATGTATACTGTCTCTAGGCACTTTATAGTTGTTGAGGTATTTCCTCTATGGGATTGTGCAATAGAATGAGCAGTAGTACAACGTATGAAATGTATTTAATACTATAGTTTACATTGTGGACTTTCTGGAGTGACGCCCTCTTTTCCACCACAAGTTGTTTTCTCCCTCTGTATGATGTCTTTTCTTGTTTTTAATATGTAATGAATTATTAATAAAGTCATATTTTTATCCACTTATTACTCCATCCCATTCCTTTGTATTTGTTCTTAGTATAAGGAGTGTATAGTAGGGCCATATGTAACAACACTATATATATAGGTATCATAGATCCCTAATTATAATAATATATAATATATTGTGCCATAATTTTGGTTATTTCCACACATACCTGAAGAACAAGGACCATACAGAATCAAAGAATGACCCTGGTAATGCTTTTGGGACCATTTGCATCCTATATGTTAGTTTTGGAAGAATATAACACTGAGGAACATTTCATCTACCTAACCAGGATATTAATGGTAGATGATATTTCTCAAGTGTTTTGCCTATTTCATGTAAATGCGGTTTGTAATTAGCTTCATACAGGGTTCCCATCGTGGCAGTGATGTGGAGCCCAAGATATTTGAGGGAGGTGGAAGCCGAAGCGAAAGGAGACATGGATTTGAGAAAGGAGGATTGGGAGGGAGGAATGGATACATTAAGGAGCTCTGACTTTGAGACATTCACTTTGAAATTAGTGACAGCTTCAAAGTCATCAAAAAGAACCAGGCAGGGCAAGCTACTGAGGGGCTCCATCAGCAGGAATAGAAGGTCATCAGTGAATGCTTGTGCCTTCCGTTCACCCTTAAGTGTTGGAAAACCTTTGATGGATTCCAGCTGGTGCACCTTCTGAAGAATTGTTTCCATCACTCAAACAAAACAGGGTTGGGGAAAAGCGGCCAGCCCTGCCTGGTTCCGTTGCTGTTTTGCTAAGTAGTGTACTACAGGGTGGGCCATTTATATGGATACACCTTAATAAAATGGGAATGGTTGGTGATATTAACTTCCTGTTTGTGGCACATTGATTGTTTCCATTGATGAAGAATGGCCCCACTATCTTTGTACCCCATATACCACACCATACCATAAATTTTTGTGTTCCAACAGTCTTGGAGGGATCTATCCAATGTGGGTTAGTGTCAGACGAATAGCGGTGGTTTTGTTTGTTAACTTCACCATTCACATAAAAGTTTGCCTCTTCAATGAAAAAAATCTTCTGCGTAAACTGAGGGTCCTGTTCCAATTTTTGTTTTGTCCATTCTGCAAATTCAGTGCGCCGATCTGGGTCATCCTTATTGAGATGCTGCAGTAGATGGAGTTTGTAAGGGTGACATTTGTGAGTAGCTAATATCTGCCGAAGGGATGTTCGACTAATGCCACTCTCCAGTGACATGCGGCGAGTGCTACGCTGTGGGCTCTTACTGAATGAAGCTAGGACAGCCACTGATGTTTCTTCCTAAGTGACAGATTTAATGCGTCCACATTTTGGCACATCCAACACTGAACCAGTTTCATGAAACTTAGCAAGCAGTTTGCTAACTGTAGCATGGGAGATGGGTGGTATCGTAGGGTGTCTTGCATTGAAATCTGCTGCAATGACCTGGTTACTGAGTTCGCCAGACATAAAAACAATTTGCCTGACTGTTCACTCATGTTACCTGCGATGCCGCAATAAAGGAACCCTTTTTATTTGCATCATATACCCAGTGCAAATAAAAAGTCTGTTTCTTTTCTGAGATTTCTCAACACAATTTCTATCAGCTTCTCATGTGTTAACCTCGATGACATGTCAATGGCTGTAAACAAAGAGAAACTTGTAAATAATAAAGTTACGTTAAAACCAAGCACATAATTGTTTTTCTTGTTAAATTCCCAATAAGTTTGATGTGTCACATGACCCTCTTCCTATTGAAAAAACTAAAGTTGGATTCAAAATGTCTGACTTCAAAATGGCCGCCATGGTCACCACCCATCTTGAAAATACTAATGTTCCACAAACAGGAAGTTGATATCACCAACCATTCCCATTTTATTAAGGTGTATCCATATAAATGGCCCACCTTGTATTTTGTACCTGTTAATCTGTCAAGGGTCTAGATACTGTGAAAGTCCAGGCAAAAGTAATCACTGGTTGATGTTTTACTCCAATACTTTTTTAAGCATACAGTAGCGCATTGTCCTCCCCTCATAAGTGCATACCACATACCAACATCTAAGTAGTGTACCATTTTGTACCTGGTAATCTGTCAAGGGCCTAAATACTATGAAAGTCCAGGCAAAAGTATTCACCGGCTGGTGTTTTACTCCAATACTTTTTAAGCATATTGTAGCACATTTTTCTGCCCTCATAAGTGCATACCACATACCTACATCTAAGTGGTGTACTGTTTTGAACCTGTTAAACTCTCAAGGGCCTAGATACTGTGAAAAGCCAGCCAAAAGTACACACCTGCTATTGTTCTAGACAAATACTGTTTAAGCGTAGTGAAGCGTATTGTACTCCCCTCATATAAGCACTAAGTATGTCTGGCGGAGAAGTGCCAGGACATGCACAGAGGAGTTGCATAGGCCTAAATTCATCAGGCACAGGAAGAGGTTGCAGCAGAGGCCTGAATTCATCAGGCGCAGGCAGAGGTCCCCGCAGAGTAGGGGCTTGTGGCAGCAGGACTCGCAGCAAGAAATCTTAGCTCCCGGTGTCAGCTAGAAGCCGTGTCTTGACCATCAACCCAGCAGCCATGATTGATTGGTCCACTCGGTCATCCACTTCATCCCAAGTGACATCCGAAACCCCCAGTCAACAGTTGGTGGGTTCCTCAGACTCAACGATCAGTTGGCATGGCCCTCATACTGCTGCTGCCACCTCTAGGCTCTGTCATTGTGCCGCCATATGGTTTCCTCATGCTGATGCTGCCACCTCCAGGCTCTCTTATTATGCTGCTATATGGTCTACTCATGCTGATGCTGCCACCTTCTGGCTCTCTCATTGTGCTGCTCTATGGTCTCCTCATGCTGATGCTGCCACCCCCAGGCTCTCTCATTTTGTTTCTCTATGGTCTCCTCATGCTGATGCTGCCACTTCCAGGCTCTCTCATTGTGCTGCTCTATGGTCTCCTCATGCTGAGGCTACCACCTCCAGGCCCTGTCATTATGCCACCATATGGTCTCCTCATGCTGATGCTGCCACCTCCAGGCTCTCTCATTGTGCTGCCATGAATACTGCAAAACATAATTAAGGTGCTGGTCCCCAGTTACAGAAATTCCTCTGCATTAGACCACAAGTAAGTATTGAGGATATGCATAAGCTAAAACTTAACTTTTTTAGGATGAAATATATGGACCCAATTTTTTTTGAAATCTAACAAAAGGAAAGGTGTGCAAAAAACACCATGTACCACCTACACCACCAAGTATCAATGCTATGCAAAGACCTTTTAAAAGGTGGAAGGGAGCAATGTATGGTCCATTGTAACAGGTGTGGTTAAAAACTTCCCCTACTCTCGCACTATTAATTCCCTTCTTGGCAAGTGTTACATGTCCTAAAAAGGGCAGCCCCAAACAGTAAACCCTTACTATTTCCAACTAAAAACCCTGGGAAATGGCAGTGTTTTTAGGTGGAAATAGGGAGAGGTTCTTGTGTGGGGTTGCCCTTTTTAGGATGAGTAACACTTGCCAATAAGTGAATTAATAGTGCGAGAGTAGGGCCTTACAGGGGAAGTTTTTACCCCCACCTGTTACAATGGACCATACGTTGTTCTCTTTTAGAGACCACCTTTTAGAGGTCTTTCCATTGCATCAATACTTTGTGGTGTAGGTGGCACATGGTGTTTTTGCACACCTTTCCTTTTGTTAGATTTCAAACAAAAATTTTGGTCCATATATTTTATCCTAAGCATAATATTAAAAGTTACGTTTTACGTAATGCATTTCCTCAATACTTACTTGTGCACACCAACACTTTGACAAAAAGACCGTTCTCTTTTGCCTGCCTGCCTCAGCTACTATTCTGATCATGGCACCTGCCTGATGCCACACATCTGATACCAAGTTCTTCTTTCACCCACCTTCGTCAACGGGTACTGGTTTCAAGAACCACCACACCACTCTACCAAAGTGTACAAAGTGCATAGCAGCACCGACATGTGGAGTTGTAACTATGGTCAGGGACAATAGATGTCCTTACATGTCCTGCTGGGTGAATGTGGTTCCTGCACAGCCACAACAGCAACTTGGACAGGTCACGCTGCTTCCGACTCCACACTCTCATCCTCCACCGTGTCACATAGTCACCCCAAAGAGAACTCGTCTGTCCAATGTGGAGAGACTGACCTTTGTGAAGATGAATCAGGCATGGATCAGCTAGGATTTCCACTCACCAATTCTTGATGCATCAGAGTAGATTGACCATGGTTCTACACCAACACTTCACAAATATGGACAGTGCCAAATAGATTTAAGGCACTGCTCCACAGTTATAAACATTCCTCCGCATCAGAAATTTTTTCACCCACCTTCGTCACCGGGTACTTGTATTGCCACCCACCACACCATTCTGTCACCGGGTCACTTTCAGGACTCCTGGTGCTGCTGCCACCTCCAGGCAGTCTCAATCTGCCACTATATGCTCTCCTCATGCTGCTGCCACCTCCAAGCTGTGCCATTCAGCCACTATATGTTCTCCTTATGCTGCCGCCAACTCCAGGCTGTGCCATTCAGACACTATATGGTCTCATGCTTCTGCCACCTCCAGGCTGTTCCATTCAGCCACTATATGGTCTCCTCATTCTGCCGCCACCTCCACGCTGTGTCATTCAGCCACTATATGTTCTTCTCATGCTTCTGTCTCGTCCAGGCTGTGTCATTCAGCCACTATATGGTTTACTGATGCTGCTGGGCCTGGGACATTACCTTAAATTTTTTATGGTAGCACTAGCTACCATAAATCTTTTAATCTTAGGAATTGTGAAGCCCTATTGTCTCCTTTTGCTACCGCCAATTCCAGGCTGTGTCATTCTGCCAGATTATGGTCTCCTCATGCTGCTGTCACCTCTAGACTTTGTCATTGTGCCATCATGTGACTCCTTGTTAGATTGGGTTTTGTGGTCATACAGTATTAGTTCAAAGTAAACACCGGGACATTAAGCTTGGGAATCTCATATAAATCTTAAATTTAAAAAAATCGATGTAATCTTTTCAAGAATGAGGCCCTATGGTCGTCGACGTCATATTACGTGTGGAATTATCACAAAAATCCAAGGAAACAGCTTGGAGGAGCGATAACAATGAACCATAACTGATTAAATGAAACATTCGCACTTTCATAGTCAGGGGGCACTGAGAGGCAGGAGCTGGAACAGATGGTTGCTCACACAGCGGAGGTCCGCCAGCTCGAAGCTCACCAGAATGGGTAATGAAAAAATAAAAAAAATTGTGAAATTAAATAAAAATTACGTAAAAAATCTGCCACATCCAGATGCTCTTTGGCATTGATTCTAAAAGCGATGCCTGTAATCTGCATGTCATACTGAATAGCAGTATTATTTCACTAACACAGCACATTCTCTATGTGTGTTAGGACAAGGCAAAGTGTTCTACACCCCTATTGAGCTGCTACTGTAGGCCAGAAATAGCAGTTTTTAATAGCAAAAAATAGTGAAAAATAGCCGTGAAAAAATTCAGTCCAGACGGAATTTTTTCGGAAAATTCGGTGAATCGTCCGAATCAAATTTTTCTGAAATTCAGTCATCTCTAGTAGCTATAATGAACACCCAGTCGACTCTGTCAAAGGCCTTCTCGGCATCAATGTTGAGAAGAACCAACTGAAGATGAGGTGTGTGAGCATGGAGGATTGCCGTGAGAAATTTGGATGTATTTGTATGACCCTTCCTCCCAGGTGTGAAGCCAGCCTGCTCTTCACCTATGAGATGGGGCAATAATTTCTTGATGATCAAAAGCAGTTTGGCCCAACTCTTAAGGTCAAGGTTCAAAAGAGAGATGGAGCGGTAGCTCCTGCACTCCCTTGGGTCCTTGCTCTCTTTGGCCAGCAAGGTGATGTGTGCTTTCTGTGATTGCGTAGGGAGCGGGCTGCCCTGAAACAGCAAAGAGCAAAAAATTGTAAGTTGAGGCAATAAAGTAGCCTAAAACTTTTTAGGGCCACCACTTTAACCTCTTCAGTTGTAATAGGGGAGAGATGCTCCGCAGACATATCCTGTTTCAGTTGTGGGAGAGAAAGATCAGCAAGGAACTGCTCAACCTTTGCAGTATGCTCCGCCATAGACAAATGGGAAGATGTGTTATTCAAATTGTATAATTTAGAGTAGAACCTCTGAAAGGCAATGACAATATCTGCCTTGGAGGTACGAACATTTCCCCCGGTGTCCCTTACCTCATGGATGTGTTGTTTAGCTTTCGCTTTTTTGAGCAGCGTCAACATGAGCTTCCCTCCCTTATTACCATGTGCATAAATGCGGTGTCTGAAGTGTAAGTACGCCTTAGAGGATTTGCAGTTGAGATGGGAAAGTAGCTTTCCTCTTAGAGTTCTTTCTGAGTCTCCATCGGATTATTTATGGGCCCTCTCCTATTTAGCTATTTGTTGTAATTAAGAGTCCGTTTCATGCTGGCTATCCTTTTTCAATTTGGTGCCTCAGGAAATGATGATCCCCCTAATGTATGCCTTGTAATCCTCTCAAACTATTGGCGCAGGTGGGTCAGAGTCCGCATTCAGTGTGAAATAGGAATCTAGGTGAGACTGAAGGTCAGATACTGCTTGTGGATTCTTCAGAATGTGTTCATTCAGGCACCAGTGCCAAGACCTGGTGGGAGCATTAGAAAGGAGGAGAGAAAGATGGACAGGAGCGTGATCAGAGAGAGAAATAACATCAATACCTGTGGCTGTGAGATGTGGTAACAGAGATGAGTGGAGAAACAGATAATCCAGCCTCTGATGGGAATTGAGGGCCACTTAAAAATGAGAGTAGTCTCGGACGGAAGGATTATGTAGTTGCCAGGCATCTATTAGAGACAAATAAGACAGTTTAGAATGTAAATGAGCCAAGGCTCCAGATGCGGATCCAGGCTAACATTGAGATCATCTCCCAATATGATTGGACCATCAGTGAAAAGCTGCAAGTCATCAAGCACTTTCACCAACCATGAAACCTGGGCATGATTTGGGGCATATATGTTCGCCAGTGTTAATTTAGACGCATTAAAGGGGTTCACTGCACCCCTAGACATCTTATCTTATAAGATGTCAGATCGCCGAGGTCGCTGGAGGCTTCGGATCCCGACCACAATGGCGGACGAGCGTAATGTCACGACTCCGCCCTGTGTGACGTCTATGGGAGGGGGCGTGACGGACCTCCCTTTGACTTGCATTGAGGGGGCGGGCGTGACGTCACACAGGGCGGAGTCGTGACATCGCGCTTGTCCGCCATTGTGGTCGGGATCCGAAGCCTCCAGCATTGCCGGTGTGAGGTGGAAGCCGTACAGGTGGGTGCTGCTGCCGAGATCCTGGGGGTCCCCAGCAGCGGGACCCCAGCTATCTGACATCTTATCCCCTATCCTTTGGATAGGGGATAAGATTTCTAGGGGTGTGGAGTACCCCTTTAAGCTGTATTCTGAGAAAAAGAACTTAATCAGAGTCAGAGTATTGTTGTAAAACCTTGAGGGGTGATGAGTGATGCATGGCAATTGCGACCCCCTTCGAAGCCGAGGTATCATGGCAGAAGTGGTACCAATGGGGAAAATGCTTGATAGGCATTTTAGGGATTTTACCCTGCTTAAAATAGGTCTTCTGTTGGAACACAATTGATTCCTTGAGTTTCCGAAGCAACGTCAAAAGATGATGTCTCTTATTGGGCGTCAGCAGCCCACGGACATTAGCCTATGCACATCCAGTACTGAACATTGCAAGAGGGAAATAAGAAGGAAAGAGTTGTTGGTGAGAGTATAGTTATAGAAAACGGAAATCAGGAGAGGAGGGAGACGAGGGAGGGATGAAGGAAGGAGGGGAAGAAAGAAGCTGGGGGAGAACAGATATGAACAAAAGAGACAGAGGTAGATAAGAGAATGAGATAGCTATTTACAGCCTAGCCCAACCACAGTAGAGCTAGAGCGAGGGCGGGTATTATAGGGACGGTCCGAGGCGTACCTAGCACCGGTGCTATATCGGCGTTTTTGTGAAATCACTGCATTTTTGTGACATCCCATTCTAAAAAAAAATAATAAAGCTATTAAAAAGTTACATATATGCAAATGTAGTACCAATAAAAACTGCAGATCACGGCGCAAAAAATTTGCCATTATACAGCCCTGTATGTGGAAAAATTAGAAAGCAATAGGTGGTCAGAAATGATTGGTCAGAGTGATTTTAAACATACAAATTTTGTTTAAAAATAAATTTGAGATTTTTTTTAAAGCCACACAATAATAGAAAAGCATATAACATGGGTATCATTTTAATCCTATTGACCCACAGAATAAAGAAAAAAATTCATTTTTACTGTAAAGTGTACAGCATGAAAACAAAACCTTGCAAAATTTGCTAAACTTCTGTTTTCTTTTCAATTTCACCAAACAAATAATAAAAATTTTTTTTGTTGTGCCATACATTTTATGGCAAAATGAGCGATGTCATTACGAAGAACAATTGATTGTGCAAAAAACAAGCCCTCATATGGGCATGTGGATGAAAATATGTTATGACCTTTAGAAGGAAAGGAACACAAAATTAAAATGTAAAAATAAAATGGTCTTTGTCCGGAAAGGGGTTAGAGGGGGTTTGAGTCTTTATTTTGCTTACGTGCGACATTCGCACTTGATAAATTCCCGACCACTGCAAAGTGAAAACCGAAAACAGCCGGGGGGGGGGGGTAAAATATCATAATGTGACCGCCCCTGTATATAATTAATACTGACAGTACCCCCCTATATGGATTAGATATTGATGATTGCAGCATATGGGGCTATCATCAGCATCTAGTCCATACATGGGGGGCACTGTCGGTATCTAATCCATACCTGGGGGGAATATTATAGTTTAATTGCACCCCCCCATATAGATTAGAAACTGACAGTATGGATTAGATACTGGTATTTGCAGCATATGGGAGTATCATCAGTATACAATCCATACAGGGGGGCACTGTTAGTATCTAATCCATATGGGGGGTGGGTTACATTATGATATTGTGCACTCCCAAGTATGGATTAGATACTCATGATACCACCTCATGCTTCAGTCTGCTGGCATTACTATAACACAACAAATGTCTTTTCTTTTTTTTCTGTCAGCAGCAGCTCCCTGGTCTTTTGTCATCACAGATTCTTCACATAATGGAGGTCCGGTCCATGCTAAGCAGCGGTGAGCAGGAACGGGACTCCTCTTCAATTAGTGTCAGAGGGAGGGCGTCACACCAGCAGATGCACACATAAGTGGAGTGATATCAGCACTGCTTCCCTGCGCACCAGGAACTGGAGACTGGGACAGCCGCAGGCAGCAATCAGATTAACCTTATAACCACTGGTGATTGCTGCTGTGGCCGATCCCACCACCCGTATTATCCGACTCCCACTGCTGCCACTTGTAAGTGCGACTCCCACTGCAGCCACACTACTATACTATTTGTTCAGTAGTGGCACGGCCTTATCTGTTTGGCAGCCTGCGTCACCCCACCATATCCTCTACTGAAAGTGGGAGAAGAGAGGAAGGTATAAGCGAGGATACAGGGAAAGTGGAATGGGGGAGGTAAATCAACAGTAAGAGGAACAGAAGTGCCTACCCTGTGGGGCACTCCTAGAGCACTTGGAGTAAACTAGTGTCAGGCATATGCATGCAATAAGCAATACATATAACAAAGTAACCACAAACTTACAGTATTCAATTACCACAATTAGAAAGAGCAAACATACAGGAACATAGAAGAGTTAAGGGGAGGAATCCATAAGGAGAAGTATAGAAGGGAAGTACTCAGGATGCCTCGCTGGGATGCCCATAATATGAGAACATCAATCAAGCGGAGAGTCAAGGTGAGAAAGATGAGAAAAATAGAAGAGGGAGAGAAGGCATGGAATATATAGACAGTGTACACAATGTGAATAAGTGCAAACAATCAAAGAGGTATGTGCCTCTGAAGTCCACTATACAACCAGCGGCCATGGACGATGAGTGGACCTGTCAGAGCAATCAGAGAAATCTTCCCCAGACCACTGCACCGAGGGCACTCAATCTGCAGCAGCAGCCAGAATGGTCTCTAAGCATACAGCAGAAGGGAGAAAAAATGCATGAGGTGGGTAGTCCCATGAAGCAACACAGTCCAGATTGGGGGGAGGGGGAGATAGTGGCACAATGAAGAGGGAGAGGTGGTCCATGGGGGGGGGGGGGTTAACTGCAGGGATAGTCTCTGGAGGAGTATCTGTTTGCATTGTCTCTGGGTACCATTTGAACAGCCGAGGAATGAGTGGAGGGGGAGGGAGAGGGGAGGTGAGATATCGGACTAGGGGGTACATGACAATAAAAGTCCCGAGAATCAGGGTAAGGACAAGTGCTTCAAAGAATCACAGGCAAGGGGACTCACCAAACCTTGTATTCCTAGCAGTACCAAAAAAATTCAAATCTTCTCCCGTTGTGAACTCAAACATAAACCGGAGTGAGGCATCTCAGACAAGCGATACTGCGTCATAGCAGAACAGAGCAGTGAGGCCAGGGCTTCATGTCGTACACAGGAATTCAGCGATCTGGGGGGAGAGCTTTTCCTGGAGTTTTCTTAGGTTTGATGATCGGGAACGGGGCACATGTCTCCATTCCTCATACTGCGGTAGTGATGGGAGAGGTATGGGGTCCAAGACCGGCAGCCAGGAAGGTACCTCAATCAGAGCAATCTCCAGCAGGGACCAAGCAGCCTCCAGGTCCGCTGGTATCTTTATGATGATTTGTTTTCCTCCCTTAAGTACAGATAGGCCGAAAGGGAAAAGCCAAGTGTATGGGTGGCCCTTGTCTTGGAGTCTTCTCCAGCAGTGGGCACATAATGCGCCTCTTCATCAGGGTTGTAGGAGCAATATCTTGATACAGTGAAATTTCATCACCACCATAGTGGATAGGCCTCTGTTCTCTTGCAGCCTGGAGGATACAGTGTCCACAAAGTAGGCCATAGATAATGTCTCTTGGGGGTTCAGTTGGCATAGGTTTCGGGCAGGGAGCTCTTTGGATATGTTTAATGACGATTTTAGCAGCGTGCTCAGGGCCAAAAAGGCCAGCAAATATCTTCTGCACAATCTTGGGGAGTGCATCGTTCATCCATGATTTGGGCAATTCTTTGAACTGCACATTCTTCCTTCTACTTCTATTTTCCTGGACTTCGATCAGGGTGAGAGCATTATTAATGTGTATTTCCATCTGCTCTGTCCTGGTGGCTAGCGCAGCCAAGTGAGAGGTGAGCTCCGTGCATGCTTTTTCTAGTGCCTCCGTACAAAACCCAATAGCTCAGTCTTAATTTCAAAAAGGTAAGCCCGAAGTTAGAGTCTTCTTCATGAATGTCTTCAAGAAGGCTGGAATGAGAGCAATTGCAGCTGTTCCCTCTGACTCACTGTCTGGGCCTCCTTCTTTCTCAGAGTTGTACCCGAGGCTGGATCAGGCACCATCTTGGAGGACCTGGCCGAAGAGCAGTCGACTTGTTTGGGGAAGAATTTAGATACGTCAGCCAGGTTTTTACCCAATTTAGGTGTTCCAACAGTGTCACCAGGTTGGTGGCCCATTACTACTGCAATGAAAAGGAAATAAATAGCGCTACAGGATTGCTTGGCGGGAGAGCTCTATCTCACACAGCCATTCTAGTCCATGGCAAGGCTCCCCCCCCCCCCCCCTTAGCTTTATCTGCTATCTCTATAGGATCATGATATACAGAAGTTATAATTCCCCTGAGGTTACATTTTTTGCTGTGATTGGAATCTCAGGAGTGTGCGCCCTACCCAGCCACCTTCTGTATGTGCCAGGCCCCAGACAGCTCCAGGGACAGTACACAAACCCCAAAGGCATCTGTGATTAATGCAGAGCACACAAAGCGCTCATAGCTTCCTGCATTTCTACAAAATTTAGCCATGAACAGCCTATGTAACTCGACTATCCCCCCCACCGCCACCCAAAACATTCTCATTTAAGGGTATCCATCTGAGTACCCCAACATCCTGCCCCCCTTCACCCGTTACCTGATTATTGACTGACTTTATTTCTTAATTTCTTATTCTTGTTGATATTTTTTTAACTTGTTAACTGAAGCTTCACATGACTTTCTCTTTGTATTGTAACATAAGAAGATTGAATTATTTGTGCATTATTATATTATAGAAATATTCCTTTCCACACTGTTATGCCTTCTTTGTTTTATTCTTATAGAGGGGAATTTATCAAAGCTGCTAAGTTACTTTTTTTTTGCTTATTTTATGCACATAAATTGTCGCATGTGCGCAAAAGCAACTTTCCGTGCGACTTTTTGAGGGTATCTTAAGCAAGTTTTGTTAAAATTCCTAGGTAAGCAAGTTTTCAATTTTTCACTTTGCAGTAGTAGTGAATTTATTATAGCGGCATTTGCAAAAAAAAGCCGCATGTAAGTAAAAAACACCGCACAGCAAAGGAAATTAAATCCTATCTTTTGAATTTCACTTATGTACGCAATATCAATGTGGCTGGTAATCTGTTTCTGAATTAATGTCAATTTCACTTGAATTTGTGCTATTCCTTGGCGCATTTGTCTTAATTTTCCCATGCAGTACTATATTTGACAAAAATATCTATCAGAACACATCCAGCATCCACCCAGCCGATGATCCTGATAGATATACTATTCATTCTTAGAGTGGCGGCTGTATATGTATATAGATGTGCTGGGGGGGGGCAGACATATAGCGTTATCTGCCCCCCACAGTGCTTCTATATACATATGCAGCCTCTGCTCTATGAATGAATAGTATATCTATCAGGATCATCAGCTGGGCGGCTGATGGATGCGTTCTGATAGATATACTATTCCCATATAGCGAAACACGGTTGACAACTGCGCCGGCGGGGTCACATTATATATGCGCTGGCTGGGGGTATAGATATATATACATATAAATGCGCTGGCGGGATCATATTTTTATATATATATTATAATATATGCCGCCAGCTTCTATATATATACTGTGAAAATTCATAGTCCCCGCCGCCGGGAGAGGGGAGCTCGGATTGGTCAATAGCTATTGACCAATCAGAGCTCCCGTGGTCCGGCGACAGGCATTATGAATTATGACAGTGTATATAGAAGCCGACGGCAGCGCAGTGTAGACGCATGTACCGCCGGTTTGTTACCTTAATAAATGCAGATCACTACAGACCTCCAGTGAATGATCTGCTGCGATCCACATTTAATTTAAAAAGCCGGCGGTACATGCAGCTACACCGCGCTCTTGTGCTCCAGAATACGCTGTCATAATTCATATTCCCTGCTGCCGGGAGACATGAGCTCTGATTGGTGAATAGCTTTTCACCAATCAGAGCTCCTGTCTCCCAGATTATGAATTAAGAACTGTACATAGGAGCCGGCGGGGAGTGCAGTGCAGCTGCATGTACCACCAGCTTTTTAACTTAAATGCGGATCGCATAACAAGCCGGCGGTACATGCGTCTAGCCCGTGCTGCCACCGGCTTCTATATACAGAGTCTGTCCCATGATGGGAGCAGTTGTAGTACCGCAGCGCTGCTGAGGGATGGCACTTGCACATCCCCCAACTGTGGGGCGTTTAGGACTACTACTCCCATCATGGACAGACTCTGCCCATGATGGGAGTTGTAGTCCAGGGGCTGAGGTGCAGATCGCAATGGGTCATTCTGCAGAGATGCACTGCGATCCACATTTATTAAGTTAACAAGCCGGCGGCACATGCTTCTACACTGCGCTGCAGCCGGCTCCTATATACACTGTCATAATTCATAATCCCCGCCACCGGGACACGGGAGCTCTGATTGGTCAATAGCTATTGACCAATCAGAGCTCCCCTCTTTTGGCGGGATTATGAATTATGACAGTGTATATAGAAGCCGGCGGTACATGCGACTACACTGCGCTGCCGCCGGCTCCCGTATACAGTTCTTATAATTCATAATAGTAGCTAGGGATCCCTGACTTTCAAATGCAGCTCCATCTTCAGTCATTTCTAGCAATAACTGCTCAGCAGCACTTGGTGGTTCTGAATGTTTTTTTTTTTTTTTTTTAACTTATGCTTGCCAAAAGATCGAGCCATGGCAAGGATTATACTCAGGTAATGTTTTAAAACTTTAAAGAATTACAGAAAAATGAATTCACACTTGACAGCAAAGTAACAAAGCTTGGAGAATGATGAGGAAAGACTTTCTAGCTACTTGCTTAGTAGTATACCTTCAGAAGTTGCTTTGTAAGATGATTTTCAAAGTTTGACTTTCGTGCACAAAATTTACTACTGCCGTGCGACATTTTGATAAATCATGCACACGAAAGAAAAACCAAAGCAAAAAAAAAAAATAAAAAATACACAACTAATGACTTTCAAAAGCAACCTTTGATAAATTCCCCTCATAGTTCTTATTAAAAAGAAGACTAAGATGATAAGGAATGCACAACCCTATCCTCTCTTCTCTTACAGTTGATAAATGACGCAGTGATCAGCAGGGGCTGTTGTCACATGCCCATCGGCAGTGTTACTACAGAGCTCACAAATTTCAGAATTTTATCAGCAGGCTAACAGGAAAAGATAAAAAGAGATCACTTGAAGTAATACTTTTTTTTGTTGCACTTGTGACCGGTTCCCCTGTTGTCAAGAAGCCTGCCACTAGTCCACTTTGCACAAGCCCATATGCCATTTGCTAGACAATGTAAAGCCTTACAATGACGCTCAAAGTATTCCACAACCTGGCCCCTACCAATATATCTCAATAATTTTCAGATACCTGCCTACTCCTAACATCAGCTCTTCTTTTCTACCCATTTTTGCCTTCTGCCATACATCTCTGTTCTGAAGTTCACATTCCTAGCTTATTATACTATTTGTTACTCTGCAGGCTTTCAAAATAACTTTAAAAAATAACCACTTCAAATTGACAACATACTTTACGCTCTCTCCACCACCACCATGTGAACGATTGATACTATTTCTACATCCCAAACCTTCATTCGTTTACCTTCTTCCTTTTGGAGTACCGTATATGTTTTTACAGGGAGGCCACTTCTCTTATTCAGTAATAATCTCTTTATTTAGAAGTTTATATCATATGCAGTTTTTGTTCATTTAAATAAATTATGGTATTTGTATATTCACTTGCTAATAAGTAACCCTCTCTTTCAATTGCACAGCCCTCTGGAAGTTTTTGGAACTATATAAATATTTATATAGCGGGAATGAATACAGAACAATCTGTATGATGCTTAAAGTCTAGTAAGAAGAAGGACTCATTTTTAGAACAGCCAAGCATTCCTATAAAAAGTTTTTTTTAAATACCATCCTTAACCCCTCAAGGACTGAGGGGTTTTCGGTTTTTGCACTTTCGTTTTTTCCTCCTCACCTTTTAAAAATCATAACACTTTCAATTTTGCACCTAAAAATCCATATGATGGCTTATTTTTTGCGCCACCAATTCTACAATCAGTCATTTTACCCAAAAATCTACAGCGAAACGGAAAAAAAAAATCATTGTACAACGAAATTGAAGAAAAAATGCCATTTTGTACATTTTGGGGGCTTCCGTTTCTATGCAGTACATTTTTCAGTAAAAATGACACCTGATCTTTATTCTGTAGGTCCATACGATTAAATTGATACCCTACTTATATCGGTTTGATTTTGTCGTACTTCTGGAAAAAATCATAACTACATGCACGGAAATTTATACGTTTAAAATTGTCATTTTCTGACCCCTATAACTTTTTTATTTTTCTGCGTATTAGTCGGTATGAGGGCTAATTTTTTGCGACGTGATCTGACGTTTTTAGCGGTACAATTGTTGTATTGATCGGACTTTTTGATCGCTTTTTATTCATTTTTTCATGATATAAAAAGCTACCAAAAAGATGTTATTTTGGACTTTGGAATTTTTTTTGCGCTTACGCCATTGACCGTGCGGTTTAATTAATGATATATTTTTATAGTTCGGACATTTACGCACGCGGCAATACCACATATGTTTATTTTTATTTACACAGTTTTTTTTTTGTATGGGAAAAGGGGGGTGATTTGAACTTTCATTAGGGAAGGGGTTAAATGACCTTTGTTAACTTTTTTTTTTGCAGTGCTTTAGCTCCCATAGGGAGCTATAGCACTGCACACACTGATCTCCTATGCTGATCCCTGCAGAGCCATAGCTCTGCACGGATCAGCGAGATAGGGGCTCAATTGCTCAAGCCTGTAGTTCAGGCTTGGAGCAATCAAACCCCAATCGGATGCCGCAGACACAGGTAAGGAGACCTCTGCCTGCGTCCCAGCTGATCGGAACATCGCGATTTTATCGCAATGTCCCGATCAGCCCGACTGAGCTGCCAGGAAGCGTTTACTTTCGTTTTCAGACGCGGCGGTAAACTTTGATCGGGTCTCAACGATCGATGCCGCGTGCTGTTAGCCTAGGGTCCCGGCTATGATTAGCAGACGGGACCGACCCAGTGTGATGCGGGGTCACGGCCTGACCCCGTTTTTAACACGGGGCGCGGGTTTGGGATGTACAGGTACGTCCTAAGTTCTTAACCTCCCTGGCGGTATGATTCTGTCTGGAAATTTGTACCAAAAGCGGTACAATTTTTTTAACTGAATTTCACATTCCCCCCCCCTTGTCACATTCCCCCCCTGTCACATTCCCCCCCCTTGTCACATTCCCCCCTTGTCACATTCCCCCCTTGTCACATTCCCCCCTTGTCACATCCCCCCCCTTGTCACATTCCCCCCCTGTCACATTCCCCCCCCCCTTGTCACATTCCCCCCCTTGTCACATTCCCCCCCTTGTCACATCCCCCCCTTGTCACATTCCTCTCCCCTTGTCACATTCCCCTCCCCTTGTCACATTTCCCCCTTGTCACATCCCCCCCTTGTCACATTCCCCCCTGTCACATTCCCCCCTGTCACATTCCCCCCCCTTGTTACATCCCCCCCTTGTCACATCCCCCTCTTGTCACATCCCCCCCTTGTCACATTCCTCTCCCCTTGTCACATTTCCCCCTTGTCACATCCCCCCCTTGTCACATTCCCCCCTGTCACATTCCCCCCCCTTGTTACATCCCCCCCTTGTCACATTCCCCCCCTTGTCACATTCCCCCCCCCCCTGTCACATCCCCCCCCCCTTTGTCACCTTGTCCTGCAGCAAATACACTGGGTTTGCCGGGCAGATTTCAAACCTAGTGTATTTGCTGCAGAACAAGCCCTTTCCCCTTCAGCCAATCACAGGCTTTACACCACTGCGGCCTGTGATTGGCTGAAAAGTGAAAGGTCCTAGAAGATGAATAGTGAAGAGAGGACACCCCGGACCGCACGGAGGGGAACGGTATCTGCAGGGACCGGGACTAGGTGAGCAAAAGGTTTTTTTATTTTACTACTTCTTCCTTTTACACTTAGCTCAGTGTTTTTCTACCAGGGGGCCTCCAGCTGTTGTGAAACTTCTACTCCCAGCATGCCCGGACAGCCTTTGGCTGTTCGGGCATGCTGAGAGTTGTAGTTTTGCAACAGCTGGAGGCCCCCTGGTAGGGAAACACTGACTTTTAGTATTTTTCTTTACCTGCTCTGGCCGGCCCCCGCAACAAGAGCCGACCAGAGCAGATAATCGCATGTTTTCCCGGGGGGCCACATCGCTATATCGCATTGCTTTTGCGATATATCGTGCAGCCCGGCCGGGAACTCTGCAATTCTACCCCGAGCGTGACTCGGGGTTACCGATCCTGGCAGGGAAAATTAACCCCGAGTCACGCTCGGGAATACCGCTCAGGAGGTTAAGGGGTTAAAGGTGTACATTTTTTTTTTTAAATGAACTGGTGCCAAAAAGGTTAACAGATTTGTAAATTACTTCTTTAAAAATTTAAAAATCTTAATCCTTCCAGTACTTATCAGCTGCTGTATACTACAGAGGAAATGATTTTCTTTTTGAATGTATTTTCTGTCTAACCACAATGCTCTCTGCTGACACGACTTTTCATGTCAGGAACTGTCCAGAGCAGGAGTGCTTTGCTATGTGGATCTGCTCCTGCTCTGTACAGTTCCTGACATGGCAGAGGTGTCAGCAAAGAGCACTGTGGTCAAACAGAAAAGAAATACAAAAATAAAAGAATTTCCTATGGAGCATATAGCAGCTGATAAGTACTGGAAAGAATAAAATTTTTAAATAGAAATAATTTACAAATCTGTTTAACTTTCTGGCATCAGTTGATAAAAAAAAAAAAAAAGAAAATGCCCCCCCAAATTTTGTAACCCCATTTCTTCTGAGTATGGAAATATCCCATGTGTGGATGTAAAGTGCTCTGCAGGCCAACACAATGCTCAGAAGAGAAGGAGTGCCATTGGGCTGTTGGAGAGAGAATTTGGCTGGAATTAAAGTCGGGGGCCATGTGTGTTTACAAAGCCCCCATGGTGCCAGAATTGTGGACCCCCACATGTGACGCTATTTCGGAAACTATACCCCTCTCGGAATGTAACAATGGATGTAGTGAGCATGTACACCCCACTGGCGTTTGACAGACTTGGAACAGTGGGCTGTGCAAATGAAAAATTTAATTTTCATGGACCACTGTTCCAAAAATCTGTCAGACACCTGTGGGGTGTAAATGCTCACTGCACCCCTTCTTACATTCCTTGAGGGGTGTAGTTTCCAAAATGGGGTCACATGTTCTGGCATCATGGGGGCATCATGGGGCTTTGTAAACCCACATGGCTTTCAATTACAGCCAAATTCTCTCTCCAAAAGCCCAATGGTGCTCCTTCTCTTCTGAGCCCTGTAGTGCCCCAGCAGAGCACTTTACGTCCACACATGGGGTATATTTATCGAAGAAACGGTGTTACAAATTACGGGGGGCTTTTTCCTATTACCCCTTGTGAAAATGAAAAATTTGGGATAACACCAGCATTTTAGTGAAAAAATAAAACATTTTCATTTTCACGTCCATCTTTAGCAAAAATTCTTCAAACACCTGTGGGCTCACTATACCCCTTGTTACATTCCAAAAGGGGGTGTAGTTTCCAAAATGGGGTCACATGTGGGTGTTTTTTTTTTTTTGTATCTATGTCAGAACCACTGTAATGATCAGCCACCCCTGTGCAAATCACCTCAAATGTACATGGCGCTCTTACTCCTGAGTAGTGATGTCGCGAACATAAAATTTTCGGTTTGTGAACCGTGAACGCAAACTTCCGCAAATGTTCGCGAACCAGCGAACCGGGCGAACCGCCATTGACTTCAATGGGCAGGCGAATTTAAAAGCCCACTCTTTCTGGCCACAATAGTGATTTAAAAGTTGTTTCAAGGGGACTAACACCTGGACTGTGGCGTGCCGGAGTGGGATCCATGGCAAAACTCCCATGGAAAATTACATAGTTGATGCAGAGTCTGGTTTTAATCCATAAAAGGCATAAATCACCTATTATTCCTAAATGGTTTGGAATAACGTGCTTTAGCACCCTTTAGGTATCACATAGAGCCCCCCTTTAGGCAGCACATAGAGCCCCCCTTTAGGCAGCACATAGTTAGAGCTTCCCTTTAGGCAGCACATAGAGCCCCCTTTAGGCAGCACATAGTTAGATTCCCCCATGTTAGTCAGCACATAGTTAGAGCTCCCCTTTAGGCATCACATAAGATTCCCCCATATTAGTGCAGAACAAAGTTAGAGCCCCCCTTGAGGCAGCACATAGTGGGGCAGTGCTAACCTCTGAGCCACCATGCTACCCTTAGCATACATCTAATATCCACGGTTGCTAAAATGGACAGAGATGTCAACAGAGAGTACCAGAAAAATTAGGCATGTACACATGCCTGAAAAACGGGGTATTGTTGCAGCCACTTCTGTAGCAGCGGCCAGAAAAATTGCAGCACCATTACAAGTGCAGCAGCAGAGGCCAGAAAAATTAGGCATGTACACATGGATGAAAAATTTGGTATTGTCGCAGGCGCATCTGTAGCAGCAGCCAGAAAAATTGCAGCACCAGAAAAAGTGCAGCAGCAGAGGCCAGAAAAATTAGGCATGTACACCTGGCTGGAAAATTTAGTATTGTCGCAGCTATAGCAGCGGCCATAAAAATTGCAGCACCATAACAAGTGCAGCAGCAGAGGCCAGAAAAATTAGGCATGTACACATGGATGAAAAATGTGGTATTGTCGCAGCCGCATCTGTAGCAGCAGTTAGAAAAATTGCAGCACCAGAAAGAGTGCAGCAGCAGAGGCCAGAAAAATTAGGCATGTACACCTGGCTGGAAAATTTGGTATTGTCGCAGCTATAGCAGCGGCCATAAAAATTGCAGCACCATAACAAGTGCAGCAGCAGAGGCCAGAAAAATTAGGCATGTACACATGGATGAAAAATTGGGTATTGTCGCAGCCGCAGTTGTAGCAGCGGCCAGAAAAATTGCAGCACCATAACAAGTGCAGCAGCAGAGGCCAGAAACATTAGGCATGTACACCTGGCAGGAAAATTTGGTATTGACGCAGCCGCTGCTGTAGCAGCGGCCAGAAAAATTTCTGTTTGTTTCACCAGGCAGAATGTGCCCTAAAACATTGCGGCTTGAACCCTAGTTGGTGGCGGATAAGTCACGCAAGTCATCCGGCATTCAGAGTTCAAATACAGCAGCGTGTGGACCATTTTTAGCCCAAGGCAGCTCATCTGATCAGGCCTTGTTCAGTCAAATGTATCACCCAGTGTCAGTCCCTTCGGGATCCATCCCTCATTCATCTTAAGAAAGGTGAGGTAATACAGACTTTTTTGACCAAGGCGACTCCTCTTCTCAGTGACAATACCTCCTGCTGCACTGAAGGTCCTTTCTGACAGGACACTTGAAGCGGGACAGGCCAGAAGTTTGAGCGCAAATTGGGATAGCTCAGGCCACAGGTCAAGCCTGCACACCCAGTAGTCAAGGGGTTCATCGCTCCTCAGAGTGTCGATATCTGCGGTTAAGGCCAGGTAGTCTGCTACCTGTTGGTCAAGTCGTTCTCTGATGGGGGCCCTCGAAGGGCTGTGGCGATGCGTAGGACTTAAAAAGCTCCGCATGTCCTCCATCAACAGCATGTCTGTACAGCATCCTGTCCTTGTCGGCATGTTCGTGGGAGGAGGAGGAGGATTACTTTCACCTCTTCCCCTGTTAGATCCCGGTTGTGCTGTGACATGACCCTTATACGCTGTGTACACCATACTTCTTAATTTATTTTGGACCTGCTGAATCCTTTCCGCCTTGCTGTAATGCGGTAACATGTCAGGCACTTTATGTTTATACCGGGGGTCTAGTAGTGTGGACACCCAGTACAGGTCGTTCAACTTCATCCTTTTTATACGAGGGTCCCTCAACAGGCACGACAGCATGAGAGACCCCATTTGCACAAGGACGGATGCTGAGCTACTCATGTCCCGTTCCTCGTCCTCAGTGATGTCAGGGAAGGTATAATCTTCTTCCCCAGTCCCGTAAAACACCACGGGAACCAGATAGGTGACAAGGAGCACCCTGGGATGCCTGCTGTGGTTGGTCTTCCTCCTCCTCTTCAAAGCCACATTCCTCCTCTGACTCCTCTTCCTCACAATCCTCTTCCAGCGTTGCCGCAGGTCCAGCAAGAGATGCTGATAAGGCTGTTTCTGGTGGTGATGGTGTCCACAACTTTTCCTCTTCACGCTCATCTACTGCCTGATCCAGCACTCTTCGCAGGGCACACTCCAGGAAGAAAACAAACGATATGATGTCGCTGATGGTGTCTTCGTTGTGACTGACCAGGTTTGTCACATCCTCAAAAGGACGCATGAGCCTACAGGCATTGCGCATGAGCCTCCAGTAACGTGGCAAAAAAAATTCCCAGCTCCGCAGATGATGTCCTAGCACCCCGGTCATACAAATATTAGTTGACGGCTTTTTCTTGTTGGAGCAGGCGGTCGAACATTAGGAGTGTTGAATTCCAACGTGTCGGGCTGACGCAAATCAAGCGCCTCACTGGCATGTTGTTTCGCTGCTGGATATCTGACAAGTGCACCATGGCTGTTTAGGAATGCCTGAAATGGCCACACACCTTCCTGGACTGCTTCAGGATATCCTGTAAGCCTGGGTACTTGAGCACAAAGCGTTGTACAATCAGATTACACACATGTGCCATGCACGGCACATGTGTCAACTTGCCCAACCTCAATGCCGCCAACAAATTTGTTCCATTGTCACAAACCACCTTGCCGATTTCCAGTTGGTGCGGAGTCAGCCACTGGTCCACCTGTGCGTTCAGGGCCGACAGGAGCGCTGGTGCAGTGTGACTCTCCGCTTTGAGGCAAGTCAACCCCAAGATGGCTTTTAGGAAGCCCATAGGGGCTTCCTAAATGCGACATGCCCCTAAAAACATTTCAGAAAAACTCATTCTCCAATATCCCATTGTTGCTCCTTCCCTTCTGAGCCCTCTACTGCGCCCGCCCAAAACTTTACATCCACATATGAGGTATTGTCACGATGCCGGCTGGCAGGTAGTGGATCCTCTGTGCCAGAGAGGGATTGGCGTGGACCGTGCTAGTGGACCGGTTCTAAGTCACTACTGGTTTTCACCAGAGCCCGCCGCAAAGCGGGATGGTCTTGCTGCGGCGGTAGTGACCAGGTCGTATCCACTAGCAACGGCTCACCTCTCAGGCTGCTGAAGATAGGCGCGGTACAAGGGAGTAGACAGAAGCAAGGTCGGACGTAGCAGAAGGTCGGGGCAGGCAGCAAGGATCGTAGTCAGGGGCAACGGCAGGAGGTCTGGAACACAGGCTAGGAACACACAAGGAAACGCTTTCACTGGCACAATGGCAACAAGATCCGGCAAGGAAGTGCAGGGGAAGTGAGGTGATATAGGGAAGTGCACAGGTGAAGACACTAATTGGAATCACTGCGCCAATCAGCGGCGCAGTGGCCCTTTAAATCGCAAAGACCCGGCGCGCGCGCGCCCTAGGGAGCGGGGCCGCGCGCGCCGGGACAGGACCGAGGGAGAGCGAGTCAGGTACGGGAGCCGGGGTGCGCATCGCGAGCGGGCGCTACCCGCATCGCGAATCGCATCCCGGCTGGAAGCGGAATCGCAGCGCCCCGGGTCAGTGGATCTGACCGGAGCGCTGCAGCGGGGAGAGTGTAGCGAGCGCTCCGGGGAGGAGCGGGGACCCGGAGCGCTCGGCGTAACAGTACCCCCCCCCTTGGGTCTCCCCCTCTTCTTAGAGCCTGAGAACCTGAGGAGCAGACTTTTGTCTAGGATGTTGTCCTCAGGTTCCCAGGATCTCTCTTC
This sequence comes from Hyla sarda, assembly GCF_029499605.1. Lineage (NCBI taxonomy): Eukaryota > Metazoa > Chordata > Amphibia > Anura > Hylidae > Hyla > Hyla sarda. Next base: position 357,497,463 of record NC_079190.1, on the reverse strand, counting down.
AGGACCACAACCCTCCCAGTCCACTAAAAAAAAAGTTTTCCCTCTGACCTTTTTAGAGGCTAAGATCTCTTTGACAGAGAAGATGTCCGAGGAGCCGGAAACAGGAGTGGGAGGAACAGATTTGGGAGAAAAACGGTTGAGGATGAGTGGTTTAAGAAGAGAGACGTGAAAGGCATTAGGGATACGAAGAGAAGGAGGAAGAAGAAGTTTGTAAGAGACAGGATTAATTTGACACAAAACTTTGAAAGGACCAAGATAGCGTGGTCCCAACTTGTAGCTAGGGACACGGAAGCGGACATATTTAGCGGAGAGCCATACCTTGTCTCCAGGGGAAAAAACGGGAGGAGCTCTTCTTTTCTTATCTGCGAACTTCTTCATGCGTGATGAAGCCTGTAAGAGAGAATTTTGGGTCTCTCTCCATATGATGGAAAGGTCACGAGAAATTTCATCCACAGCGGGTAGACCAGAGGGCAAGGGGGTAGGGAGGGGGGGAAGAGGGTGACGGCCGTACACCACGAAAAATGGGGATTTGGAGGAAGATTCAGAGACTCTGAAGTTATACGAGAATTCGGCCCATGGAAGGAGATCTGCCCAGTCATCCTGGCGGGAGGAAACAAAATGTCGCAAATAATCACCCAAGACCTGGTTAATTCTTTCTACTTGTCCATTGGACTGGGGATGATATGCAGAAGAAAAATTTAATTTAATCTTGAGTTGTTTACAGAGAGCCCTCCAGAATTTAGACACGAATTGGACACCTCTATCCGAGACGATCTGCGTAGGCAACCCGTGAAGACGAAAAATGTGTACAAAAAATTGTTTAGCCAACTGAGGCGCTGAAGGAAGACCAGGAAGAGGGATGAAATGTGCCATTTTGGAGAATCGATCAACGACCACCCAAATAACAGTGTTGCCACGGGAAGGGGGTAAATCAGTAATAAAATCCATACCAATCAGAGACCAAGGCTGTTCGGGGACAGGCAGGGGATGAAGAAAACCAGCGGGCTTCTGGCGAGGAGTCTTATCCCGGGCACAGATAGTGCAGGCTCGCACAAAGTCCACAACATCCGTCTCCAGAGTCGGCCACCAATAGAAGCGGGAGATGAGTTGCAGAGATTTCTTGATGCCCACATGACCTGCGAGATGGGAGGAGTGACCCCATTTGAGGATTCCGAGGCGTTGGCGTGGAGAAACAAAGGTCTTTCCTGGAGGAGTTTGCCTGATGAAGGCAGGAGAAGTGGAGATCAGGCAGTCAGGTGGAATGATGTGTTGCGGAGAGAGTTCAACTTCTGAGGCATCCGAGGAACGAGAGAGAGCATCGGCCCTAATGTTCTTATCGGCAGGACGAAAGTGAATCTCAAAATTAAACCGGGCAAAGAACAGAGACCACCGGGCCTGGCGAGGATTCAGCCGTTGGGCAGACTGGAGGTAGGAGAGGTTCTTGTGGTCGGTGTAAATAATAACTGGAAATCTTGATCCCTCCAGCAGATGCCTCCATTCCTCAAGTGCTAATTTAATGGCTAGAAGCTCTCGATCCCCGATGGAGTAGTTCCTCTCCGCCGGAGAGAAGGTCCTAGAAAAAAAACCACAAGTGACGGCATGCCCGGAAGAATTTTTCTGTAGAAGAACAGCTCCAGCTCCCACTGAGGAGGCATCAACCTCCAGTAGGAAGGGTTTGGAAGGGTCAGGTCTGGAGAGCACGGGAGCCGAAGAAAAGGCAGACTTGAGTCGTTTAAAGGCGTCTTCCGCTTGAGGAGGCCAGGACTTGGGATCGGCATTTTTTTTGGTTAAAGCCACGATAGGAGCCACAAGGGTAGAAAAATGTGGAATAAATTGCCTGTAATAATTGGCGAACCCCAAAAAGCGTTGGATAGCACGGAGTCCGGAGGGGCGTGGCCAATCTAAGACGGCAGAGAGTTTGTCTGGATCCATTTGTAGTCCCTGGCCAGAGACCAAATATCCTAGAAAAGGAAGAGATTGGCATTCAAACAGACATTTCTCAATTTTAGCATAGAGTTGATTGTCACGAAGTCTCTGAAGAACCATACGGACATGCTGGCGGTGTTCTTCTAGATTGGCCGAAAAAATTAGGATATCATCCAGATATACAACAACACAGGAGTATAACAGATCACGAAAAATTTCATTAACAAAGTCTTGGAAGACAGCAGGGGCGTTGCACAGGCCAAAGGGCATGACCAGATACTCAAAGTGTCCATCTCTGGTGTTAAATGCTGTTTTCCACTCATCCCCCTCTCTGATGCGGATGAGGTTATAGGCGCCTCTTAAGTCCAATTTAGTAAAGATGTGGGCACCTTGGAGGCGATCAAAGAGTTCAGAGATGAGGGGTAGGGGGTAGCGGTTCTTAACCGTGATTTTATTAAGACCGCGGTAGTCAATGCAAGGACGTAGGGAGCCATCTTTTTTGGACACAAAGAAAAATCCGGCTCCGGCAGGAGAGGAGGATTTACGGATAAAGCCCTTTTTTAAATTTTCCTGGACGTATTCAGACATGGCAAGAGTCTCTGGGGCAGAGAGAGGATAAATTCTGCCCCGGGGTGGAGTAGTGCCCGGGAGGAGGTCGATAGGACAATCATAAGGCCTGTGAGGAGGTAGAGTCTCCGCTTGTTTTTTGCAGAAAACATCCGCGAAGTCCATATAGGCCTTAGGGAGACCGGTTACTGGAGGAACCACAGAGTCACGGCAAGGGTTACTGGGAACCGGTTTTAGACAGTCCTTGGAACAAGAGGGCCCCCAACTCTTGATCTCCCCAGTGGACCAATCCAGGGTTGGGGAATGAAGTTGAAGCCAGGGAAGTCCAAGGAGAATTTCCGAGGTGCAATTGGGGAGGACCAAAAGTTCAATCCTCTCGTGATGAGATCCGATGCTCATTAGAAGGGGCTCCGTGCGGAAACGTATGGTACAGTCCAATCTTTCATTGTTTACACAATTGATGTAAAGGGGTCTGGCGAGACTGGTCACTGGGATGTTGAACCTGTTGACGAGAGAGGCCAAAATAAAATTTCCTGCAGATCCAGAGTCCAAGAAGGCCACAGTAGAGAAGGAGAAGGCAGAGGCAGACATCCGCACAGGCACAGTAAGACGTGGAGAAGCAGAGTAGACATCAAGGATTGTCTCACCTTTGTGCGGAGTCAGCGTACGTCTTTCCAGGCGGGGAGGACGGATAGGACAATCCCTCAGGAAGTGTTCGGTACTAGCACAGTACAGGCAGAGGTTCTCCATGCGGCGTCGTGTCCTCTCTTGAGGTGTCAGGCGAGACCGGTCGACCTGCATAGCCTCCACGGCGGGAGGCACAGGAACAGATTGCAGGGGACCAGAGGAGAGAGGAGCCGAGGAGAAGAAACGCCTCGTGCGAACAGAGTCCATATCTTGGCGGAGCTCCTGACGCCTTTCGGAAAAACGCATGTCAATGCGAGTGGCTAGGTGAATAAGTTCATGAAGATTAGCAGGCATTTCTCGTGCGGCCAGAACATCTTTAATGTTGCTGGATAGGCCTTTTTTAAAGGTCGCGCAGAGGGCCTCATTGTTCCAGGATAATTCTGAAGCAAGAGTACGGAATTGTACGGCATACTCGCCAACGGAAGAATTACCCTGGACCAGGTTCAACAGGGCAGTCTCAGCAGAAGAGGCTCGGGCAGGTTCCTCAAAGACACTTCGAATTTCCGAGAAGAAGGAGTGTACGGAGGCAGTGACGGGGTCATTGCGGTCCCAGAGCGGTGTGGCCCAAGACAGGGCTTTTCCAGACAGAAGGCTGACTACGAAAGCCACCTTAGACCTTTCAGTGGGAAACAGGTCCGACATCATCTCCAGATGCAGGGAACATTGGGAAAGAAAGCCACGGCAAAACTTAGAGTCCCCATCAAATTTATCCGGCAAGGATAGGCGTAGACCAGGAGCGGCCACTCGCTGCGGAGGAGGTGCAGGAGCTGGCGGAGGAGATGACTGCTGAAGCTGTGGTAGTAACTGCTGTAGCATAACGGTCAGTTGAGACAGCTGTTGGCCTTGTTGCGCTATCTGTTGTGACTGCTGGGCGACCACCGTGGTGAGGTCAGCGACAACTGGCAGAGGAACTTCAGCGGGATCCATGGCCGGATCTACTGTCACGATGCCGGCTGGCAGGTAGTGGATCCTCTGTGCCAGAGAGGGATTGGCGTGGACCGTGCTAGTGGACCGGTTCTAAGTCACTACTGGTTTTCACCAGAGCCCGCCGCAAAGCGGGATGGTCTTGCTGCGGCGGTAGTGACCAGGTCGTATCCACTAGCAACGGCTCACCTCTCAGGCTGCTGAAGATAGGCGCGGTACAAGGGAGTAGACAGAAGCAAGGTCGGACGTAGCAGAAGGTCGGGGCAGGCAGCAAGGATCGTAGTCAGGGGCAACGGCAGGAGGTCTGGAACACAGGCTAGGAACACACAAGGAAACGCTTTCACTGGCACAATGGCAACAAGATCCGGCAAGGAAGTGCAGGGGAAGTGAGGTGATATAGGGAAGTGCACAGGTGAAGACACTAATTGGAATCACTGCGCCAATCAGCGGCGCAGTGGCCCTTTAAATCGCAAAGACCCGGCGCGCGCGCGCCCTAGGGAGCGGGGCCGCGCGCGCCGGGACAGGACCGAGGGAGAGCGAGTCAGGTACGGGAGCCGGGGTGCGCATCGCGAGCGGGCGCTACCCGCATCGCGAATCGCATCCCGGCTGGAAGCGGAATCGCAGCGCCCCGGGTCAGTGGATCTGACCGGAGCGCTGCAGCGGGGAGAGTGTAGCGAGCGCTCCGGGGAGGAGCGGGGACCCGGAGCGCTCGGCGTAACAGGTATTTCCTTACTTGAGAGAAATTAGGTTACACATTTTGGGGGGATTGCTCTTCTTTTACACCTTGTAAAAATAAAAAAATAAATGGGTCTACAAGAACATGCGAGTGTAAAAAATGAAGGTTTTGAATTTTCTCCTTCATTTTGCTGCCATTCCTGTGAAACACCTAAAGCAAGCATGTCAAACTCAAAGGCTAACATGGGCCAAAAAAACAAAGTTTAAGTTTATGTGGGCCGCATCCAAAAAAGGACAGAGTAACACAGGAACTTGAATTCTGGGAGCGTGACGTGACGTGAGCGAACGTCAATACGAGGCCCCCACATTAGGTGCAGTATAGTTCCCCCACATTAGGTTGGCAGTATAGTTCCCCTTCATTAGGTTGGCAGTATAGTTCCCCCACATTAGGTTGGCAGTATAGTTCGCCCACATTAGGTTGGCAGTATAGTTCCCCCACATTAGGTTGGCAGTATAGTTCCCCTACATTAGGTGCAGTATAGTTCCCCCACATTAGGTTGGCAGTATAGTTCCCCACATTAGGTTGGCAGTATAGTTCCCCCCACATTAGGTGCAGTATATTTCCCCCACATTAGGTGCAGTACAGTTCCCCACATTAGGTGCAGTATAGTTCCCCACATTAGGTGCAGTATAGTTCCCCCACATTAGGTTGGCAATATAGTTCCCCACATTAGGTTGGCAGTATAGTTCTCCACATTAGGTTGGCAGTATAGTTCCCCACATTAGGTTGGCAGTATAGTTCCCCACATTAGGTTGGCAGTATAGTTCCCCCCATTAGGTTGGCAGTATAGTTCCCCACATTAGTTTTGCAGTATAGTTCCCCACAGTAGGTTAGCAGTATAGTTCCCCACATTAGGTAGAGTATAATTCCCCACATTAGGTTGGCAGTATAGTTACCCACATTAGGTGCAGTATAGTTACCCACATTAGGCGCAGTATAGTTCCCCCCACATTAGGTGCAGTATAGTTCCCCACATTAGGTGCAGTATAGTTCCCCACATTACATTGGCAGTACAGTTCCCCTTTTAACCAGCGGTTCCCTCCCAACCAGGGTGCCTCCAGCTGTTGGTATGACTGATATCTTTTAGCCCTTTGAATACTGTAGTAGTTAGTTGCTTGAAGGAACTTAAGTTTGATTCTGGAGTACCCCTTTTAACCAGCGGTTCCCTCACAACCAGGACTGATATCTTTCATCCCTAAAAAGAGCTTTTTTGGGTGCTGTCCTTAAAGCAGATGTTACACTAGTGCTTTAGAAGTAAACTGGACCCTGAATACACCACCTAGCAGCAACCTAGCTATCGCTTTCCCTATACAGCAGGAGCAGCTTCTCTGACCCTCCACTTCCTAACCCTGCAGCATGCTGAATGAGGCTAAAAGGGCGTCCGTGCAAGAGGTAGGAGGGTTTGGAAGGGAGGGACTGCTGCTGATTGGCTGTAATGTGTCTGCTGACTCTGACTCACAGGGTCAAAGTTTACTGCAATGTTAAAGTATAGGGGGCGGATCAAACTTCACATATGTTCGCCCGGCGATGCGAACATGCAAAATTCGCCGGGAACTGTTTGCCGGCAAACAATTCGCGACATCTCTACTCCTGAGCTTTGTTGTGTGCCCGCAAAGCATTTTACGTCAACATATGGGGTATTTCTGTACTCAGGAGAAATTGCCTTACAAATTTTGGGGGTCTTTTTTTTCCTTTTACCTCTTGTGAAAATGAAAAGTATGGGGCAAAATCAGCATGTTAGTGTAAAAAATTAGATTTTTAACAATAACATGCTGGAGTAGACCCCAACTTTAACTTTTCATAAGGGGTGAAAGGAGAAAAAAATATTTGTTAGGCAATTTCTCCCAAGTACAGAAATAGGCTTTAAAATAGGACCGAGCTCCAAAGTGAGAGAGCGTAATGCGCATTTGAGGCCTAAATTAGGGAGTGGCATAGGGGTGGGCATAGGGGTATTCTACACCAGTAATTCCCAAACAGGGTGCCTTCAGCTGTTGCAAAACTCCCAGCATAATGGCTGTCCGGCAATACTGGGAGTTGTTGTTTTGCAACAGCTGAAGGCTTCGTTTTGGAAACATTGCCATACCAGATGTTTTCATTTTTATTGGAGTGAGGGGTAGGTAACTCTATAGGGGTATGTGTATATGTAGTGTTTTTTATTTTTTATTAAGTGTTAGTGTAGTTAAGTGTTTTTAGGGTACATTCCCACGGTCCGTCAATGCATGCTGGGAGTTGTAGTTTGCAACAGCTGGAGGCATACTGGTTGCGAATCACTGAGTTAGGTAACAAACTCTGTGTTTTGCAACCAGTGTGCCTTCAGCTGTTGCAAAAACTACAACTCTTAGCATGCAGTGACAGCCGAAGGGCATACTGGGACTTGTAGTTATGCAACAGCTGGAGACATACTACTACTACTACTTCCAGCATGCTCTTTGGCTGTCTGTGCATGCTGGGGTTGCAGTTGTGCCTCCAGCTGTTGTAAAACTACAACTCCCAGCATACCCTTTGGTTGTGCATGCTGGGAGTTGTTGCTAGGAAACAGCAGGAGGCAAATAGTGCTTACCTCCTGCTGTTAAATCCCTCTGCTGAAGACCGCCGGGACCACTGCCGCTAGGGACCACGCCATCGCTGGAGACCGCCATCACAAGGGATCGCCGTCACACCGGACCCCTGGTTAACCTCCCGACACCCCCCACCCCGATCACGTCCTCCCTCCACCGCTGATGCCACCCAGCAGGACGGGTAATTGGTCTGCCAGTCCAGCCGACTAATCACGCCGATCGTGAGGTGGCACCGATGCCACCTCACTCCTGTTGGGCAAGGATGATTGGTTAGCAATTCAGACTGCACCAATCACCCTTTTTTTCCAGGTCACCGGGTCACTGGTGACCCCCTGTTTGACCCGGAATCACAGCAAATTACCAGTCACCCAAGGGCTTTGCACGGGTGCCTGCTGAATGATTTCCCGGAACCGGATTTCCAACGGGCGTACAGGTATACCCTTGTTTCTTAACCCCCTTAAGGACGCAGCCCTTTGTCACCTTAAGGACTGAGCCCTTTTTCGCAATTCTGACCACCGTCGCTTTACGCATTAATAACTCTAAAACGCTTTTACCGAATACTCTGATTCTGATATATTTTTTTTTCGTGACATATTCTACTTTATTTTGGTGCTAAATTTTTGTCGTTACTTGCATCCTTTTTTGGTGAAAAATCCCAAAATTTCATGAAATTTTTGAAAATTATGAATTTTTCTAACTTTGAAGCTCTCTACTTGTAAGGAAATGTCTACTTTATGTTGACATCATAAAATGGACATATTTTTACTTTTTGAAAAAAATAGAGGGCTTCAAAGTAGAGCAGCAATTTTCAAACATTTCATGAAAATTGCAAAATCTGAAGGGACAGATGTTACAGAACTACAACTCCCAGCATGCCTGGGCAGTCTAGGCATGCATAGAGTTGTAGTTTGGCAACATCTGGAGGGCTACCGTTTGGGCACCACTGTAACAGTGGTCTCCAAACTGTGACCCTCCAGATGTTGCAAAACTACAACTCCCAGCAGCATGCTGGGCATGCTGGGAGTTGCAGTTCTGCCTTCCTAGTTGTTGTCACAGTAAAGATCACTTTACTTTCACTTTCATTACCCCCCCCCACCGTCGTTTCCCTACCTGAGCCGGGATCTCTGCAGTCTCCAGCGACGATCTGCGGTCCCCAGGCCATCTTCAGGGGAGGTACCGGTCTCCATGTTCTCCCCCCGTTCTGCCCGACATCCAGGGGTGGGCAGAACGGGGGTTGCCATGGCAACCCACTGTCCTGCTCTGCCATTGGTCAGAATCAGTTATGAACAATGGCCGGGGTAGCAGGAGATCGCAGCACTGCAACCTCGCTCCTCTCCCTCAGGATGATCGGGGCTGTCACTGACAGTTCCGATCATCCCTATTTTCCGGGTGATCGGGTCACCAGAGACCGGATCAGCCCGGAATAGCATAAAATTGCTTGTCTGAATTGACATGAGATTTTCTGCGATCGCTGACATGGGGGGGGGGGGGTCTCAGGACCCCCTTGGCGATGTGCCGGGATGCCTGCTGAATGATTTCAGCAGGCATCCCGGTCCGGTCCCCAACCAGCTAGCGGCGGAGACCGAAATTCCCACAGGCGTATGCATAAGCCCCACGTCCTTAAGGACTCAGGATGCAGGGCGTATGCATACGCCCGGCATCCTGAAGAGGTTAAGTACCAGGGCGTCAGGGCGTACCTGTATGCCCGTGGTCCATAAGGAGTTAAAGGGGTAGTTTAGCAAAAGAATAACCTATTCCTATCCACAGAATAAGGAATACGCATCTGAATACAGGGGGTCCGACCACTGGGACCTTTATGAGATCTCCAGAACAGACCCTGGCTCTGTCATCTGTATGGATCAATAGATACCGTATTTATCTGGGTATACCACGCACCGGCCTATAACATGCACCCTCATTTTACCAAAGATATTTGGGTAAAAAAAGTTTTTTACCCAAATATCCATGGTAAAATGAGGGTGCGTGTGTGCGCGTGTATACCCCGATATACCCCCAGGAAAGGCAGGGGGAGAGAGGTCGTTGCTATGCACGGCGCGGCGCACTGACGTCATGCGCCGCCCCATTCAGCGCATAGCAACGACGCCGGGGACGCACACCGGAGGCCTGCAGCAGCGCTGACCCGACTCAGGTAATTATGCCACCGGGGATGGGGGCAGGCAACGGGGCAGCGGCGCCGGCAATGGGTGCTGTTGCCCCTTCTCTCCCCCTGGCTGTGGGCGCCGATAGTCAGGGGGACACAACGGGCAGCGGCGCCGATAGCTAGGGGGTGAGAAGGGCCGACAGCAGCGCTCTAGACCCCAGGAAAGGCAGGGGGAGAGAAGCGGGCAGTGACGGCCTCTCTCCCCCTGCCTTTCCTGGGGGTGTATCGGCGTATAACACGCACACAGACTTTAGGCTAAAAATTTTAGCCTAAAAAGTGCGTGTTATACGCCGATAAATACGGTAATATGTACTGTCTGCCGCTCTAGCACTATGGGAGCGATTTAGGTACCAGAGTACAGCATTTAGGTATCTCTAGCACTTCTATAGACAATGCATAAAGTGGTAGATGACACAAGAGGGCCAGTTCTAGACATCACAGGAGGGCTTGTATGACCACTGGAACGGGTAGGGAATAAGTTATTCACCCACATTTCAGCCGAAGCAGGACATCATTTTCTAGTATTATGGCATCCAGCATGTGAGTTGCCCATGAGCAGTATGTTTTCTGGGTCCAGCATGGAAGGGGCACGTATAACATAGATTTAGTGTCAAAATATTCTCAAGGAGGAGATTCACACACTTCTTGTTGTCTCTGCATTCAGTGTTGTTCCCTGCTTCCTATTGCTTCCTATTTATTGGTCTTTTTAATTTGTAAATTTATATCATGTTCTACCTTTTCATACTTCACTGTCATAAAAATATATACTCACTTGTAGTAATGTGTTTCACCTTATGGCAATGTAGTGAGAATAATAAAAGCACAATAAATGCACAAGGAGCTGTCCAGTGCTGAAAGTCTGATTCATTTAAGCTGAATCTATTCAGGTGTAGTTAGAAAAGAACAAAAGTTTGGTTCTATTAAAATATATACAGTATAATTAAATGTTTTAACCCATGCAGGGGTCCTTCCAAACTTTGAACAGTAAGGTAGTCATACAAACTGTTAAATTCATGCCATAATTAAAGTCCAAAAACATTTAGTTGAAAGCTTTTGTAAGTCACACTTTTTCCATACAAGGAGAAGGTTAAAACATAAAGTAAAAAAATATACTTTTTCTTCTTTTTTTTATCGCACCTCATATACTTGCTACTGGCAAATAGCAATGCATGACTTCATATTTCTATTAACGCAACATTGTAACCATCCTTTACTATCTTACCTACATATAGGTAAACACTGATGCAGGAACTGTAATAATAAACCAGTATTTAAGCAAAATAGTACAAGAGCGCAGATTAGAGTTTTAGAATAGTGGAAGAAGAAGTATTATTATAACATGGTGGAAGGAAGGAAGAAGTTACCTTCACGGTTTAAGACTAAATGCTAAATTCATGTGCAGTTTCTTAAAGCACTTCCTTTCTTATGGTGATAGAGTATGTCTGGAAGGAGAGCAATGAGCTGCAAGAAAAAGGGAATGTTCTTGAGATAAAGCCTTGCAGAGGTAAAACTTTCATTAATAGATGTTCAATGAAATGGAGATCAGCTGATGGGGCCTGAAGGTGTTACCTTGCCTAGAGCGCTGTTTATTCTTACTCCTTTAGATGATTAGTAGGAGCCGATGATTTAGAAAGGAAATGGTAAGTATGAAGACATACCTCAAGACAAAAAGACAGAAAACCTCACAGTGCTCATGAATTGTTATGTGCAGTAACTATTCAATATTTTTCTTATGAGCACTGCTGCTTAATTGTTGTTTTTTTGTTTTCTTTTCTGGACATTTAACTCCTTAAGGACACGGATTGCCCTTAGGATACATTGCAAAAGGGAGTGTGAATGATAGGCTCAAGGGTTAAGATGAGGAGCATTGTAATCACAAGCCCCTTGAAGATGATTCACACCCCCTGAGCTTAACATTCACTCCCCATTTTTGCAAAAGAGTTCTGAGCCAACTAACAAACCATTGAAAAGAACAGCTTTGTCCCCAAACAGCACTAACAGGGTACAAACATATATTGCCGTTTACCTCTAAATAGTGTATACCCCATATATTACCGTATACACCTACACCGTATTTATCGGTGTATAACATGCATTTTTTAAACTAAATTTTTTAGTTTAAAGTCTATCTGCGTTTTATATGCCAATAAGCTCTTTTTGGGCCTGCAGAAAACGTTGCAGTTCAATGATTGAAAGCAGTCACTTTAGAACATGTAACTGCAGCGGCTTCTACAGGGCCAGAGTCCCGCCGCCCGATTCCTGCCCCATCCCTGGCTTTCATATCTTACTCTCCTGGGGGAGTTGCTGTGCACTGCGCCCTGATGAGTGACGTCCTCAACGTGGCATCACTCCTCAGTGCACAGCGACAGCGCAGGACGCCACTGGTGAAGTGGAAAAAACTGTGCCTGGAGCTGAATGTGACCAACTGACTTATGGCAGCGGACACATGGGGTAGGTAGATGAATGTGTCCGCTGCCATATAGTGGTCACAGCAATAAGCTGAGCTGCTGCACACCCCACAACCTTCCCCAACAACCAAGAATAGGGGGTGGTTGTGCACGGACAGGAGCCTGTAAGAGCGCCCCCTCTCAGGAGAGGCAGATATGAAAGCCGGGGATGGGGAGGGAATCGTGCGGCGGCGGGACTCTGGCCCTGCAGAAGCTGTGGCAGCTACATGAAGTAAAGTGGCCACTTTAAATCATTTAACCGCAGTGGCCTCTGTGGAGCCAGAAAGAGTTTATTGGGGTATACACGCATCAACATGCACCCTCATTTTAACAAGGATATTTGGGTAAAAAAAATGTTTTTACCCAAATTTCCTTGGAAAAATTAGGTTGCATGTTATAGGCCAGTGCCTGGTATACCCCGATAAATATGGTAAATCATACATTTATCAAATAACACTAATATATGTATAAGGAAGAAAAATTACCATCAGACTGTTATTGACCAAATCCTGTATTCTGAGGCCAATATTACAAACAATACCAGTATACATGGAGGAATATTATCACCATACATATTAACCTGTTAAGGACCAATGACATACCGGTATGTCCTGAGTCCTTTCCCTTTCTATAACACGGGATCACGGCCTGGCCCCGCATCACAACGCGTCGGGCCCGACCTCTAACAACGGCCGGGACCCATGGCTAATAGCGCGCGGCAGTGATCGCGGTGCCTCGCGCGTTATTAACCCTTTAGACGCGACTTTCAAAGTTGAACGCCGCGTCTAAAGTGAAAGTGAAACCATGCCGGTTAGCTCAGGGAGCTGTTCGGGATCGCCGCAGCAAAATCGCGGCATCCCAAACAGCTGTAGGACACGAGGAGGGTCTCCTACCTTGCCTCCTGGTGTCCGATCGCCAAATGACTGCTCAGTGCCTGAGATCCAGGCATGAGCAGTCAAGCGGCAGAATCATTGATCACTGGTTTCCTATGAGAAACCAGTGATCAATGTAAAAGATCAGTGTGTGCAGTGTTATAGGTCCCATTGGGAGCTATAGCACTGCAAAAAAAAGTGAAAAAAAAAAAAAAAGGTGAATAAAGATCATTTAACACCTCCCCTAATTAAAGTTTGAATCACCCCCCTTTTCCCATTAAAAAAAAAAAACTGTGTAAATAAAAATATGTGGTATCACCGCATGCGGAAATTTCTGAATTATAAAAATATAAAATTAATTAAACCGAACGGTCAATTGCGTACGCGCAAAAAAATTCCAAAGTCCAAAATAGTGTATTTTTGGGCACTTTTTATAACATGAAAAAACGAATAAAAATTGATCAACAAGTCCGATCAATACAAAAATGGTACCGCTAAAAACTTCAGATCGGGGCACAAAAAATTAGCTCTCATACTGCCCCATACACAGTAAAATAAAAAAGTTATAGGGGTCAGAAGATGACAATTTTAAACGAGTCCCCCATAATGCTGCTGGCTTGTTTGAGTGAACTGGCTGTTTCCTGTTTGCGTGCTTCCCTTCAAATACATTCTCCAGGATCCCTTGTTTCTAGGTGGGAGGTGATTTATCTCCCTCCCACACATGAACAACCCCACCCATTGCAGCACAGCTAGGCTCTCTTCCATGTGTGCTGTGCTGAAAACTACAAGTTCCGGTAGCCCTATGGAGAATGATCTCCCTATTACCTAGTGGTAGCTCCACCAATTGAAGCACAGACATGCCCCCTTTCAATGCCTGATTAGCGATGCATTGTAACGATGCAAGGCACTGCAACCTGGGAGAAGCCCGAGACAATACTCAATTTGCATGCTGCTAAAATGAACATCTAGGGTAAAGTTCCCATAAGAATTGCAAGACCATCAAACACAGGTACAGACACTATGACACTATATTATGAACTGCATGTACTTTACAGCCCCTGTAGCACAGTCAAATAGAAAGAAATCCCAGAATAACCTTTAAGTAGTTGAAAAAACTATGGCCCACATTTACTATAGTGTTTACACCCTTTTTTTCCCGTACATTTGGCACAATTTTGGCGCATCTTTCAAAAATTTGCGCCTTTTGTAGCTAGACGTTTTTGCTTCTTCCAGATGTTTTTGACTATCTGTACACTCCTTTATATTTTGAGTAGTCTGTAGACGTGATTTTATGAAGTGCACCTTTTTGTAAAAAGGCGCAAAAAAAGGCGCAAGTCGGCCAAAAAGGTGCAAATCTACACCAGCCCAGACCTGGCATAGCTTTTTAGTATATGTATAGAGAGAAATTTCCGAAAATGTGTACCTGCACAAAATTTATCACATGCTCTACGACCATTTAATAAATTTAGTGCTCCTACACATTACCTGCACGCAAAAAAAAGGGGTATAAAAATGCTTCACTTACACCTACCATGATAAATGTGGGCCTATATCTGTCGATTTATGTAGAGATACAGATGCAGCAGAGTTAACAGTCTGATTCCCAATGTGTTAACTAGATGTGGTTAAGTCTGATGGTTAACTCTGGAACATCTGTGGAAGAGAATGATGATCAGTGGTATGTGCTGAAATTCTGGTAGCTTTAATGTTATTATTTGCCTTCTATATAAAAATACAGTACATATGATGTTCATTTTCATTATGGGGACATTAAAAGTGTATGAAGTGGGCTTGGGACTCTAGACTGCTCCATACCCAGTAGCTCCCATCTGCTTTCAGCAGTCCAGGGCCAATAATAGCATCATTAAAAAAGACATTTTTTGTGCAACCATAGATCAACATACGGAATTGTCCAAATTGTTAAAATATACATTACTGATTGCGAATGGTGAATTGGGTAAACAAAAAAAATAAATAAAAAATAAATAAAAACAGAATTGTGTTTTATTGGTTATATCACATTACATAAAAATTAGAATACAAAGTGAACAAAAAGTTCCAAACACCATAAAATGGTAACAATAAAAAACTAAAGATAATGGCACAAAAATTAGCTCTAAAACAGCTCCATTGACAGATATAGGAGTATTTTACAAAGAAAAGTTTGTATTTTTAAAGTGAAGCATAATGAAAACTTTATCAATTGAGTAACAATGTGATTGTACCAATCTGACAATTTAAAAAAAATCGATTCAATTTTATCTCACAATAACAGTCATACAAATTAGTTAAATTTGTCTTGGAAAAAACAAGCCATCTTATGGCTATGTAGATGAAAAAACATTATGGCTCCTAGAAGAAGAGGGAAAAAAATGAAGATGCAAAAATTGTAATTTCCCAGGTCATTAAATAGAACCTGTGGTCAAAAAATTAGATTGCAGTTTTATTGCATAGTTTAGGGTGCCTGAATTAAACACAATTTTTTTTTTAACAGTTTCTTGATATGCCCTACTAATTCGGAAATATGGGGGTTTATAGTTTTTCTGACGATTCGGGAATCAATCAGATGAGTGTGAACTTAATTTTAATGATGGGAGTAAATATCAGGTGATGGGTGGGATTATACAGTAAGAGTGTGTGTATTCGGTATACACTCCCCTTGAAGTAGTAGAGTAGAGTAGTGCAGTGAAACATTACGTATCCCCTATCCAAAGGGTAGGGAATAAGTTATATATCGGGGGGTGTCCAAATGCTAGAACCAACCACTATCTCCTGAATGGGGCCTTGGCAGTCTGCCAGAAGCGGCTATTCTGACCTCCGCAGGAAGCCACGGCCGACACATCCCCTCCAAGTATATTTATGGGATACATGGAGGGGATGTGTCTGCCACCACTCCATGCAGGGGTTGGCACATCCCCTTCTAGCAGACTGCCAGGGCCCCGTTCAGAAGATCGTGGGGGGGTCCCAGAGGTCAGACCCCCTACAATCTATAACTTATCTCCTATCCTTTGGATAGGGGATAAGTTATGTTTCGCTACAGTACTCCTGAGACGGCAACCAGTGTATGGCGCGGGCTCTTGACTCGAGCACGCACCATACCAGATGGCCCCCAGATACAAGATTCTTGTATCTGGGGGCTGCTTTTAATAACCAACATGCGGATGGCTATTAACCCGTTAGATCACCGCTGTCAAAGTTGACAGCTGCATCTAAAGGGACCTTTGACCACTCCCTGGTGGTCCAGTGGAGTGGATCACCCCCACCCCACAGCACGATCTTGGGGGGCCATCCACTTCTGAGGTAGCCGGAGGGCTTACCTCTCTTCCTGTGCTGGCTGCGGCTCCCGCATTGATAGAGCCTGGCTGGTCCAGGCTTTATCAATCGATCGCAGAGCACATAGATCAATGGAGATTTTTGGAACTACATTGATCTGTATAAGGAATCTAATGATTCCTCTTATAAGTCCCCTAAGGGATTAATAAAAAAAAAAGTAAAATAAAAGTAAAAAATCACATTAACCCCTTCCATATTAAAAGTTTGAATCACCCCCCTTTTCCCAAATTCCATATAAAAATATGTAAACACAATAAAAATAAACATATGTGGTTTTGCTGTGTGCGCAAATTTCCAAACTATAAAAATATAATGTTAATTAAACCGCATGGCCAATGGCGTTTACATAAAAAAAATACCAAAGTCAAAAATTGCATATTTTTGGTCACTTTGTATACACAAAAAAATTTATAAAAAGCGATCAAAAAGTCCCAACAATAGAAAGATAGTACTAATAAAAATTTCAGAACCTGGCACAAAAAATTTGTCCTCATACATCCCCGTATACAGAAAAATAAAAAAGTTATAGGGGTCAGAAGATGACAATTTTAAACATACTAATTTTGGTGCATGTAATTATCATTTTTTTGGGGAAGTAAAATAAAATAAAACCTATATAAATTAGGTATCATTGTAACCGTTTTGACCTACAGAATAAAGATAACATAGATAAGAAAGATGTCATTTTTACCGAAAATTGCATTGCGTAGAAGCCAAAAAAATTTACTAAATGGATTGCTATGATTTTTAGAATGTGAGGAGGAAAAAACGAAAAATGCAAAAAGGAAAAATGGCCTGATCCTTAAGGGGTTAATGTACAAAATTCACCCCCTCCCCCAAATGTATAATCCAGACCATCACCTAATGATCAATCACATTATTAAAATTAAGTTCACGCCCATCTGACACTACGATTGCACTGTACATCTGCTGGATCCAGTTGGGGGGAGCAAAACCTGCACGTTCCCATATCCCAGCTGGAGCCAGCCTGTAACTAATGCATTTCAGGAAACCGACCGGAGTCAAATGGTAACTCCGATCGGCACATTTTTGCCCCGTATCCGGCTTTCTGACCGGACCTAAAACCGTGGTATGTCGCAGTTTTAGGTCCAGTTACAAAACCGGATATGGGGCATAAATATGCCGATCGGAGTAACCGTTTGACTCCGGTCGACTCATTAAAATGCATTAGATATGGGCCGGGTCCGGCTGGGATATGGGAGCGAGCGGTTTTTGCTCCCCCCAACTGGATCCAGCAGCCGTACAGTGCAATTGTAAGTGTGAACCCACCCTTATTCCCTGAATTATTAGACAAGTTATAAAACCACATATCTCAGAAACAGAAGAGTGTATCAAGAAGCTGTGATTCTGCTGGGATGTACTGGGTTTCTGTAACCCCCTACTCTCTGTTTTCAGACAGTAGAGATCAGGACCGGAGTGAGCACAGAGGAGTGCTAGTCCTGCCCTCCTTTCCTGGACTTTGTTCCAGCCTGTGCTTTAGCTGAGACAGATATGTTGCTGTAGCCGGACAAGACCATATTTTAGATGGTATTGGGACCCCTAGTGGTCTTTTATGAGCCATGAATTCTATAAAAGGAAGATAACATTTTCTTGTGAAGTATATTACAAAGGCTAATGTTTTGCCAAGATGTACAACATATAAAATGTTTTCTATTCTGGCTGTGCCCATTTTAATTAGCAAAGTGCCTTGCAGCTACTTGAATAATTATATTCATTCTGCACTACAGATATAAGTATTTTAGCTGAAGATTTTATTTGGTCCAAAAATTAATTTGCAGGTTATATTTGTTTTTTTGTCAAAAAGAATCTAAATATTAGGTGGCATCTGTACTGAGTATACAGCAAAATAACTGTTGCTGGTGCTTTCTTGATCTTCTCAGCATCAGAGAGACTCAAAATCAATATAATCATGATAGAAAAAATGAGTGGCAAGTCTTATAACTCACTTTCTCCTTGGCTGTTGCGGATCACAATTTGGCAGGAGGCAAATTACAAGATATGTAGGATTTATGAAATGATGCTAATGCATTAGATCTGCCAGCCTTCATTCAAGCTAATATTTTTTGCTTTTTTAATGTCTAGCTACATGTATTCCGAAGAGCAATGTGATGATGGACGTTGTAGATAATGCGATAACTTAGATTCTGATTTATAAGTCTCTACTTGGACAAGGAGCCAGAGTAATGTTATGCGAGGACAGTTCTGTCTGGATTTACCTCGTATTGTATATTTACATCTTTATCTACAAAAGCATTTTTGGTTTGTATGCATGTTTTAATCCATATACACTTTAGTATTGGTGGTTATACAGTGGCCATACAGTGGTTGTGAGAAAAGTTGAAGCCTAAGGTTGCTTGCATGATAATGTATTGAATTTGCAATCCTTACCTCAAGGAAAGGAAAGGAAAGGGTGGACATTAGTGATGAGCGGCATTGGCCATATTCGAATTTGCAATATTTTGCGAATATATATATATATATATATATATATATATATATATATATACATATATATTTATATATATATACATATATATATATATATATATATATATATATATATATATATATATATTATTCTTCCTATATTCGCAAATTTTGCGTATTCATTATGTTCGCATATTCGAGGAAGAAAACAGGGAGGGGGTGGGTTGCTAGGGATGTTGTTGATAACCTCTGACAAGTGTAATTGCATCATTCTAATTGGCCCACAAGTTAAAAGAAGGAATATGCGAATATATGCGGGAAAAAAGCAAATATTCGTAATTTCCAATATACAGCAAATATATTTGCGAATTTGCGATATTCCCGATAAAATGATTTGGCGTTTTTTTCTGGCGTCTTTCCTGGTGTGTGGCAAATTTGTCCCCTGTGGCAGTTTTTCACTGTCTTCAGGTACCACTCTGTGGGTCGGATGCTGAGCGCCCGGTCCACAGAGTGTAAGGAGGTGAGGAGTGATGTATAGCATCACTCCTCACCTTTACAGGCCATATAGTATACAGGGGTGCATAGTGTAACCGTGTATACTGTACAGGAGTCGGGAATACCGTCACCAGACTGACAGAACTCCAGGTTCCTATAGGCCCTTTGGGCAGTATACAGTATATACAGCTATCTATAAATAGCTGTATATAGTGTATACAGAAGGGGAAGTCCACTTACCTCCCTCGCTCCCTGTCCCCGCCGGGTAGTGATGACGTAATTAGGGATGGAGCTACAGACAGGAGCCAGGCTGGTAAGGGTGTGAGGCTCTGTTCACATTGTATGTTTTGTATAATGTGAACAGACCCTTCTGCCAGTGTCCCACCAGACAGGGAGACTCCAGCTGTTGCTAAACTACAACTCCCAGCATGCCCAGATAGCCAATATGTATATCTACTGCTCAGCATCAGCTGTTCTCCCGGGTCTGTAGTCATGAGCACAGCTAAGTCCTGAAATTCACATCAGGACAATCGCAACAGGTGCCAGGAGTGACACTTGCTGTGATATGTCCCTTACTGCAGGTACTACTGCTCCAAACATGGAGCACACTCTGCTCCATGCTGGGAGTTGTAGTGTCTGTACTAATAGACAGATGGCCTGGGTGTCACTTCTGACACCCATTGTGATCTGTCTATAAATGCCGCTGAGAGCTGTGAGTGGCCAACACTATCTGGCCAACAACAGCTCTCAGTGGTAAATATGAATCTGTCAAGTGAAGAGAACTTCACATCACAGCGGAGTATAGTGCGGGCAGTGGAGCAGAGAAGTGTGCCTGCCGCCTGCTTCTATAGCTTATACCAGAGGATCACAGCGGGTGTCAGAAGTGACACCCACTGTGATCTGTACATTAGAACAGGTACTACTACTCCCATCATGTAACAGTCTGTTCCATGCTGGGAGTAGTAGTACTAACTAAAAAATAAAAAGTATAAAAAGTTTTTTTTAAAAAGACATATTTTATTAAACAAATAATTAAAATACATTACTAATAAAAAGTTTTACAAAATTAATTATAAAAAATATATTATTTTTATTATTAAATGGCCCTTTCTAAATTTTTTATATTGCTGGCTAAATTTTTAGTTCTCTGCCCGCCCGCCCGCCCACATAAATTTGTCCCTGTTTAAAAATTAATAAAAATGTTGTTCTAAAAAATATAAATTTCGTTAAACACTATTTTTTCCATCATTACTATATCTTTTTTTTTTTTTTTTCTTTAATGGTACCCTACGAAATGTAACAAAAAAAAATGTATCTCCATCACTTAAAAAAAAAAAGAATAAAAACAGCCTGCAAAAACGCCAAAGATAAAACCCACATGGCCTTTTTCTTGGCATTCTTTCACTCCCATAGACTTCTATGGGAGGGAAACGCCAAGATTTTCCTAAAAAAAAAAAAAGCCATTCTCTGAATTTGAGGACGTTTTTAAAAACCAGCCTCTGAGCCCAAAAGAGCTGAAAAACACCCAAAGGATAAAAAAAAATGCCAAAATGAAAAACGCCAAGTGGATCTGACATTTTGCAGTTTACTATTGACTTCCAGCTAACATCTGGCCATGGCGTTTTTTCCCAGAAAAAAACGCTGTGCTGCAAAATGAGCGTTTTTATTGGTGTTTTTGCATGAAAAACCTCAGTGGAATTCTAGCCTTAAGCAAGCAGGACATCCAGAATGCAAACATGTAACCATCTCTCTAATTTATGACATGTCAGAAATAAGTTGAAACAAAGTGCGTTGAAATAAAAACATTAGGAGGCAGATCTGTCAAAGTTGCAAACAGCTTGCCATTAAAATAGTCTTAGTCATTCACATTTAAAAAACAAAACAACACAAAAAACAGTTTTTCTTTAGCGATACTGAGTATGACTATGGTCTATAAAGAATACTCTGTTTGGAAAACGAAGGCTCAAAATAACATTAGTGGATTTACCCTTCAATTACATCTGCTGATCCCATCATTGCTATCCTCTAATGTCTTTACAAATATCAATCAAGAATCCAACACAGAGGAGGTGTCTTGGTTATTACTGTGAGTCAAAGAGCAGGCTGTGACAGATAACACAGAAAATAAGCTTGATGTACCTGGTAACCTCTTGTGTGCTGAAATGCTCTACTTTTCTACTAGCTTCTTATCATTCTTTTAAGAGAAAAAAATGTAAAATGCTCTATATTAAATAATGGAGGAGGTTCCGATTCAGCTCTTTATTAGAAGAGTCATTGCAAAGAGTAGTTCTTGTTTGGTAGGACATTGCATGGGAGGGCAATGGAAGAAACAATAATAGAAGCTGGAGAGCATAAGACTTTTTCTTGTGTTTTTTTTAGTTTTTTTATTTCTAGCAGCAAACATTCAATGATGGCCTAAGCTAAATATAGGAGAGTGAAAGGACAAAAATTCTGTAATAAAGTAGTTATTAAGTAGTATGAGCTTGACAGGTAAGATGGAAATATCTTTTAGCAGCATAAGATGTCTGCTGAGCTGGTCTCCATTTTGAGGATACAAGATGAGTGCTGGTAGCATGTTATAGTACCCCTTTATGACCACGGTCAGAAATGTACGTCCTGGTGTGGCGGTACTTAGCGCACCAGGATGTACACTAACTTGTGTATGTGTATGACCGCGAGCATCGGAGCAGTGCTCACGTCATACACGGCAGGTTCCTACCGGTAATGGCCGAGCCGCCGGAAATAGCCAACATTCGCGATTGCGCAGATGGCCGCCATTAACCCCTCAGATGCTGTGATCAGTACAGATCACGCCATCTGCAGCAATGCACATGTTAAAATAGATGATCGGATCACCTGCAGCGCTGCTGCCGGGATCCTATCATTTGTAATGGTGGATGGAGGTCCCCTCACCTGCCTCCGTCCGTCTTGCGGTGTCTCCTGCTCTGGTCTGAGATCGAGCAGACCAGAGCAGAAGATCACGGATAATACTGATCAGTGCTATGCCCTATGCATAGCACTGAACAGTATTAGCAATCAAATGATTGCTATAGATAGTCCCCAATGGGGACATAAAAAGTGTAAAAAAAAAGTTGAAAAATGTAAAAATAAAAAAATAAAAATCCCCTCCCCCAATAAAATTGAAAATGGTCAGTTTTTCCCATTTTACCCCCAAAAGGTGTAAAACATTTTTTCTATAAACATATTTGGTATTGCCACGTGCATAAATGTCCGAACTATCAAAATAGTATCTTAATGATCCCCTAAGGCGTAAACATAAAAAAGAAGAACAGTCCAAAAAAATTTTTTCACATTTTATGAAAAAAAAATTATAAAAAATGATCTAAATGTTTTATGTATGCAAATGTGGTATCGATAAAAAGTACATATGATGGCACAAAAAATTAGCCTTCATACCGCCCTAAATACGGGAAAGTGAAAACGCTATAGGTGGTCAAAATAGGGTAATTTTAGATTACTGATTTTGTACAGAAAGTTTTAGATTTTTTTAAAGTAATATAAAATATAATATAAAAGTATCTAGCCATGGGTATCATTTTAATCGTATTGACCCTCAGAATAAAGAACACATGCCATTTTTACCCAAAAGATACAGTGTGAAAATGAAACCCTCCAAAATGTGCAAAATTGTGGTTTTCATTTAAATTTTCTCTTCATTACAAAATAGAATTGGTCAAACAAAAAACAAGCCCTTATATGGGTCTGTAGATGGAAATATAAAAGAGTTATGGATTTTAGAAGGCGAGGAGGAAAAAACAAAAACGTAAAAATAAAATTGGCCTGGTCCTTAAGGTTAAAATGGGCTTGGCCCTTAAGGGGTTAAAGGGGTACTCCACTGGAAAACATTTTTTTTAAATCATTTGGTGCCAGAAAGTTAAACAGATTTGTAAATTACTTCTATTAAAAAATCTTAATCCTTCTAGTACTTATCAGCTGTGGTATGCTCTACAAGAAGTTTCCTTTCTGTCTGACCACAGTGCTTTCTGCTGACACCTCTGTCCATTTTAGGAAATGTCCAGAGTAGGAGCAAATCCTCATAGAAAACCTCTCCTGCTCTTGACAGTTCCTGACATGAACAGAGGTGTCAGCAGAGACCAGTGTGGTCAGACAGAAAGGAAATTAGTACTAGATGGTTTAAGATTTTTTAATAGAAGTAATTACCAAATCTGTTTAACCTTCTGGCACCAGTTGATAAAAAATATATATATATATATATAAAAAAAAAAAAAAAAATATATATATATATATATATATATATATATATAAAGGAAGATCAGGGCAGCACTCCAATAGTGTGAAAAAAAGATAAAATTTATTCCATCAAAACAATGTGCAAAACAGCAGCGACGTTTCGATCCTCTCCAGGATCTTTTTCAAGCTGAACTAAACAGATTTGTGATTTCTTTTATACACATACTCATCAAGTGAAACAATTATCAATCAAGTGTACAGTGAAAATACAATAAAGTGCAATTAAAGCATAAACCGTGTACAGTAGAGTGATCAATGTACAATGTAAGGCTCATATATCTTTCTTATTATGAGCAAGGTGCATATACAGGTATCCAGAAAAACTGGATACTAAAGTGCTTACAGTGATCTAAAAACAATCAGGTTGCCTATAATTAAAAACAGTCAAACAATCAGAGGAGTGATTACAGTAACACTATACCTTAGACATGTGTAATGGCGTGCATGGACACTCGGCGTTCCGGAAGCGCCGTCTGTGCCAGTCCGCCCCCTAACATGACGTTCTAGTTAATCATTGGTTTGAGATCTCCGTCTTGCAAACGTCACTGCAGATCGGCGCGTGCGCAATGCCGGCTAATTCGTCCGTGCATGGTCACGTACCTGCGCCTGCGCACCAAAGAGATAGGTGCGACGGCGCCATTTTGAGAACTGGAAAAGCTTCCCTTACATAGAAAATACATGAATTACATATCCCAAACATAATAACATGGCAGTCCATGAGTAAACAGGTAACCAAGAGGCAAGGTTCCATGCCAAAACCTATGCCGCCAATGCTCAATCCCAGGTAGGAGAAAATGAAAAAAACAACAACAAATAAACAAAAATAGAAAAAAATGAATAGAATAAAAGGAATAAAATCAACTGAATATAACAGATGGGTGTTGGGCACATGTTCTCTTGAACCTCACTTGGTGGTAACCAGTATGGAGGAGGAATTCATCTATATGTCGCCCCACTTCACTAAGGTAGTGAAGTGGTGGCGATATATAGATGATATTTTTTTAATTTGGACAGGCACTACTGAGGAATTGGATGATTTCCATAGATTTTTGAACACCATTGACTATAACATACAATTCACTCTTGTTTCTTCTACAGATAAACTACAATTTTTGGATACCTCAGTTACGTTACAAGACAACAAACTCCACACGGACCTTTATGTTAAAGAGACTGACTGCAACACCCTCCTACAGTACACGAGTTGTCACCCCAGGCACATGGTGAGATATTTACCGTACAGTCAGTTTTTGAGGGTTAAGAGAATAGTTGACCGCCCTGAACATAGCGAAGCAGAACTCACCAGGATGTCCCGCAACTTCAGACAGAGGGGTTATCCCCCTAGGCTGCTGGACATCCATGGTGAGTGGGTCAAATCTATGGATAGAGCACTGACTCTGAGCCCCACTAATCGGACAGTAGATAGGGGAGAGAGACTGACATTTGTGAGCACTTTTAATGACATATCTACACAATTAACTAAAATATTGAAACGCAATTGGCAGATTATAGAGAAAGGCTTCCCCCAGATTCCATCTCTAAAACATCCTCCCATTATGTCCTATCGAAGAGTTTCTAATATTAAGGACAAATTGGTGAAAGCCAATATAGCTTCCTCCAAAACACCACAACAAAGATACTTTGGTACAATGGGCAAGGGATCCTTTCCTTGTAGGTCTTGTGTCAATTGTAATCTAATGGTAAAAGGTTCTGAGTTCCAACACCCTGATCCACTCAAAAAATATAAGATAAATTATTATCTAAACTGTTGTTTGGATTATGTTATCTACGTTCTGTGGTGCCCTTGTCAACTTTTGTATATAGGCAAAACCAAATGTGACATGAAGACACGGTTGAATAACCACCGATACACTATACGTAAAAAACGTTTAGATTTGCCAGTGGCTAAACATTTTACAGAAAAGGGCCACACAGAACGTGATTTGAAGTTTATGATTCTGGACCATGTCCCACTCCCAAAAAGAGGTGGGGACCGTTTAACTCTTCTCAAAAAGAAGGAACTTCGGTGGATCTTTGAACTTTCCACACTACGCCCTACTGGGCTGAATGTGGAGTTCAAAATTACACCGGGCATGCTCTAAGGTGTGGGGAATTGTTGTTCGCCTTGGTCTCCGAGTATAACAGATTTGTTTATCTAATTTATCCTTCTATTCATTTTTTTCAGATTCAGCTCGAGTTCAATACAATCAGAGGAATTGGTTTACTCTTTTGATCTCCGCTACTTGCAACAGTCAACTATTGAGAACAGGACATCTTGCTTTTTATATTTTTCTAATAAACAATATTTTCATTATGTCTTTTCCTGATGTTTGTACGCAGTAGACATGTGTGACAGGTGCCACATGGGGTATTGGTACGTGCCACCTCTTGCGGTCTTTGCTCTTCCAGGTAGTTTTTTATTTTTTACTTCTTTTGTTTTTCATGCATTTTTTTTATCTATTTTTTTATCTATTTACTTTATTTTTTTTTTTTTCATTTTTTCTTCTTCATTTTGGTATATATCACATTGGACTTACATAGCATAGGGGAGTTTATGACGACCAGGGTCCACACAGGTACGAGCTGCTGTTTGAGTACAGACACCTGGCCCCGAGCGTCCGAGGGTTTTGGTGGGTTCCGGGCGCACCCGAGGAGATTGGGTGTGTCGGGACTGACACCCACCCGTAATATGTACTTATTATATAAGTCATGTTAGTAGGGGTGACCCACGGAATAGGGGTTTTGTGACCTTAATCCGGTCTATTCTAATTTAATTATGCCTTGCTATTTACTGTGAAAAAGTGAGGTTCAAGAGAACATGTACCCAATACCCATCTGTTATATTCAGTTGATTTTATTCCTTTTATTCTTTTCATTTTTTTCTATTTTTGTTTATTTGTTGTTGTTTTTTTCATTTTCTCCTACCTGGGATTGAGCATTGGCGGCATAGGTTTTGGCATGGAACCTTGCCTCTTGGTTACCTGTTTACTCATGGACTGCCGTGTTATTATGTTTGGGATATGTAATTCATGTATTTTCTATGTAAGGGAAGCTTTTCCAGTTCTCAAAATGGCGCCGTCGCACCTATCTCTTTGGTGCGCAGGCGCAGGTACGTGACCATGCACGGACGAATTAGCCGGCATTGCGCACGTGCCGATCTGCAGTGGCGTTTGCAAGACGGAGATCTCAAACCAATGATTAACTAGAACGTCATGTTAGGGGGAGGGCTGGCATAGACGGCGCTTCCGGAACGCCGAGTGTCCATGCACGCCATTACACACGTCTAAGGTATAGTGTTACTGTAATCACTCCTCTGATTGTTTGACTGTTTTTAATTATAGGCAACCTGATTGTTTTTAGATCACTGTAAGCACTTTAGTATCCAGTTTTTCTGGATACCTGTATATGCACCTTGCTCATAATAAGAAAGATATATGAGCCTTACATTGTACATTGATCACTCTACTGTACACTGTTTATGCTTTAATTGCACTTTATTGTATTTTGACTGTACACTTGATTGATAATTGTTTCACTTGATGAGTATGTGTATGAAAGAAATCACAAATCTGTTTAGTTCAGCTTGAAAAAGATCCTGGAGAGGATCAAAACGTCGCTGCTGTTTTGCGCATTTTTTTGATGGAATAAATTTTATCTTTTTTTCACACTATTGGAGTGCTGCCCTGATCTTCTTTTTTTTTCATTTGGATGGATCGTTGGACTTGATCCTTTTACAGGTTGCCTGCACCTTCTCTTATATATCGTTTGGACTTTTTGAGTGCTTTTGCCCTTTTGTTTTTTATATATATATATATATATATATATATATATATTCATTACATTTTTGCTCTTTGACGTCTAAGTGTTTTTTTTTTTATATGAGAGTGCCCACATTAACACTAGTTACATTTGATTAGATATTAATAAATTTGAGACACTTACGGAAGGCACCCTTGTTGCAAGTGGCTATGAATAGTTATCTTATTTTGTTTTTAAACCGATACCACTCCAAGACAAACTATTACATCATGATGAAGCAGGCTTAGCTACTGAGTATACATACCATACATAGCATTTACCAGCTGTGTAAAAAGAAGTAACTCTCATCCTGGTTGTATAACCCCTTAGATGCTGCAGTCAATAGTGAACACAGCAATACAAGAGATTAAGTAATCACATATTCTTGTCCTCTGTGGAGAAAAAGGTTTAATTAAATAAATGCATACATAAGCAAGTCAAAGGGTTTTAAAGCTAATAAAATTATTAAATTCAATACCCAGAAAAGATAAACTTAGTTGACACCATACTGTGATATCCAATGGCAAAGCTGCTGTATTTTTGTCACCTTTCCTTAGTAAAAAAAAAAAGGATTAATAAGTGATCAAAAAGTCTTATGCATCTCAAAATGATATAAAAAAAACAACAGCTATTTTTTTTCCATAAAAGAGGCTTAACGTAGCTACGTTTATTTGGACAATTGACTGCTATTACTGTTTGGGAATCCTACTTTCCTAAAGAATGAAGATTACAAGCCATTTTTATGGCTCAGTAAAGTCAGAAAAAGACAACCACCATTGATCATTACATATAGCCAGGTCACTCCCCAGTTAAGCGCTCAGTCCATCTGATTGCAAGAGGCAGACTATAATGTATAATGTCTCTGGCCACCGGTGAAGGGGGCAGTTGGCATGGGTCTGGAGCCTGTTTCTAAAATTCTCCATATGCAGGAAGATACAATATTTCATACAGACAATTCATTCACTTGGCATTGCAATTTAGAAAACTGTCTGGTAGCATTATTTCAAAGTCCTTACGTTAATTGTTTGGGCATTACAGAAAGAATGACAATAGAAGAATGTCACACGGTAAATTCAGTATTGAAAGAGCAAAAGGTGAGAGACTATCCGATGGCGCCTTCCTGAATGACTCAAAATTGCCGTGAGTTTAAACAAGGCAACTTTATTGGAAATAGTGCACTATTTCCAATAAAATTGCCTTGTTTAAACTCACGGCAATTTTGAGTCATTCAGGAAGGCGCCATCGGATAGTCTCTCACCTTTTGCTCTTTCAATACTTTCTACACCGGACTGAGAAGTTACGGGAATCAGATACCGAGGCTGCCACCGACCTGAGCGAGTTTATATGCCATCCCAGGTGTTGTACTCTTAATACAACACCACACGGTAAGGTGCAATTTATCCATACACCTTTCTTGTTCATCCCGCAGTATTACACAAGGAGCGCACCTCTTTTCTTTTTATAATTGTTCTACACGGTAAATTCAATCCTTGATCTGCTTTTGAACAGTATATTCTGACATCAGAGTGTGGTGACACAGGGGTGCAATATACATTTGTCAATTTGTGATGCCAGGGAACTGTTAGTCTATACATGGTCCGAGGTGGAGACAGTTTCTCCTGGGCCAGGCTTGGGGGCAAAAAAAACACAGACGCTGGGTTACAGATAACTGTCTTTTACTGAGGTTGGAGTAGATGGTACAACACACGCAGTACAGAGCAGTGTAGAAGGGTTGCAGTGTAAACCTTTGGAGTCCTATTGCCTGGCTGGGACTTATGGTGCTTATCACCCACTTGGATTAGATATGCTTGAGACTTGTAGATTAGGAGATATCCCAGGCTGACTAGGGTTCTGCTAAGGTCCAATTTTACTGGACAGGGGAAAACTTGCAGAATGGCGGGGCTGATTTAACCCCTTGAGGACTGAGCCATTTTCACCTTAAGGACTCGGCCATTTTTTGCAAATCTGATCACTGTCACTTTAAACATTTATAACTCTGGAATGCTTTTAGTTATCATTCTGATTCCGAGATTGTTTTTTCGTGACATATTCTACTTTAACATAGTGGTAAAAATGTTGTGGTAACTTGCATCCTTTCTTGGTGAAAAATCCCCAAATTTGATGAAAAAATTGAAAATGTTTCTGACTTTGAAGCTCTCTGCTTGTAAGGAAAATGGATATTCCAAATATTTTTTTTTTTATTCACATATACAATATGTCTACTTTATGTTTGCATCATAAAATTGATGTGTTTTTACTTTTGGAAGACACCAGAGGGCTTCAAAGTTCTGCAGCAATTTTAAAATTTTTCATAAAATTTGGAAACTCGCTATTTTTCAGGGACCAGTTCAGGTTTGAAGTGGATTTGAAGGGTCTTCATATTAGAAATACCCCATAAATGACCCCATTATAAAAACTGCATCCCCCAAAGTATTCAAAATGACATTCAGTAAGCGTTTTAACCATTTAGGGGTTTCACAGGAATAGCAGCAAAGTGAAGGAGAAAATTCACAATCTTCATTTTTTACACTCACATTTGAATTTTTGCAAGGGATAAAAAGGAGAAAATTTTTACTTGTATTTGAAACCCAATTTCTCTCGAGTAAGCACATACCTCATATGTCTATGTTAATTGTTCGGCGGGCGCAGTAGAGGGCTCAGAAGGGAAGGAGCGTCAAATGGTTTTTGGGGGGCATGTCACCTTTAGGAAGCCCCTATGGTGCCAGAACATCAAAAAAAACCACATGGCATACCATTTTGGAAACTAGACCCCTCAGGGAACATAACAAGGGGTAAAGTGAACCTTAATACCCCACAGGTGTTTCACGACTTTTGCATATGTAAAAAAAAAAAAAAAAATTTACCTAAAATGCTTGGTTTCCCCAAAGTTTTACATTTTTAAAAAGGGTTAAAGCAGAAAATACCCCCTAAAATTTAAAGCCCAATTTCTCCCGATTCAGAAAACACCCCATATGGGGCTGAAAAGTACTCTGCTGGCGCACTACAGGTCTCAGAAGAGAAGGAGTCGCATTTGGCTTTTTGAAAGCAAATTTTGCTCTGGGGGAATGCCGCATTTAGGAAGCCCCTATGGTGCCAGGACAGCAAAAAAAAACCACATGGCATACCATTTTGGAAACTAGAGCCCTTGGGGAATGTAACAAGGGGTTAAGTGAACCTTAATACCCCACAGGCGTTTCACGACTATTGCATATGTGAAAAAAAATATATTTTTTTTACCTAAAATGCTTCTTTTCCCAAAAATGTTACATTTTTAAAAAGGGTAAAAGCAGAAAATACCCCCCAAAATTTGTAACACAATTTCTCCCGAGTACGGCGATACCCCATATGTGACCCTAAACTGTTGCCTTGAAATACGACAGGGCTCCAAAGTGAGAGCGCCATGCGCATTTGAGGCCTAAATTAGGGATTGCATAGGGGTGGACATAGGGGAATTCTACACCAGTGATTCCCAAACAGGGTGCCTCCAGCTGTTGTAAAACTCCCAGCATGCCTGGACAGTCAGTGGCTATCTGGCAATACTGGGAGTAGTTGTTTTGCAACAGCTGGAGGCTCCGTTTTGGAAACCGTGGCGTACCAGACGTTTTTCATTTTTATTGGGGATGGGAGGGGGGCTGTGTAGGGGTATGTGAATATGTAGTGTTTTTTACTTTTTATTTAATTTTTGTGGTAGTGTAGTGTAGTGTTTTTAGGGTACAGTCGCACGGGCGGGGGTTCACAGTAGTTTCTCGCTGGCAGTTTGAGCTGTTGCAGAAAATTTGCGGCAGCTCAAACTTGCAGCCCGATACTTACTGTAAACCTCCGCCCATGTGAGTGTACCCTGTATATTCACATTGGGGGGGGGGGGGGACATCCAGCTGTTGCAAAACTACAACTCCCAGCATGCGCTGACAGTACAAGCTGAGAGTTTTAGTTTTGAAACAGCTGTAGGCACACTGGTTATGCATTACTGAGTTTGTGACCTTACTCAGTGTTTCAAAACCAGTGTGCCTCCAGCTGTTGCAAAACTACAACTCCCAGCATGTACGGTGCATGGTGTAAGGTGACTGCTGGGAGTTGTAGTTTGCAACAGCTGGAGGCACATCGGTCGTGAAACACTGAGTTAGGTAAAAAAAAACTGAGTTTCACAACCAGTGTGCCTTCAGCTGTTGCAAAACTACAACTCTCAGCAGTCACCGACAGCCAATGGGCATGCTGGGAGTTGTAGTTATGCCTGCACTTTAGCTGTTTGTGCAAGCTGGGAGTTGTAGTTATATAACAGCTGAAGGTACACTTTTCCATAGAAAAAATGTGCCTCCAGCTGTTGCAAAACCATAAGTCCCAGCATGCCCATAAGGGAATTCTGGGAGTTGTGGTGGTCTGCCTCCTGCTGTTGCATAACTACAGCTCCCAGCATGCCCTTTTTGCATGCTGGGAGCTGTTGCTAAGCAACAGCAGGAGGCTGTCACTCACCTCCTGCTGCTGCTTTGTCGCAGGACAGTCCCTCGCCGCCGCCGTCGCTCCTGGGGCCCCGATCCCAACATGGACGCCGGGGATCGGGGTCCCCAGCACCCGGGGTCGTCTTCCCGCACCCGCTCACGTCCTCCGGAAGAGGGGCGGAGCGGGTGCGGGAGTTACACCCGCAGCAGGCGCCCTGATTGGTCGGCCGGTAATCCGGCCGACGAATCAGGGCGATCGTGAGGTGGCACCAGTGCCACCTCACCCCTACAGGCTCTGGCTGTTAGGGGCCGTCAGAGACCCAACCTCCCCCCCCTATACTATATACAGGGCAATTTGGGGGTTCCCAAAGGATAACAGGGGTCACCTTATTACTTTGAATCTCCTTCTTAATAGACAGTACACAAATAATACAAGAATACAGTAAATACAGCAATGTGCAAACACACAGTAAACAATGGAACAGCGGGCCCATCACAGGAGCAGCAGGCATGCCCGAGGAGATCAGCAGCCTTTGGTGCTTGGACACCACAAGAGCACTTGGATTATACAGACATCATTTGCATATACATCAGATACTATATTGAAAAGGCAGCATATCAGTTATGGTAAATGGTAAAATAAAGGACGGTAAAATGATGAAAAACACATAAGTTACCATTTGAATATTCCAGATAAGTAGCAACACTATTCTCAATACCTAAATACTCTGAATGGTGTTCTGTTCTGCATTTTAAGCATATGGCTAATTAAGTAACACTTTGCCGGTAATTATTAAATTGTCTGCTGGAGAGCGGAGAAATTTTAGCCACGAGTAACTGTAAAAGGTGATAATTTGGATGAATTTCACGCTGAGGTTGTAAAGTGGTGAACAATAGTGACATGATTTCATGGTGGTAACATGCTGTGACATAAATCCCATTGGTTCATTAACTCTGCCAAGGTGTAACTGGCTTCTTAAAGCTTCTAAGTCTGTCAACTAACACATTTAGCCTCAGGTCTTTAATGCTTCTTAAAAATTATAGGTGTTCGACACAGTGACGCATATGCATATTTTTACAACTTTTAACCCAAGCAGGTGAAGGTGTAGACTTTTTTAATGCAAAAAATTGTCTGTCACATAAATTTTGCTGCAGATGCAACAGAGGCCTACACTGTATTGTGTGCATCACTGTTCACTGCATTTGCCATGCCGTGAGCTCTCCCATCCGGCCAGGCAAATGTATAATGAATACTGTATATATCTCATCATAGACAGTAGTTCCGGTTCCTGTACATACTTTCCAGGGTGCACTATGCTGATGATGTAGTACACCGCAGAAACAGGGTACTGCATCACCAATGTGTCTAGCAATAGCTACCTTTGCTTATTTAATGGTATTTTCCTGATAATTTTTTTCCTGTAAACATTGACAGGCTGCTTGCATAAATGAAAAAAGCTATACTTACTTACCTCTGTCCCCCTATAGCCTCCAGTATCTCTGCTCCCAGTCTTGGTGATACCACAATTCTTGTTGGGGACCTATATATATTAAAATGCCACTGAGCCAATCAGTGGCTAAGGTGGGACACAGCTGCATCTAGTGAATGGCTGAGGGGCAGTGTTTCTTGCTGACCCCAACACCTAGTCTCCGGTAAACTTCAATTTCTGTTGCTGGGGTTCTATATTTTACATTGCCACTCAGCCAATCAATGGCCACAGTGGTGTCCTACCTTAGCCAATGATGTATTCCTTCACAACATCTTTTTGTTGTGAAAGAACTCCCTGAAAAGCTGAAGGACAAAAATCTGTTGAGTTCAGAAATGGTGGTCTCTGATATGGCCAATACAGCCGCCACTCTAGATGAGATCTCCTTGTAGGGGAACGTCGAGGGTGCGAGCCTTACTATCTTACATCTCATCTCTCTCCTGATGAACTTAAATGGGAAGAAACGCATTGAGAGTCCTTGGTTATACCATCATATACCCATCAGTATAAGTATACACTCTATGTGCTATGTCTCTTTTTAATTCAAATGAACAAGCTGCTGTTGGAAGGTACCTGTAACTTAGCCATAAGTAGAACATTGTCATACATAGCCTATATATGTTTGCATTTTCATTTGACTTGCTTTATGTGCTATGTGCATTAATTATCATTTCGCTTACCTTTTGTGTGCTTACTGCTTTAACATCTTGCCTGCTTTACGTACTAACTGTTATAACAGTCGGCTTAAAAATTGTGTCTGCTGTGTGTGTTGTTTAGTGGCACTGTATAAATTGATTTCTGCCTAACTATTATGGCAATGCATTGTATGGTATTGGTATCATTATAGGTGTCCATAGTAAGTGATATATATATTCTAATAGCTCTGTGATTATTGATTGGAACAATATTGGGAAAGTGTATATGTGAATGTAATACCTGTATATTAAGACTGCTTGGTCATTTGTCATTTCCCCTTTTTTCATCATTCCTTGTCTAATTTACACAGCACACATCATTGCTATTAATGCTGCATTAGGACATCTTTAAAACAGCCTTTTATTGTATTAGATAGACAACATAATTTGTGGATATGGGTGATCATTACCCTGTGTTTTATGAGACACCCCTGATTTGGGTGCGTTGCTTACACGTAAGCTATAGGGATTTGCACGGCCACTTAGGCAGCCATATCTTTAGCTAGCCAGTTAGTTATCAAGAGGGTGAGGACAGCCTATCTAGGAGGTTCCGGTGCGGGACCACCCTTTTAAGGGTGACAATTCCGCCTAGGGATAGGGTTTGAGAGTAGGACTAGTATAGGGAGTAACAGGCTCCCGGTCCCCTACCCTACCAGTTGTCCCTCCCATTACCTTCCCTGATCTGTGAGAATCTTGGTAGATTGTTGTTTCATGTATCAATTTGAGTAGGCGAACAGTGACATTCTGTGTTATGTGCTTTATCAGACGCACTGTGGAATTTAATGTTGGTTATTCACTGGTGGTTATCTAGTTTTTGTTTGATTTATTTGTTTCTACTATTTTGTGTGGCACCCTTTTATGGGCTTGAAATAAAGGTTATATTTTAAAGAGTCTGTTTTTCTGTGATTGATAATTTGGTCGATAGACTTGTTATCATTTCTCTGTGATCTTATGGCCACTACCTTGCACAATGTTTTTCAATGCTATGCATTTATTGGTTATAACAGTATTTTTTGTGTTAGCTGGCACCTTTGCACTCTAGCAGATAAATTCAGCCAACTCTATCTCTATCCTACTACACCTTTTTGACTATAACCCCTTTAACATAGTGGGAGGACAATAGTGTTGGCTGATTTCCCAGTTAAAGTGCACACAGGAACAGGAAATTGGATGCAGAATGTACAACAAACAGGAAGTTTGGCTAATGAAGACAACCAGGCAGATAGTTTGTATCAAAAGCAGAAGGAAAGTTTGAAAGATCGCAGAATGGTTGTAAAATAATTGATTTATGCTTCATTAATAAATCATTTATTTATTCATACTTTATTACCCTTTTACCCCTATTGTGCCCCTCCTGCTGTGCACCTCCTCCTGTCCTCCTACAGCAATCCCCCTCTGCTACGTGCAGACGCACAGGATCCTGCGAGTTGCATGCCCGTGCAGTGCACTCTAAGACATCACAGGAGATGTCTGAGTTCACTGCTCATGCATGTGGCAACTTGCAGGTCCCTGTGTGTCTGCTCCTTGCAGTGGTGGATTGCTATTATGAGCAGGCATAGCATGAGGCATACAATAGGGGTCTCTCATCTGCAGATCCACAGCAGAAAATATGAAAATAAGATCTTTTACTTTAAGAGTGTCCTTTATTTCTCTACTTTTTGTACCTAGCATTATACTTTTGTATAATAAAGTCTAACATTTCAACAGTTTTCTAATTTTCCTAAAAAACTTGAACATGTTCGTAGAGTGTAAGTTCTTTATTGTATATGCTACTGCTTTGGCTGCTAGGCTAGGCTCACGCACAGTACTGTGGTCAGTATTTAGATCAGTATTTTTAGCCAAAATCACAAGGAAAATGAATACAGAGAAAACTATAATGGAAAGAGTTGCACCTTTTTCCTTGTTTTGGATCAACTTGTGGTTTTGGCTAAAAAGGCTAACCAAAATATCGACCAATACTGTGTGCAAACCCAGTCATAGAGTGCATTTGGCACCAGTGAGTTCATGTGTATGGTGTTCCTGGGTGTCTAGACTGTTTGAGGTGGTTGTTGTGCTTAGTTTCATGATGGGGGTTGTACTTTAGCAACACCTGGAGGCTGTTTGTTTTAAAACAAACTGCTTTATGGATGCTCTTGTGGTAGCCCTTGGGGGGTGTATGGTAGTGGTGGTATGGTATCGGTATAGGAGGGGTTAATGTTAACCCTATAGTTCGTGACGCCAGGCTGAGGGCTGGTATGCTGAGTCAATGCTCCGGCCTATCACCACCCTTCCCAGTAACGATAGATGCATGAAACGACTGAAGGTCCACAAAGAGATTGAACTTGAACAACTTTACTTAAGTGCTGGCAGTATCCAAGGCACTGTAACAGTCTCATATAAACAGTTCTTATCTTGCTTAGTGACTGGCAGTTGTTGCGGACCTTGATTTAGTCATACAGTCTCTGAATTTAGGGTAGATATTTGCAGATCCATCTGGATTTAGGGGTATTATTAGGTCCGGTGATGCTGCAGAGTGTCTGGGGATTGATGCACTCTATTCTTAGAATTGTTCAGCCGTTGCCGCAAGGCTCGGGCCTAACTCACTGTGTTGGTTGCTGCGCAGACCCTTCTCTCATGACAGCCCACGTGGTAAGATAGCGAAACATGGCCGCGCTCCCTTATATGGGCAGGTGGCGGGGCAAATCCGATTGGTCCGAACATCTGCCATTCACCATTACAGAGAGTAATGGGATTGCTTACGTCACAGGGCCTCCAAAGGTCCTTAAGCTTAATACCATAGACTTCACCTAGTCACATGACCCACAGGTTCTGCAACGCTATGGCATAGGTAATTAACCATTTATTTACAGATATATCATTATATTTACATTAACCTTATATAGACCACTGGTCTATTAGTAAAAACAGAGGCAACAAGGGGTTAATTAAGTGACAGGGATCCCTACGTCCTAGGGACTCTGGCTATGGGGACCCACACATACATAGGTACTGTATAGGATGCGGTACCGGGATACCACACTCTTTCTAGGAGAAGCGCTCAAAATGTGCCAACCCATTTTTAGTGTTCTTTTCATCTCATTTCAGATATTGGCATGCGGTGGACTATATTGGATTCAGTGGACTATGTCGTTGACCAGTGTTTTTTTTTATTTATTTAAATAAAATGGTTAACAAGTCCTTGTGGGGAACATTTTTTGTAATATTTTTTTTAACATTTCTTGTGTGTTTATTTTATTTTTTTAAATGGCCTTTATAGTTAGCCCCAAAAACAGCTAGTGATAACCCCCCCAAATTATAACTAATAATGTGATATATTTCAAAAGCTTTATTAATAATTGTTTATTACAACACAATTTCTTAAATAGTTAAAATAGCAGGCAGAAAATAATATGTATCATTTGATGCGGAATAAATACCAAGGCTGAGGTCAGGTAAACCTTTGCACCAAGCTGAAGAGTGTACTTAGTTATTACAGAGCAAACTGACATAAGAGAAAGTTCTTGAAGAACCTAAATTAATGTAATACTCTTTCTCCACAAATGATCTCTTTAGACATTAAGACAAATGAAAGTGGCAGAAAAGAAAATCATTAATCTGCTGCATAAATTGAAGGAATAGTGAAAAATCTTCAATGCTATAAAGACTCTATAGGTCATTTATTATTTGTTAGATGGGCAAAGAGTTCCTGAAGCACAAATAATTAAGTATAAGGTTACATTCCCCTTACATAAAAACAGTTGTCATAAGAAATAGGTCGTATATAAGTTGTATATAAGAAAGGTCAGGTTTTTAAATGTTTTTATTTATTTTTTTGGTCCAGAAACAACACCATTGTTCTGAAGTTCTCCGACTAAATTTAGCATTGCAGCTCAGCATCAGACCTGCAGTATTAGACATATAAGTGAACCTTTAAAATATTCTCAGAATACCCTTTAATAAGTCTGAAATATATATACACAACCTACCCCCTTTAGTAAAGGGGTATTACAGCACTACACAGTTGTTTTAAACTGGACTTGGAGTGAACTTTTTTGAGCACCCATTTTAAGTCAATTATAAAAAAATAAAAATTGTGTGGTGCCACGATACCCTTCAATACAACCCTTTCTTCATTTCAGTTGTGCAAAACTTTAACTAGTAATACCATTCTTTTTTTTATTTTATTTTTTTAGTTCTTAAAGTAGTTGTTTTGCAAACAGAAATGATTAAAAATCAAATGTGTTAAACATACATATAACAATAATTTATTTATTTATATAGCGCCTACAGATTCCACAGCGCTTCCAATTATGGGGTACAAACAAAGACAAGTATCAAGAATTTTGCATAAACGAGTTTGGTTTCACTAGGGATTGAACCCAGGACCTTCTGTGTGTAAAGCAGAAGTGATAACCACTACACTATGAAACCGTGCCATATATATATATATATAAAGGAGTACTAATGTGCTGTTTTTAAACCTATTTAGCATCATGAAACAACCCCTTTAACTTTAGTATTCAAACATTAAAAAGCTGCACTCACCAGTTCTTCTCAGAAAAGCTTTATTCCAGACATAAGATGGTAAAATGCAGAGGCAATCTACAGAACACGGTAACAGCGGTTTCACGTGATGCCCTTCTTTCAACTAACTCATCGTGTAAAACGGCCTTCTCTCATTTCTGTGGATCGCCTCTGCATTTTACCCTTTTACGTCTGCAATAAATCTATCTAAAGAGGAACTGGTGAGAGATGCATTTTCATTCTTCATACTTGGATTTATATGGATAATGTTGACATACTGAGCACCACCAGCATAGGACTGTGCCCCTCTCCAGTTGTTTGCACTATTAAGCTCCCAATACTAGCAGTGTCAGCCTCTCTTCTTTGCTATTTACTTTAACTTTAGCAGTCAAAGTACTTTTGATTTGAACTTGTATGAATAATTTGGAACATCTTACTTACATTATGCATATAAAAACCTATTTTCACCTCTCATCCATCACATTATCCCTTTCATTAGACCTCTTAAGTCTGAAAAAAATAGAAAAATAATTACTAAACTATTGCCAAGCAGTTTACAAGAGTTGGTGCAACTATACGCAAAGAAACAAAAAATTTTCCCTCGGTCGGGGACGCCATGCAAGATCTCACCTTATGGAGTTTCAATGATCATGAAAATGGTGAACAATCAACCCACAACTACTCGGGAAGATTTTGTCAATGATGTCAATGCTGCTGGGTCCATAGGTCCGCAAAGTCCCCCTAATCAAAAAAGCATTTATGTCAGGATCCGGGTACTGTGAGGATACTGGTGGTGGATCCTCTGTATCAGTGGGGTGATGACGTGGGCCGTACCAGGGGAACGGAGTCTAAGGGGTTACTGGTATTCACCAGAGCCCGCCGCAAAGCGGGATGGACTTGCTGCGGCAGGTAACCCCCAGGTCGTTCCACCGGATAGCGACTAAACCCAGACTGACGGCTGAGATAGGCACGGTACTAGGGATTAGGCGAGAGCAAGGTCGGACGTAGCAGAAGGTCAGGGCAGGCAGCAAGGATCGTAGTCAGGGGCAACGGCAGGAGGTCTGGAACACTGGCTTGGGACATACAAGGAACGCTTTCACTGGCACAATTGCAACAAGATCTGGCAATACAGGGAAGGGGAAGTGAGGTAATATAGACCAAGGCACAGATGAAGTTACTAATTTGGGCCAGGCACCAATCAGCGGCGCACTGGCCCTTTAAATCGCAGAGAGCCGGCGCGTGCGAGCCCTAGGGAGCGGGGCCGCGCACCGGGACTGGACAAACAGGGAACAGGTCGAGTAAGCAGGCTGGGATGCGAGCAGGTACCCAGAGCGCTCGGCATAACAATTTATACAGGCTCATCTGAAGTTTACCAATGAACATCTGAATTAGAGGAGAACTGGGTGAAAGTGTTGATAATCAAATGAGGCCAAATTTGAGCTTTTTGGCATCAACTTCATTTGCATTTGGAGGAAAAAGAATGCTACATATGATCCCAAGAACACCATTCCTACTATGACATCAAAGGGATGATGACCTGAGTCATGTATCATCAAATGTTGGGTAAAAATCTCCCACAGCCAGGGCATTTAAAATGGGTTGTGGATGGGTATTCTATCATGACAATGACCCAAAAAACATGGCCATGGCAACAGAGGAGTGGCTCAAAAGAAACACTTTAAGTTTCCTGGTGTGGCCTAGCCAGTCTCTGGATCTTAATCTAATAGCAAATCTGTTGTCAAAAGTCATCCTTCAAACTTTAATGACTTGGAGAGGATCTGGCTGCAAAGAGGAGTGAGACAAAATCCCTCCTGAGATGTATGCAAACCTGTTTGCCACCTACAAGAAACATTTGTGATTGATAACATCACTAATTAATATTTTGCAAAGGGGCAAATACTTATTTTGAGTATTGCATATCAATTCATAACTTATTTGAATTTCTTTTCTAAGTTTAGTTTTTTGCTATTATTCTACCTACCTCTCAAAGTTTAAGCCTTCAATTAAAAAAATAGCCTGAACATTTCTTTGTCAGTGGGCAAACATACAAAATCAGCAGGGGGTCAAATACTTTTTCCTTCACTGTAAATCTGCATCTTTGAATAAACACCAGTAGCTCCTGAAAAATGCATGATTTATGTACATGAATCCCTATGAGTATTGTACCTTTGATATTTTGCTGCAATGCATGCTTCACTGTATGTGAGAATATTTACCCATCACCCTGTTCTTTTCTTCAGACGACAATATTTTTTAAATTAAGCAAAGTATCTTCTATTTGCTTACTGGAGCAGAATAAAGGAAACAAATGACAATCATCTTTGTAAATTTCCTCCACTTAGACTTGAAGTAGCCTTTTCACATTAAATATAAGTCATATATTATTTTCAATGAAGCCCGGGATTCTGTTCATTAATATGCAAATGAGCCTTGCAGTAACACTAGTGTGCATTTCTTCTAAACATTGTAAGAAATAAATTCCAAGGGTCTTTTAAAGTTGTAATGTATATAGTATAAAAAAAACACGTCATTACAACCTTTCATTTGTAATTTTTTTTAGCTTATATAGTTTTTTTTTGCAGCTTGGCAGATGTCAAACTTTATTCTCTTGTCGATAAATATAGAGGGCAGAAGCATATGAATCATTTTGTCTCTTATGGAAAGTATTTCTAATTTACTTAATTCCATTAAATTGGCTTGGATTTTAAGACCTTCAACCTACATGTGAAATCAAATGAAGATCATGTTGAGTGTGTGTTCACATGTTGATGTTTTTAATACCCATCTTTGAATACACAGGCTGAAACAGATTATAAATGGAGGAACCCAGTGAACTGTCAACTGTCAGAGATATTATAGTTGTCTGACCTGTATTGTTAATAACAGCAAAAAATACTTTTTACATTTTGAATACTAACAAAGAGAGAATGAACCTAGATAGAGACCTCAACCCATTTGAATCTCCTCCCCCCCCCCATTAGGACAATGTTGCAAACATATGCTCTAGAGATGAGCGAACTTTTGAAAAATTTGACATGCAGATTACAGGTACTACTATTTGAATCACTGCTGCAGAGCGTTGATGTGGCAGCAGGGAGACCATATGGTGTCAAAATTGAAGAGGATAAAGATTTAATTTAATACAAATCTATAAAAAAAAATTGAGTACCCATTCTGGTGAGCATCGAGCTGGTGGTCCTCTGCCAGGTGAGATACCACCTGTTCCAGCCCCTTCCTCTCCACGCCCCCCTGACTTTGAATATGACAATGTTTCATTTAATCAGTTATGGTTCACTGTTATCGCTCCAAGCTGTTCAATTGGATTCTTGTGATAATTCCACAGGTGATATGACATCGACGACCATAGGGCCTCAGTCTTGAAAAGATTACATCGATTTTTTTAAATTTAAATTTAATGTCTTGGTGTTTACTTTGAACTAATACTGTATGACCACGAAACCCAATCTAACAATGAGTCACATGGTGGCACAATGATAGAGCCTAAAGGTGGCAGCAGCATGAGGAGACCATCATCTGTTAGAATGACACAGCCTGGAATAAGAATTTAATGGTAATGTCCCAGGCCTAACAGCATCACTAAACCATATAGTTGCTGAATGACACAGCCTGGAGAAGGCGGCAGCATGAGTAGACACTAGGGCTTCACAATCCCTAAAATTAAAAGATGAATTTTAAAATTGAAATTGAAGAATTATGTTAGCTAGTGCTACTATAAAATATTTGACACCAATGTCCTAGGCCCAGCAGGATTAGTAAACCATATATTGGCTAAATGACACAGCCTGGAGGTGGCGAAAGCATGAGGAGACCATATAGTGGCAGACTGACACAGCCTGGAGGCGTTGACAGCATGAGGAGACCACATAGTGTCTGAATAACAGAGCCTAAAGGTGGTTGAAGCATGAGGAGACTATATAGTGTCTGAATGGCAAAGTCTGGAGTTGGCAAAAGCATGAAGAGACCTTTGAAATTTAAGATTTCGAAATTAAAAATTTTGAAATTCAGGATTTTGAAATTGAAATTGCAGCTAACACTCCCAAGTTTTAGTGTCCAGGGCCCCGGCGTGTGGGTACAAAGGACCAAATCTAACATCACAAGTCACATGGTGGTACAATGACAGAGCCTGGAGGTGGCATCAGTATGAGGAGACCATTGAAATTTAAGATTTTGAAATTGAAATGTAAAATTTTAAAATTGAAATTTTAGCTAACACTCCCAAGTTTTAGTGTCCTGGGCCCAGACGTGTGGGTACAAAGGATGAAATCTAACAAGGAGTCACATGTCACATGGTGGCACAATGACAGAGACTGGAGGTGGCATCAGTATGAGGAGACCATATAGTGGCTGAATGGCACAGCCTGGAGTTGGCTGAAGCATGAGTAGAACATATAGTGTCTGAATGGCACAGCCAAGAGATACAAACAAAAGAACTTGACCTCCAACGTGTCGATGGGATTCAAGGCGCTGGACACACAAGTAAAGAGATCTGACGTTTATTCATCCAGGCCAAGTTCTTTTATTTGTATTGATTTCGATGTGGAGCGACTGCGGTCACCTCACTAACATTGCTTTAATCCATTGTTGCACTTGGTGGAGTGTAACCTGTTGTGGCAAGCGCCACCTCTGCCTGAGCCCCCTTTGTGTAACGACGGTATCACACTACGGAGCGCTATCTGTCTTTTGTTACAGCCGAGAGATGGCAGAAGCATTAGAAGACCATTAAAATTTAAGATTTTGAAATTTAAGATTATGAAATTGAAATTTTAGCTAACCCTTCCAAGTTTTAGTGTCCCCAGACACGGCGTGTGGTTGCAAGGGACAAAATCTAACAAGGAATCACATGGCGGCACAATGACAGCCTGGAGGTGGCATCAGTAAGAGGAGACCATATAGTGGCCGAATGATGGCCTGGAGTTTGTGGCAGCATGAGGAGACCATATAGTGTCTGAATGGACAGCCTGGAGGTGGCTGAAGCATGAGGAGACCATATAGTGTCTGAATGGCACAGCCTGGAGGTGGCTGAAGCATGAGGAGACCATATAGTGGCTGAATTGCACAGCCTGGAGGTGGCTGAAGCAGGGGAAACTATATAGTGGCTGAATGGAACAGCATGGAGGTGGCTGAAGCATGAGGAGACCATATAGTGGCTGAATTGCACAGCCTGGAAATGGCTGAAGCATGAGGAGACCATAAAGTGTCTGCATTGCACAGCCTGGAGGTGGCCGAAGCATGAAGAGACCCTATAGTGTCTGAATGGTAAAGCCTGGAGTTGGCAGAAACATGAGACCATTGAAATTTAAGATTTTGAAATTGAAATTTAAGATTTATAAATTGAAATTTTAGCTAACACTCCTGAGTTTTAGTGTCACAGGCCCCGGCGTGTGGTTACAAAGGACCAAATCTAACAAGGAGTCACATGTCTCATGGCGGCACAATGACAGAGCCTGGAAGTGGCATCAGTATGATGAGACAATTTGCTGTCTGAATGGTTGCCTGGAGTTTGTGGCAGCATGATGAGACCATATAGTGTCTGAATGGCACATCCTGGAGGTGGCTGAAGCATGAGGAGAAACCATATAGTGGCTGAATGGCACAGCCTGGAGTTTGCGGCAGCATGAGGAGACCATATAGTTGCTTAAGGGCACAGCCTGGAGGTAGCTGAAGCATGAGGAGATCATATAGTGTCTGAATGGCACAACCTGGAGGTGGCTTAAGCATGAGTAGACCATATAGTGTCTGAATGGCACAGCCTGGAGGTGGCTGAAGCATGACAAGGCCATATAGTGGCTGAATGGCACAGCCTGGAGTTTATGGCAGCATGAGGAGACCATATAGTGTCTGAATGGCACATCCTGGAGGTGGCTGAAGCATGAGGAAAAACCATATAGTGGCTGAATGGCACAGCATGGAGTTTATGGAGACCATATAGTCTTGAGGAGACCATATAGTTGCTTAATGGCACAACCTGGAGGTGGCTAAA
This sequence comes from Hyla sarda, assembly GCF_029499605.1. NCBI lineage: Eukaryota > Metazoa > Chordata > Amphibia > Anura > Hylidae > Hyla > Hyla sarda. Next base: position 357,453,117 of record NC_079190.1, on the reverse strand, counting down.
GCATAAGGAGACCATATAGTGGCTGAATTTCACAACCTGGAGGTGGCTGAAGCATGAGGAGACCATATAGTGTCTGAATGGCACAGCCTGGAAGTGGCTGAAGCATGAGGAGACCATATAGTGGCTTAATGGCACAGCCTAGAGTTTGTGGCAGCATGATGAGACCATATAGTGTCTGAATGGCACATCCTGGAGGTGGCTGAAGCATGAGGAGAAACCATATAGTGGCTGAATGGCACAGCCTGGAGTTTGCGGCAGCATGAGGAGACCATATAGTTGCTTAAGGGCACAGCCTGGAGGTGGCTGAAGCATGGGGAGACCATATAGTGTCTGAATGGCACAACCTGGAGGTGGCTTAAGCATGAGGAGACCATATATTGTCTGAATGGCACTGCCTGGAGGTGGCTGAAGCATGACGAGACTATATAGTGGCTGAATGGAACAGCCTGGAGTTTATGGCAGCATGAGGAGACCATATAGTGTCTGAATGGCACATCCTGGAGGTGGCTGAAGCATGAGGAGAAACCATATAGTGGCTGAATGGCAAAGCATGTGTTACGCCGAGCGCTCCGGGTCCCCGCTCCTCCCCGGAGCGCTCGCAACATCCTTGCTACTGCAGCGCCCCGGTCAGATCTACTGACCGGGTGCGCTGCGATACCGCCTCCAGCCGGGATGTGATTCGCGATGTGGGTGGCGCCCGCTCGCGATGCGCACCCCGGCTCCCGTACCTGACTCGCTCTCCGTCAGTCCTGTCCCGGCGCGCGTGGCCCCGCTCCCTAGGGCGCGCGCGCGCCGGGTCTCTGCGATTTAAAGGGCCACTGCGCCACTGATTGGCGCAGTTGGTCTAATTAGTGTGTTCACCTGTGCATTCCCTATGTATACCTCACTTCTCCTGCACTCCCTCGCCGGATCTTGTTGCCATTGTGCCAGTGAAAGTGTTTCCTTGTGTGTTCCTAGCCTGTGTTCCAGACCTCCTGCCGTTGCCCCTGACTACGATCCTTGCTGCCTGCCCCGACCTTCTGCTACGTCCGACCTTGCTCTTGTCTACTCCCTTGTACCGCGCCTATCTTCAGCAGTCAGAGAGGTTGAGCCGTTGCTAGTGGATACGACCTGGTTACTACCGCCGCTGCAAGACCATCCCGCTTTGCGGCGGGCTCTGGTGAATACCAGTAGTAACTTAGAACCGGTCCACTAGCACGGTCCACGCCAATCCCTCTCTGGCACAGAGGATCCACCTCCTGCCAGCCGAATCATGACAGTAGATCCGGCCATGGATCCCGCTGAAGTTCCACTGCCAGTTGTCGCCGACCTCACCACGGTGGTCGCCCAGCAGTCGCAACAGATAGCGCAACAAGGCCACCAGCTGTCTCAACTGACCGTGATGCTACAGCAGCTACTACCACAGCTTCAGCAATCATCTCCTCCGCCAGCTCCTGCACCTCCTCCGCAGCGAGTGGCCGCTTCCGGCCTACGACTATCCTTGCCGGATAAATTTGATGGGGACTCTAAGTTTTGCCGTGGCTTTCTTTCGCAATGTTCCCTGCACTTGGAGATGATGTCGGACCAGTTTCCTACTGAAAGGTCTAAGGTGGCTTTCGTAGTCAGCCTTCTGTCTGGGAAAGTTCTGTCATGGGCCACACCGCTCTGGGACCGCAATGACCCTGTCACTGCCTCTGTACACTCCTTCTTCTCGGAAATTCGAAGTGTCTTTGAGGAACCTGCCCGAGCCTCTTCTGCTGAGACTGCCCTGCTGAACCTGGTCCAGGGTAATTCTTCCGTTGGCGAGTACGCCATCCAATTCCGTACTCTTGCTTCCGAATTATCCTGGAATAATGAGGCCCTCTGCGCGACCTTTAAAAAAGGCCTATCCAGCAACATTAAAGATGTTCTGGCCGCACGAGAAATTCCTGCTAACCTGCATGAACTCATTCATCTAGCCACTCGCATTGACATGCGTTTTTCCGAAAGGCGTCAGGAGCTCCGCCAGGATATGGACTTTGTTCGCACGAGGCGTTTTTTCTCCCCGGCTCCTCTCTCCTCTGGTCCTCTGCAATCCGTTCCTGTGCCTCCCGCCGTGGAGGCTATGCAAGTTGACCGGTCTCGCTTGACACCTCAAGAGAGGACACGACGCCGCATGGAGAATCTTTGCCTGTACTGTGCCGGTACCGAACACTTCCTAAAGGATTGTCCTATCCGTCCTCCCCGCCTGGAAAGACGTACGCTGACTCCGCACAAAGGTGAGACAGTTCTTGATGTCAACTCTGCTTCTCCACGCCTTACTGTGCCTGTGCGGATATCTGCCTCTACCTTCTCCTTCTCTACTATGGCCTTCTTGGATTTCGGATCTGCAGGAAATTTTATTTTGGCCTCTCTCATCAACAGGTTCAACATCCCGGTGACCAGTCTCGCCAGACCCCTCTACATCAATTGTGTTAACAATGAAAGATTGGACTGTACCGTGCGTTACCGCACGGAGCCCCTCCTAATGTGCATCGGACCTCATCACGAAAAAATTGAGTTTTTGGTCCTCTCCAATTGCACTTCCGAAATTCTCCTTGGACTACCGTGGCTTCAACGCCATTCCCCAACCCTTGATTGGTCCACAGGAGAGATCAAGAGCTGGGGTACTTCTTGTTTCAAGGACTGTCTTAAACCGGTTCCCAGTACTCCCTGCCGTGACCCTGTGGGTCCCCCTGTAACCGGTCTCCCTAAGGCTTATATGGACTATGCTGACGTATTTTGCAAAAAACAAGCTGAGACTTTACCTCCTCACGGGCCTTATGACTGTCCTATTGACCTCCTCCCGGGCACTACTCCACCCCGGGGCAGAATTTATCCTCTGTCCGCCCCAGAGACTCTTGGTATGTCTGAATACATCCAGGAAAATGTAAAAAAGGGGTTTATCCGCAAATCCTCCTCTCCTGCCGGAGCTGGATTTTTCTTTGTGTCCAAAAAAGATGGCTCCCTACGTCCTTGCATTGATTACCGCGGACTTAATAAAATCACGGTAAAGAACCGCTACCCCCTACCTCTTATCTCAGAACTCTTTGATCACCTTCAAGGTGCCCACATCTTTACCAAACTGGACTTAAGAGTTGCTTATAATCTCATCCGCATCAGGGAGGGGGACGAATGGAAAACTGCATTTAACACCAGAGATGGACACTTTGAGTATCTAGTCATGCCCTTTGGCCTGTGCAACGCCCCTGCCGTCTTCCAAGACTTTGTTAATGAAATTTTTCGTGATCTCTTATATTCCTGTGTTGTTGTGTATCTGGACGATATTCTGATTTTTTCTGCCAACTTAGAAGAACATCGCCAGCATGTCCGCATGGTTCTTCAGAGACTTCGAGACAATCAACTTTATGCCAAAATGGAGAAATGTCTGTTTGAATGTCAATCTCTTCCTTTCCTAGGATACTTGGTCTCTGGCCAGGGACTACAAATGGACCCAGATAAACTCTCTGCCGTCTTAGATTGGCCACGCCCCTCCGGACTCCGTGCTATCCAACGTTTTTTGGGGTTCGCCAATTATTACAGACAATTTATTCCACATTTTTCCACTATTGTGGCTCCTATCGTGGCTTTAACCAAGAAGAATGCCAATCCTAAGTCCTGGTCTCCCCAAGCGGAAGACGCATTTAAACGGCTCAAGTCTGCCTTTTCTTCTGCTCCCGTGCTCTCCGGACCTGACCCATCTAAACCCTTCCTATTGGAGGTTGATGCCTCCTCAGTGGGAGCTGGAGCGGTCCTTCTACAAAAAAATTCTTCCGGGCATGCTGTTACTTGTGGTTTTTTTTCTAGGACCTTCTCTCCGGCGGAGAGAAACTACTCCATCGGGGATCGAGAACTACTGGCCATTAAATTGGCACTTGAGGAATGGAGGCATCTGCTGGAGGGATCAAAATTTCCAGTTATCATTTACACCGATCACAAGAATCTCTCCTATCTCCAGTCTGCCCAACGGCTGAATCCTCGCCAGGCCAGGTGGTCGTTGTTCTTTGCCCGTTTTAACTTTGAAATTCATTTTTGCCCTGCCGACAAGAACATTAGGGCCGATGCTCTCTCTCGTTCCTCGGATGCCTCGGAAGTAGAGGTCTCTCCGCAACACATCATTCCTCCTGACTGTCTGATCTCCACTTCTCCAGTCTCCATCAGGCAAACTCCTCCAGGGAAGACCTTCGTTTCTCCACGCCAACGTCTCGGGATTCTCAAATGGGGTCACTCCTCCCACCTCGCAGGCCATGCGGGCATCAAATAGTCCTTGCAACTCATCTCTCGTTTCTATTGGTGGCCGACTCTGGAGACGGATGTTGTTGATTTTGTGCGGGCCTGTACTGTCTGTGCCCGGGATAAGACTCCTCGCCAGAAGCCTGCTGGTCTCCTTCATCCTCTGCCTGTCCCCGAACAGCCTTGGTCTCTGATTGGTATGGACTTTATTACAGACTTACCCCCATCCCGTGGCAACACTGTTGTTTGGGTGGTCGTTGATCGATTTTCCAAGATGGCACATTTTATTCCTCTTCCTGGTCTTCCTTCAGCGCCTCAGTTGGCAAAACAATTTTTTGTACACATTTTTCGTCTTCACGGTTTGCCCACGCAGATCGTCTCGGATAGAGGCGTCCAATTCGTGTCAAATTCTGGAGGGCTCTCTGTAAACAACTCAAGATTAAATTAAACTTCTCTTCTGCTTATCATCCTCAATCCAATGGGCAAGTAGAAAGAATTAACCAGGTCCTGGGTGACTATTTACGGCATTTTGTTTCCTCCCGCCAGGATGACTGGGCAGATCTTCTACCATGGGCCAAATTCTCGTACAACTTCAGAGTCTCTGAATCTTCTGCTAAATCCCCATTTTTCGTGGTGTACGGCCGTCACCCTCTTCCCCCCCTCCCTACTCCCTTGCCCTCTGGTTTGCCCGCTGTGGATGAAGTGACTCGTGATCTTTCCACCATATGGAAAGAGACCCAAAATTCTCTTTTACAGGCTTCATCTCGCATGAAAAAGTTTGCCGATAAGAAAAGAAGAGCTTCCCCCATTTTTGCTCCCGGAGACAAGGTATGGCTCTCCGCTAAATATGTCCGCTTCCGTGTCCCCAGTTACAAACTGGGACCACGCTATCTTGGTCCTTTCAAAATCTTGTGCCAAATTAATCCTGTCTCTTACAAACTTCTTCTTCCTCCTTCTCTTCGTATTCCCAATGCCTTTCATGTCTCTCTCCTTAAACCACTCATCATCAACCGTTTCTCTCCCAAACTTGTTTCTCCCACTCCTGTTTCCGGTTCTTCTGACATCTTCTCCGTGAAGGAGATACTGGCCTCCAAGACGGTCAGAGGGAAAAATTTTTTTTGGGTTGATTGGGAGGGCTGTGGTCCTGAAGAGAGATCCTGGGAACCTGAGGACAACATCCTAGACAAAAGTCTGGTCCTCAGGTTCTCAGGCTCCAAGAAGAGGGGGAGACCCAAGGGGGGGGGTACTGTTACGCCGAGCGCTCCGGGTCCCCGCTCCTCCCCGGAGCGCTCGCAACATCCTCGCTACTGCAGCGCCCCGGTCAGATCTACTGACCGGGTGCGCTGCGATACCGCCTCCAGCCGGGATGCGATTCGCGATGCGGGTGGCGCCCGCTCGCGATGCGCACCCCGGCTCCCGTACCTGACTCGCTCTCCGTCGGTCCTGTCCCGGCGCGCGCGGCCCCGCTCTCTAGGGCGCGCGCGCCGGGTCTCTGCGATTTAAAGGGCCACTGCGCCACTGATTGGCGCAGTTGGTCTAATTAGTGTGTTCACCTGTGCACTCCCTATGTATACCTCACTTCCCCTGCACTCCCTCGCCGGATCTTGTTGCCATTGTGCCAGTGAAAGCGTTTCCTTGTGTGTTCCTAGCCTGTGTTCCAGACCTCCTGCCGTTGCCCCTGACTACGATCCTTGCTGCCTGCCCCGACCTTCTGCTACGTCCGACCTTGCTCTTGTCTACTCCCTTGTACCGCGCCTATCTTCAGCAGTCAGAGAGGTTGAGCCGTTGCTAGTGGATACGACCTGGTTACTACCGCCGCTGCAAGACCATCCCGCTTTGCGGCGGGCTCTGGTGAATACCAGTAGTAACTTAGAACCGGTCCACTAGCACGATCCACGCCAATCCCTCTCTGGCACAGAGGATCCACCTCCTGCCAGCCGAATCATGACAGCATGGAGTTTATGGAGACCATATAGTCTTGAGGAGACCATATAGTTGCTTAATGGCACAACCTGGAGGTGGCTAAAGCATGAGGAGACCATATAGTGGATGAATGGCACAGCCTGGAAGTGGCTGAAGCATGAGGAGACCATATAGTGGCTTAATGGCACAGCCTGGAGTTTGTGGCAGCATGAGGAGATCATATAGTGTCTGAATGGCATAGCCTAGAGGTGGCTGAAGCATTAGGGAATGCCATATAGTGGCTGAATGGCACAACCTGGAGATTTTGGCAGCATGAGAATGCCATATAATGGCTGAATGGCACAGCCTGGAGGTGGCTGAAGCATAAGGAGACCATATAGTGTCTGAATGGCACAGCCTGACGGTGGCTGAAGCATGCGTAGACCATATAGTGTCTGAATGGCACAGCCTGGAGGTGGCTGAAGCATGAGGAGACCATATAGTGGCTGAATGGAACAGCCTGGAGGTGGCTGTAGCACGACAAGGCCATATAGTGGCTGAATGGCACAGCCTGGAGTTTATGGCAGCATGAGGAGACCATATAGTGTCTGAATGGCACATCCTGGAGGTGGCTGAAGCATGAGGAGAAACCATATAGTGGCTGAATGGCACAGCATGGAGTTTATGGAGACCATATAGTCTTGAGGAGACCATATAGTTGCTTAATGGCACAACCTGGAGTTGGCTAAAGCATGAGGAAACCATATAGTGGCTGAATTTCACAACCTGGAGGTGGCTGAAGCATGAGGAGACCATATAGTGTCTGAATGGCACAGCCTGGAAGTGGCTGAAGCATGAGGAGACCATATAGTGGCTTAATGGCACAGCCTGGAGTTTGTGGCAGCATGAGGAGATCATATAGTGTCTGAATGGCACAGCCTGGAGGTGGCTGAAGCATGAGGAGACCATATAGTGGCTGAATGGAACAGCCTGGAGGTGGCTGAAGCATGATAAGGCCATATAGTGGCTGAATGGCACAGCCTGGAGTTTATGGCAGCATGAGGAGACCATATAGTGTCTGAATGGCACATCCTGGAGGTGGCTGAAGCATGAGGAGAAACCATATTGTCACGATGCCGGCTGGCTGGTAGTGGACCCTCTGTGCCAGAGAGGGATTGGCGTGGACCGTGCTAGTGGACCGGTTCTAAGCCACTACTGGTTTTCACCAGAGCCCGCCGCAAAGCGGGATGGTCTTGCTGCGGCGGTAGTGACCAGGTCGTATCCACTAGCAACGGCTCACCTCTCTGGCTGCTGAAGAAAGGCGCGGTACAAGGGAGTAGGCAGAAGCAAGGTCGGACGTAGCAGAAGGTCGGGGCAGGCAGCAAGGATCGTAGTCAGGGGCAACGGCAGAAGGTCTGGAAACACTGGCAAGGGACACACAAGGAACGCTTTCACTGGCACTAAGGCAACAAGATCCGGCAAGGGAGTGCAAGGGAAGTGAGGTAATATAGGGAGTGCACAGGTGATAACCCTAATTGGAACCACTGCGCCAATCAGCGGCGCAGTGGCCCTTTAAATCGCAGAGACCCGGCGCGCGCGCGCCCTAGGGAGCGGGGCCGCGCGCGCCGGGACAGAACAGACGGGGAGCGAGTCAGGTAGGGGAGCCGGGGTGCGCATCGCGAGCGGGCGCTACCCGCATCGCGAATCGCATCCCGGCTAGCAGCAGGATCGCAGCGCCCCGGGTCAGAGGACGTGACCGGAGCGCTGCAGCGGAGGAGGTGAAGCGAGCGCTCCGGGGAGGAGCGGGAACCCGGAGCGCTCGGCGTAACAGTACCCCCCCCCTTGGGTCTCCCCCTCTTCTTGGAGCCTGAGAACCTGAGGAGCAGACTTTTGTCAAGGATGTTGTCCTCAGGTTCCCAGGATCTCTCTTCAGGACCACAACCCTCCCAGTCTACTAAAAAAAAATTTTTCCCTCTGACCTTTTTGGCAGCCAAAATCTCCTTGACCGAGAAGACGTCCGAGGAGCCGGAAACAGGAGTGGGAGGAACAGATTTGGGAGAAAAACGGTTGAGGATGAGTGGTTTGAGAAGAGAGACGTGAAAGGCATTAGGGATACGAAGAGAAGGAGGAAGAAGAAGTTTATACGAGACAGGATTAATTTGACACAAAATTTTGAAAGGACCAAGATAGCGTGGTCCCAACTTGTAGCTAGGGACATGGAAGCGGACATATTTAGCGGAGAGCCATACCTTGTCTCCAGGGGAAAAAACGGGGGGAGCTCTTCTTTTCTTATCCGCGAACCTCTTCATGCGTGAAGAAGCCTGTAAGAGAGAATTTTGGGTCTCTCTCCATATAATGGAAAGGTCACGAGAAATTTCATCCACAGCGGGCAGACCAGAGGGCAAGGGGGTAGGGAGGGGGGGAAGAGGGTGACGGCCGTACACCACGAAAAATGGGGATTTGGAGGAAGATTCAGAGACCCTGAAGTTATACGAGAATTCGGCCCATGGAAGGAGATCTGCCCAGTCATCCTGGCGGGAGGAAACAAAATGTCGCAAATAATCACCCAGGATCTGGTTAATTCTTTCTACTTGTCCATTGGACTGGGGATGATATGCAGAGGAAAAATTTAATTTAATCTTGAGTTGTTTACAGAGAGCTCTCCAGAATTTAGACACGAATTGGACCCCTCTATCCGAGACAATCTGCGTAGGCAACCCGTGAAGACGAAAAATGTGTACAAAAAATTGTTTAGCCAACTGAGGCGCAGAAGGAAGACCAGGAAGAGGAATGAAATGTGCCATTTTGGAGAATCGATCAACGACCACCCAAATAACAGTGTTGCCACGGGAAGGGGGTAAATCAGTAATAAAATCCATACCAATCAGCGACCAAGGCTGTTCGGGGACAGGCAGAGGATGAAGAAAACCAGCGGGCTTCTGGCGAGGAGTCTTATCCCGGGCACAGATAGTGCAGGCTCGCACAAAGTCCCCAACATCCGTCTCCAGAGTCGGCCACCAATAGAAGCGGGAGATGAGTTGCACAGATTTCTTGATGCCCGCATGACCTGCGAGATGGGAGGAGTGACCCCATTTGAGGATTCCGAGGCGTTGGCGTGGAGAAACAAAGGTCTTTCCTGGAGGAGTCTGCCTGATGGAGGCAGGAGAAGTGGAGATCAGGCAGTCAGGTGGAATGATGTGTTGCGGAGGGAGATCAACTTCTGAGGCATCCGAGGAACGAGAGAGAGCATCGGCTCTAATGTTCTTATCGGCAGGACGAAAGTGAATCTCAAAATTAAATCGGGCAAAGAACAGAGACCACCGGGCCTGGCGAGGATTCAGCCGTTGGGCCGACTGGAGGTAGGAGAGGTTCTTGTGGTCGGTGTAGATAATAACAGGAAATCTTGATCCCTCCAGCAGATGCCTCCATTCCTCAAGTGCTAATTTAATGGCTAGAAGCTCTCGATCCCCGATGGAGTAGTTCCTCTCCGCTGGAGAGAAGGTCCTAGAGAAAAAACCACAAGTGACAGCATGCCCGGAAGGATTTTTTTGTAGAAGAACAGCTCCAGCTCCTACTGAGGAGGCATCAACCTCCAATAGGAAGGGTTTGGAAGGGTCAGGTCTGGAGAGCACGGGAGCCGAAGAAAAGGCAGACTTGAGTTGTTTAAAGGAGTCTTCTGCTTGAGGAGGCCAGGACTTGGGATCAGCATTTTTTTTGGTTAAGGCCACGATAGGAGCCACAATGGTAGAAAAATGTGGAATAAATTGCCTGTAATAATTGGCGAACCCCAAAAAGCGTTGGATAGCACGGAGTCCGGAGGGGCGTGGCCAATTTAAGACGGCAGAGAGTTTGTCTGGATCCATCTGTAGTCCCTGGCCAGAGACCAAATATCCTAGAAAAGGAAGAGATTGGCATTCAAACAGACATTTCTCAATTTTGGCATAGAGTTGGTTGTCACGAAGTCTCTGAAGAACCATACGGACATGCTGGCGGTGTTCTTCTAGATTGGCAGAAAAAATTAGGATATCGTCCAGATATACCACAACACAGGAGTATAATAGATCACGAAAAATTTCATTGACAAAGTCTTGGAAGACGGCAGGGGCATTGCACAGTCCAAAGGGCATGACCAGATACTCAAAGTGTCCATCTCTGGTGTTAAATGCCGTTTTCCACTCGTCCCCCTCTCTGATGCGGATGAGGTTATAGGCGCCTCTTAAGTCCAATTTAGTGAAGATGTGGGCACCTTGGAGGCGATCAAAGAGTTCAGAGATGAGGGGTAAGGGGTAGCGGTTCTTAACCGTGATTTTATTAAGACCGCGGTAGTCAATGCAAGGACGTAGGGAGCCATCTTTTTTGGAGACAAAGAAAAATCCGGCTCCGGCAGGAGAGGAGGATTTACGGATAAAGCCCTTTTTTAGATTCTCCTGGACGTACTCGGACATGGCAAGAGTCTCTGGGGCAGAGAGAGGATAAATTCTGCCCCGGGGTGGAGTAGTACCCGGGAGGAGGTCGATAGGGCAATCATAAGGCCTGTGAGGAGGTAGAGTCTCAGCTTGTTTTTTGCAGAAAACATCCGCGAAGTCCATATAGGCCTTAGGGAGACCGGTTACTGGAGGAACCACAGGGTTACGGCAAGGGTTACTGGGAACCGGTTTTAGACAGTTCTTGGAACAAGAGGACCCCCAACTCTTGATCTCCCCAGTGGACCAATCCAGGGTTGGGGAATGAAGTTGAAGCCAGGGAAGTCCAAGGAGAATCTCCGAGGTGCAATTGGGGAGGACCAAAAGTTCAATCCTCTCATGATGAGATCCGATGCTCATAAGAAGGGGCTCCGTGCGGAAACGTATGGTACAGTCCAATCTTTCATTATTTACACAATTGATGTAGAGGGGTCTGGCGAGACTGGTCACTGGGATGCTGAACCTGTTGACGAGAGAGGCCAAAATAAAATTTCCTGCAGAACCAGAGTCCAAGAAGGCCACTGTAGAGAAGGAGAAGGCAGAAGCAGACATCCGCACAGGCACAGTAAGACGTGGAGAAGCAGAGTAGACATCAAGGACTGTCTCACCTTTGTGCGGAGTCAGCGTACGTCTTTCCAGGCGGGGAGGACGGATAGGACAATCCCTCAGGAAGTGTTCGGTACTAGCACAGTACAGGCAGAGGTTCTCCATACGGCGTCGTGTCCTCTCTTGAGGTGTCAGGCGAGACCGGTCGACCTGCATAGCCTCCACGGCGGGAGGCACAGGAACAGATTGCAGGGGACCAGAGGAGAGAGGAGCCGAGGAGACGAAACGCCTCGTGCGAACAGAGTCCATATCTTGGCGGAGTTCCTGACGCCTTTCAGAAAAACGCATGTCAATGCGAGTGGCTAGGTGAATAAGTTCATGTAGATTAGCAGGAATTTCTCGTGCGGCCAGAACATCTTTAATGTTGCTGGATAGGCCTTTTTTGAAGGTCGCGCAGAGGGCCTCATTATTCCAGGACAATTCTGAAGCAAGTGTACGGAATTGTACGGCATACTCGCCAACGGAAGAATTACCCTGGACCAGGTTCAACAGGGCAGTCTCAGCAGAAGAGGCTCGGGCAGGTTCCTCAAAGACACTTCGGATTTCCGAGAAGAAGGAGTGTACAGAGGCAGTGACGGGGTCATTGCGGTCCCAGAGCGGTGTGGCCCATGACAGGGCTTTTCCGGACAGAAGACTGACTACGAAAGCCACCTTAGACCTTTCAGTGGGAAACAGGTCCGACATCATCTCCAGATGCAGGGAACATTGGGAAAGGAAGCCACGGCAAAACTTAGAGTCCCCATCAAATTTATCCGGCAAGGATAAGCGTATCCCAGGAGCGGCCACTCGCTGCGGAGGAGGTGCAGGAGCTGGCGGAGGAGATGACTGCTGAAGCTGTGGTAGCAACTGTTGTAGCATAACGGTCAGTTGAGACAGCTGTTGGCCTTGTTGCGCAATCTGTTGTGACTGCTGGGCGACCACCGTGGTGAGGTCAGCGACAACTGGCAGAGGAACTTCAGCGGGATCCATGGCCGGATCTACTGTCACGATGCCGGCTGGCTGGTAGTGGACCCTCTGTGCCAGAGAGGGATTGGCGTGGACCGTGCTAGTGGACCGGTTCTAAGCCACTACTGGTTTTCACCAGAGCCCGCCGCAAAGCGGGATGGTCTTGCTGCGGCGGTAGTGACCAGGTCGTATCCACTAGCAACGGCTCACCTCTCTGGCTGCTGAAGAAAGGCGCGGTACAAGGGAGTAGGCAGAAGCAAGGTCGGACGTAGCAGAAGGTCGGGGCAGGCAGCAAGGATCGTAGTCAGGGGCAACGGCAGAAGGTCTGGAAACACTGGCAAGGGACACACAAGGAACGCTTTCACTGGCACTAAGGCAACAAGATCCGGCAAGGGAGTGCAAGGGAAGTGAGGTAATATAGGGAGTGCACAGGTGATAACCCTAATTGGAACCACTGCGCCAATCAGCGGCGCAGTGGCCCTTTAAATCGCAGAGACCCGGCGCGCGCGCGCCCTAGGGAGCGGGGCCGCGCGCGCCGGGACAGAACAGACGGGGAGCGAGTCAGGTAGGGGAGCCGGGGTGCGCATCGCGAGCGGGCGCTACCCGCATCGCGAATCGCATCCCGGCTAGCAGCAGGATCGCAGCGCCCCGGGTCAGAGGACGTGACCGGAGCGCTGCAGCGGAGGAGGTGAAGCGAGCGCTCCGGGGAGGAGCGGGAACCCGGAGCGCTCGGCGTAACACATATAGTGGCTGAATGGCACAGCATGGAGTTTATGGAGACCATATAGTCTTGAGGAGACCATATAGTTGCTTAATGGCACAACCTGGAGGTGGCTTAAGCATGAGGAGACCATATATTGTCTGAATGGCACAGCCTGGAGGTGGCTGAAACATGACGAGACTATATAGTGTCTGAATGGCACATCCTGGAGGTGGCTGAAGCATGAGGAGAAACCATATAGTGGCTGAATGGCACAGCATGGAGTTTATGGAGACCATATAGTCTTGAGGAGACCATATAGTTGCTTAATGGCACAACCTGGAGGTGGCTAAAGCATAAGGAGACCATATAGTGGCTGAATGGTACAGCCTGGAAGTGGCTGAAGCATGAGGAGACCATATAGTGGCTTAATGGCACAGCCTGGAGTTTGTGGCAGCATGAGGAGATCATATAGTGTCTGAATGGCATAGCCTAGAGGTGGCTGAAGCATTAGGGAATGCCATATAGTGGCTGAATGGCACAGCCTGGAGATTTTGGCAGCATGAGAATGCCATATAATGGCTGAATGGCACAGCCTGGAGGTGGCTGAAGCATAAGGAGACCATATAGTGTCTGAATGGCACAGCCTGACGGTGGCTGAAGCATGCGTAGACCATATAGTGTCTGAATGGCACAGCCTGGAGGTGGCTGAAGCATGAGGAGACCATATAGTCGCTTATTGGCACAGCCTGGCGTTTGTGGCAGCATGAGGAGACCATATAGTGTCTGAATGGCACATCTTGGAGGTGGCTGAAGCATAAGGAGACCATATAGTGGCTGAATGGAACAGCCTGGAGGTGGCTGAAGCATGAGGAGACCATATAGTGGCTGAATTTCACAGCCTTGGGGTAGCTGAAGCATGAGGAGACCACATAGTGGCTGCATTGCACAGCCTGGAGGTGGCTGAAGCAGGAGGAGACCATATAGTGTCTGAATAGCACAGCCTGGAGGTGGCTGAAGCACGAGGAGACCATATAGTGGCTGAATTGCACAGCCTGAAGTTTGTGGCAGCATGAGGAGTCCTAAAGTGACCCAATAATAGAGTGGTGTGGTGGGTGGCAATACCAGTACCCATTGACGAGGGTGGGTGAAAAAAGGTCTGATGCAGTGGAATGTTTGTAAATGGGGAGCAGTGCCTTAAAGCTGTTTGGCACTATCCATATTTGTTAAGTGTTGGTGTGGCACCATGGCCAATCTGCTCTGATGCATTAGGCATTGGTGGGTATTAATCCTGGATGATCCGTGCCTGATTCATCTTCACAAAGGTCAGTCTCTCCACATTTTTCATGGACAGAAGAGTTCTCCTTGGGGTGACTATGGCCCCTGCCGCACTAAATATCCACTCTGATGGCACACTACTCTCTGGTTCAGGTCCTGCTTCAGGTCTACCTGCTGCTGATGAGTTGCTTTACTATGCGGGTGAAAAAAGGTACTCATCAGTGACTGTAGACTCAGGCTGCTGCTGATGGAGCTGGTACTGCTCCTGCCATCCCACCCCTCCCCAGCAGCCATGGCAGTGGAAGGTGAGCGCAGGGGTCCCACCGATTCAGACCTGCGAATGGATGGACAATGGCGCCAAAAGGTATCGGCCAACTAACTACATAGGATGCCTCTATTGTAGGTCAGTTTGTTCTCCCTCTCAGTGAGTGTAAAAAAGGCCCCTATTTTGTGGCGGTAGCGAGGGTCCAATAAGGTGGAGAGCCAGAAGTCCTCCTGCTGCCAAATGGTGATAATTCGGCAGTCACTATGCAAGCAAGCGAGCATGCATCGTGCCATGTGGGCAAGTGACTCGGAGGGACTCCCTGCCTCCATCTCCACTGCATACTGCCACGGTGTGTCTGGGTCCTCTGTCTCGCCTTCTTCATAACCCTCTAGCTCCTCTGGCTGCTCCTGCTCCTCCTCTCCTATAGATTACTAGGAAAACCACCCGTTTGGTGAAACCTAAACTGTGCTCCACTGTGCCCCTCCCCTTCCTCCTCCTCCTCCAGGTGCCACGTCTCCAGTGCCCTGACTAGCCATCATTTTCAACATGTGTTGTAGTAGATGAAGCAGTGAAATGATGTTGTTCATCCTGTAATCCTGGTGACTTACTAATAGTGTGGCTTCCTCAAAGGGCCTGAGCAAATGGCAAGTGTCACGTATGAGCTGCCACTGGTTCACATTGAAGTTACACAGTGGAGTACCCCTATTTGCTTGGATCATCAAGAAATTGGTGATGGCTATTCAATGTTCATACAGTCATTCCAACATATGGAGGGTGGAATTCCAAAATGTGGAAGCGTCCCAAATGAGACTAATTTGTAGGATACCGTTCTGACGCAGCAGCTCACGGAGGGTGTGCTTTGCGGTGTACGTGTGGCTGAAGTGCATGCAAAGTTTCCTTCCCATTGATAGGATGTCTTGGGGAAACACTTCAGGAAACGCTTGACAACCAGATTGAACATGTTTTAAATGCAGGGAGCTTGGCTCAGTCTTCCCAGTCGCAACGCATACAAGATGTTCTTCCCGTTGTCTGTCACCATGGTTCCCATTTCCAGTTTTCGCGGTGTAAGCCATGCTCCGATTTCATCACGAATGACTTTTTGCACTTCCTCCCCTGTGTGCGGCAAACTATGTGAAGAACAGCGTGACACTGCCAAGCCCTGCACACATGGTATGCTGAAGGGCCACTGAGACTTGTCTGGGCAGTGGAGGCTGAGGATGAGGAAGGGGAGTTGCACACTGTCGCAGGACCAGCGGCTGGAGAACATAGAGGTGGAAGCAGTGTGACCTTTCCAAGTTGGTGTTGTGGCTGTGCATGAACCCCATTCACCCAGTGAGCCGTAACGGACATGTATTGTCCCTGACCATAGTTACAGCTCCAGACGTCAGCGCTGCCATGCACTTTGGTACACACCAACAGGCTCGACTTGCCCACCTTCTTTTGCACAAAATTGTGCAGGGCTGGTATTGCCTTTTTCGCAAAGAAATGACGGCTTGGCACTTTCCACCTTGGCTCGGCACAAGCCATCAGTTGCCTGAAAGGTGAAGAGTCCACCACTTGAAAAGGGAGGGACTGCAGCACCAGCAACTTAGACAGGCGCACATTAACCTTCTGCGCTGTTGGATGAGTGGGTGCATACTGTTGTCTCTTCAACATGTCTTCTCGGATGGATTGTTGGCGGAATGACTGACAAAGTAGGAGAAGCTGGAGCGACAGCAGGAGGGTATAAAAAAACAGCTCAATTCGACTGAGGTGGTAGAGCCTTGGCTTGTAGAAAGAGGGAGTTGCATGCCACTGGGTGATGCAGCAGGCTGGACTATTACATCGGAGCCACGTTTCTCCCAGGCCACTTTATGGTGACAGCATATTTTAACGCAGAGCCGTGATGCCAACATTGCTACCCTGGCCACGCTTCACCTTCTGCAATATCTTGCATGTGGCTGTGTTAACCTCCTCCAATTTGATTGCTATGAATAGTCCCCTATGGGGACATAAAAAGTGTAAAATAAAAAAGTTTAAAAAAAATTGAAAAATCCCCTCCCCCAATAAAAAAGTAAAACATCTGTTTTTCCGATTTTACACCCAAAAAAGCGTAAAAAAATAATGAATACACATATTTGGTATCGCCACGTGCGTAAAAGTCTGAACCATTAAAATGTGTTGTTAATTATCCTGTACAGTGAACGGCGTAAACGTAAAAAATTAAAAAGTCCAAAATTGCAGTTTTTTTCACATTTTATAAAAAAGAAATAATAAAAACTATAGATCATGGTACAAAAAAGGAGCCTCATATTTCCCCATAAACGGAAAAATTATAAAGTTATAGGTGGTCAAAATAGGGCAATTTCAAACATACTAATTTTGTAAAATGGTTTGAGATTTTTTTTTAAGCAGTACAATTATAGAAAAGCATATAACATGGGTACCATTTTAATTGTATTGACCTACAGAATAAAAAAAACATGTCATTTTTACTGGAAAGTGTACAGCGTGAAAACAAAACCTTCCAAAATTTCCTAATTTGCGGTTTACTTTTCAATTTTCCCACATAAATAATATTTGTTTGGTTGTGCTGTACATTTTATGGTAAAATAAGTGATGTAATTACAAAGTACAATTGGTGATGCAAAAAAACAAGCCCTCATATGGGTCTGTGGATGGAAATATAAGAGATTTATGATTTTTAGAAGGCAATGAGGAAAAAACAAAAATGTAAAAATAAAATTGGTCTGGTCCAAAAGGCCAAAATGGGCCTGGTCCTTAAGGGGTTAAAAAAGCACCAGCCAGTGATTACTTTTGCCTGAACTTTCACAATATCTAGGCCCTTGACAGATTAACAGGTACAAAATAGTACTCTCCTCAGATGTACGTATGTGGTATGCACTTATGAGGGAAGAAAAATGCGCTGCAGTACACTTAAAAAAGTATCTGAGTAAAAACACCAGCTGGTGAGTACTTTTGCATGGACTTTCACAGTATCTAGGCCCTTGACAGATTAACAGGTACAACATAGTACACTACTTAGATGTATGTATGTGGTATGCACTTATGAGGGCAGAAAAATGCTCTACAGTACGCTTAAAAATTGTCAAGGATGGCCCAGATGAGGCCTTAAAGAAATAGACACCAGATAAAAAAGTTGATATAAAACTCTTTCTCAGCAGGAAGCTCAGAAGCTGTCCCAGGAGTGGTAAGAGTTCTGTTTATTACACAGAAGTACATTGGTTTTTACATTTGACAAAAAGGGGAGGTTAGTTATCATGTCAAAATCATCATGTTATATTTTTATTGGTTATTTGAGTTTTGTGTCTGTATATATTAGAATATTATCATTGATTTCTCTCTTGGCCATATTTTGTCACTAAACTTTCAACTACTCTTCATATCTTGGTTCTCTTGGCCTCATTCCAAGGTCTCCATCATAATAACGAGCAGATAGCAAGCTGGATATATAGGTTAAGGGTAACAAATATCTTTTTTCAGCATTTTCAATGGTATATGAGTATATAAGTATTAATATATATTGATCTGCAGTCAGAATCATTTTAATCAGCTTGTCAATTCTCCCCCCCAAAAAAAGATATTTATTAAATGTACACCTACAATATACTCTGCCAAAGCAACAAGAGTCCAAGTGGCACTACTGCAACTTAACACAATCCATCAACTCGAACAACCAAATTAAAGGATATCATCCGTGGGTCTAAAGGCATAGACCGGTTCCTCGGTGGTGCTAAGACAAACAATGACTAGAATCGACTAATGCAATATCATAAGAACAAGCTATTCCTGCACTCACCACTCTGCCTAACAGTCTCAGGTTCAGGGGGGGAAAAGAAAAAACGGTATGGGATGCTTCACTGGTTTGAGACGAGTGGCTCCTCATGAACCACTCCCCTTTGTACCCAGACTGATCCTTCACATGGGACAAATATGTTCGCCCTACTCTACTGGAGCTACTAATAAGCACCAACACTACTATATGTCAGGGAATGCAATTTATATTTAAAAAACAACACTTCTAAACTAGAAAAAAAACTGTACAGTATGTTCTACAGGGCCTGACAAGTAGTTAAAGCAAAAAAAAAAATATATATAATTATTCAGTGCTGCAGCTGTGTATGTGGGCTACTATTCTCCTCTCCCCCCCCCCCCCCCCCCCCGTTACATCTCCTTGAAAATAACATAAGCAGGTTTTCATACTCCAGAATTTCCATTAATCCGGCAATATTTTTACATTTACCAAATGTATTACTGCAAATTTCGATTACCATGAAATTATATATTTTGTCACTTATTAAACCATGATTTATTTAAAAAAAAAAAAAAAAAAAGGAACATGGCATGGGAACCCTCCTGCAGTGCGAGGCGTGTTTACATGTTGATTTGTGTTCCAGCTTCAGCTTCACCGATGTGGGTGTAATATGCAAACCCTGCTGACTGGGGGTGGTATGCACAATGATTTATTATTTCTATTAGGTGTTTAGAAAGGATCTTTCACCATACGTACTAATTGATATAATTTTCATGCACATTCTAAAATGATTAATTAATGACACATTCTAAAATGATTAATTAATAACACAATTATATGTGAGGCCTCTAACTTTAAATAATGGGGAAAAAAAGATGCCCCAGGCATAAAGACTCCCAACCAACATGGACATAGAGTCCATGGACATTACGTGGTTAAGTTTTGCTTAACCTCTTCAGGACATAGGGCGTATGGATACGCCCTAAATCCCGAGTCCTTAAGGACCGAGGGCGTATCCATACGCCCGTGGGAATTCCGGCCCCCACCGCTAGCCGGTTGGGGACCGGAGCCGGATGCCTGCTGAAATCGTTCAGCAGGCATCCCGGCATATCGCCCAGGGGGGTCATTATGCCCCCCCATGTCGGCGATCGCCGCAGATCGCTGGACAATTCAGTCCAGCGATCTGCGGCGATTCCGGGTCAATCGGGTCTCCGGTGACCCGGTGACCCGGAATTACTGGCTGTTCGGGGCCGTCTCTGACGGCCACGAACAGCCAGAGCCTGCAGGGGTGAGGTGGCACTGGTGCCACCTCACGATCGCCCTGATTCGTCGGCCGGATTACCGGCCGACCAATCAGGGCGCCTGCTGCGGGTGTCACTCCCGCACCCGCTCCGCCCCTCTTCTGGAGGACGTGAGCGGGTGCGGGAAGACGACCCCCGGTGCTGGGGACCCCGATTCCCGGCGCCCCTGTTGGGATCGGGGCCCCAGGAGCAGCTGCGGCGGCGGAGACGACGAGGGACTGACCTGTGCGGCTGGATCGTTGGAGGTGAGTGACAGCCTCCTGCTGTTGCTTAGCAACAGCTCCCAGCATGCAAAAAGGGCATGCTGGGAGCTGTAGTTATGCAACAGCAGGAGGCAGACCACCACAACTCCCAGCATTCCCTTATGGGCATGCTGGGACTTATGGTTTTGCAACAGCTGGAGGCACATTCTTTCTATGGAAAAGTGTACCTTCAGCTGTTGTATAACTACAACTCCCAGCTTGCACAAACAGCTAAAGTGCATGCTGGGAGTTGTAGTGGTGCATCTGCTGGTTGCATAACTACAACTCCCAGCATGCCCGTTGGCTGTCGGTGACTGCTGAGAGTTGTAGTTTTGCAACAGCTGAAGGCACACTGGTTGTGAAACTCAGTGTTTTTTTTACCTAACTCAGTGTTTCACGACCGGTGTGCCTCCAGCTGTTGCAAACTACAACTCTCAGCAGTCACCGTACACCATGCACCGTACATGCTGGGAGTTGTAGTTTTGCAACAGCTGGAGGCACACTGGTTGTGAAACACTGAGTTAGGTCACAAACTCAGTGATACATAACCAGTGTGCCTACAGTTGTTGCAAAACTGCAACTCTCAGCAGTCACCGACAGCCAACGGGCATGCTGGGAGTTGTAGTTATGCAACAGCTGGATGTCCCCCCCAATGTGAACGTACAGGGTACACTCACATGGGCGGAGGATTACAGTAAGTATCTGGCTGCAAATTTGAGCTGCCGCAAACTTTCTGCTGCAGCTCAAATTGCCAGCGAGAAACTACTGTGAACCCCCCGCCCGTGCGACTGTACCCTAAAAACACTACACTACACTAACACAAAAAATAAAATAAAAAGTAAAAAACACTATGTATACACATACCCCTACACAGCCCCCCTCCCCTCCCCAATAAAAATGAAAAACGTCTGGTACGCCACTGTTTCCAGAACGGAGCCTCCAGCTGTTGCAAAACAACTCCCAGTATTGTCGGACAGCCGTTGACTGTCCAGGCATGCTGGGAGTTTTGCAACAGCTGGAGGCACCCTGTTTGGGAATCACTGGCGTAGAATACCCCTATGTCCACCCCTATGCAATCCCTAATTTAGGCCTCAAATGCGCATGGCGCTCTCACTTTGGAGCCCTGTCGTATTTCAAGGCAACAGTTTAGGGTCACATATGGGGTATCGCCGTACTCGGGAGAAATTGTGTTACAAATTTTGGGGGGTATTTTCTGCTTTTACCCTTTTTAAAAATGTAAAATTTTTGGGAAAACAAGCATTTTAGGTAAAAAAAAATTTTTTTTTACATATGCAATAGTCGTGAAACACCTGTGGGGTATAAAGGTTCACTTAACCCCTTGTTACGTTCCCCGAGGGGTCTAGTTTCCAAAATGGTATGCCATGTGCTTTTTTTTTGCTATCCTGGCACCATAGGGGCTTCCTAAATGCGGCATGCCCCCAGAGCAAAATTTGCGTTCAAAAAGCCAAATGTGACTCCTTCTCTTCTGAGACCTGTAGTGCGCCAGCAGAGCACTTTTCACCCCCATATGGGGTGTTTTCTGAATCGGGAGAAATTGGGCTTCAAATTTTTAGGGGTATTTTCTGCTATTACCCTTTTTAAAAATAAAAAATTTTTGGGAAAACAAGCATTTTAGGTAAAATGTTTTTTTTTTTTTTTACATTTGCAAAAGTCGTGAAACACCTGTGGGGTATTAAGGTTCACTTTATCCCATGTTACATTCCCCAAGGGGTCTAGTTTCCAAAATGGTATGCCATGTGATTTTTTTTTTTGCTGTTCTGGCACCATAAGGGCTCCTAAAGGTAACATGCCCCCCAAAAACCATTTCAGAAAAACGTACTCTCCAAAATCCCCTTGTCGCTCCTTCCCTTCTGAGCCCTCTACTGCGCCCACCGAACACTTTACATAGACATATGAGGTATGTGCTTACTCGAGAGAAATTGGGCTACAAATACAAGTAAAAATTTTGTCCTTTTACCCCTTGTAAAAATTCAAAAATTGGGTCTACAAGAACATGTGAGTGTAAAAAATGAAGATTGTGAATTTTCTCCTTCACGTTGCTGCTATTCCTGTGAAACACCTAAAGGGTTAATACACTTACTGAATGTCATTTTGAATACTTTGGGGGGTGTAGTTTTTATAATGGGGTCATTTATGGGGTATTTCTAATATGAAGACCCTTCAAATCCACTTCAAACCTGAACTGGTCCCTGAAAAATACTGAGTTTGAAAATTTTGTGAAAAATCGGAAAATTGCTGCTGACCGTTGAAGCCCTCTGGTGTCTTCCAAAAGTAAAAACACGTCAATTTTATGATGTAAACATAAAGTAGACATATTGTATATGTGAACCCAAAAAAAATGTATTCGTCATATCCATTTTCCTTACAAGCAGAAAGCTTCAAAGTTAGAAAAATGCTAAATTTTCAAATTTTTAATCAAATTTACGGATTTTTCACCAAGAAAGGATGCAAGTATCGACAAAAATTTACCACTATGTTAAAGTAGAATATGTCACGAAAAAACAATCTCGGAATCAGATTGATAAGTAAAAGCATTCCAGAGTTATTAATGTTTAAAGTGACAGTGGTCAGATGTGCAAAAAACGCTCCGGTCCTTAAGGCCAAAATGGGCTCCGTCCTGAAGGGGTTAAACGGAATATAAAAAAAAAATAAGAGGATAATTTGACCTTGTAACAGCTAACAATACCATATTGTTTATAGCTAACGTTTGACTATGAAGGGCATTGTAGCTAGGACCCTAAGAGATAACCCAAACAAAGCTGATATGGTGCTTGAGAACATCCTGTTGTTATGAAAAAAAATTGTCCATGAGAACAGAGGTTAGTATGTATATCTTTAAAACTCTATTAAATGTTAGAATCACATGTGTTATGGGTGATACAGTGTACAGCTGATTATATACAGAGTATTAATATAAAATATATGTTCGTGTAATGCACCATTTCACATTCAATCAAACAACATTTATCATTTTGGTATTTAGGGTTATGTTTTGAATGCATCTGCTTAAACATGGCTACCAGGATCAAAATGGAGACTCATGTCTCTCCACTTCATTCTGGTCCAATCAAAATACACAACATTTTTAACCCCCCCCCTCTTCATTTCCATGAGTCAACAGGAAATTGACTCAACCAAAATGAAGAAAAGGTAATTATCATATACTGGAGAACATACCTTTATTTAAAATAAATGGACCTCAAATTGTGTGTACTTTTACGACTCATACCCAATGTGCAAATATAATTATGCCACTTCACTTTTAGTGTATTAATGCGGATATTAGTTGTAAACCATTAGTGAATATGTGTACTAATGATAGCGATAATTATTTAGATGACCACGGTAGGAAAAAAGTCTTGATTATTGATTTTTAGGAAACGTGTGTCTGTGAAGGCTCTCAGCTGCTAGTCCGGCACTTCATACCTCAGATGCAATGTACTAAGCTTCTATTTTTCACTTTAGTTACAATGCAGTTATTAATTACAGTATTTATCCGGGTATACCACGCACCGGCCTATAACACGCACCCTCATTTTACCAAGGATGTTTGGGTAAGAAAAGTTTTTTACCCAAATATCCTTGGTAAAATGAGGGTGCATGTGTGTGCATGTGTATACCCCGATACACTGTTTCTGACACTGTTTTCCGTCGCTGCCCACTTCTCTCCCCCTGTCTTTCCTGGGGTCTAGAGCCCTGCTGCCGCCGCTTCTCTCCCCCTGGCTTCAACGCGACATCACTCGTCATTGCGCAGCGCATAGCAACGACGCAGGAGACGACACAATGGAGCCAGAAGCAGCGCGGACCCGACCCTGGCAACAGGTTATTATAAAACCGGGGATGGGGGAGGCAATGGGGCAGCGGTGCCGGCAATGGGGCAGCGGCGCCGATAGACAGGGGAAGAGAAGCGGCGGCAGCAGGGCTCTAGACCCCAGGAAAATCAGGGGGAAAGAAGCGGGCAGCGACGGCCTCTCTCCCCCTGCCTTTCCTGGGGGCTTCTGCGGGGTCAGAAAAAACAGGGATGGGGGAAGCAATGGAGCAGCGGCGCCGGAAGTCTCTGGACCCCAGGATAGGCAGGGGCAGAGAATCAGGCAGCGACAGCAGGTCTCTGGACCTGCAAAAGCCCCTGCAGTTCATTGATTTAAAGCGCCCGCTTTAAATCATTGAACTGCATCGGCTTATCGATGTATAACACGCAGATAGACTTTAGGCAACAAATTTTAGCCTAAAAAATGCATGTTATATGCCGATAAATACGGTATTATTATGAAATACATTTAAACTTGATTTGTTACCTTTTGCTATGTGATGCTGATAAGTAAAAGAAAATGTTTGCATAAAGCTGCAAATATGTGACAGGCAAGTTCTCCCTTCCTTTGCTTCCTATATTATAGGGGGTTCTTTAAAGGGGTTATCCGGGAAAAATCATATATATATATATATATATATATATATATATATATATATATATACTGGCTCCAGAAAGTTAAACAGATTTGTAAATTACTTATATTAAAAAATCTTAATCCTGTCAGTACTTATGAGCTGATGAAGTTGAGTTGTTCTTTTCTAAGTGCTCTCTGATGACACATGTCTTGGGAACCGCCCAGTTTAGAAGCAAATCCCCATAGCAAACCTCTTCTACTCTGTGCAGTTCCCAAGACAAGAAAAGATGTCAGCAGAGAGCACTGTTGTCAGACAGAAAACAACAACTCAACTTCAGCAGCTGATAATTATTGAAAGGATTTAGATTTTTTTAAGAGAAGTAATTTCTAGGTCCCGGCGCTCATCAACGGCTGGGACCCGCTAGCCGCCATACCACACATCCCCAATCGCGGTAATGTGCGGTATTGACCCTTTAGAAGCGGTGGTCAAAGCTGACCGCCGCTTCTAAAGTGAAAGTGAAACTATCCCGGCTAGTCAGTCGGGCTGTTCGGGACCGCCGCGGTGAAATCGCGGCACCTCGAACAGCTTACAGGACAACGGGAGGGCCCTTATCTGCCTCCTCGGTGTCCGATCGACGAATGACTGCTCCGTGCCTGAGATCCAGGCAGGAGCGGTCAAGCGCCAATAACACTGATTACAGGCGTGTTAATACACGCCAGTGATCAGCATGAGAGATCAGTGTGTGCAGTGTTATAGGTCCCTATGGGACCTATAACGCTGCAAAAATATAGTAAAAAAAAGTGTTAATAAAGGTCATTTAACCCTTTCCCTAATAAAAGTTTGAATCACCCCCCTTTTCCCATAAAAAAATAAATAAAACAGTGTAAAAAAAAAAAAATAAACATATGTGGTATCGCCACATGCATTAATGTCTGAACTATAAAAATATATCATTAATTAAACCGCACAGTCAATGGCGTACGCGCAAAAAAATTACAAAGTCCAAGAAAGCGTATTTTTGGTCACTTATTATACCATTAAAAAATTTATAAAAAGTGATCAAAAAGTCCGATCAAAACAAAAATCATACCAATGAAAGCTTCCGATCACGGCACAAAAAATGAGTCCTCATACCGCCCTATACGTGGAAAATTAAAAAAAGTAATAGGGGTCAGAAGATGACATTTTTAAACGTATACATTTTCCTGCATGTAGTTATGATTTTTTCCAGAAGTACGACAAAATCAAACCTATATAAGTAGGGTATCATTTTAACCATATGGACCTACAGAATAATGATAAGGTGTCATTCTTACCGAAATATGCACTGCGCAGAAACGGAAGCCCCCAAAAGTTACAAAATGGCCTTTTTTCTTCGATTTTGTCGCACAATAATTTTTTTTCCATTTCACCGTGAATTTTTGGGTAAAATTACTAATGTTATTGCAAAGTAGAATTGGTGATGCAAAAAATAAACCATAATATGGATTTTTAGGTGGAAAATTGAAAGGGTTATGATTTTTAAAAGGAAATCGAAAGTGCAAAAACTGAAAAACCCTGAGTCCTCCGGTGAAAAACTTTTTTCTTTTAAATCAACTGGTGCCAGAAAGTTAAACAGATTTGTAAATTACTTCTATAAAAAAATCTTAATCCTTCCTGTACTTATTAGCTTCTGAATACTACAGAGGAAATTCTTTTCTTTTTGGAATTCTCTCTGATGACATCACGAGCACAGTGCTCTTTGCTGACGTCATTATAATAATAATAGCAATAACTCTTTATTTATTGTTGTCCCTAGTGGGATTTGAACCCAAGGACCCAGCACTGCAAGGCAGCAGTGCTAACCACTGAGCCACCATGCTGACCTTAGCATACATCTGCTATGCACGTTTACTAAAATGGACAGAGATGTCAGCAGAGAGCACTGTGGCCATGATGTCATCAGTGTTCCAAAAAGAAAGGAATTTCCTCTGTAGAATTCAGCAGCTAATAAGTACTGGAAGGATTAAGATTTTTTAATAGAAGTCATTTACAAATATGTTTAACTTTCTGGCACCAGTTGATTTAAAAGAAAAAAGGTTTTCACCGGAGTACCCCTTTAAGGGGTGAAATATTGCATTAAATTAAAACGTTTATTAGATATGATATAAAATTGTACATATAGGTATAATATACTGCGGATCACAAGGCCCTTGTGATCCCACAGTAAAATTAGTAAATATTTAATCCTTGGCAATTTAATATATAATGTTAAAATACAATTTTGAATGTGAAACAGCGCTTATAAGATAAGTTCCGATCCTCTATGCAGAGGGCTCGCGGCTGGAGACACTGCTGTCTCCTAGTATGCAGCGGCAGTACGATGTAAGGTACAATGCTTATGTCTTATAATCAAATGGGGTACCTTATGTGGTTATCAATAAATCCAAATGACCCTAGGGCAGAAAGGGGCCCTTATTATTGACAAAAACCCAACCCCAGGGCAAAAGCCCGAGGTAAAAAAAAACCTTTAGAATAAACCCCTTAAAAATTAACTTTTATTGTATGCATTTAAAACACTGCTCTGTGCCCCCAATGGGTTAAAATGTTATCAGGACAGACCCTGTATACTGTAAATATATATGGAGTGAACACTCCCTTTCACTAAGTAGTATGGCTCTGCAGTGCCATTATGAGGTCCGTACTGATATATTAAAAGCACTCAATTGCCCGCCTCTACATGTTTTGCCGTCTCCACAGCGTTTTCAAGAGGCAAGAGTGGCAATCGTGGTAACTAATATGGCGGAAGGAGTATTTATAATCATGGTTGTCCACATCATTGACCTGCGCCCAGCCCAAGGGCCACTCACAACTCCTGTTTCAACCTTTAGAATGCTATGTCCAATCAAATACTGGCAGCGCTAATCGCTACCTGGGTCAACTATCAGAACTCACTTATAGTGTTCAATCTCCGGTCTGCGTCACTGTTGTTACATGCCGGCTCTCATACCTGCATCATCTCCGTGCGCCGCGCATGTCCTATTGAACTCCCAGAGAACTTTAACTTCTGCCGACAATAATGTCAGCTACTGCGCATGCGTTTGCTCTTAGTCTCAGAAGCGTAATAATA
This sequence comes from Hyla sarda, assembly GCF_029499605.1. Classification (NCBI taxonomy): domain Eukaryota; kingdom Metazoa; phylum Chordata; class Amphibia; order Anura; family Hylidae; genus Hyla; species Hyla sarda. The sequence continues at coordinate 357,425,915 of NC_079190.1, read as the reverse complement.
TGATAGTATGGTACGCCGACGTATATTTTTGGGCATGGACATTGGGCTACATAGACCAGATTTTTGGAACTACAATTAATGAATTCCCTTATCTGGTATATACGTTGGTCCGCTGGATTCTGTATCTCTTTAGTTTTATGTATGTTGGGACAGAACCTGCAATGGCCACATGGATACGTCCCCACCGTGTTTTGGCTCAGCCATGTTCTCCTTGCCTCATTTGTCTGTAGATGGCTGTGCACCAGTTGATCTCTAAGGCTTGGACCTTTACGGAATGTTATACTGGGAGTAATCCCAATCACCGTTGTTAAATCAGGATCCCTAGATAATAAATGCCAATGTCGCCGTAATATCGACATAATGTGATCCGTGTGGCCATCATAAGTCCCTATACATCTCACTTGTTTAGTGGAAGCCTTCTTCCTGGGTTCTGCCAGCAATGTATTTCTTTCAGATTGACATGCTCTATGGAAAGCTTTCTTCAGATGCTTACGAGGATACCCTCTCTGTCGAAATCTTTGAAAGAGATTGGTACTCTCTCTCAAGTAACTGGACTCCTCCGAGCAGTTTCTTTTTGCCCTGAGATACTGGCCATATATACTGATATACTGATGCTCTTTTTCAGAGCCCCCGGGTCCCAGCTCTCCCAATGCAATAGGGCATTAGTAGATGTTGGCTTCCGATAGATATCTGTCTGGATTTGATTATGAGCGTCAATATAGATGGTGAGATCGAAAAAATTTATGGATCTCCCTCCTATCTCTGATGTGAAGGCCATTCCTATCTCATTATTGTTTAATTTGTCAACAAATTCCTGATATAAAAAGGGGGGAAATATCACTATTAGTAATTTTCTGCATCACTTTTTTTCCAAAAATTGTTCATCTAGGCTTCACGTATAAGTTACAAGTAATTGTTTAATTTTGTTTATAATATTCACATATAGGAGACACTTTGTACACGTTATTTTCATTTTTATCATGGATATTTATTAATTGTTTCATTATTATATTTTATATATTTTTTATATTATTATTTTTTAATAATCACATTAATTTAATATTAATATTAATATTATTCCTGTTTAGTTGGATAATTACCAGCTACACCTAGATAGTTATTCCCCACTAACCAATTATATTAGTGAACATTAGTTAATAGCAATAATCAGGATATTACCATACATCAATACTTATAAGTACTGATAGGATGAGAATGCGCGTACCATACTATCATATTATTACGCTTCTGAGACTAAGAGCCAACGCATACGCAGTAGCTGACATTATTGTCGGCAGAAGTTAAAGTTCTCCGGGAGTTCAATAGGACATGCGCGGCGCACGGAGATGATGCAGGTATGAGAGCCGGCATGTAACAACAGTGACGCGGACCGGAGATTGAACACTATAGGTGAGTTCTGATAGTTGACCCAGGTAGCGATTAGCGCTGCCAGTATTTGATTGGACATAGCATTCTAAAGGTTGAAACAGGAGTTGTGAGTGGCCCTCGGACTGGGCGCAGGTCAATGATGTGGACAACCATGATTATAAATACTCCTTCCGCCATATTAGTTACCATGATTGCCACTCTTGCCTCTTGAAAACGCAGTGGAGACGGCGAAACATGTAGAGGCGGGCAATTGAGTGCTTTTAATATATCAGTACGGACCTCATAATGGCACTGCAGAGCCATACTACTTAGTGAAAGGGAGTGTTCACTCCATATATATTTACAGTATACAGAGTCTGTCCTGATAACATTTTAAGCCATTGGGGGCACAGAGCAATGTTTTAAATGCATACAATAAAAGTTAATTTTTAAGGGGTTGATTCTAAAGGGGTTTTTTACCCCGGGCTTTGCCCTGGGGTTAGGTTTTTGTCAACCTTATGTGGTTAGCACTGGTCGTCAGACGGGTCCTGGTCCCTGAATGGAGGGTGCACTGCTGGAGGCTCAGCAGCCTCAAGTATGCAGCGGCAGAAGTGGGCTCCGTTTATGGGTACTGCAACATTTGACCTGCTGGCAGTAATGCTGGGCCGGCAGTCTCCTCGTAGTGGGAAGTAGCACGTACTGTCAAAGTTTGATTGACAGATATGGTGAATCCTTAGAAAAAGCTGTATTCTTTGATAAAGATGATGTGGCACTTAGAATAAGTGGTTAAAGCTGGACACGTTTCAGGTCCTCCGTAGGACCTTTCTTCAGCAGCAAAGATAAATGTGATGTTCCTAGAGATCTTTTGGCTGGATTATATATCCATTGCTCCTCCTTTTTGTGATGTCACATCCAATTAAACAAATGGGATTCATGGAAGACATGGAAAGGTTAGGTAATTAACACTACAGGTGAATAGAATAGATGCCTAGATAACAGTGTATCATAGCATGAAATATGGGATAGGAAAAAATATAGATGTGGGGAATGTGTAGTGAAAAATTGTAGTGAGTGGAATAGGATACATAGATAAAAAATATTGAGGGATATTGAATATGTCTACAAGTGACAAAGGGAACGTGTCAGTGTATTGATGTGTGTATATATTTTAGGTGTATTTGGTAAATGAAACAGGATTGCATGTTCCGGATTGGTTTAAATTAATACATTTCATAAAGTCATATGTGGTAAAAATATGGCGTTTAAATTTATAAACTATTTGTGATATGGTGATAAAAATTATGGGATAAAGAGGTACCGTATTTATCGGCGTATAACACGCACTTTTTAGGCTAAAATTTTTAGCCTAAAGTCTGTGTGCGTGTTATACGCCGATACACCCCCAGGAAAGGCAGGGGGAGAGAGGCCGTCGCTGCCCGCTTCTCTCCCCCTGCCTTTCCTGGGGTCTAGAGCGCTGCTGTCGGCCCTTTTCACCCCCTGGTTATCGGCGCCGCTGCCCGTTCTGTCCCCCTGACTATCGGTGCCGGCGCCGATAGCCAGGGAGAGAGAAGCGGCGCCGACAGCCAGGGGGAGAGAAGGGGCAGCGGCACCCATTGCCGGCGCGCTGCTCCAGGCCTCCGTCGTGCATCCCCGGCGTCATTGCTATGCGCTGACAGCGCGGTGCATGACGTCAGAGCGCCGCGCCGTGCATAGCAACGACGCTGGGGACGCACGACGGAGGCCTGGAGCAGCGCGGACCCGACTAAGGTAATTATGCCACCGGGGATGGGGGGAGGCAACGGGGCAGCGGCAATGGGTGCCGCTGCCCTTTCTCTCCCCCTGACTGTCGGCGCCGCTTCTCTCCCCCTGGCTATCGGCGCCGGCACCGATAGTCAGTGGGACATAACGGGCAGCGGCGCCGATAACCAGGGGGTGAAAAGGGCCGACAGCAGCGCTCTAGACCCCAGGAAAGGCAGGGGGAGAGAAGCATTGGCAGCGACGGCCTCTCTCCCCCTGCCTTTCTTGGGGGTATATCGGGGTATACATGCGCACACACGCACCCTCATTTTATCATGGATATTTGGGTAAAAAACTTTTTTTACCCAAATATCCTTGGTAAAATGAGGGTGCGTGTTATAGGCCGGTGCGTGGTATACCCCGATAAATACGGTATATCAATATGAAAAGTAAAAAAATCTAAAAATTTCTCTAAATTAATATATATAACATTTGTAAAAAAATATGTATTATAAAAATAATAAAAATTATAAAAATTACTAAAATCAATAGAAAAGAGTTTTTATTTTTAATTGTTGTGGAAAGCTGTAAAAAGTGTGAATATTGGTGTTTTATGTATTTCTTGCTTCAGCTCTGTTTGATGAATGGTCTCCCCCTCTTTTTGTCTGCTTGTCCCTTCATACGATACGAGGCCATTGGGAGCGACTCTTGAGTTTCCTTGCAGATGATAGAGAAGTCCTGGGTAACTTCATTAACGGCAGGCAATCCAGAAGAAGTGGGAATGGGGAGGGAGGGCAGAGGGTGAAGCTTGCCACGGGGCAGAGTGTTACCAGGAAGGGGGCTATGAGGAGGCAAGATCTCAGCTTGCTTTTTTGCCGAAAACATCAAAAAAATCCTGGTAAGCCTTGGGATGGACCGGTAAGGGTGGAACCTCAGGAGTTAGACAAGTGGGAGCAGATATGAGGCATCGTTTGTGACAAGAAGGACCCCAATTCTTGATCTGCCCGGTGGGAGAATGACGTTGGAGCCAAGGCAGACTGAGGAGGACTTCAGAGGTACAGTTGGGCAGAACCAAAAATTCTATTTTTTCGTGAAGCAGTCCAATGCTCATAAGCAGGGGTTCTGTGCGGTAACGCACAGTGCAGTCCAATTTTACTCCGTTGACAGAAGAAATGTAGAGCGGCTTGACGAGACGGGTTACAGGGATACTGAACCTATTAACGAAAGAGGCCAAAATAAAATTTCCTGCAGAACCAGAGTCCAAGAAGGCCACAGCTGAGGAGGAGTTGGCAGAAGGAGAAATCCGCACGGGGACAGTGAGACGTGGAGAAGCATAATTCACACCAAGAGATGCCACTCCCACGTGAACTGGTTGCGTGCGTGCGTTTCCCAGATGCGGAGGACGAATAGGATAGTCCACTAGGAAATGTTCGGTACTAGCGCAGTACAGGCATAAATTTTTATCTCTGCGACGAGACCTCTCTTCGTGGGTCAGACGAGACCGATCCACTTGCATAGCCTCCTCGGCGGGAGGCACAGGGGTAGATTGCAAAGGATTCCGGGGGAGAGGTGCCCAGAGATCAAGGTCCTTTTCCTGGTGGAGCTCCTGATGTCTTTCAGAAAAACGCATGTCGATGCGGGTGGCCAAATGGAAAAGTTCAGACAGGTTAGCAGGAATTTCTCGTGCGGCCAGTACATCTTTGATGTTGCTGGATAAGCCTTTCTTGAAGGTAGCGCAGAGGGCCTCGTTGTTCCAGGCTAGCTCAGAGGCGAGGGTACGAAACTGGATGGCGAATTCGCCTACAGAAGAGCTTCCTTGGACTAGGTTCAGCAAAGCAGACTCGGCAGAGGAGGCCCGGGCTGGCTCCTCGAAGACACTACGGACTTCAGCGAAAAAGGACTTGACAGTGGCTGTGGCAGGATCATTGCGGTCCCAGAGCGGTGTGGCCCATGAAAAGGCCTTTCTAGACAGAAGACTAACTACGAAAGCCACCTTAAACCGTTCTGTGGGAAATTGGTCCGACAACATCTCCAAGTGTAGGGAGCATTGAGACAGGAAACCACGGCAGAGTTTAGAGTCCCCATCAAATTTGTCCGGCAGAGACAAGCGGAGGCTAGGAGCGGCCACTCGCTGCAGAGGAGGTGCAGGAGCTGGCGGAGGAGATGGTTGCTGCTGTAGAGGCAGAAGCTGCTGTAGCATGGCGGACAACTGTGACAGCTGTTGTCCTTGTTGGGTGACCACAGTGGCGAGGTCAGCGAGACTGGGCAGTGGCACCTCAGCGGGATCCATGGCTGGATCTACTGTTAGGATTCGGCAGGCTGGAGGTGGATCCTCTGTGTCAGCGAGGGATTAGCGTGGACCGGTTCTAAGTTGCTACTGGTATTCACCAGAGCCCGCCGCAAAGCGGGATGGTCTTGCTGCGGCGGTAGCAACCAGGTCGTATCCCCCGGTAACGGCTCAACCTCGCTGACTGCTGAGAGTGGCGTGGGACAGGAGGACTAGACAGAGGTGAGGTCAGACGTAGCAGAAGGTCAAGGCAGGCGGCAAGGTTCGTAGTCAAGGGTAACGGCAGAAGGTCTGGTAACACTGGTAAGGCAATCGCAGAAACGCTTTCACTAGGCACAAGGCAACAAGATCCGGCAATGCAGGGAAGGGGAAGGGAGGTAATATAGGCCTGGAGCAGTTGAGCTAATTACACTGATTGGGCCAGGAACCAATTAGTGGTGCACTGGCCCTTTAAATCTTAGAGAGCTGGCGTGCGCGCGCCCTAGAGAGCGGAGCCGCGCGTGCCAGGACGTGACAGCCGGGGACCGGGACAGGTAAGTAGATTGGGATGCGATCCGCGAGCGGGCGCGTCCCGCTATGAGGATCGCATCCCCGCCGGCAGTGTTAGTGCAGCGCTACCGGTCAGCGGGTCTGACCGGGGCGCTGCAGAGAGGAGAACGCCGCGAGCGCTCCAGGGAGGAGCAGGGACCCGGAGCGCTCGGTGTAACATATATATATATATATATATATATATATATATATGCAAAAAGGTATTGTAGCACTACTTATTCCAGTCCGTTTGGGGGGCAAGCACCCAGACGTTATCAGAGTCCTCGTAGTATAGAAATAGAAAAGCGCAGCACTCCTCCAGTACGTGAAAAAAAGTGGATTTATTTGCTCACATGTAAAGCAGCTTTACATGTGAGCAAATAAATCCACTTTTTTTTCACGTACTGGAGGAGTGCTGCACTTTTCTATATATATATATATATATATATATATATATATATATATATATATATATATATAATCCCAAAATAAAGCAGCACTACTTATCCAGTCCAACCAGAGAATTGGTGCCAGCGTCCCAAAGGACTTGATCAGAGTCCATCCAAGATAAGAACCAGATACAGGCGCAGCACTCCAACAAAATAAGTGATTTAATATCTCATGTCAGCATTACAATGTATCAGCTCCTCCTGGAGCCTTTTTCAAGCTTGAAAAAGGCCCCAGGAGGAGCTGAAACGTTGTAATGCTGACATGAGATATTAAATCACTTATTTTGTTGGAGTGCTGCGCCTGTATCTGGTTCATATATATATATATATATATATATATATATATATATATATATATATATATATTAAAATGTACCTTTATTATCCTGCCTCACACTCTCATATTTATTGTATCCATGGTACAAAAACCAGTTCAATACAGTCGGACAAGGGCATACTTATATTGGCCCACCTTAGGCAGTTAGATGAAGTCTACTAATAGTCTTTGAAACAGGTAAGATAATTCTGGAGTGTTGGTCAGGTACCTTTATTGTTTTACATAGGTCACAACAGACGCAGATAATGAAGTCTGCTGAAACCCTCTTTTTGCATTGTTGAATCCTGAGGCCACCCAATATACGGACATTACTACACACATATGTTACCACCTATGTTACCATGGGGTACAAGACTGCTGGCACACCTTCAGATGCCGTCTTTGCCCTGTACCACCTCTCTCTTTCCTGCATGTAGTTATGATTTTTTTTTTAGAAGTACAACAAAATCAAACCTATATAAGTAGGGTATCATTTTAACCGTATGGTTAAATGAAAACATTTTGAGGGGAATTCATAATTTTTGGTGTAGGTGAACCATTTTGTATATTTTTTTTGTGTGCCGCTAATGTGTAGGTGGTCCAATTTATTAAATGCTTACAAAGCATTTGATCATTTTTTTACAGGTTAAAATGTTATCAAATATTCACTATTTTATATGATTTTACTTGTTTTTTATGTACTTGGTTTGCTTGTTTATTTACATTTTGGGACTTTTCTACACATTCCAAAAGCTAAGCCATATTTGGGCTGGTGTATACTTATGACTTTTTGGAGTTTTTTTTGTGACCTCTTGACCCATTCCTTAACACCTTAAGGACCAAGGGCATACCTGTACGCCCTGGTCCCACTCCTGTGCTATAACGCCGGGTCACAGGCTGACCCCACATCATTGCCGGTTGGTCCCGGCGGCTATCAGCCACCAGGACCCGTGGATAATGCCGAACATCATTAATCACGGTGATGCCCGACACTAACCCATTAGACGCAGCAATCAAAGTTGATTGACACATCTAAAATGAAAATAAACCATTCCCGGCAGCTCAGTTGAGTTGCTCGGAACCGCTGCGGCATCCGAAAGAGCTATATGGATGGGGCAGGGTGCTCACCTTCCTCCATTTCTTCACGATCGGCGCTCTGCTGCTTCATGCCTGAGATCCAGGCCTGAGCAGCAGAGCGCCGATAACATTGTTCAATGCTATGCTATGGCATAGCATTGAACAGTGTATGCAATCAAAAGATTGCGTGTAATAGCCTCCTAAGGGGACAAAAAAATGGTGTAAAAAAAAGTTAATAAATGTGATTTAACCTCTTGGGGATGAAGAGCAGGTACTTAAGGACCAAGGGCGGGACCGGACTGGGGTGTCTGCTGATATCAATCAGGGGGCACCCCATGCAAATGCCCAGGGGGGTCCTGAGACCCCCCATGTCGGCGATCACCGCAAATTGCTGGTAAATTCACACTGGCGATTTGTAGCTAAAATAAGGGGGATCGGGGTTGTCCAAGACACCCACGATCCCCCTGAAGGGAAAGGAGTGAGGTGGCAGGGGTGCCACCCCTCTTATCCTAGCTATTGGTTGTCTAGAATTGAAGACCAATAGCATATCGGGGGCAAGAGGGGTTAACTTTCGGTTACCCACAATAAGCGGGGCAGAACGGGGAAACCGAGGAGGACCGGCGCCAAAGTCCACTTACCCATCGCGAGCTGCAGCAGGCAGGGATCGGTGGCGGCAGCGGGTGACGATCGGCGGCAGAAGAGGACGGCGATGCGGCTCCCTGGATTCCCCGGAAGCCGGTGAGTTGCCTAGAAACATCTGGAGGGCTACAGTTTAAGTAACCCTCCAGATGTTGCAAAACTACAACTATCAGCATGTCCAGACAGCTGTTTGCAGTTTGGGCATGCCAAGATTTTTAGTTTTGCAACAGCTGTAGGGTCAGAATTTGAGATCACTCTGCAGTGATCTCTAAACTGTGTCCCTCTAAATCTTGCAAAACTACAACTCCCAGCATGCCCACACACCTGTTTGTTATCTGGGCATGCTGGGATTTGTAGTTTTGCAACATCTGGAGGGCCACCGTTTGGAGATCACTGTGCAGTGGTCTCTAAACTGTAGCCCTCCAGCTGTTGCATAACTACATCTCCCAGCATGGCCTACGGCGATCAGTACATGCTGAGAGTTGTAGTTTCGCAGCAGCTGGAGGCACACTGGTTGGAAAATACTGAGTTAGGTAACAGAACCTAACTGAAGGTTTTCCAACCAGTGTGCATCCAGCTGTCTCAAAACTACAACTCCCAGCATGCACGGTCTGTCAGTACATGCTGGGAGTTCTAGTTTTGCAACAGCTGGAAGTTTGCCCCCCATGTGAATGTACAGGGTCCATTTTACAGGGACCCATTTTACAGGGTACATTCACACGGGCGGGTTTACAGTGAGTTTCCTGCTTCAAGTTTGAGCTGCGGCTAATTTTTTGCCACAGCGCAAACTCCTAGCGGGAAACTCACTGTAACCCGCCAGTGCGAATGTACCCTAAAAAAACTACACTACATTAACACAACATAAAGGGTAAAACACTACATATACACCCCCTTACACTGCCCCCCCCCCCCCGATAAAAATGAAAAACATATTGTATAGCAGTGTTTCTAAAACAGAGCCTCCAGCTGTTGCTAAAGTACAACTCCCAGCATGCACGGTCTGTCAGTACATGCTGGGAGTTGTAGTTTTGAAACAGCTGGAGGGCTACCGTTTGGAGATCACTGTGCAGTGGTCTCTAAATTGTAGCCCTCCAGATGTTGCAAAACTGCAAATCCCAGCATGCCCAAACAGCAAACAGCTGTCTCGGCATTCTGGAAGTTGTAATTGCGTTCCTCCAGCTGTTGCATAACTTCATCTCCCAGCATGCCCTTCGGTGATCAGTACATGCTGGGAGTTGTAGTTTTGAAACTGCTGGAGGTTTGCCCCCCCCCCCCCCCCATGTGAATGTACAGGGTACATTCACATGAGCAGGTTTACAGTAAGTTCTCTGCTTCAAGTTTGAGCTGCGGCAAATTTTTCACCGCAGCGCAAACTCCTAGTGGGAAACTCACCGTAACCCGCCAGTGCGAATGTACCCTAAAAACACTACACTACACTAACACATAATAAAGGGTAAAACACAACATATACACCCCCTTACACTGTCCCCCCAATAAAAATGTATCGTATGGCAGTGTTTCCAAAACGGAGCCTCCAGCTGTTGCAAAACAACAACTCCCAGCATTTTCGGACAGCCACTGACTGTCCAGGCATGCTGGGAGTTTAGCAACAGCTGGAGGCACCCTGTTTGGGAATCACTGGCGTAGAATACCCATATGTCCACCCCTATGCAATGCCTAATTTAGTCCTCAAATGCGCATGGGGCTCTCTCACTTCAGAGCCCTGTCGAATTTCAAGGAAACAGTTTAGGGCCACATAAGGGGTATTTCCCCTACAAATTTTGGGGGGCTTTTTCTCCTTTTACCCCTTATGAAAAGGAAAAGTTGTGGGCTACATCAGTCTGTTAATGTAAAAAAAAATAAAAACATTTAAACTAACATGCAGATGTTGCCCCATACTTTTTATTTTCACAAGCGGTAAAGGAAAAAAAGACCCCCAAAATTTGTAACGCAATTTCTCCTGCGTACCGAAATACCCCATATGTGGACTTAAATGCACTGCGGGCGCACAACAAGGCTCAGGAGTGAAAGCCGACATGTACATTTGAGGCCTAAATTGGTGATTTGCACAAGGGTGGCTAATTTTACAGCAGTTCTGACATAAATGCAAAAAGATAAATACCCATGTGTGACCCCATTTTGGAAACTATACCCCTCATGGAATGTAACAAGGGGTATAGTGAGCACTTACACCCCACAGGTGTTTGAAGAATTTTCATTAAAGATGGATGGGAAAATGAAAAAAAAAATGCTGGTGTTTACCTAAATTTTTCATTTTCACAAGGGAAAATAAGAAAAAAGACCCCAGAATGTGTAACCCAATTTCTTCTGAATAAGAGCATACCCCATATGTGGATGTAAGGTGCTCTGCTGGCGCACTACAATGCTCAGAAGAGAGGGAGCGCAATTGGGCTTTTGGAGAGAAAATATGTCAGGAATTGGAGGCTATGTGTTTTTACAAAGCCCCCATAATGCCAGAACAATGGACACCCCCCCCCCATGTGACCCCATTTTGGAAACTACACCCCTTAAGTAATGTAATAAGGGGTACAGTGAGCATTTACACCGCACAGGTGTCTGACAGATTTTTGGAACAGTGGTCCATGAAAATGAAAAATTTAATTTGCACAGCCCACTGTTCCAAAGATTTGTCAAACGCCAGTGGGGTGTAAATACTCACTGCACCCCTTATTAAATTCTGTAAGGGGTTTAGTTTCCAAAGTGTGGTCACATGTGGGGGGGGGCACTGTTCTGGCACCACAGGGGGCTTTGTAAACGCACATGGCCCCTGACTTCCATTCCAAACAAATTCTCTCTCTAAAAGCTCAATGGCGGTCCTTGTCTTCTGAACATTTTAGTGCGCCAGCAGAGCACTTGACGTCCACACATGGGGTATTTCCATACTCATAAGAAATGGGGTTACACATTTTGGGGGTCATTTTCTTCTATTACCCATTGTAAAAATGTAAAATCTGGGGAAAAAACTGCATTTTAGTGAAAAAGAAATGTTTTTCATTTATACATCCAATTTTAACAAAACGTCGTCAAACACCTGTGAGGTGTATAGGCTCACTGTACTCCTTGTTACATTCCTTAAGGGGTTTAGTTTCCAAAATAGTATGCCATGTGTTTTTTTTTTTTTTTTTTGCTGTTCTGGCACCATAGGGGCTTCCTTAATGCGACATGCCCCACAAAAACCATTTCAGCTAAATTTGCTCTCTTCTGAGCATTGTAGTTTGCCCACAGAGCATTTTACGTCCTAAAATGGGGTATTTTCATACTCAGAAAAGATGGGGTTACAAATTCTGGGGGGCATTTTCTCCTATTACCCTTTGTAATAATGGTTAATGTTACGGCGAGCGCTCCGGGTCCCTGCTCCTCCCCGGAGTGCTCGCGGCGTTCTCCTCTCTGCAGCGCCCCGGTCAGACCCGCTGACCGGGAGCGATGCACTGACACTGCCGCACGGGGATGCGATCCGCATAGCGGGACGCACCCGCTCGCGGGTCGCATCCCAATCTACTCACCTGTCCCGTTCCCCGGCTGTCACGTCTTGGTGCGCGCGGCTCCGCTCTTTAGGGCGCGCTCGCGCCGGCTCTCTAAGATTTAAAGGGCCAGTGCACCACTAATTGGTGCCTGGCCCAATCAGTGTAATTAGCTTCCCTGCTCCATGCCTATAAAAACCCACTTCCCCTTCCCAGCATTGCCGGATCTTGTTGCCTTGTGCCAGTGAAAGAGTTTTGTGTATGTTCCTAGCCTGTGTTCCAGACCTTCTGCTGTTGCCCCTGACTACGACCCTTGCTGCCTGCCTTGACCTTCTGCTATGTCCGACCTTGCTCTTGCCTTGTCCTTCTGTACCACGCCAGTCTCAGCAGTCAGTGAGGTTGAGCTGCTACTGGTGGACACGACCTGGTTGCTACCGCCGCATCAAGACCATCCCGCTTTGCGGCGGGCTCTGGCGAATACCAGTAGCAACTTAGAACCGGTCCACCGGTACGGTCCACGCCAATTCCTCACTGACACAGAGGATCCACTACCAGCCTTACGAATCCTGACAGTAGATCCGGCCATGGATCCCGCTGAGGTGCCGCTGCCAAGTCTCACAGACCTATCCACGGTGGTCGCCCACCAATCCCAACAGATCGCCCAACAAGGACAGCAGCTGTTGCAGTTGACCGCCATGCTACAGCAACTTCTGCCACAGCTACAGCAACCATCTCCTCCGCCAGCTCCTGCACCTCCTCCGCAGTGAGTGGCCGCTCCTAGCCTCCGCTTGTCCCTACCGGACAAATTTGATGGGGACTCTGCCGTGGTTTCCTGTCTCAATGTACACTTGGAGATGTTGTCGGACCAATTTCCCACAGAACGGTCTAAGGTGGCTTTGATGGTTAGTCTCCTGTCTGGAAAGGCCTTGTCATGGGCCACACCGCTCTGGGACCGCAATGATCCTGTCACTACCACTGTCCAGTCCTTCTTCGCTGAAGTTCGTAGTGTTTTCGAGGAGCCAGCCTGGGCCTCCTCTGCCGAGACTGCTTTGCTGAACCTAGTCCAAGGAAGTTCTTCCGTAGGCGAGTACGCCATGCAGTTTTGTACCCTCGCCTCAGAGCTAGCCTGGAATAATGAGGCCCTCTACGCGACCTTCAAAAAAGGCTTATCCAGCAACATCAAAGATGTACTGGCCGCACGAGAAATTCCTGCTAACCTGTCTGAACTTATCCATTTGGCCACCCGCATCGACATGCGTTTTTTTGAAAGACACCAGGAGCTCCGCCAGGAAAAGGACCCTGATCTTTGGGCACCTCTCTCCCAGAATCCTTTGCAATCTACCTCTGTGCCTCCCGCCGAGGAGGCTATGCAAGTTGATCGGTCTCGCCTGACCCATGAAGAGAGGTCTTGTCGCAGAAATGGAAATTTATGCCTGTACTGCGCTAGTACTGAACATTTCCTAGTGGACTGCCCTATTCATCCCCCGCGTCTGGGAAACGCACGCACGCACCCTGTTCACGTGGGAGTGGCGTCTCTTGGCATACATTCTGCTCCTCCACGTCTGACTGTACCTGTGCGGATTTCTCCTTCTGTTAACTCCTTCTCTGCTGTGGCCTTCTTGGACTCCGGTTCTGCAGGAAACTTTATTTTGGCCTCTTTCGTTAATAGGTTCAGTATCCCAGTAACCCGTCTCGCCAAGCCGTTCTACATTTCTTCTGTCAATGGAGAAAAATTGGACTGCTCTGTGCGTTACCGCACAGAACCCCTGCTTGTGAGCATTGGACTGCATCACAAAAAATTGAATTTTTTGTTCTGCCCAACTGCACCTCTGAAGTCCTCCTCGGTCTGCCATGGCTCCAACGTCATTCTCCTACCCTTGACTGGACCATCGGGGGTCATGTCCTGGCACGCGCGGCTCCACTCTCTAGGGCGCACGCGCGCCGGCTCTCTAAGATTTAAAGGGCCAGTGCACCACTAATTGGTGCCTGGCCCAATCAGTGTAATTAGCTTCCCTGCTCCATGCCTATAAAAACCCACTTCCCCTTCCCAGCATTGCCGGATCTTGTTGCCTTGTGCCAGTGAAAGAGTTTTGTGTATGTTCCTAGCCTGTGTTCCAGAGCTTCTGCTGTTGCCCCTGACTATGACCCTTGCTGCCTGCCCTGACCTTCTGCTACGTCCGACCTTGCTCTTGCCTTGTCCTTCTGTACCACGCCAGTCTCAGCAGTCAGTGAGGTTGAGCCGCTACCGGTGGACACGACCTGGTTGCTACCGCCGCAGCAAGACCATCCCGCTTTGCGGCGGGCTCTGGCGAATACCAGTAGCAACTTAGAACCGGTCCACCGGTACGGTCCACGCCAATCCCTCACTGACACAGAGGATCCACCACCAGCCTGACGAATCCTGACAGTAAATTTGTAAAAAAAAATAATTTGAGGGGTGTAGTTTCTAAAATGGCATGCCATGTGTTTTTTTCTTCTTGCTGTTCTGGCACCATAGCGGCTTCCTAAATGTGACATGCCCCCCAAAAACCATTTCAGCAAAATTCACTCTCCAAAAGCCCAATGTCGCTCCCTCCCTTTTGAGCCCTCTGGTGCACCAGCAGATGACTTTACATCCACATATCATATATTTCCTTACTCGAGAGAAATGGGGTTTAACATTTTGGGGGACAGTTTCACCTATTTAATTTTCACGTCCAACTTCAACGCAAAGTCATCAAACACCTGTGGGGTGTTAAGTCTCACTGTACCCCTTGTTACATTACTTGAGGGGTGTCGTTTCCCAAATAGTGTGCCATGTGTTTTTTTTCCCCCGGTTCTGGCACCATGGGGGCATTCTAAATGAGACATGCCCCCCAAAAACCATTTCAGAAAAATTTGCTTTCCTAAAGCCCATGGTTACTCCCTACCTTTTGAGCCCTCTAGTGCACCCAGAGATTACTTTACATCCACATATGAGGTATTTCCTTACTCGAGAGAAATTGGGTTACATATTTTGGGGGGCTTTTTCTCCTTTTACCCCTTGTAAAAATATGGGTCTACAAGAACATGTTAGTGTAAAAAAATGAAGATTTTGAATTTTCGCCTCCACTTTGCTGCTATTCCTGTGAAACCCCCAAAGGGTTAACAAACTTTCTGAATGTCATCTGGAATACGTTGAGGGTTGCAGTTTTTATAATGGTGTCCATTATGGGGTATTTCTAACATAAGGACCTTCAAATTCACTACAAAACTGAACTGTTCCCTGAAAAATTCAGATTTTGAAGTTTACTTGAAAAATTGGAACATTTCTGCTATACTTTGATGCCCTCTGATGTCTTCAAAAAGTAAAAACATGTCAACTTTATGATGCAAACATAAAGTAGACAAATTATATTTGTGAATCAACATATAATTTATTTGGTATGTTTATTTTCCTTACAAGCAGAGAGGTTCAAAGTTATAAAAATGCAAAATGTAAAAAAGTACAAGCATTCCAGAGTTATTAATACTTAAAGTGACAGTGGTTAGAATTGCAAAAAATGCTCTGGTCTTTAGGGTCAAAATGTACTTGGTCCCCAGGCTCCTTCCATAATAAAAGTTTGAATCACCATTAAAAAATAAAAAAGTAAACATAAATAAACATAAACATATGTAATATTGCCTTGTGCATAATTGTCCGAACTACAGTCTCAGTTTGCATATTTTTTGTCATTTTGTATACCCTCAAAATCTTTTATTAAAAGTGATCAAAAAGTCTTATCAAAATGGTACTGATAAAAACTACAGATGACGGCGCAAAAAAAAATTACCTCCATATAGTATGTGTATGCGGAAAAATAAAAAAGTTATAGGGGTCAGAAAATGACAATTTTGAACATACTAATATTGGTGCATGTAGTTACAGTATCATTTTTTTAAGTAGTGAAATAAACTAAAACCTTGATAAATAAGGTATGCTTGCGACTTTATGGACCTACATAATAAAGATAAGGTGTTATTTTTACTGAAAAGTGTACTGCGTAGAATCAAAAGCCCCCAAATGATACAAAATGGCATTTATTTTTTCCAGTTATGCCACACAAATATTTTTTTCTGGTTTTGCTGTAGATTTTGTGGTGAAATGATTAATGTCATATATGCCCTCATATGGGTCTGTCGGTGGAAAATTGAAAGTATTATGATTTTTAGAAGATGAGGAAAAAACTAAAGTGCAAAAATGAAAAATGGCCGGTTCTTAAGGGGATTAAAAATTCTGCAACTTTTTTACCATTAAAAAAAAAGAGTATAAAACCAATAATAAATTGCCCCCTTTATCTCCATGAGTCCCAAAAATCTCCCATTGTTAAATGTAGCCTTTAGAATTATACACCTCTATAATGAGCCGTATCCTCTGGAACCTCTATATATAAACAGATCTGGAGGCAGAGGCACAAAATCAAAGCAAGACAATTTAATTCATCAAAAAATATTGCACATGGCTGTTTGGCATAAAAGCAATGAGGCTGTAGAGAATAATGTATAGATTCCACTGCATCTGTCATTTTAATATCCTTATTTTGTCAAAGATTATGAAGGAATATTTACAGTCAAGCCCATTTACTTTAGCTCTTTGGAATCATCCAGCAAAAATGGAACTGTTTGCCTTAGCAAGGTGCGCACATTTGATATACTACTGTGTTTGTACATGATGATTCGGAACTTCAGTCTTGCGAAATTGTAATGAATAAAATCTTGACACTATTCCTTCCTGCATTAATCATTTGAAGCTGATCCTACAGGATACAAGGGCAAATTAAATTCTATTTGCAATTTCATGCATGACACACAGAAGCGAGGGATGTCTGAGCTAGCAGTTTTTCAGCAAGACAAGCGTGTAAGTTTTCTTTCCCCCCCTGTGCCAGCATTCTTATTACTGACAAATTTGTAAATGAGAATATATGAATGGTATTAAATTCACCTTCAAAGATGTGACAAATTAAAAACGTTATTTTTTTATTCCTGAAACATGTCAGTTTGTAAATGGTACATGGGATATTGCATGTAAGTGACTTGTGGTCGCGACTCGTGATCTTATGTCTTTAATGGTCCCAAAATTAATCTCATTGAGTTATACTTTTCATAAGCCTTGGGCAATTTTGGGCATCTAATGTAACAGTCATGTTGACATGTCACCTGTTTGAGGACGGTTGCTTAGATTGTAAAGATTCTTAATATTTGATATATCATGTTATTCAGTAAACATAGCAAAAAAATAATAATAATAATAATCATCATCAGAAGTAGTAGTAGTAATAGTAGTAGTAGTAGTAATAATAGCAATATTATTATTAGGAGTAGTAGTAGTAGTAATAGTAGTAGTAGTAGTAATAGTAGTAGTAGTAATAGTAATATTATTATTAGTAGTAGTAGTAGTAGTAGTAGTAGTAGTAGTAGTAGTAGTAGTAGTAGTAGTAGTAGTAGTAGTAGTAAAAAACAAAGAAACATAGAAACATAGAATGTGTCGGCAGATAAGAACCATTTGGCCCATATAGTCTGCCCAATAATCTGAATACTATGAATAGTCCCTGGCCCTATCTTATATGAAGGATAGCCTTATGCTTATCCCATGCATGTTTAAACTCCTTCACTGTATTTGCAGCGACCACTTCTGCAAGAAGGCTATTCCATGCATCCACTACTCTCTCAGTAAAGTAATATTTCCTGATATTACTTTTAAACCTTTGCCCCTCTAATTTAAAACTATGTCCTCTTGTGGTAGTTTTTCTTCTTTTAAATACGCTCTCCTCCTTTACCATGTTGATTCCATTTATGCATTTAAAAGTCTCTATCATATACCGTCTCTTCTTTCTTCCAAGCTATTCATGTTAAGGTCCTTTAACCTTTCCTGGTATGTTTTATCCTGCAATCCATGTACTAGTTTAGTAGCTCTTCTTTGAACTCTCTCTAGAGTATCTATAGCCTTCTGGAGATACGGCCTCCAGTGCTGCGCACAATACTTCAATTGAGGCCTCACCAGTGTTCTGTACAGCGGCATGAGCACTTCTCTCTTTCTACTGCTTATACCTCTCCCTATACATCCAAGCATTCTGCTAGTGTTTCCTGCTGCTCTATTACATTGTCTTCCTACCTTTAAGCCTTCTGAAATAATTACTCCTAAATCCCTCTCCTCAGATACTGAGGTCAGGGCTGTGTCAAATAATCTATATTCTGCCTGAGGGTTTTTACGCCCCCGGTGCATTATCTTGCACTTATCCACATTAAATTTCAGTTGCCAGAGTTCTGACCATTCTTCTAGTTTGCCTAAATCCTTTTCCATTTGGTGGATCCCTCCAGGAACATCAACCCTGTTACATATCTTTGTGTCATCAGCAAAAAGACATACCTTACCATCGAGACCTTCTGTAATATCGCTAATGAAGATATTAAACAATATTGGTCCCAGTACAGATCCCTGAGGTATCCCACTGGTGACAAGACCTTGCTCCGAATATTCTCCATTGACTACAACCCTCTGTTGTCTGTTACTAAGCCACTGCCTAATCCACTCAACAATGACTGTAGTTTCTTGATAAGTCTTCTATGTGGGACAGTGTCAAAAGCCTTACTAAAATCTAGATATGCGATGTCTACTGCCCCTCCGCCATCTATTATTTTAGTCACCCAGTCAAAAAAATGTATAAGATTTGTTTGACATGATCTCCCTGAAGTAAACCCATGTTGTTTTTCATCTTGCAATCCGTGGGATTTTAGATGTTCCACAATCCTATACTTTAGTAGGGTTTCCATTAAGTTCCCCACTATTGATGTCAGACTTACTGGCCTATAGTTGCTTGATTCCTCCTTACTACCTTTCTTGTGAATGGGCACAACATTTGCTAATTTCCAATCTTCCGGGACTTAAAAAAGTAAAACCTAAGAAAAAATGATACTGATAAAAACTACAGATCATGGCGCAAAAAATGAGCCCTCATATCGCCCCATATACGGAAAAATGAGAAAGTTATAGGTAGTCAAATTAGGGCAATTTCAAACATACAAATTTTGTTAAAATGGTTTGAGATATTTTTTTAAGCGGTACAATTATAGAAAAGAATATAATCATGGGTATCCTTTTAATCATATTGACCCACAGAATAAAGAAAACATGTCATTTTTACCGGAAATTGTACAGCATGAAAACAAAACCTTCCAAAATTAGCTAAATTGTGTTTTTCTTTTCAATTTTCCCACATAAATAATATTTGTTTGGTTGCGCCGTACATTTTATGGTAAAATAAGTGATGTAATTACAAAGTACAATTGGTGACGCAAAAAACAAGCCCCCATATGGGTCTGTGGATGGAAATATAAGAGAGTTATGATTTTAAGAAGGCGAGGAGGAAAAAATGAAAATGCAAAAATAAAATTGGTCTGGTCCTTAAGGCCAAAATGGGCCTGGTCCTTAAGGGGTTAAGGCAGTCGGCTAGCCCCTTAATCTCTTCTACATACCTTCCTTCCTTTGTTTTTAATTTAGTTATTCCTTGTTTTGATTTCCTTTTTTCATTTATATATCTGAAGAATGTCTTATCCGCTTTTTTCACAGACTGAGCTAGTTTTTCTTCTGCCTGCGCTTTAGAAGTTCTTATAACTTGCTTGGCCTCTTTCTGCCTAGTCTTGTAGATTTCCCTATCTTCGTTGCTCTGGGTTGTTTTACAATTACTAAATGCTAGTTTTTTGTTTTTTATGATTTTGGCCACTTCTGCTGAAGTGAAGTGGTCTCTTCCTTTTTCTGCTTTTACTGACAAGTCTAGTGCAATTTTCTGTTGCCTTCAATAAAGTGTCTTTTAAGTAGTCCCATTTCTCCTGAACTCCATGTAATTTGTTCCAGTCTGATAGGGACTCGTTTATGACTAATCTCATTTTTGAAAAGTCTGTTTTTCTAAAATCTAAAACTTTTGTTTTTGTGTGGTGTGACACCTTCACTGTTCTCATATTAAACCACACTGATTGGTGATCACTAGATCCCAAGCTTTCTCCAACAATAACATCATATACCAAATCCCCATTTGTGAATACCAAATCCAAAATGTAGTAGTAATAGTAGTAGTAGTAGTAGTAGTAGTAGTAGTAGTAGTAGTAGTAGTAGTAGTAGTAATATTATTATTAGTAGTAGCAGTAGTAAGTAGATCCGAAGCCAGGGTAAAAGCCACTTTGTGAAAAAAAACAATTACACAGAAACTATTTTAACTAAAGAGGAGGGGCAAGTCATATTTAGTTACTGTTTTCGGCATAGCACATCCTGAATTTTTACTTTCAGACCAAAATTTTATTATTATTATTTAACTATAACCTATAATATTTACATTTCTTTCAAGATGTCTTGAAAATTGTAAATAAGCCCTTCTCAAAGATTTTATTAAGAAATTCATTATGTATTTTACAAAAAGTGTATGGACCCAGTTTTTATTACAGATGAATGTTGTTAGGCTTCTTTCACACTGCACTGTGTGTGAGGCTCTGTTACAAACGGACGCTAAGGGCTCTTTTTTTTATTTTTTTACTATTAGTGCCATTAAAGTCCGTTATTGTAATGGAGCCTAATGGGAGTCATAACGGGCAAAGAGGATTCCATTCACTTAAATGGGATTCCTCTAACATTCGTTATGACTCCCATTATTCCGCTGGAAGATAGCGGGAGAAAAAGACGTCGCAAGCACAAATTTTTCTCCCACTATCTTCTTACTGACGTCAGGCTACCGGGCAAAAACTGTAGTGTGAAGAAAGCCTTACGGTTTGTTCTTTTTTTAACAAGAACCCAACTCTACATTGGAATTTTTCACGGAGACTCTGCAGCAGAGTTCCATTGAATTCTATGCACACCTCAGAATTTCTGCAGCAGATGTTTCTGGTATCGAAATTCCGATTTCCGTGTCTGCAGAAAAAATTAACCTGTCCATTATTTCTGCGGGCATTCCGAGGTGTGAACACATCCTTCCTCGTGGGCTGTGTCCTGTATTGCGGCATTCACATTAATAAGGTTGAGCTTCAATATCAGATACAACCTATCGATAATAGTAGCTCTGTACTCAAGAGAAAATAAAATAAACCTTTTTTGTTATCCTATACAACACCTTTAAAGGCTCCCTTACAGAAAAAGTGGCTGCCAACATCCCTGTGGCACACTATCTGTGTCTCTGGCGATATGTGCACAGCAAGCACATGGGGGAAAGGAGGAAGTCTGATCTGAATCCTGTGCAGGGAACAGAAGTACCTTCTATCTATGCATTATCCCTGCACCAAACATGTTCAAAGACCAGGTGAATGTGAGGGCCGCAATTAGCAGCAGTACTGTACTAACAATAGGTATTGATAACATGCTCAAGATGGCGGTTGCCACATCTGTAATATTAGAAATGTGTTAGCCAAAACTCTTAATTTCCACAGGAATGGCCAACCATTTAATGTGTATGGGGGCCTATTAACTCAATCCAAACATGAGATGTTGGTGAAAATAATAATTGGTGTAGTGTTTATTTTACCTTTGGTGTCGCTTCCAAGTATTTAAATATTGTCAGGTTCTCTTTCCGATTATAGCTGATTGATCATTGGTGGAGCCTTCTACCCAAAAAGAACTGCCTAGCAGCGGGGAAACAGACAACAATCAACTACTTAAACATAGAAAAGAATGTAGTCCTCTGTGTAGATGATTCCTTTTCCTTCACTATTAAGTAGCTCCTCCTTTGCTGTTCATTACAAAGTGTATAAAAGGTCTCTCTCTCCATCCCTTTTACAGACAAGTCCAGCAGCCAGTTGAATACCAAACAATGTGGTGTCATACAAATCTCATTAAAGTCAAGGTGTCAGCTTTATGCAAAATGAGTTTGGCACCTTGACAGCTCAGCATAACACATACATTGTAATGAGATGCATAACATTTTGCATTAGCATTTAATTTCTCCATGTAAATGGTTTGATAAATGTTCTCCGCTATAATTTCTTACTTCAGGGGTATCATACTTCTATATTTGGGTGAGTTTGACATATCATAGATAATGTCTGCTGCTATCAAATCCACATTCAAAGCTATTGTATTCTGTTGATACATTGTATAGGTAAGACAAATTGACTCATTTCTAAGTCTTGAAATATAGTTGTGAGTACAAGATCGTGTGCTATATTTCCTTTCCAGAGTATTCTATTCATTTACCTCTTGTTTGTAAATTGATGATTTGAAGATATATATATATATATATATATATATATATATATATATATGGTTTGTCAAGTAATATTTTCACTACTGGTGTGCACCCTATATACACTGTTCAAAAAACATAAAGGGAACACAAGATAACACATCCTAGATCTGAATGAATAAACTAATCGTATGAAATACTATCATCTTTACATAGTTGAATGAGCTGACAACAAAACCACACAGAAATTATCAAGGGAAATCAAATGTATCCACCCATGGAGGTCTGGATATGGAGTCACACTCAAAATACAAGTGGAAAACCACACTACAGGCTGATCCAACTTTGATGTAATGTCCTTAAAACAAGTAAAAATGAGGCTCAGTAGTGTGTGTGGTCTCCACATGCCCGTATGACCTCCCTACAACACCTGGGCATGCCCCTGATGATGGTTTCCTGAGGAATGTCCTCCCAGACCTGGACTAAAGCATCTGCCAACTCCTGGACAGTCTGTGGTGCAACGTGGCATTGGTGGATGGAGTGAGACATGATAGTCCAGATGTGCTCAATCGGATTCAGGTCTGGAGAATGGGCAGGCCGTCCATAGCATCAATGCCTTCCTCTTGCAGAAACTGCTGACACACTCCAGCCACATGAGGTCTAGTATTGTCTTGAATTAGGAGGAACCATAGGGCCAACCGCACCAGCATATGGTCTCATAAGGGGTCTGAGGATCTCATCTTGGTACCTAATGGCAATAAGGCTACTTCTGGCAAGCACATGGAGGGCTGTGCGGTCCCCCCACAAAGAAATGCCACACTATTATTGACCCACCGCCAAACTGGTCATGCTGGAGGATGTCACTGGCAGCAGAACATTCTCCACGGTGTCTCCAGACTCTGTCATGTCTGTTACATGTGCTCAGTGTGACCCTGCTTTCATCTGTAAAGAGCACAGGGCGCCAGTGGCGAATTTGCCAATCTTGGTGTTCTCTTGCAAATGCCAAATGTCCTGCACGGTGTAAGGCTGTAAGTACAACCCCAACCTGTGGATGTCGGGCCCTGTTTCTGACTGTTTGAGTGGGCACATGCACATTTGTTGCCTGCTGGAGTTAATTTTGCAGGGCTCTGGCAGTGCTCCTCCTGCTCCTCCTTGCACAAAGGCAGAGGTAGTGGTCCTGCTGCTGGGTTGTTGCCTCCTACAGTCTTCTCCATGTCTCCTGATGTACTGGCCTGTCTCCTGGTAGCACTTCCATGCTCTGGACACTACGCTGACAGACACAGCAAACCTTCTTGCCACAGCTCTCATTGATGTGCCATCCTGGATGAGCTGCACTACCTGAGCCACTTGGATGGGTTGTACACTCCGTCTTATGTTGCCACTAGAGTGAAAGCATCGCCAGCATTCAAAAGTGACCAAAACATCAGCCAAGAAGCATAGGAATCAAGAAGTGGCCTGTGGTCACCACCTGCAGAACCACTCCTTTATTGGGTGTGTCTTGCTAAGTGCCTATAATTTCCACCTGTTGTCTGTTCCATTTGCACATCAACATGTGAAATTGATTGTCCATCAGTGTTGCTTCC
This sequence comes from Hyla sarda, assembly GCF_029499605.1. NCBI lineage: Eukaryota > Metazoa > Chordata > Amphibia > Anura > Hylidae > Hyla > Hyla sarda. The sequence goes on along the minus strand of NC_079190.1, from coordinate 357,402,292 downwards.
TGAGTGGACAGTGTGATTTCACAGAAGTGTGATTGACTTTGAGTTACATTGTGTTGTTTAAGTGTCCTACCGCTACTGAAGCAAAGGCCTGAGGCCTTGAAACGCGTCTAGCATACTATATCAGCATTGGGAACCATATCTTCACTACATGCCAACCTGTTATTTCTAACTTCTACTTGCAACAGCTGGATGCCCCCAGCTTTGTGACCACCATCATTCGCGCGCGCACAGCGCATCATTCACACGAGGGACGCCGGTCACTGCTCCTATACCGCTATCATCTTTCATCCTCCACTTGCGGCAACTACATCCCCTACGATTATTTATCCACGAGCAGACGGACACCTTCCTCTGAGCCGGAGATATATATATATATATATATATATATATATATATATATATTTTTTTTTATATATATATATATATATATAGAAATACAATGCTGTGTAGGCGTGCTAATTTTTTAAAATAACATTTTCCAATTAGTATTGGGAAATATGCAGATAGTCTGGACAAACAAACCACAGTGTTATTTGTAGTCAACAACAACTTCTATAATGATATCTTTCTATGGACAACATTTCTTTTTAGTGGTTTTCTAAAAAAAAAAAAACAGAATCCACACTTCCTGGGATTCATGTACACCATCTGTAGCAATATTTTTAGAGCTTTTTCCATCCTTAGGGTCTATTCACACGGCAGAATTTCCACTTGCCGAATTCCGCTTGCTGAATTCCACCTCAAATTAAAGCCCATAGACTTCTAAGGGATTCCGCACTCCCATTTACACTTCTGAATTTCGGCTAGCGGAAATTCAGAAGTGTGAATAGGAGTGTGGAATCCAATAGAAGTCTATGGGCTTTGATTTGAGGTGGAATTCCACAAGTGGAAATTCTGCCATGTGAATAGACCCTTAGTCTAAGTTCAGACTACGGAATCTCCGGGCAGAAAATTTCCGCCCGGAGATTCCGAGTTCCGCCTGCACCGACTGAATTAGTCGGCGCTAGGACCGCGCGGACACTGCAGTCTCCTATAGGATTTCTAGAAATTTTCTAGCGGATTTTTCATCCGGATTTTCCGCTTCACAAATTCCGAAGTGTGAATTTGTGAACGGAAAACCATTCACTACACTATGCATTATAGTAAGCAGAATTTCTTTTGGAAATTTTAAAGCGAAAATTCCGGCGGAAATTCCATAGTCTGAACCTAGCCTTATGCATATCTATAACATACCTTATGAGGTTGTAACTGTCCGGACAGGTGACTGGAGGTGGATCCACTGGACCAGAGGAGTGATGGCGTGTGCCGTACCCAGGGAACGGAATCTAAGGAGCTACTGGTCTTCACCAGAGCCCGCCGCAAAGCGGGATGGTCTAGCTGCGGCAGGTAGCCCCCAGGTCGTTCCACCAGATAGCGACTCAACCCCTTTGGTTGCTGAGATAGGTGCGGTACAGGAGGAACGGACAGAAGCGTAGTCAGACGTAGCAAAGGTCAGGGCAGGCAGCACAGGTTCAGAAGCGGTAGTCACTAGCAACAGGTCTAGGCAGGCAGCAAAGGTTCAGAGGCGGTGGTCACTGGCAAGGGTCGGCAACAGGCAGGGAACACTTTAATAATGGGAACGCTTTCTCTAAGGCACGAGGCACAAAGATCCGGCGAGGGCAGGAAGGGGCTGGAGACTTTTATAGACAGTAAGGGCCAGGCACCAATCAATGGTGCACTGGCCCTTTAAATTTCATGAAGCTGGCACGCGCGCGCCTAAGGAGCGGGGCCGCGCACGCCGAGAGGAAGAGGCAGCGCAAGGGGACGGGACCGCAGGTAAGTGGACTTGGGATGCGGCGTGTGTGAGGGGACCGGCCGCCACACTAACCGCATCCCCGACGGAGGAAACCCTGCGCTCCCGGTCAGCATGTCTGACCGGGAAGCCGCAGACTGGGGCAGAGGCAGCGAGCGCTTCGATCCAGAGGAGGGGACCGGAGCGCTCACTGTAACAGAGGTCTTCTGAAAGTTGTTTGCAATGAGACATAATTCCCACTGACCAAGGAAAACTGATTTTGTTTTTTACCTTGTGTAACTTAAATAACAACTTATGCTTAACTCCAGGTCAATCTAACGGGTTCACTTACTTTCTCTTGCAGCTGTATGTATAATAGGTTTTCAGGTTAGAAAAAAACTTGGAATTTTTTTGTAAACTGTAAAGAAATAAAATCCATGTTTAGGAAATTATTTTACAGGCAGCTACTAAAAGGTAGATCAGTAAGTGATTATAGAGTAGAGGGAAGGTTTTGTCAGAGGACAGCAGGTAGCTAAATAATGCTTAGCTTCACATGATGGTATATGTGTTGTTTCTAGTAAGAAAATTGTGTATTTGCTGCCAAAGAGAGAAGTGTGGGTACAGGTGCAAAACATTGAAACATATTGGGCTTTTGAACATTTAAAGCACAGCTGTAGTCCCTGCCATGTGAAAAGTATGGTTTATTGAAATGTAGCCTCTATGGGCAATGTTTAGGGTTATTTTTCAATGGGGTACTCATGCTCCTCTCATCCCTTTCCCCTTCTCCTCTTATCATTTTCAAAGCTGAACTATTTTTTAACCACTTCCAGACCCGACTTATTACCCTCCTCCTGACCAGACACATTTTCGGGCTTTCTAGTACATGCAGATATAAAACTATAAAGCACCTCCTTGTTCAGTTATTCAAGGGCTAGGGCGTCATTTGGACTGAATGTTTTTATGTTATTGTATTTTTTTCCTTCTTTTTAATTTTTTTTTTTTTACAATTGTGCCCTCCCCCCCCCCCCCCCAAACACCCAGCATCAGCAATCAGATGATTGCTTCCTGCTGATCTGCTTCAATTGTTATGGAAATAAAACATTGTGAATGTTGTTGTGAATGATTGTTTTCTTGAAATGTCTTTGGGGGCAGTCAAAATTTAAAATAAGCCATGCTTACCTGCCTGAACCCTGACTAATGCCATTTTGACAGCACTCAACACTAACTGCTGTACATTTTTCCTGGTAAATACCTTGATAAGGCAAAAGTCAAATCAAGAGACTATTTCCTTTATAAAAAAAACATTGAAATTCACATTTTGTAAATCTTTTATGTGTTGCACACTATTTTAAAGAGAAACTTACAGCTTGTTCACCAACACTTAACCTTAACCCAAGATATATTACATTATAGTGCAGTCAAACATCTTTAAAAAGAGGAGTAACTCACATTTATTTGTAAAGTACATGTTGAGTTCTGGCCGTTTACATCTTCTTTCTTATTGTGCAGCTCTTCGCAATGGAGGGAGGGAGCCATCTCACCGAGCTCCCCTGCCTCCTCAATATTTATTGTCCAGCTTACCCCCTGTGATGAATATGTAAATAGCATTTATCACAGGGGCCACCTGGGCAGGGAAAATTGAGGTGGCAGGGGAGCTCAGCGAGCTGTCTCCCTGCCTCTATTGCATACAGCTGTGCAATAAGAAAGAAGATATAAAGGGCAAGAACTCAACACATACTTTACCATACTATAATAGCCTACGCTATAATCTAATATATTGGGTATAATGCGGGTGAACAAGTTGTTAGTAGTTTCCCTTTAAAAAGGTCAATTTTAGAAATGATTTAGTATATTTAACTATAAAATTATTGATATTATTTTCCCTTTTCATATCACTATGGGAAATATGCAGTGAGCAATGTTTCCATGACCCCAGTTAACAAACAGGAAAAGGTTCCTTTTTCCATTTGCACTGAGGCATGCCTGAGTCCCAGTTTAATTTTGTAACAAAACAGGATTAGGAAATCTTAATCATTGGCTGGAAAATTATTAAGGTCATTGCCAAGAAATGAAAAGTGTCCTGATGTTGATAGCTCTATTTCTAAAAGTGGCAACATGGGGACCAACAGGGAGTATCTTTACTGGTTAATGTAAATTAAATAGTTCTCATTGTCCATGCCTTTCATAAAACTATTTAACTTTTTACATTTAGGAAGGAAATATACCAAATACAACAATATTTCATCACTGTCTTGAAACATTTAAATGCACTGGAGACATCAAGGATGATGACTGATGACCAAAACACATGAAATATATATTATTTAGACCCTTACACTTTTTCTTATTTTGTGGGGTTGCAACTTTGATAAAAATAAATCCTTATCATTTTGCAGTCAATATCCCATAAAGAGAATGTGAATGGTCCCTCAGCGCCGAAGATCTTGTGTGCAAATGGAGGAAACTTTGAAAGGTCAATAAGTACTGCAGCATTTCACCAATCTAGAAATTAGTTTTTCTTCATGTTTGAAAACAAAAACTCCTAAGGGACTCTTAGACTGTAAGGAACTTTTTTTCTGATCTGAGGAAACTGAGGTTGAACTTTTTGGTCTCAATTCTAAGCAACATTTCTGGAGGGAACCAATGCCTTGCTTTGTGAAAGTCCTTAAAGGGGTACTTCAGTGGTCAACGTGTTTTTCCATTTTTGACTTACCCTTGGCTTGCCTTGGTTGGGATACACTGTTATACACATACAAAAGGGACTACAACTCCCAGCATGTGTCATTCAGGAGTCTTCAGTCTGTGGTATAACACCAGCATGCTGCCTCTGTAGTCTCCTGGGGGTTGTAGTTCACCACACTTCTATAGGGCATACACCAGTGTATCCCAACCAGGGTGCCTCCAGTTTTGATACAGCTGAAGACACCCTGGTTGGGAAACAATGCACCTTGTTTGTAATATGCTGGATTGGCTAGAACAGTGTTTCCCAACCAGTTTGCCTCCAGCTGTTGCAAAACTACAACTCCAAAGGCTGTCAGGGCATGCTGGGAGATGTAATTTTACAACAGCTGGAAGCACACTGGTTTGGAAACACTGGTGTAACATGATGTGTATGCTGAATAGGCTAGAACAGTGTTTCCCAACTTGTGTGCCTCCAGCTGTTGCAAAACTACAACTCCCAGCATGCCCAAAGGCTGTCAGGGCATGCTGGGAGTTGTAGTTTTGCAACAGCTGGAGGCACACTGGTTTGTAAACTCTAGCATACACACATAACAGGGACTACAACTCCCAGCATGTGTCAATCAGGAGTCCCCCCCCCCTTAACACATAGAAATCATCCTCAGTCCGTGATTTATTCCCCTGCAGTCTATACATCACCAGCCCGTGCACTTTGTTATCCTTCCCTTCAGATAACACTTATCTTCTCTGTCTTCTTTCAGTGCAGACCTGCGTCCTTTAGAAGACAGAGCAGGGGGAGGGGAGATGAGGAGCTGTGTATGTCTTCTCTCTCCCCTGCTCTAGCTTCTTTCTCTCATGCACACCTGCATCCTCCGGGAGGGGGAGAAGAGGGGCGTGGCTTCATTCTCTCATGCATACCCGCGTCCTCCGGGAGAGGGTGATGATGGGGCGTGGCTTCTTTCTCTCATGCAGACATGCATCCTCCAGGAGGGGGAGATGAGGGTGTGTGGCTTCTTTCTCTCATGCAGACCTGCGTCCTCCGGGCTCTGAAAGAACAGAGAGAAAAAAAAGCCCTCACGCATTGTCCACAGCCTAATCCTAACATGGCCGATGCTGTGGACGACAGTAAGAGATAAAAACAGAACTACAGAACTTCCTGGCCCACAAACAGGTAAGAAAAAAAAGACACATGCTACAGAAACATATAATACATGTCAATTGCAAAAAACATGAACATTAAAAGAAGATGCAATATAGCCAAAAATCTTAAACACCGGAGTACCCCTTTAAAGGGGTATTCCAGGATTTTTTTTATTTGTCTATGCTACAGGGGCTGTAAAGTTAGAGTAGTTCATAATATAGTGTCTGTACCTGTGTGTGACGCTGGTCTCACAATTCTTCTGCGATTATCTCCCCAATATTTATTTTTAACAGCATACAAATTACTCAGGTCTCAATGGGTGGGGTGGCTGATGTGTGGGAGGAAGGAAAGTGATCTTAAACTTTCAAGCATGGACCTAGGGATGTGTAGTTTAGAGAACAAAATCTAACAGGAAATACCCAGTTCTGGCAGGTAAGTACTAAAATCACCTTATGGTAGATAATCCCTTTAAGTGGCTCATCTAGAGCCCTGACTTGAACCCAATTGAACATCTCTGGAGAGGTCAGTGCTACTACTACTACTACTACTACTGTCCCAACAACCTCTTTCAATATCAAAAGCTTTAATAGTCAAATAAAAAAGATCATATTATATTAATGTTATGTAACTGTTACGCCTAGCGCTCCGGGTCCCCGCTCCTCCCCGGAGCGCTCACGGCGTCTTTCTCCCTGCAGCTCCCCGGTCAGCGCTGACCGGGAGCGCTGCTCTGCCATGGCCGTTGGGGATGCGATTCGCACAGCGGGACGCGCCCGCTCGCGAATCGCATCCCAGGTCACTTACCCGTTCCCGTCTCCTGCAGTCATGTGCTGGCGCGCGCGGCTCCGCTCTCTAGGGCGCGCGCGCGCCAGCTCCCTGAGACTTAAAGGGCCAGTGCACCAATGATTGGTGCCTGGCCCAATTAGCTTAATTGGTTCCCACCTGTTCCCTGGCTATATCTAGTCTCCTCCCTTGCACTCCCTTGCCGGATCTTGTTGCCTTAGTGCCAGTGAAAGCGTTCCTTGTGTGTTTAATAGCCTGTGTACCAGTACCTTTGCTATCTCCCCTGACTACGAACCTTGCCGCCTGCCCCCGACCTTCTGCTACGTCCGACCTTGCTACTGCCTACTCCCTTGTACCTCGCCTTTCTTCAGTATCTTCAGCAGCCAGAGAGGTGAGCCGTTGCTAGTGGATACGACCTGGTCACTACCGCCGCAGCAAGACCATCCCGCTTTGCGGCGGGCTCTGGTGAAAACCTGTAGTGGCTTAGAACCGGTCCACTAGCGCGGTCCTCGCCAATCCCTCTCTGGCACAGAGGATCCACCTCCTGCCAGCCGGCATCGTGACAGTAGATCCGGCCATGGATCCCGCTGAAGTTCCTCTGCCAGCTGCCGCCGACCTCCCTACATTGGTCGCCCGACAAGAGCACCAGCTGTCGTACTTGACCACCATGCTACAGCAGCTCCAGTCACAGCAACAGCAGCAACAGTCACAGCTACAGCAAGTTCAGTCTCAGCTACAGCAGCAACAACCATCTCCTCCGCCAGCTCCTGCACCCCTTCCGCAGCGACTGGCCACTCCTAGCCTCCGCCTGTCTTTGCCAGACAAATTTAATGGGGACTCTAAGTTTTGCCGTGGCTTCCTTTCGCAATGTTCTCTGCACTTGGAGATGATGTCGGACCTGTTTCCTACTGAAAGGTCTAAGGTGGCTTTCGTAGTCAGCCTTCTCTCTGGAAAAGCCCTGTCATGGGCCACACCGCTCTGGGACCGCAATGACCCCGTCACTGCCTCTGTTCACTCCTTCTTCTCGGAAATTCGAAGTGTCTTTGAGGAACCTGCCCGAGCCTCTTCTGCTGAGACTGCCCTGCTGAACCTGGTCCAGGGTAATTCCTCCGTTGGCGAGTACGCCATACAATTCCGTACTCTTGCTTCTGAACTATCCTGGAATAATGAGGCTCTCTGCGCGACCTTTAAAAAAGGCCTATCCAGCAACATTAAAGATGTTCTGGCCGCACGAGAGACTCCTGCTAGCCTGCATGAACTCATTCATCTAGCCACTCGCATTGACATGCGTTTTTCTGAGAGGCATCAAGAGCTCCGCCAGGAAAAAGACTTAGATCTCTGGCCACCTCTCCCACAGTCTCCACTGCAATCTGCGCCTAGGCCTCCTGCCGAGGAGGCCATGCAAGTGGATCGGTCTCGCCTGACCTTGGAAGAGAGGAATCGCCGTAAGGAAGAGAATCTTTGTCTGTACTGTGCCAGTACTGAACATTTTCTGGTGGATTGCCCAATCCGTCCTCCACGTCTGGGAAACGCACGCTCGCACTCTGCTCTCGTGGGTGTGGCGTCTCTTGATGCCAAGTCGGCTTCTCCACGTCTCACGGTACCTGTTCGGATTTCCACTTCAGCCAGCTCTCCCCTCTCAGCCGTGGCCTGCCTGGACTCTGGAGCTTCTGGGAATTTTATTCGGGACTCCTTTGTGAATAAATTCCGTATTCCGGTGACCCGTCTTGTCAAGCCACTCCGCATTTCCGCGGTCAACGGAGCCAGGTTGGACTGTACCATACGTTTCCGCACGGAGCCCCTTCTTATGAGCATCGGATCTCATCACGAGAGGATTGAACTTTTGGTCCTCCCCAATTGCACCTCGGAGATTCTCCTTGGACTTCCCTGGCTTCAACTTCATTCCCCAACCCTGGATTGGTCCACTGGGGAGATCAAGAGTTGGGGGTCCTCTTGTTCCAAGAACTGTCTAAAACCGGTTCCCAGTAACCCTTGCCGTAACTCTGTGGTTCCTCCTGTATCCGGTCCCCCTAAGGTCATTAAGGACTCTGCCTGCCACAGGAAATGCCCTTCCCCCCCTCCCAGTTCCATCAGGCAAGCTTCTGTGTCCCCTCATGGCCCTCGTCCTGGTGTCACACTGCCCCGTGCCAGGTCTCGCCCTCTGCCCTCTCTCCCCATTCCTACTCCTGCGGTTCTGCCTGCCGTTGAGGAATCCCTCCATCCTTTCCCGGTGTCCTCATCCCAGGGGAGGCAGTTACCCGATAAAGAGAAGGGGAGACCTAAGGGGGGGGGTACTGTTACGCCTAGCGCTCCGGGTCCCCGCTCCTCCCCGGAGCGCTCACGGCGTCTTTCTCCCTGCAGCTCCCCGGTCAGCGCTGACCGGGAGCGCTGCTCTGCCATGGCCGTTGGGGATGCGATTCGCACAGCGGGACGCGCCCGCTCGCGAATCGCATCCCAGGTCACTTACCCGTTCCCGTCTCCTGCAGTCATGTGCTGGCGCGCGCGGCTCCGCTCTCTAGGGCGCGCGCGCGCCAGCTCCCTGAGACTTAAAGGGCCAGTGCACCAATGATTGGTGCCTGGCCCAATTAGCTTAATTGGTTCCCACCTGTTCCCTGGCTATATCTAGTCTCCTCCCTTGCACTCCCTTGCCGGATCTTGTTGCCTTAGTGCCAGTGAAAGCGTTCCTTGTGTGTTTAATAGCCTGTGTACCAGTACCTTTGCTATCTCCCCTGACTACGAACCTTGCCGCCTGCCCCCGACCTTCTGCTACGTCCGACCTTGCTACTGCCTACTCCCTTGTACCTCGCCTTTCTTCAGTATCTTCAGCAGCCAGAGAGGTGAGCCGTTGCTAGTGGATACGACCTGGTCACTACCGCCGCAGCAAGACCATCCCGCTTTGCGGCGGGCTCTGGTGAAAACCTGTAGTGGCTTAGAACCGGTCCACTAGCGCGGTCCTCGCCAATCCCTCTCTGGCACAGAGGATCCACCTCCTGCCAGCCGGCATCGTGACAGTAACCTTCTATTGCTTCAGGACACACACATGGAAAGCGCCAAAATCCTTTATCTTTCCAAAACATATTTTTCTCATTGGTCCCACTTCTGTCAATTGACCTCTGCCTATAAAGACATTCATAAAGCATTCATTTTTTAAATGTTTATAATGCTGTGACTCAACCATCAATAGTGTTCTGCTTTTCAACCATAAACACTCATAAACATTTCTGTCCCAAACAGTGAACAAATCACTGGCTCTTATGTGTCTTGGACAAGCTCAGGTGGAAGGGCTTATTTTATTTATTTTTTTGTAATGTAGCATTGAACCCTTCATAGATTGGAACACAATTTCCCTGGCAGCATACTGTAGGCTCCATACCAAACTTCATGAATTAAGCTTAACTGACTTTGAAAAACATGTTTCTACTCCTAAGATTTTAAGATTTTTTTAATAGAAGTAATTTACAAATCTGTTTAACTTTCTGACACCAGTTGATTTAAAAGAAAAAAGAAAATGTTTTCATGCATAGTACTCCTTTAAGTCTGTTTTTATGTGAGTTTTACATGACTTTTATGTAACAACCATGAGAATGTCATGCTGCAGTTTTATGATTGTTACTGGTTGCAATTCTTGCAATAATAAAAAAAGATAATTAACAGCTAAAGGACGGAACCATTTTTTACCTTAAAGGGGTACTCCGGTGAAAACCTTTTTTCTTTTAAATCAACTGGTGGCAGAAAGTTCAACACATTTGTAAATTACTTCTATTAAAAAATCTTAATCCTTTCTGTACTTATTAGCTGCTGAATACTACAGAGGAAAATTCTTTTCTTTTTGGAATGCTCTCTGATGACATCACGACCACAGTTCTCTCTGCTGACGTTATTATAATAATAATAATAATAATAATGCTCTATTTATTGTTGTCCTTAGTGGGATTTGAACCCAAGTCCCCAGCACTGCAAGGCAGCAGTGCTAACCACTGAACCACCATCCTGCCCTTAGCATTCATCTGCTATGCATGGTTGCTAAAATGGACAGAGATGTCAGCAGAGAGCACTGTGCTCGTGTTGTCATCAGTGTTCCAAAAAGAATGGAATTTCCTCTGTAGCATTCAGCAGCTAATAAGTACTGGAAGGATTAAGATGTTTTAATAGAAGTAATTTACAAATATTTTTAACTTTCTGACACCAGTTGATTTAAAAGAAAAAAGGTTTTCACCGGAGTACCCCTTTAATGACCAGGCTCTTTTATTTTTAAATTTGACATGTGTCTTTAAATGGCAATAACTTTAGAACGCTTTTTCTGAGCAGAGCGATTCTGAGATTGTTTTTCGTGACATATTGTAATTTACATAAGTGGTGCATCTATGTAGAAACATGCAGCATTTTTCGTGAAAAACTGGAACATTTCTGCCATTTTTTTAATTACTTTTTATGGTGTTCACTGTGCAGTAAAAGTGATGTGATAATTATTGTTTGGGTTTGTACGATTATGGTGATACACATTTTATATAGCTTTTTATGTATTTTTTTTCCTTTTCTGAGCCAAATTCTTTTTTTTCCTTTTTTGTGTTATCATTTTCCGACAGCTGTAACTTTTTTATTTTTTGTATGACGTTATTGAGTGAGAGCTTATTTTTTGTGGGATAAGCTGTACTTTGCGGGTCAAGCGATACATGCTACTTTTTGATCTTTTTTATTCCATTATTTGTACCAAAATTGGTGAATCGTGCACTTTTTCTGTATTTTGTTTATTTATTTTTTTACGGCGTGCACCGTGTGGGATAATTTATATTTAACCCCTTAAGGATCGGGGGTTTTTCCATTTTTGCATTTTCATTTTTTGCTCCTTGTCTTTAAAAAATCATAACTCTTTCAATTTTGCACCTAAAAATCCATATGATGGCTTATTTTTTGCGCCACCAATTCTACTTTGTAATGACGTCAATCTACGGTCAAACGGAAAAAAAAATCATTGTGCGACAAAATTGAAAAAAAAAAACACTGTTTTGTAACTGTTGGGGGCTTCCGTTTCTACGTAGTAAATTTTTCGGTAAAAATTACACCTTATCTTTATTCTGTAGGTCCATACGATTAAAATGATACCCTACTTATATAGGTTTGATTTTGTCGGACTTCTGGAAAAAATCATAACTACATGCAGGATAATTAATACGTTTAAAATTGTCATCTTCTGACCCCTATAACTTTTTTATTTTTCCGTGTATGGGGCGGTATGAGGGCTCATTTTTTGCGCCGTGATCTGGAGTTTTTAATGGTACAATTTTTGTATTGATAGGACTTATTGATCGCTTTTTATTCATTTTTAAATTATATAAAAAGTGACCAAAAATGCACTATTTTGGACTTTGGAATTTTTTTGCGCGCACGCCATTGACCGAGCAGTTTAATTAATGATATATTTTTATAATTCGGACATTTCCGCATGTGGTGATACAATATATGTTTATTTTTATTTACACTGTTTTTTTTTTTTTTATTGGAAAAGGGGGGTGATTCAAACTTTTAATAGGGGAGGAGTTAAATGATCTTTATTCACTTTTTTTTCACTTTTTTTTGCAGTGTTATAGGTCCCATAGGGACCTATAACACTGCACACACTGATCTTCATCATTGATCACTGGTTTCTCATAGGAAACCAGTGATCGACGATTCTGCCGCATGACTGCTCATGCCTGGATCTCAGGTACTGAGCAGACATTCGGTGATCGGACAGCGAGGAGGCAGGTAGGGGCCCTCCCGCTGTCCTGTAAGCTGTTTGGGATGCCGCGATTTCGCTGCGGCTATCCAGAACAGCCCACTGAGCTAGCCGGCAACTTTCGCTTTTAGCCACGCGGCTCAGCTCTGAGCGCGCGGCTAAAGGGTTAATAGCTGCGCGCTATTAGAGGCGGGTCCCGGCTTCACTATGTAACCCCGCGTTATATCAGGAGAGCAGGACCAAGGACGTACCGGTACGTCCTTGGTCCTTAAGGGGTTAAGCTTTATAGTACATGTCATTACGGACGTGGAAATACCTAGTTTTTTCATGATTTGTGTTTTTGTTTCGTTTTTTTATGATACTACAGGGCTTTTGGGGAAAAGGGCATTTATTTATTTAGTTTTAATATTGTCTTTATTCAACGTTTTCAAGGTAAACAAAATATTGCCAGTTACAATGATATGTTTGGACATGGACAAACATAAGTGGTGTATACATTAACACTTGAAGGAGTACGGCTCTGTTACGCCGAGCGCTCCGGGTCCCCGCTCCTCCCTGGAGCGCTCGCAACATCCTCGCATTTGCAGCGCCCCGGTCAGACCTGCTGACCGGGTGCGCTGCAATACCTCTCTCAGCCGGGATGCGATTCGCGATGCGGGAGGCGCCCGCTCGCGATGCGCATCCCGGCTCCCGTACCTGACTCGCTCTCCGTCAGTCTTGTCCCAGCGCGCGCGGCCCCGCTCCTTAGGGTGCGCGCGCGCCGGGTCTCTGCTATTTAAAGGGCCACTGCGCCGCTGATTGGCGCAGCAGGCTTAATTAGTGTGTTCACCTGTGCACTCCCTATTTATACCTCACTTCCCCTGCACTCCCTCGCCGGATCTTGTTGCCATTGTGCCAGTGAAAGCGTTTCCTTGTATGTTCCTAGCCTGTGTTCCAGACCTCCTGCCGTTGCCCCTGACTACGATCCTTGCTGCCTGCCCTGACCTTCTGCTACGTCCGACCTTGCTCTTGTCTACTCCCTTGTACCGCGCCTACCTTCAGCAGTCAGAGAGGTTGAGCCGTTGCTGGTGGATACGACCTGGTTGCTACCGCCGCTGCAAGACCATCCCGCTTTGCGGCGGGCTCTGGTGAATACCAGTAGCAACTTAGAACCGGTCCACCAGCACGGTCCACGCCAATCCCTCTCTGGCACAGAGGATCCACCTCCAGCCAGCCGAATCGTGACAGGCTCCCCACATGTAAACCTAATGCACATAGAAATCATATCCTCCCCAGTCCATAGATGAGCAATTGCACTCAAGCAATCTGTGGGTAAATCAGAATGTAACAAACAAAACTTTCATCTTGTGATAAATCCGTACTGGGTGGATCGGATAGTGTTGGGGTTTAAACTCCCTCTTTTACTCAGTATATAGAATAGTATATAAAACATTAACTGCATCTTAAGTCAAATAAAACAGAAAAGGCAATATAGAGGAAAAGGGGGTAGTAGGGTGATGGGGAGGAAAAGGAAGGGAAGGCAGGTAAGGGGATAGGGTACTTCAAGAGTGGAAATAAGGGGTGGGGTGAGTGAGAAAAGGGAGACGAGGAAAAATAGGGTAGGAGAAGGGATAGGCTATTTAATAAGGGACATTTATTTAATTTTTTTACACTTAATACTTTTATTTATTTTTTCACTTTTTATAGGTTATACTATGCTGCAATACATTTGTACTGCAGCATAGTATGACCTGATGAGCTGCACAAAATACAGCCTGTGCGATCCAGCCTGTGGCTGGATCTCACAGGCTTCCATGGTAGGCAGACCGGAGGTCATCATCTGACCTACTGCTGCCATAGCAACCAATGGTGACCTGCGATATTATCAGGGTGCCGCCATTGATGAACAGGGGAGCCCTCTCCCTCTGTCAACACCATAGATGCCGTTGTCAGGATTGATCACGGCATCTATGCGGTTAAAGTTGCTTGGACCGGCACAATCGTGGCCACGGCGGCTGCGGCGGGACCCCGGCTGTGATTGATAGCCAGGTCCCGCCGCTGAGCTCCTGAGCTGTGCACGGCAGGACGTATGCATAAGTACTATAGTGGGAAGGGGTTAATAGAAATAAAAAAGCTTAAACTCCTTCACTGTATTTGCAGCTACCACTTCTACAGGAAAGTTATTCCATGCATCCACTACTCACTTAGTAAAGTAATACTTCCTGATATTACTCTAATTTAAAACAATGTCCTCTTGTGGTAGTTTTTCTTCTTACATCCTCTTGTCCGTTACCATGTTGATTCCCTTTATGTTTATAAAAGTTTCTATCATATCTCCTCTGTCTCATCTTTCTTCCAAGCTAAACACGTTAAGGTTCTTTAGCCCTTAAATGGGCACTGTCAATAAAAAAAATTCTATTGCATTCCTAATGATAAATAATAAAATCTTTCTAATGTACTTTGTTTTAAAAAATGAAGCTTTCTATGTTTTATTTGTGTTTAACCCCTTAAGGACACATGACGTACTGGAACGTCATGTGTCCACTCCCGATCTATAACGCGGGGCCACGGCGTGGCCCCGCGTCATAGCGGGTCGGGCCCGGCCTCTAACAACGGCCGGGACCCGTGGCTAATAGCGCGCGGCATTGATCGCTGTGCCGCGCGCTATTAACCCTTTAGACGCGGCGTTCAAAGTTGAACGCCGCGTCTAAAGTGAAACCGAAAGCATCCCGGCTAGCTCAGTGGGCTGTTCGGGATAGCCGCGGTGAAATCGCGGCATCCCGAACAGCTGACAGGACAGCGGGAGGGCCCCTACCTGCCTCCTCGCTGTCCGATCGCCGAATGACTGCTCAGTGCCTGAGATCCAGGCATGAGCAGTCATCCGGCAGAATCGTTGATCACTGGTTTCTTATGAGAAACCAGTGATCAACATAGAAGATCAGTGTGTGCAGTGTTATAGGTCCCTATGGGACCTATAACACTGCAAAAAAAAAGTGCAAAAAAAAAGTGAATAAAGATCATTTAACTCCTCCCCTATTAAAAGTTTGAATCACCCCCCTTTTCCAATAAAAAAAAAAACACAGTGTAAATAAAAATAAAAATAAACATATGTGGTATCACCGCGTGCGGAAATGTCCGAATTATAAAAATATATCATTAATTAAACCGCTCGGTCAATG
This sequence comes from Hyla sarda, assembly GCF_029499605.1. NCBI lineage: Eukaryota > Metazoa > Chordata > Amphibia > Anura > Hylidae > Hyla > Hyla sarda. The sequence continues at coordinate 357,387,047 of NC_079190.1, read as the reverse complement.
GCGTGCGCGCAAAAAAATTCCAAAGTCCAAAATAGTGCATTTTTGGTCACTTTTTATATCATTTAAAAATGAATAAAAAGTGATCAATAAGTCCTATCAATGCAAAAATGGTACCGTTAAAAACTTCAGATCACGGCGCAAAAAATGAGCCCTCATACCGCCCCATACACGGAAAAATAAAAAAGTTATAGGGGTCAGAAGATGACAATTTTAAACGTATTAATTTTCCTGCATGTAGTTATGATTTTTTCCAGAAGTCCGACAAAATCAAACCTATATAAGTAGGGTATCATTTTAATCGTATGGACCTACAGAATACATATCAGGTGTCATTTTTACCGAAAAATGTACTACGTAGAAACGGAAGCCCCCAAAAGTTACAAAACAGCGTTTTTTTTTTTCAATTTTGTCGCACAATGATTTTTTTTCCCGCTTCACCATAGATTTTTGGGCAAAATGACTGACGTCATTACAAAGTAGAATTGGTGGCGCAAAAAATAAGCCATCATATGGATTTTTAGGTGTAAATTTGAAAGAGTTATGATTTTTTAAAGGCAAGGAGCAAAAAACGAAAATGCAAAAACGGAAAAACCTCCGGTCCTTAAGGGGTTAAATGAGCTGCAACTAGGTGTCTCCCTACTTGTCCCTACTTGTCCAGAGCACATTTCCCCATCTCTTGCACAGACTTTTGACTCCTGCTGACCTGGCAGAAGTCCAAAATCTGGAAATCTGCAGTCTGGAGTGCTGAGGGTGTGTGTACAGCCTTGGCCAATCATAGCTCTTTCACACTGAACTGCTCTGGACTGTGTGTTGCAGAGTGAGGGAAGGAGTTCTCCTCTGTATGGCTTCAGATGATGTCACACTTGCTGGGAAATGCCCCTTCCCAGTCTGTGAATCTGACTTAGACTAAGCAGAAAATACAGAGCAATATCTAGGTAGAAAAATAAAAATAAAATAATAATAAAGGGATGGGATGGTTTATCATGATGGGGGCAGTGAACTGAGAGTATTATAAAAATTATAGGTACTCTTTTAGCTAGACTTTGTGTCTCTTATTGAGAACTCAGACAGGAGTATTTATTTTATTTTATTTTTTATATAATTATGCCCATAGTGTGGGGTATAAAAAATTAAACATCTATTTACCTCCAGTGCTCCCGGGGTGCCTCCAGTGTCCTGCTATGGTCCCCCACAGCGATTGTCTTACTGAAGCTGCAGTATGACGTGTCATCTACGAAAGCACCCAGGCCCAAAGTTTCAGACTGCAGCTCAGAGAATTACTGTCCACAGCGATGTCCTGCCTGGGCCAGCGATTCACTAAGCTGCAGCATGACGCACTAGGCCCCAGTGCTTCCATAAACATCAGTCACACTGCCACTTCAGCAAGATGATAGCTGCAGGGGACCGGAGCAGAACACCGGAGGCACTGTGGTAGCACTGTAGGTAAGTAGATGGTTTTTTCATACCCCACACAATGGGTATAATTAGAAAAAAAACTCCATCAGAGTTCTCCTTTAATGGGTTAACAAACTTCAGTTTACTGTGTATGCAATGTGATTTCAGATTTACTCTAATATACGAATATTCTTTTTATTTACTTAATATTTCAGCCTATACTGTTTTATTTACTTAATTTCCAACTAATTTTTTCTTGCCATAAACACATGCCATATTTAAGCACTTTTTTGTTATGCCTCTAATATTCCCATAGATGAGAATTCACTGATTTCTGATAAGCACAATTGTGTTGTGGCTGGAAAGCAATAAAGATATTCCAGACCCGTTGCTTTGCATGTACTGATGGTGTAGTCTCTGATATATCAGGACTATTTCATACATTTTTTAAGCCTGTACAGAGCATCATCGCTGTAAAATTGCAGCATCTATCAAGAAAATTATCTGTGCATTGGAGTCAAATTCAGACACTATGTCGCCTTCAAATTCAAACTGTTTAGTATTTATAATGATAATATGATGGTGATGAAGCAGCTGCTCTCTTGAAACAAACAGATAATGGTGTCACATCCGAGCCGAGATGTTATACAGCTTGAAGGACTCCACCAAATTTCACCAATTATTGCTTGTGTGCCATGAGAAGATTGATATAAGCAATAATCTCTGCGGCACAGTCACAAGCTCCAATAATTCAACACTCATAAAGCTATAAATACATGGATATTGTGCTAGGAATTTAACTCTAATAGGCTGCCTTTAGATGAGCAGAGCAGACCTGGATACATTTTACTTCATTTACTGCCATAGCTTGCTTATATAGTGTATCATTTATATATTCAGATATTTAACATCTATTGACTTGACATTTACAATTCAGCATTATTGCCCGGTAAAAGGACTTACTGAGTGTCAGATGGGGTTAAGTACTATTAAGTTAGTGTTTTTTTTTATTATCTTGCTAGCATGAGATGCCTGTGTCAGAGCGTCAGAAAACTTAGTGTATAGAAATGTTCCAATGAAGAAGCTGTCAGTATTAATTATCGCTTCATTTGTCTGTGCAGGACTATACAATACAATTATTAGCTGTCTGAACAGACTATGTAAGACAAGATGTATAGTCGTCAGCATAGGGGTAGCAAGGCGAAAGAGATTTTGCTATATTTTTTTATATAGAATTCTGGTTAACATTGCATTAAGCCAGTAAAGGGCTAAAACCTATTAAATGTCTTTTTGAACTGTTGTAACCTAAGAAAAACACATGTACTGTAAATAGAATTTTATTCATGTGTAGCATGAGGTCCAGAGTGGATGAAGACAAGCCTGTATGTTTGCTTCCCTACACTACATACACTCAGAAAAACAAACAAATTACAAAAAAATAAAGACTCACCTCCTTTCAGCAAACCTTCAGATGTAGCAGCAGCATGGATGACATTATAAAGCTCAGTATATCAACAGTATAACATGTGAATCCAGCCCTTTCTGTGAGACAAGTCTACTAAGTCTCCATGTGTTTCTGTGTTTATTCTCTCCTTCTCACTTCTTCCCCCTCTCCAACCCCCTCCCCTTTCCATAGACTTTTCTGAGCAGTATAACCTCTGTTCACTTCTGAAGATGGATTCACCTTAGTGATGAGCAGGTAAGAAAATGTGTGTGTGTGTGTGTGGGGGGGGGGTACTCTGAGAAGAAACACAAGAGACTTTCTTACATTAGCTTGTAATATGCAACGTTATTTGAAACAAGAGTTATCCCTTAATCTATAAGGTTTTTTTTTTTTATAACAAAAAGGTTTGCCGTTCAGCTCAGCCTAACCCAAAATATATGTATCAAGATAAACTAAATTGTGACATAATACTCAGTTCCTATGTAAGGCCACCCAGTGGTTGTCAATCAGTATTTATAAGAAATTGGAATCCTTAACTAAATTCAATACATGCTTAGGGTTTGACTTGGCAATCTGTTTCAAAACACATACATGTTTCCTGTTCAGTCATTTGTCTCAGTGCAAATAAAGCTTCAAGTGATCTACATAGACAAATGTACAGAGTTATAAAAGATTTTGGTGTTAAATAAACTTATCATTTCAATCTAATATTGCAATCACTTCTATATCTCATCATTATATTCACACATGAAAAAAATCATGAGATTCCAACAAACTTCTTAAGAAAAATTCCCATCGTACAAAGGCACTTTTAGGAATTTACTTATAGGCTTTTTTAACTAGGGAAATCTTACTACATGCAACATTGACTTTTATGGGAGCTGTACTGTACATAGTTGTGTGATAGCCTGGGGGAGTAGGGAATATGGGGTGTAGCTGTGTGGTGACTAAAGGGTGTCTGGTTAACCCTTTCTATTCGTGACACCAGGGTGTGGGTTCCTCTGTAATGCTTGTCCTACCGCCACCCTTCCCAAGAGCGATAGGGAGGTATAGAATAATTGAATGTCCACAACCGGTGAGTTTGCTGAAAACAGTTGGAACTTTACTGAAGATTATATGCAAGCTTCATAACCGGAACAGTCTCTATACATGCAAAGTCTCTTGGAGATTGACAGTGGTTGGGACCTTAAGCGTTTTAGAGTCCATAGACTGATATGCGCTGTTCCACTGGATTTAGTTGCGGTCCAGTAGTCACGCTAGCTTTAGCGGGGATTCGTTTAGAAATGGCGGTTTAGTTTAGGCTGAGGCCGGTAGGTTTTCTGGCCTAGCGTGTCTTTGAAAGTTGCGCAGTTCCGTCCTGCTAGTCCCGCATTCCCGAGAGCAGCAACCCAAGAGAGCGATAATTGGCTACAGCTCCCTTATATGGGCAGGGGCTTGACTAGAGCTAATTGGTCCAATACTTCTGTCAATCCCCTTCACATAGAGTTATGGATAAACATGTGACCCAAGGACCTCCAAAGGTATTCTAACATACCATAGAGGATTTAACATAGTCACAGGACCCTACCTTAGCGTAGTAACTCTGACTTTGGGGACCACCATACAAGGTATGGTATGCAATACGGCACCGAGATACCACAGTTGTTAAGAAAACCAGATTTATCCTCTAAGGAAAATCCTTGATTTTTCAAGATGAAATAAGCTTGAAAGGAAATTTGTATGCCTGAGACACTGAAAAATAACATCTTCACCATTTTAAACTATATGATAACAACTATATACAACTACTATATTATATGATTGAACTAGTAAACCTCTATGGACCTATAGAGAAAATATATGCACAACAATAAGTACTGTGTATATTCTATAACAATATTAAGCTGTCTGTCACACAAAAAACATTATTTACTAGACTAGAGATATTTTGTATCAACCACTTAAACAATGATAGACCTCCAAAGGTATTCCAGGAATACTATCACAAGTTTTAGACAACCCTATGTGAAAACGTGTCATGTAATTTAATAGAAAATTGGAATTTTGTATAACTGGATGAATTTTGCAGCACAATAATCCCACCAAGTTTGCCTTGTTATATTCCTATATAAAGAAAAAAAAAAAAAAAAGGAAGCAATATAATTAGAATTATAGGGGAATTAAAATTTTGATTATTAGAGTAATGCAGATATGCAAATGTATTCATGCAGTATGTTATTTAAGCCGTCAAATAAATTTGCCTTCAGAACCTAAGATTGATATTGTAGCTAGTTTGCTATGTACAGTATATTTTTACAGGTTATATGTGCATGCGTGTGTGTGTGTGTGTGTCATGCATGAAAAATGAATTGGTTCTATATAAAATCTAATTAAATACATTGCATAATTCAAAGGGACAATATAGTAGACTTATTAAAAAATAGAACATCAAGCTTAATGTTCTATTTGTAGTAACTGGTGACTGTAGTTACTATATAGTTTGTTGCAATAATTCTTTCCCACATTTGTATCAGTTTCTCACTTAAATTGTGGAGTGTTATCAACGGCTTGATAAGATGATGTGGAACATTTATAAAATCCCTCTGGAGACATGGCCTTGGGAGGAATGTTTTATCCTTCTTGACCTATACAACATCAGCTCCAACTGTACAGCATACCTATACAGCTGACAAGGCAGATAATCTTCATCAGCAGATCTAATTAAACCATAATGGCCATTTCAATGTTAAAGTCGATGGGTTTTTGGCCTTGGATCAGTAAATGCTGTAAAAAACAAAGAAACAAACAAAAATGTCTTTATGTAATAAATAAACAATGCATAATAACAAAATAAAATGTATTCTGATACTGCAACACCTCTAAACAAATGTATAGTTTTACTGTCATACATGTACCAATATTTTAAACTTACTCTACTGTTCACACAAGCTTATTTTATTTCCTATAGCAACGTGGCATCAGTGGGGCTCATGACCCAGAAGCAATCTTGTTTGATGCAACATTAGGTTATGTAAACTACCCTATTATGTATGATTATGAATTAGTCATGGATTCTTTTCACTACTTGTATTCTCCAGTACTTATGTGTAACTTTAGAGCTTTTTTTGGTGATTCATTTAGGGAGAGATGCAGCAGAAATGAGGACTTCTATCAAAGACAGCAGTTCCTGTTCCTGTATATACTGAGAGAAGAGGCATCTATTGTAAGCCTCGCTGCTCAGTGTACAGTACAGTAGCAGGGTCTTTTTAGCAGATCCTAGTGAAAACTTCAAAAATAAATTTTTGATACTTTACCAAAAATGAATTCCATGAAGAGGGAAAGGGGAGAAGGAGGAAGCAGTTGCAGAAAGGTAGTGGATCACAGACACACCTTCTAGAAAGTGTTCTAGTTGACCACAGTACACAGAGACACACTGTTCAAGACTGCTATAATGCTCTCCATGCTGCTGTTGCTCCTAAGTGTGCCATAGAGAAATGTGTGTGATAAATTGTAGCAGCTAGAGTCCACCCCCTCAGAAGCAGAGTGCAAGGAAAACTGACCATCACAGATGAAGCCTGTAGGGGGAAATACTGGTGAAAAAGGATACAGGTCATATAATGAGTATGTACATATGACATATATCTCGCCTATTTTGAGTGCTACTGCACTCAGAGGACACATATCCTAAAGCCAAATCATGAAAGTAAGGGTTGGCTTTACAATGACATTATACAATGCATTGAAGTGTCTCTAGACTAGAGATGAGCGAATAGAAAATGACGAAGTCGAATTTGTTCGGAATTTAATGAAAAATTTGATTTGAAAAGAATCCGAACTTCGACTCAATTCTAAATAATGAATTTCTTCATTAGTGACACCCCTGTGATCGTCCTGTATAATGTATAGATGCGAGCGGCTTTCTCTTGTGCTCGCATCTCTGCAATAAATAGGAAAATCGCAGTGGGTGTCAGGAGTGACACTTGCTGTGATCTGTCCTCAACTGCAGGTACAACTGCTCCCAACATGGAGCACACTCTGTTCCATGCTGGGAGATGTAGTACCTGCTTCACTTCTGACACCTGATGTGATAGTCCTGTATAATGTATAGATGCGGGCAGGCGGACGCTCTTCTCTGGTCTCACTGTAGTATGAACATATGCCGTATATATATATATATACCTATTATTAATATTTCCTGTAGAGAGCCAGAGAGCTGTGATTGGCTGGAACCATCTTTTTGCGTTTATGTCAGAACTTATGTCAGTCTTGTTGTGCATCCGCAGAGCATTTAGCGTCCATATATGGGGTATTTCCAAATTGCGTTACAAATTTTGGGGGTCATTTTTTCCTTTTACTGAAAATGAAAAGTATGGGGCAACACCAGCATGTTATTGTAAAAAATTTTTTTTACAATAACATGCTGGTGTAGACCCCAACTTTACCTTTTCATAAGGGCTAAAAGGAGAAAAAGCCCCCCCAAAATTTGTTAGGCAATTTCTCCCAATTTCTGCCATTGGTCGGTTTGTCCTAATGGCAGGGTTTAGGAGGAGGTGACATCACTGCCACCTTGCTCCTATCCTTCAGGATGATTGGGGATGTCTCTGACATTTCTGATCATCCCTATTTTCCGGGCTATCAGATCATCAGAGACCCAATCAGCCCGGAATCGCCGCAAATCGCTGATCTGAATTTATACCGCCGATCGCCGTAATGGGGACCTCAGGACCCCCCTGGGCAATATGCCGGGATGCCAGCTGAACAATATCAGCAGGCATCCTGGTCCGGCCCCTGTCCGGCGAGCGGCAGGGGCAGGAAGAACGCAGGGCGTAACCTGTACGCCCTGAGTCCTTAAGGTTAAACACATTATTAAAATACATTACTAATGAAAATTTGCTGAGAATTTATTCGGATCAAATCAAATTTTTTTTTTTTGGAATCACATTTTTCAAAAAATCACTCATCTCTACTCTAGACCCTTTGACTTTTTTCACATTTTGTTATGTCGAGGCCTTGTGCTAAAATTAAAAAAGAAGACACCTCTGCCTATATAAGGTCTCACAGCTGACAATGTATTTCAGAGCAAAAAAATTTCATTTGAGTTCAGAATGATAGGGGAAAACATGATTTTTTGTTTTTTAAGGTCACCATTCACATGGTGTAAAATGAGCAGAATGTCCACCCATTACAATAATCCAGCAGGTGCCAGGACCATTCTGAAATGCACCGTCTCATAGACGGCAAAGCAATTCCTATCGAAATCAACAAAAAGACAGATCTATTCTTTCTGCGTATGTCGGTGTGGGTATTTCTGCCATTTCTGATGTTTTTGGGCGCAATCTCCACAATATGCACAGTTCAGCAGAATCCCATTGAAATCAATGGGACTCTGCTGCAGAGGATTGTCCGTGCGGAATATTCTGGCAGAATTACGGACTGACATTCCACCGTGTAAACATACCCTAAGGCCGCAACATAGCAAAATGGGAAAAAGTGAAAGGGTCTGAACACTTTCTAAATTCACTGTATAGTAACCATTTAGTATAAATTATAAAATGTATAATAATATTTATTATTTTATCTTGATGGGAGGAAAATTAAGGCTGTAACTAGAGATGAGCGAATTTTTGAAAAATTTGATTCAGACATTTTGCCAAATTTTTTCCAAAAATCAGCTTAGTTCTGAATTTATTTGTGGCAAATCTCTATTAAACATGGCTATTTCTGGTCTACAGAGAGCCTCAATGGGGGTGTAGAACACTTTGCCTTGTCCTAACACACAAAGGGAGTGTGCTGTGTTAGTGAAATAATAATGTTATTCAGTATGACATAAAAATTACAGGCATCGCTATTAGAATCACTGCCACAGAGCATCTGGATGTGGTAGCAGTGAGACCATAAGGCATCAAAATTGAAGGCAATAAATAGATTTTTTATGTAATTTTTATTTAACTTAATTTGAATTTATTTACATTTTTGAGTACCCATTCTGGTGAGCATTGAGCTGGTGTTGTGCTACAAGGCGAGACTCCCATTGTCTTACTCTTTTGTGGAACTGCAAATGTTTCATTTAATCAGTAATGGTTGATTGTGATCCCTCCAACCTGTTTACTTGGATTCTTGTGGTAATTCCACAGCTACTATATGACGTAGACGACCATAGGGTCAATTTTTTTACATTTAAATTTAAGATTTTGACATTTAAATTTAATATTGCACTCCCAAGTTTAATTTCCCGTGCCCCGGCGTTAACTTTGAATAAATAGTGTGGTTACAAAAGACCAAATCTAACAAGGAGTCACATGTCACATGGCAGCACAATGACAGAGCCTGGAGGTTGCATTAGCATAAGGAGACCATATATTGGTTGAAAGACACAGCCTGGAGTTTGAGGCAGCATGAGGAGACCATATAGTGGCTGAATGACACAGCGTGGAGGTGGCAGCAGCATGAGGAGACCTTTTTTAGGGAGAGTAACTCTTGCAAAGGAGGGAATTAACAATGCGGGAGTAGTGCCTTACAGGGGAAGTTTTTACCCCCACTGGTTACAATGGATCATATGTTGTTCCCTTCCACCTTTTAGAGGTCTTTGCATCACATCAATACAGTACTTGGTGATGTAGGTGGCACATGGTGTTTTTTGCACACCTTGACAAGTAAAGTCAAGTTTTAGCTAATGCATATCCTCAATACATACTTGTGGTCTGATGGCGAGGAATGTCTGTAACTGGGGAGCAGCACCTTAAACATGTTTTGCACTATCCATATTTGTGCTACAGTATGCTTAAAAAGTTTTTGTATACAACACCAGCCAGTGAGTACTTTTGCCTGGCCTTTCACAGTATCTAGGCCCTTGAGACTTTAACAGGTACAAAATAGTACACCACTCAGATGTACGAATGTGGTATGCACTTATGAGGAGAGGACAATGTGCTACAGTCTGCTTAAAAAAGTATTTGTGTATAACACCAACTGGTAAGTACTTTTGCCTGGCCTTTCACAATATCTAGGCCCTTTAGACTTTAACAGGAACAAAATAGTACACCACTTAGAAGTATGTATGTGGTATGCACTTATGAGGGGAGTACAAGGCGCTCCAGTACGCTTAAATAAGTATTTGTGTACAAAACCAGCTGTTTTGTACTTTTGCCTGGCCTTTCACAATATCTAGGCCCTTGAGAATTTAACAGGAACAAAATAGAACACCACTGAGATGTTTGTATGTGGTATGCACGAGGGATGTCCCGATACCAATACCATGTGGTCATCGTTCTCGCCGCCAATGCAAATTCCCTGTTCTGTCCAATGGAGAAGAGAGAAATCTTGGCTCATACTACAGCAACCGCCTCCATTGTACACAACAAGGACCCACATATCATACCGCAAACAGCGCCAGAAACCGCGTCACCCTGCTGTCAGATTCTATTTAAAATGTAAGTACTCGCACTTGGAATCGGTGAGTACTAGAATTAAAGTATCGGTACTTGTACTCGGTCTTAAAAAAATGGTATCGGGACATCCCTAGTATGCACTTATGAGGGGAGTACAATGCGCTCCAGTACGCTTAAAAAGTATTTGTGTACAACACCAGCAGTCCACACCAGTGCTGCAGCACACAGCCACTGTGTACTACACCCAAAATTACAATCTCACTCCCTTCCCTATCAGTGCTTTTAGGCAGAATTTGTGCTTTAGCTGAATCGCTGCTGTTCTGTGCAACACACTGCTCTCTTTCCCTCTCTGTAATAGAACGCTGTAGACAGTGACTGGGAAGTGAATCGCTGCCGTAAGAATGCTTTTTTGTGCAACACACACTGCTCTCTGTCCCTCTATCTGTGAGACAGAACGCTGCCTTGACAAGGAGGTGAATCGCTGCTGGAAAAAATCTTTTCTGTGCAACACACAGCACTGTCTGTCCCTATCTATCTCTCTGCAGTGAAAGGCTCAAGTGACTGGCCGCAATATGGCTGCCGATTATATAGGACTGTGACATCACAGGGTTGACTGGCTGCTGATAGGCTGCCATGCTGCATGTGATTCAGGGTAATCCCGCCTACCCTTGTTCCCACCTTCCCAGGATTCCTTGCACCATGTCCTCACATGTGGATCTGCCATTTTAGATAGTGTTGAGCGGCATAGGCCATATTCGAATTCGCGAATATTCGCGAATATATGGACGAATATTCGTCATATATTCGCGAATATTCGCATATTCGTTATATTCTCGTTTTATTTTCGCATATGCGAAAATACGCGTATGCGAAAATTAACATGTGGAAATTAGCATATACAAAATTAGCATACGCAAAATTCGCATATGCGAAAATTAGCATATGCTAATTTTCGCATATGCGAATTTTCGCACGTCAGTCTCACACAGTAGTATTACAGCCTTCTTTACACCACACAACCTGGAAGCAGAGAGGGGTGATCACTGTGATGTGTACTGTGAAAAAATAAATAAATAAATAAAACGAATATTCGTAATTACGAATATATAGCGCTATATTCGCGAAATTCGCGAATTCGCGAATATGCGATATTCGCGAATAATATTCAAATTGCGAATATTCGCGAGCAACACTAATTTTAGATGCCCTGGAGCCTGGACCACACTAAATGGAGTTTAATGAAGTGGTTTGCATGATAGAATTGCGGCAATATTTGCATTCATTGCGAATCAACTTTTTCCTGAAATTCGTAATGAATTCGGATTTGTCAGATTCCTTTCGCTCATTCCTAGCTGTAACATAAAAAAATAAAAAATAAAAAAAATTAAGAATCTGAAGACTTTTCGAATGTATTATATGATATAAAATAGAGAATGGCATGTGAGAACACCTTGATTTTCTTTCTCTCTGCATAACTATTATAAATGCAAATTCTTCAGCAAAAGAAAGAAATACACTGGGCACTCACGATTTGATGCTTGCGTGGATTTATTAATCAAAACGGTACATCAGTGCGGCAGGCGCTCATGCAGGGATGTTTCACAGGCTACGATCCGTTTCTCGCGATACTTCGCGCTTCAACAGGCCTTACACGTCACTGCCTTCAGAAGCACATCTTAAATAACACCTGCTCACCTGTCGTCATGGACACACCCCTAACAATGGTATACAGGTAAATCATCTAAATGATCTAAAACAACTCTAAAAACAAATATGCGGAACAGAAAAAATTACAAAAGTGCATTCAGTTCAGTTCTGTCATTAAGACCAATATGACTCATTGCATCTAACCGCAATATCCACCTTGTTTCTTTTCTTAGCAGAATGTCATCTTTATTCCAACCATTGTGAGCATATTCGACTCTTTCAATAGCGGTGAATTTAAAGGGCTCTGTTTCTCCCTTATGTGCTCCATTGATATGTTCAATGAAACGCAGAGCCCCTACTCCGGTCTTCAAAGATCGTACATGCTCACGTATGCGGTGGAAAAAAGGTCTTTTTGTTTTCCCTGTGTAATAGCGATTACATGTACATGTTAATGCATACACAATATGTGAAGACCTACATGTGATTAACTGTTTCACTTGGACTTCATTTCAATTCAGTGTTACTGATTTTGCCTTTGAATTGAGATGGCAGAATGAACAGGACCCACAAGCATAATTGCTCGTTGGTCTGTGTTCATACAGCCAATCTCTGCTTTTATTTATTTTTTGTTTCTGTTTTTGTTCTCTCAAGATGTCTCCAATAGTTTTGTTTTTCTGATATGTTATTAAGGGTCTCTCACTTGTGAATTTCGCCAAATCTTCATCCTTTGAAGCAAGTTTTGAAGCAAGTTCCAGTTGTTAAGAATAGCATTTTTTATTTTATTATTTAATGGTGAATTATCAAAAGAAAAGACTATTCTGCCTGATTTCTCTTTCTTATCTGTTTCCCCCTCAGTAATGTTTCTCTTGGAACCTTAGCTGCCCTTTCCCTTGCTTTTTTCAATAAATCTTTCGGGTAACCACGTCCTATTAGGCATTTTTCCAAGTCGTCTGCCTGGATATTATAATTACCTTGCTTACTGTTTATTCGTTTCAGCCTCAAAAATTGGCTGTAAGGGATGCTGCGTTTAACATGAGGGGGGGTGGGGGGGGGGATGAGAAGATCCATAATGCAATAGTGCATTTTTAGCAATGCTCTTTCTAAAGCCAGATGTAATAATTTTTTCATCTACTACATCTATCTGTACATCTAAGAATTCAAGATGTTTATCACCATATTGGGTATATGGGACGTCAAACGCATGTTCATATCATTAGTGTTATTCATGAACTCAACGAATTTGTTGAATTCATTTTGCGTTCCATCCCAAATGATGAATAAATCATCTACAAAACACAGGTACAATTTTATTTTACCAATAATGGGATTGGCTGTGGAGAAAATGTATTTGCTTTTCAGTATAGTGAGGAATATGTTGTCATAAACATATGAGGTCGGAGACCCCATTGCTGTCCCAAGTATCTGTCTATACAATTCCCCGCCATACTGGAAAGCGTTATTAGAACATAGTTAGGGGTGTGTCCATGACGACAGGTGAGCAGGTGTTATTTAAGATGTGCTTCTGAAGGCAATGACGTGTAAAGCCTGTTGAAGCGTGAAGTATCGCGAGAAACGGACCGTAGCCTGTGTAACATCCCTGCATGAGCGTCTGCCGCACTGATGTACCGTTTTGATTAATAAATCCACGCAAACATCGAATCGTGAGTGCCCAGTGTATTTCTTTCTTTTGCTGAAGAATTTGTTTGAAATGGACTGCATCTTTATTGCACTATGAGCACCACAGAAACTGTTGTGTGAACGGAATTGCTACCAGTGGGAGCGGCAAGGATCCATAAGGAGTGCTTGAGCCGGGCAGTGCCGGGTAGCTATGTGTGAATTACTATTATAAATGCAACATAAAGAATATGTATGCTTGTTTGCAACACAAGTTGTTTTAAAAGAAGATATAAGCTGCACAGTAAAATCTACAGCCTTTTGGTAAAGTAGAAGAATATTTTTCTGATACTGATAATAGCAACATAAGTTATATTCAGATACCATTGCCTTTTATTGGCTCCATTTATAAAATAGACAATGCCTTGTCTTTTCTTGTGGGATCTTTACTCCCTCAATATCACTTAATATGTTTATATATCATTATATTTAGTATGTATGCTTTTAAATGATGAATAAAATAGCTACAAGGAAAACATGAGGGAAGATAATGTAAGTGAACATTCCTAAAAAGTGAATACTTTATTACATACTGTATATAACAGAATAGGTGGCTGCTTGCTCCGCTCATCACTTTTGGGTATTTTATACCAGTTGACAGAATTAACAGTTAATCTTTTTTTTTTTTTCTCATAAAATTATTTCACAATGTAGGATATTTCTTATACTGATTTGCAAGCCAGACAAATGCACAAAAAGGGTTGATAATAAAAGGGGTGGGGCTTTAAATCTGGGCATGTCTTTGTGAGATGGGGTGTAGCTTGCAAGCCGGATTTACACATTCACCAGGAGATGCAGAGCAGAGCAGAGCTTGTGGAGTAAGGTACTAGAAGTCCCATATACTTGCATGGGACTTGAAACAAAAACCCATCTTTTAAATAAAGGTGTAGGTAAGGGTTAATTTAACTATCATATTTTTTTTATTTATTTGACATATAAGTAATATGTGTACTAGGTATTATTGAAATATCTCCAGCCGTGCAGAAGTTATGTGAGAACATACATTTCCCATCTATTTGCATGGAATTTTAAACAAAAACCCAGACTTTCACAAATTGGGGTAGTTAAGGATTAAATTAACTATTCTATATTTTAAGTGGACATATAAGTAACATGTGACCAAGTATTATCGAAATATCTCCAGCCGTTTGGAAGTTATGCAGTAACATATATTTCCCTTAGACTTGTATGGGACTTTAAATAAAAACCCTGCCCCTGGCAAATCCTATGTTTGTTGTTGACATATAAGTAACGCTTGTCAAGTTTCATGTTAATATCTTTAGCCGTTTGGATGTGATGCTGGAACATACACACACATACATACACACATATATACATACACACATTGGGGGATATTTATTACTAGGTGTCTATTGTAGACACAGATACTTGCATGGGACTTGAAACAAAAACCCATCTTTTAAATAAAGGTGTAGGTAAGGGTTAATTTAACTATCATATTTTTTTTATTTATTTGACATATAAGTAATATGTGTACTAGGCATTATAGAAATATCTCCAGCCGTGCAGAAGTTATGTGAGAACATACATTTCCCATCTATTTGCATGGAATTTTAAACAAAAACCCAGACTTTCACAAATTGGGGTAGTTAAGGATTAAATTAACTATTCTATATTTTAAGTGGACATATAAGTAACATGTGACCAAGTATTATCGAAATATCTCCAGCCGTTTGGAAGTTATGCAGTAACATATATTTCCCTTAGACTTGTATGGGACTTTAAATAAAAACCCTGCCCCTGGCAAATCCTATGTTTGTTGTTGACATATAAGTAACGCTTGTCAAGTTTCATGTTAATATCTTTAGCCGTTTGGATGTGATGCTGGAACATACACACACATACATACACACATATATACATACACACATTGGGGGATATTTATTACTAGGTGTCTATTGTAGACACAGATCTACCCCTTTACACTCTTGTCTAATTTACACTCTTGCTCAGAATTTACAAAGGCTCCTTTGACAAATGTTTACAAATATAGAAACCCCCCCCCCCTCGCTCTACCGTGCACTCCTTCTCTACCTCACAAGAAAAGTGGTTGTAGGGATTTTGTTCTATTGCTTTGAGGCCAGGATTCCATTGCGTTTTTTTGTCCATCAGCAAAAATGCCAAAAAACCTGTCCCAGATTTTTCCTGTGTTTTGTCAATATTTTTTTTCTTACGTTTTTGCTGGTGTGTGGAAACAAAAAATTTACTAAACTTTTTTTTTAGATACGTGAATGCGGAGGACTATGTCAGATTTGGTGGATCGTGACGATGAACAGCTTTTTTTTTTTTTTTTAAATGTCAATAAAAGGGTTAGCAAGGGCTGTGTGGGAGGATTTCTTTTATTACATTTTTTTTTTCAACGTGTTGTGTTTTTTATAATTGAATTTTCAGGCTTAGTAGTGAAAGCCGTCTTGTAGACAGAATCTATTACTAGGCCGGGGCATAGCGTTAGTCCCCAAATCAGCTAGCGCTAACCCCCCAATTATTACCCCGGTACCCAACGCCACAGGGTTTCTGGGAAGAGCCAGAACCAACTGGCCCGGAGCATCAAAAATGGTTCTCCTTGGCCTAGGTCAGTGGTCTCCAAACTGGAGCCGTCGGCTGTCCGGGCATGCTGGAAGTTGTAGTTTTGCAACATCTGGAGGGCCGCAGTTTGGAGACCACTGGCCTAGGTGGTAACAATAGTCCTCGCCCACCCTGGTAACATCAGTCTTTTGCTGCTTAGTTGGTATCTGGCTGATACTGAAAAAATTAGGGAACCACACACTGTTTATTTATTTAGTTATTAAAAAAATGAATAGGATTCCCACTATTTTCAGCATCAGCCAGTTACCAACCAAGCAGCAACAGCCTGACGTTACCAGGGTGGGCAAGGACCATTGTTACTGTCCCTCCCCAGCCTAAATAACGCCAGCCTGTTACCGCCTAGGCCCAGGAGCGCCATTTTGGACACTCCGGGCCTGTTGGTACCGGCTCTTCCTGGCATTCCTGTGGCGGTGGGTACCGGAGTAATAATTGGAGGTTAGCGCTAGCTGATTTGGGGGATAACGCTAAGCCCCAGCTTAGTAATGGATTCCGTCTATAAGGCAGCTTCCACTACTAACCCTGAAAATTCAATTATAAAAACATGACACATTGAAAAAAAAATTATTTAAAAAAACTCTCCCCCACAGCCTTCGTTAACCATTTTATTGAAATTAAAAAAAAATGCTGGGCATCATCGCAGTCCACCGAATCTGACATAGTCCTCCGCATTCACATATCTGAAATGAGAGGAAAGGAAAAACAAGAAATCTGAGTAAGTACATTTTTTGTGCTCTCCCCTGGGAAGAGCGAACATAATGCAGTGTGTTCCTAAACAGGGAGCCTCCAATTGTTGCTACACTAAAACTCCTATCATGGGGGCTGTAGTTAAACAACAGCTGGAGTCTCCCTGTTTGGGAACACACTGCCAGAAAGGCTCTGTTCCCATTATGCATAACACATAATGTGAACAGAGATCTGTCCCTCTGCCCTTGGATTACTACTCCTATCATGGGACAGAGTCTATCCTATGATGGAAGTAGTTGTAGTACCGCAGTGCTGCTGAGGGATGACACTTGCACATCCCCCGGCTGCGGGACTTTTAGGACTACTACTCCCATCGTGGACAGACTCTGCCCATGATGGGAGTTGTAGTCCAGGGGCTGAGGTGCAGATTGCACCGGGTCATTCTGCAGAGACCTGCTGCGATCCGCATTTAAGTTAACAAGCTGGCGGTACATGCGGCTACACCGCGCACCCAGCCAGCTTCTATATACACCGCTCATAATTCATAATCCCCGCCGCCGGGAGAGGGGAGCTCTGATTGGTCAATAGCTATTCACCAATCAGAGCTTCCGTGTTCCGGCGGCGGTGATTATGAATTATGACAGCTGTATATAGAAGCCGGCGGGGTGAGCAGTGTAGACGCATGTGCCGCCGGCTTGTATAGTTAATAAATGCTGACCACAGCGGATCTTTAGAATGATCTGCTGCGATCCGCATTGAAATGAAAAAGCCGGTGGTACATGCGTCTACACTGCGCTGCTCGCCGGCTTCTATATACACTGTCATAATTCATAATCCCCACTGCCGGAACACGGGAGCTCTGATTGGTGAATAGCTATTGACCAATCGGAGCTTCCCTCTCCCGGCGGCAGCGCGATGTAGCCACATGTACCGCTGGCTTTTTAACTTAAATGCGGATCGCAGTGGGTCTCTGCAAAATTACCCAGTGCGATCTGCACCTCAGCCCCTGGACTAAATGGGAAGAGTCTTTCCATATTGGGAGTAGTAGCCCTAAAAGTTCCGCAGCTGGGGATGTGCAAGAGCCATCCCTCAGCAGCGCTGCGGTAATACAACTACTCCCATCATGGGGCAGACTCTGTCCCATGATGGGAGTAGTAGTCCAAGGGCAGAGGGGCAGATTGCAGCAGATCATTCTCCAGAGACCTGCAGCGATCCACATTTACTAACTATACAAGCCAGCGGTACATGCCACACTGCACTGCCCGCCGGCTCCTATATACATTTCTTATAATTAATAATCCCCGCTGGGACATGGGAGCTCTGATTGGTTAATATCTTTTCACCAATCAGAGCTCCTGTGTTCCGGGGGCGGGGATTATGAATTATGACAGTGTATACAGGAGCCGACGGCAGCGCAGTGTAGCCGCATGTACCGCCGGCTTTTACAGTTAATTAATGCGGATTGCAGCAGGTCTCTGGAAAATGACCTTCTGCGATCTGCACCTCAGCCCCTGGACTATAACTCCCATCATGGGCAGAGTCTGTCTGTGATGAGAGTATCAGTCTTTACTGTGCCTAAATAGACACTTAGGTACGTGTCCTCCGAGGTGGTGTGTATTTGTGCAAGAAAATGCCATTTGCGCATCTTTTTTTTGCGCAAACTTAACTGTAGACAATGCGATAAAGAATTCTATCAAAATTTTTGCAAAAAAAAAGACACAAAAAAACACTTGCGCATATTTTTGCGCAAAAAAATTGACACAATGGGATTTTTCAGCAACAAATAAAGTAGAATATGTCACGAAAAAGCAATCTCAGAATCAGAATCATCGGTAAAAGCAACTTAGAGTTATTGATGCTTAAAGTGACAGTGGTTAGAATTGCAAAAAAAGGCTCAGTCTTTAAGGTTAAAAAGGGCTCAGTCCTTAAGGGGTTAACCTCCCTGGCGGTATGATTCTGTCTGGAAATTTGTACCAAAAGCGGTACAATTTTTTTTACTGAATTTCACATCTCCCTCCGCCCATTTCACATCTCCCCCGTCACATTCCCCCTCCCTTGTCACATTCCCCCTCTCCCTTGTCACATCCCCCATCACATTCTCCCCCCTCCTTGTCACATTCTCCCCCCTCCTTGTCACATTCTCCCCTCTCCTTGTCACATTCTCCCCCCCTTGTCACATTCTCCCCTCTCCTTGTCACATTCTTCCCCTTGTCACATTCTTCCCCTTGTCACATTCTTCCCCTTGTCACATTCTCCCCCTTCATGTTACATTTCCCCCCCTTGTCACATCCCCCCTTCATGTCACATTCCCCTCCCCCCTGTCACATTCCCCCCCTGTCACATTCCCCCCTTGTCACATTCCCCCCCTTGTCACATTCCCCCCCCCTTGTCACATCCCCCCCTTGTCACATTCCCCCCCTTGTCACATTCCCCCCCCCCCTGTCACATTCCCCCCTTTGTCACATTCATCCCCCCTTCTCACCTTGTCCTGCAGCAAATACACTAGGTTTGCCGGCAGATTTCAAACCTAGTGTATTTGCTGCAGAACAAGCCCTTTCCCCTTCAGCCAATCACAGGCTTTACTCCACTGCGGCCTGTGATTGGCTGAAAAGTGAAAGGTCCTAGAAGATGAATAGTGAAGAGAGGACACCCCGGACCGCACGGAGGGGAACGGCATCTTCAGGGACCGGGACTAGGTGAGCAAAAAGTTTTTTTATTTTACTACTTCTTCCTTTTACACTTAGCTCAGTGTTTTTCTACCAGGGGGCCTCCAGCTGTTGTGAAACTACTACTCCCAGCATGCCCGGACAGCCTTTGGCTGTTCGGGCATGCTGAGAGTTGTAGTTTTGCAACAGCTGGAGGCCCCCTGGTAGGGAAACACTGACTTTTAGTATTTTTCTTTACCTGCTCTGGCCGGCCCCCGCAACGGGAGCCGACCAGAGCAGATAATCGCATGTTTTCCCGGGGGGCCGCATCGCTACATCGCATTGCTTTTGCGATATATCGTGCAGCCCGGCCGGGAACTCTGCAATTCTACCCCGAGCGTGACTCGGGGTTACCGATCCTGGCAGGGAAAATTAACCCCGAGTCACGCTCGGGAATACCGCTCAGGAGGTTAATATCTATTTTTCTTCTATATGTTCTCTAAATTGTCATAATCTCTTGCTGGATTCGTGTCTTAGTTATTTTCATGCTCAGAAGTCATCAACATAATCCATTACTATTGCTCGAGATCCTAGGACCTAGTACACATTTCAATTTTAAGAAGGCATTAGGCTTCACAGTTACAGCCAAAATGGTAAAAAGCTTGCTACACTGACTAAAAAGGATTGTAGGGGGCTTTAAAAAGCACTACTTCTTCCACAAACAGTGTCACCCTTGTCCTTGGATTGTTGTCCAATTTTGTACCTAGGTCTCTTTAACCTGAATGAGGCAGAACCAGGACCAGCTCAAGAGGAGAACTATTTTTAGAACAAAGCAGTCAGGCTTTTTAAACAATATAACCTTCTTAAAAATATGTCAAAACGTGGTAAAGTTGTTCTTCCTTCACTGCATCTACTAATAAAATGCCAGCTGCCAATAGGGCGTGTTTTTAGCTGTAAAATGAAAAATAAAAACGGGGCTCCCTAAGTTCCCAAATTACCACCCCACAATGCGATTGTGGGGTGCTGTTGGTTGCCATGGCAGAAGAAGGCCAGACACTGCAGCACAGTATAACAGGTAATAAGTGACAAGTATAATAATACCAGGTTTTTCAATAAACCAAAAAAAAAAATAATAATAAAAAAAAAAAAAATATATATATATATATATATATATATATATATATATATATATATATACTTTCTCATTTCCTAAAAAAGCCTTGTGCTATCACAAAAAAAAAATCAACACCTATACATAATAGGTATTTCCTCATTTGTATTGAATTGTACAATAAAAGGATAATGTTATTGATACCGTACGGTGAACGGCAATAAAAAAAACAAAAGAAGAGTAATTATTTTGGTCAAAAATGTTGAATAAAAAAAAATATTTAAAGGTAACTTGTATCATCAAAAATGTTACCAATAAACAGTACAGCTCCTCCCCTCAAAAATAAGTGCTCACACAATGCCTTTGGACAAAAAAAGAAAAAGGTTAAGGTTTTCAGAACATGACAACACAAACAAAGAGAATGCATGCATGTATCAACAAAGATTTACCATTAACATTAGAGATGGGCGAACTTTTGAAAAATTTGATACCGCTGATTTGCCAAATTTTATGAACAAATTTGATTCGGTCCGAATTTATTTGTGGTGAATCTGTATTAAAAACGGCTATTTCTAGCCTACAGAGAGCCTCAATAGGGGTGTACAGTTTGCTTTGTTCTAACAAGAATATGGAGTGTGCTGTGTTAGTGAAATAATACTGTTATTTAATATGACCTGCAGATTACAGGCATCGCTATTAGAATCACTGCGGCAGAGCATCTGAATTTGGCAGCAGGGTGACCATATGGAGTCAAAATTGAAGAGAGTAAATAGATTTTTTTATGTCATTTTTATTTAATTTTATTTACATTTTTAAAGTACCCATTCTAGTAAGCATCAAGCTGTTGGCAAACTACCAACTACCACCTTTTCCAGCCCATGCCTCTCACTGCCCCCAGCCCACCCCCTTCCACTGTCTTACTCTTTTGTGGAACTGCAAATGTTTAATTTAATCAATAATGGTTTATTGTTATCACTCCAACCTGTTTCATTGGATTCTTGTGGTAACTCCATAGCTAATATATGGCGTTGAGGACCATAAGGCCTCAGTCTTGAAAATATTACATCAATATTTTGAAATTGAAATTGAAGATTTTGAAATTGAAATTGAAGATTTTGAAATTGAAATTGAAGATTTAGAAATTGAAATTTAAGATTACACGCCCAAGTTTTAATGTTCCGGCCCTTGGCGTGTGGTTACAAAGGACTAAATCTAACAAGGAGTCACATGTCACATGACGGCACAATGACAGAGACTGGAGGTGGCATCAGTATGAGGAGACTGTATAGTGGCTGAATGACCACCTGGAGTTTGTGGCAGCATGAGGAGACCATATAGTGTCTGAATGGCACAGCCTGGAGTTGGGGGCAGCATGAGTAGAACATATAGTGGCTGAAGGGCACAGCCTGCAGCTTGCGACAGCATGAGGAGACCATAGGGCCTCACAATCCCTAAGATTTAAAGATGAATTTCAAAATTGAAATTGAAGATGCTAGTGCTACCATGAAAATTTGTAGGTAATATCCCAGGCCCAGCAGCATCAGTAAACCATATAGTGGCTGAATGGCACAGCCTGGAGTTGGCGGCAGCATGAGTAGAACATATAGAGGCTGAATGGCACGACCTGAAGTTGGCGGCAGATGAGGAGACCATATAGTGTCTGAATGGCACAACCTGGAGTTGGCGACAGCATGAGTAGAAAATAAAGTGGCTGAATTGCATAGCCTGAAGTTGAAGGCAGCATGAGTAGAACGTAAAGTGGCTGAATGGCACAACCTGGAGTTGGCGGCAGATGAGTTGACCATATATTGGCTAAATGGCACAGCCTGGAGTTGGCGGCAGCATGAGTAGAACATATAGTGGCGGAATGGCACAACCTGGAGTTGGCAGCAGATGAGTAGACCATATAGTGGCTGAATGGCACAACCTGGAGTTGGCGGCAGCATGAGTAGAACATATAGTGGCTGAATGGCACAGCCTGGAGGTGGCGGCAGCATGAGTAGAACATATAGTTGCTGAATGGCACAGCCTGGAGTTGGCAGCATATGAGGAGACCATATAGTGGCTGAATGACACAGCCTGTAGCTAGCGGCAGCATGAGGAGCCCATTAGGCCTCACAATCCCTAAGATTTAAAGATGAACTTTTAAATTGAAATTGAAGATTTATGGTAGCTAGTGATACCATGAAAATTCGTAGGTAATGTCCCAGGCCCAGCAGCATCAGTAAACCATGTAGTGGCTGAATGGAACAGCCTGGAGTTGGCAGCAGATGAGTAGAACATATAGTGGCTGAATGGCACAGCCGGGTGTTGACGACATATGAGGAGACCATAAAGTGACTGAATGGCACAGCCTGGAGGTGGTGGCAGCAGCATTAGGAGTCCTGTGGACAGACGAGTTCTCCTTGGGGTGACTATGGCCTCTGCCACACTAAACACCCGCTCTGATGGTACACTATTGGCCGGGCAGGACAGCTTTTCCAGGGAAAATTCTGGCTAGTTGCAGCCACAAATCAGGTTTGGCTGCCCAGAAGTCCAGCGGATCTTCAAGGTGTGCTGGCATGGGTATGTCAAGGTATGCCACCACCTGCTGGTTCAGGTCCTGCTCCAGGTCTACCTGCTGCTGATGAGTTGCCTCACTATGCGGGTGAAGAAAAGCACTCATCAGCGACTGTAGACTCAGGTTGCTGCTGATGGAGCTGGTACTGCACCTGCCACCCCACCACTCCCCAGAAACCATGGCAGTGGAATGTGAGGGTCCCATGAGTCAGACCTACGAGAGGATGGACAATGGTGCCAAATGACTACGTAGAATGTCTCTGTAGTAGGTCAGTTTGTCCTCCCTCTCAGTGGGTGTAAAAAAAGGCCCCCATTTTGTGGCAGTAGCGAGGGTCCAATAAGGTGGAGAGCCAGAAGTCATCCCGCTGCCAAATGGTGACAATTCGGCTGTCACTACTCAAGCAAGTGAGCATACATCGTGCCCTTTGTGCAAGTGACTCAGAGGGACTCCCTGACTCCATCTCCACAGCATACTGCCACGGTGTGTCTGGGTCCTCTGTCTTGCCTTCCTCATAACTAGAGATGAGCGAATCGATGCAGACGAACCCGAATTCGTTACGAATTTCAGGATTTATTTGATTTGCAACGAATGCGATTCATCGCTTCATTTAACTCAATTTTACAGCGTTCCAGGCTCCAGGACACCTAACATGGCAGATCTACATGTCAGTACATGAGGCAGGGGATGCTGGGAAGGCGGGGGGAAGGCAAGGCCTGAAGGGAGGTAGGGGGGATGACCCTGAATCACATGCAGGATGCAGCCTATCAGCAGTCATTGACCCCTGTGATGTCACAGCCCTATATAATCGGCAGCCATCTTGCGGCTGCTCATTTAATGCCATATACACTGCAGAGATAGGATGGACTGCGTGTCTGTGTGTGTTACACAGAGATGCTGAATTGATCATACTGCAGCGTTCCACTTCCAACTGCTAGTCATATCAGCTTTGTGGACAGAGAACAGTGCTTGTTCTCACTCAGAAGGATTTTTTATTCACTTTATTCAGCATTTTATCATAGAGGGGCAGATAGCTTTTCGTTGCCTCATACATATCAACAAGCTGCCATTAAGGGGTTATCCACTGGCTCCTGAAAGTTAAACAGATTTGTAAATGACTTACTATATTTAACTCCTTTCAGTACTTATGAGCTGCTGAAGTTGAGTTGCTCTTTTCTGTCTAAGTGCTCTCTGATGACACCTGTCTCGGGGACCTTCCAGAGTAGAAGCAAATCCCCATAGCAAACCTCTTCTACTCTGTGCAGTTCCCGAGACAAGCAGAGATGACAGCAGAGAGCATTGTTGCAAGACAGAAAAGAACAACTCAACTTCAGCATCAGATAATTATTGTAATGATTAAGATTTTTTAATAAAAGTAATTTACAAATCTGTTTATCTTTCTGGAGCCAGTTGATATATAAAAAAAGGTTTTTCCTGGAATACCCCTTTAACTTCATGAACAATATCACAGGAGGTGGCACTGATCGGGTTAATTAGCTAAAATCCCGGGGTGTCCGGCGGGAGACCACTCCCACCTGACACCCCCGGACCCCATTTGATTAACCCGATCAGTGATCGGGTGTGCAGGGGCGGCGGGTGTGTAGCAGGTGCGCGGCAATCCCGAGGTCCGGCGGCAGCGATGGCGGGTGCGCGGCGATAACGGGGGTAAGTGCCCTCCCCCTGACACTCTGCCCAGGTGTGGACTTCCGGGGAGAGCAGGGCAAAGCGGGGTGAGAGCGAAGAGGAAGTCGTTTCTTACCCGGTGGCGGCATGTGGGGATCCGGCAGGGAATCTGACTGGCCCGTGAGCCATTGCCTGCCTGGGCATGCTGGGAGTTGTAGTTTTGCAACATCTGGAGGACCACAGTTGTGAGAACACTGTGTAGTGGTCGCCAAACTGTGATCCTCCAGAAGTTGCAAAACTACAACTCCCAGCATGCCCAAACAGCCAATGCCTGTCTGGGCATGCCGGGAGTTGTAGTTTTGCAAGGTCTGGAGGACCACTGTTTAGATATCATTACATAGTGGTCCCCAAACTGTGGTCCTCCAGATGTTGGAAAACTACAACTCCCAGCATGCCCGGCTGAAAATGGCTGTCTGGGCATGCTGGGAGTTGTAGTTGTGTGCCTCCAGCTGTTGCAAAACTACAACTCCCAGCATGCCCAGACAGTCATTTGCTGTCTGGGCATGCTGGGATTTGTAGGTTTGCAAGATCTGGAGGACCACAGTTTGGAAATCACTGTGCAGCAGTCTCTAAACTGTGGCCCTCCAGATCTTGCAAAACTCCCAGCATGCCCGGCAACAAGCAGCTGTCAGTACATGCTGGGAGTTGTATTTTTGCAACAGCTGGAGGCACACTGGTGGGTAAACACTGAGTTATTCTGTTACCTAATTCAGTGTTTCCCCACCAGTGTGCCTCCAGTTGTAGCAGAACTACAACTCCCAGAATGCGCTATTGGGCTTTTGGAGAGAAAATTTGGCTGGAATTGAAGGCCATGCTCGTTTACATTTTTTGCCCTCATACGTGCATACCACATACCTACATCTAAGTAGTGCACTTTTTTGTACCTCATAATCTGTAACAAGCCTACATACAGTGAAAGGCCAGGGAAAACTAATCACTGGCTGTTGTTTCATGAAAATAAGTTTTCCAAGTGTACTGTAGCGCATTTTTTTGCCCTCATATGTGCAAACCACATACCTACATCTAAATAGTGCACTTTTTTGCACCTGTTAATCTGTAACAAGCCTACATTCAGTGAAAGGCCTGGGAAAACTAATCACTGGCTGTTGTTTTATGAAAATATGCATTCCAAGTATACCGTAGCGCATTATTTTTTGCTGTCATACATGCATACCACATACCTCCATCTAAGTAGTATACCATATTGTACCTGTTCATCTATCAAGGGCCTATATACTGTGAAAGTCCAAGCAAAAGTTCTCACCGGCTGGTGTTTTTAAAAAATACTGAGTTTTTAGGCGTATTGTAGCGCATTTTTCTGCCCTCATCAGTGCATACCACATACGTACATCGAAGTAGTGTACCATTTTGTACCTGATAATCTGTCAAGGGCCTACATACAGTGAAAGTTCAAGCAATGGTATTCACCAGATGGTGTTTTACAAAAATACAGAGTTTTTAGGCATATTGTAGCACATTTTTCTGCCGTAATCAGTGCATACCGCATACCTACATCTAAGTAGTGTACTATTTTGTACTTGTTAATCTGTCAAGGGCCTAGATACTGTGAAAGGACAGCCAATAGTACACACCTGCTGCTATTCTAGACAAATACTGCTTTAAGTGTAGTGAAGCGTATTGTATTCCCCTCATATACGCAATAAGTATGTCATGAAGAGTATTGCCAGAACATGCACAGAGGAGTAGCAAAGGCCTAAATTCATCAGGCGCGGGCAGGGGTCGCAGCACAGTAGGGGTGTGTGCCAACTGGAGTCGCACCGAGAAGTCTGAGCTCCCGGTGTCAGCTAGCAGTCCTGTCGCGACCAGCAACCCAGCAGCCATGATTGATCAGTTCACTCGGTCTTCATCTCAAGTGACATCCCACACCCCCAGTCAACAGTCGGTGGGTTCCTCACACTCAACCCTCACTTGGCATGGCCCTCATGCTGCTGCTGCCACCTCCAGGCTCTGTCATTGTGCTGCTCTATGGTTTCCTCATGTTATTGCTACCAACTCCAGGCTCTGTCATTGTGCCGCAAAATGGTCTCCTCATGCTGAAGCTGCCACCTCATGGCTCTATAATTGTGCTGCTCTTTGGTCTCCTATGCTGATGCTACCACCTCCAGTCTCTCTCATTGTGCTGCCATGGATACTGCAAAACATAATTAAGGTGCTGGTCTCCAGTTTCAGAAAATCCTTGCATTAGGGTCACTTTCAGGACTCCTGATGCCACCTCCAGGCTGTGCCATTCAGACACTATATTGTTTTCTGATGCTGCTGGGACTGTCTTGGATATTAGCTACAATCTTTTTATGCTAGCACTAGCAAACATACATGCTCAATAAAGATTTCAACATTGATTTTTTAATGTTAGGGGTTGTGAAGCCCTCTTATGTACACATCCTGCTATTTGGCTTACTGATGCTGCTGGGCCTGTGCCTACATTTTTGGGATGTTAGCACTAGCACAGCAGGTACTGCTGATGCCTGCTCCTGACTGCTCCTGTGTCTTTCAGAAATCCCTTGGCTTACTGATGCTTCTGGGCTTGGGCCTTACATTTTTGGATGTTTAGCACTAGCTAAATACATGCTTAATAGAAATTTCAACATTGATCTTTCAATGTAAGGGGTTATGAAACCCTCTGGTGTACTGCTGATACCTGCTCCTGACTGTGTGTTTCAGGAACTACTTGGCTTAATGATGCTTCTGGGCTTGGGCCTTACATTTTTGGATGTTTAGCACGAGCTAAATACATGCTTAATAGAAATTTCCACATTGATCTTTCAATCTTAGGGGTTATGAAACTCTCTGGTGTACTGCTGATGCCTGCTCCTGACTGTGTCTTTCGGGAACTACTTGGCTGATTGATGCTTTTGGGCTTGGGCCTTACATTTTTGGATGGTAGCACTAGCTAACATGCATCTTTACTAGAGAATTCAACATTCGCCTTTTAATGTTAGGGGTTGTAAATCCCTCTTGTGTACTCATGCTGCTGCCTGCTCCTGTATGTGTCATATAGCAACTACATGGTTTAGTGATGCTGCTGAGCCTAGGACATTACCTATATATGTTTATGGTAGCACTAGGTACCATACATCTTCAATTTAAATTTCATAATTCATCTTTTATTATTAGAGATTGTGAGGCCTTATTGTCTCCTCATCTGCCAACAACTACAGGTTGTGCCATTCAGACACTATATGGTCTCCTCATGCTTCAGCGAACTCCAGGCTGTGCCATTCAGGCAATATATGGTTTACTGATGCTGCTGGGACTGGGTCTGGAAATAAAAATGTTGTTATGGTAGTACTAGCTACCCAAAATCTTGGGTTTAAATTTCAGAATTCATCTTGTAATCTTAGGGATTGGGAAGGCCTAGTACTCATGCTGCTGCCAACTCCTGGATGTGCCATTCAGACAAAATATGGTCTCCTCATGCTTCAGCCAACTCCAGGCTGTGCCATTCAGGCAATATATGGTTTACTAATGCTGCTGGGCGTAGGTCTGGGAATAAAAATTTTGTTATGGTAGCACTAGCTACCCAAAATCGTCAGTTTAAAATTCAGAATTCCTCTTATAATCTTAGGGATTGTGAAGGCCTAGCATCTACTAATGCTGCTGCCAACTCCTGGCTGTGCCATTCAGACACTATATGGTCTCCTCATGCTGCCAACACATTCACACTGTGCAATTCAGCCCCTATATGGTCTCTGCATGCTTCAACCTCATCCAAGCTGTGTCATCCAGCAACTATATGGTCTCATCATGCTGCCACCACCTCCACTCTGTGTCATTCAGCCACTTTATGGTCTCCTCATGCTGCCAACACCTCCCCACTGTGTCATTCAGCCACTGTATGGTCTCCTCATGCTTCAGCCTCCAAGCTGTGTCATTCAGCCACTATATGGTCTCCTCATACTGCCAAAACCTCCACGCTGTGTCATTCAGCCACTTTATAGTCTCCTTATACTGATGCCAACTCCAGGCTCTGTCATTGTGCTGCTCTGATGATTCTAAAAGCGATGCCAGTAATCTGCATGTTATTCTGAATGACAGTTTTATTTCACTACCCCAGCACACTCCATATGCATGTTAGAATACAGCGAAGTGTTCTACACCCCTATTGAGGCTCTCTGTAGGCCAGAAATAGCCGTTTTTAATATAGATTTGTATAGATTTAATACATTTGGATCGAAACACATTTTTTAGAAAAATTTGGCAAATCGTCCGAATCAAATTTTTCAAAAGTTCACTAATCTTTACTCATAACCCTCTATCTGCTCCTGCTCCTCCTTTCCTGTCAGATGACTAGAAAAACTGCCCATTTTACGAAACCTAAACTGTGCTCCACTGTGCCCGTCCTCCTCCTCTTCATCCTCCAGTTCAGCCCCCACAGGGCTCATGTGGCCGTAAGATGTGGGGGCCACATCTCCATTGCCCTGATCAGCCATCGTTTCAACACGTTTTGTAGGAAATTAAGCAGTAGAATGATATTGTTCATCCCGTAATCCTGGCGACTGACTAATAATGTAGCTTCCTCAAAGGGCCTGAGCAAACGGCAGGTGTCACGTATAATCTGCCACTGGTTGACATTGAAGTAACACAGGGGAGTCCCCCTATCTGCTAGGATCATCAAGAAATCAGTGATGGCTTTTTTTCTGTTCGTATAGTCTGTCCAACATATGGAGGGTGGAATTCCAAAGTGTGGCAACGTCTCAAATAAAACTATGCTGGGGGATACCAATCTGATGCTACAGCTCAAGGAGGGTGTGCTTTGCAGTCTATGAGTGGCTGAAGTACATGCAAAGTTTCCTTCCCATTGTTAGGATGCCTTGCAAATGGGGGGAACACTTCAGGAACCGCTTGACAACCAGGTTGAACACGTGTGCCATACAGGGTGCATGGCTCATCCTTCCTTGTTGCAGCGCAGACAAGATGTTCTTCCCATTGTCATTCACCATGGTTCCCATTTCCAGTTTTTGTGGAGTAAGCCATGCTCCGATTTCTTTATGAATTACTTTTAGCATTTCCTCCCCTGTGTGACTCCGTTAGCCAAGGCAAACCATGTGAAGAACTGTGTGACACTGCCTTGCCCTGCACGCATGGTATGCTGGAGGGGCACTGAGACTTGTCTGTGCAGTGGAGGCTGAGGACACAGTAGAGGATGAGGAGGTGGAGTCACACACTGTCACAGGACCAATGGCCTGAGAGCGTGGAGGAGGAAGTGGTGTGACCTGTCCAAGTTGGTGTTGTGGCTGTGAAGGAACCACATTCACCTAGTGAGCCTTAAAAGACAAGTATTGTCCCTGACTATAGTTACAGCTCCAGACACGGCGCTGCTGTGCACTTTGGTACACACCGACAGGCTCAAGGACAGGCCCACCTTCTCTTCCACAAAATTGTGCAGGGCTGGTACTGCCTTCTTCTCAAAGAAATGATGGCTTGGCACTCTCCACCTCGGCTCGGCACAAGCCATCAGTTATCTGAAAGGTGCAGAGTCCACCACTTGAAAAGAGAGGGACTGCAGCACCAGCAACTTGGACAGGGGCACATTCAGCTTATGCACCATTGGATGAGTGGGTGCATATTGTTGTCTCTTGGACATGGTTTCGCCGATGGATTTCTAGCGGAATGACTGACTAAAAGTAGGAGGAGCAGGAGCATCTGGAGCAACAGAAGGAGGGTATGACACACAGCTCCCTTAGGCTGAGGTGGTGGAGCCTTGGCTGGCTGAAAGAGGGAGCAGCATGCCACTGGGTGATACAGCAGGCTGGACCACTACATCGGAGCCACAGTTCTCCCAGGCCACTTTATGGTGGCGCAGCATATGTTGACGCAGGGCCATGTTGCCAACATTGGAACCCTGGCCACGCTTCACCTTCTGCCGACATATCTTGCATGTGGCTATGGTAACCTCCTCCGGATACTTGATGAAAAACTGCCACACCGCCGAATAGCTGATTTTCCCACCAACAGTCCGCCCTGATTGACTGCTGCTGCCACGGTCTCCAGGAACCCCTGTTCCACTATCTCCCGGGATGCTAGGCTTCCGCGAGGCAGGTGGTCTTCCCCAGGCACGTTTGGCTCCAGACTTTCCACTTCTGCCACCATGCTGACTGCCAACCATGCTACCACCTTACTGGCTCAGCTCCTGCCTCACGGGCAACCTGCAACCCTCTTCTCCTGATGATGATAAAGCCCCTTCTGCACCTGGCTCCCAATTGCGATCGGCTTCTTCATCATCAACAAATGTCTGCACGTCCCTGATGTCCTCCTCAGGTTCCTCAACAGTGACTGCTTCAGGACCCTGAATGCTGGCAACACCGCCTCCCACATCACTCTCCTCATCACTACTTGCCCACCTTGGGGAGGAAGCGGCGGATGTCTCCTTCACTTCTTGGCTTGGCAGTAGCTGCTGACTGCTCTCTATTAGATCGTCCTCACTGAATAGTGGAGCTGAACCCACAGCAGAAAATACTTCTTTAGAGGAGGGAACAGCATAGGACAGAGGCAATGGGAGGACAGGGACTGCTCCCAGGCCATGCCTACTGAGGGTTGTGTCTGAGGAACCCACCGACTGTTTACTGGGGATATCAGATGTCACTTGTGATGAAGTGGATGACCGTGTTAACCAATCGATGGCGGCAGATGGATTGCTGGTCAAGACAAGACCACTAGCTCATACCGGGAGCTCAGGCCTCTTGCTGCGACTTCTGCTGCCACTCGCCCATAGTCTGCTGCGACCTCTGCCTGCACCTGATGAATTTAGGCCTCTGCCACTCCTCGTTGCACGTCCTGGCACTTCTCTGTCTGACATACTTAGTGTGTACATGAAGGGAGTACAATACGCTTCACTACGCTTAAAACAGTCTCTTAAAACAATAGCCGATTCCGGTTAGAGGAAGTGCGCTCTGACGCACAAAACAACTAGTTCCGGGCCCCCTCTCTCCACCTAGCTCCCCCGCCTGTACCGTCATTGGTGTGACCGAAATCCAATAAAGACCTGGATAGTGAGTGCAGCTTCTACTTGTCTTTTGTTTACGCTCCACGCTTAACAGTAATTGTCTAAAACAGCAGCAGGTGTGTACTTTTGGCTGTCCTTTCACAGTATCTGGGCCCTTGACAGCTTAACAGGTATAAAATTGTACACTACTTAGATGTAGGTATGTGTTATGCACTTAAGAGGGCAGAAAAATGTGCCGCAGTACGATTAACAATACGTATTTTTGCCCAACACCAGCAGTACACAACAGTGCTGCAGCACACTGTCACTGTGTACACAAGGTATGAATGTAGCCAAAGAGAGAAGTTCGACCTCACCAAAATCTACTTAATGAGCCATTACTCATGTACCAAATCAAATACAAGCTTCACTTAGACGAACAGTAGATGTATATTGTGGTTAAAAAAGACCTCATCAATATCATATTATCTGCGAGCCAAGAGCCAGACTGGGAGACTTTCCCGGCCTCCTGCCACTGCAGGACTTCTCTGTTTCTACTATTCGGCACTGTATGCTGGACACTCCATGCAACTTATGGGCTTCCTACCTTGACAATTTGATGCCTGCATAAATGACCTGACAGATACACTTGGTCACATGGCCAGTATACATTTAGGAATGCATATCTTAGATGCACTCTGTTTTTCTTGTTATAAAAATATTTGAGCTATTGTTTGTGAGCACAAGGTTCCCCTGAGGACATCCCCATGCGCATTATATAGCATGCGGACAGAAACACGTTGGGAATACGCACAGATGATATGATATTGATAAGGTCTTTATTAACCACACTATACATCTACTGTTCATCTAAGTGAAGCGTGTATTTGTTTTGGTACATGAGTAAGGGCTCATTAAGTAGATTTTGTTTATTAAGGTCGTACTTCTCTATTTGTCTCTTATACACCTTTTGGACATCACACTTTTTCTATCTGGTGGTTTTTGAATGGATAATTAAAGATAAAATTTTAGCGACACCCCCTTTATTTTGTAATTTTCATACTTCCATTGGTCTGCAGGGTTTATAGTAGGCTTGTATATTGCCTTCACTAATCACATTACGGCATTGTTTCCCACTTGATTGGCAGCTGAAGGGGATAAAATATTTGGGCATTACCCTTACACTTGCTTTGTTTGTCTTGTGTGTGGCAAATTACTTTTTTTGCAATCATTACACTTTGAGTTCTCTACTCAGAGAGATAGAGATAGAATATAATTTTCTTCATTGGGCAGAACAGCTGCATTTAAAATGTTAACATTGCTCAAATTATTGTACCTCTACCATCTTCTGCCAATCAGGATTACCATGTCCTTTTTCTTCAGGGCCCAAACATTCCTATCCACTTTTATCTTGGCAGGCCATTAACCGAGGGCTTCATATGCCATTGCTACCAAAGACAAATAAGTTGTAGGCCTAGAGATAAAGGATCTAAGCAGATACTATATGCCACGTAATGGCTCTGTTAAGGCCTTGGTAGGATTTCATGTGAGTGCAGATAAGACAATAGTCTACTATCTCCCCTGTCCATAACAGGACTATCTTGATGGAAGATTTTTCATGGCTCAAATAAGATTAAATGTAATCTTTTTAAATTGTAGATCCCATTATTGCTTCTTCATATTGCAATACCAGATTTAGTCGAACGGATTGACTATAATAGTACAAATTTATAATGGTGCTGGAACTCCCCCCCCCCCCCCCCGATCTCCTGCCTTGCATCCTGACTCTCTCCATGCACAGAGCGACTGTTAGCAATACAAGGGTGTCCAAAGGACTGAGGTGCCATAATAAAACTTAACGATTACTAATAATAGTAAAAAATACACCAGTGATTCCCATGTGATCAAAAAAATGATATGATAAATAGACACGTCTGCTAACTGCCATGTACATAGAAAGTCACAAGACACAAAGATGCTCCCATCAATAAACAATGTATAACTCCTCATACATAAACATTGGTCCCTATACCAACGCGTTTCCATGCCGGCGATGAATCTTAATCATCCACACTTCTTCAGGGAACACTAAATGGAGAGTGTGTATGCTGTTTGTAGCATATATTCAGCAAACCACATTAATGGGGATAGTAATGCGAGAGCATGAAGAATGGCTGTCAGCATTTCATATATTCTAATCAAGATACTAAATTCTTGCACATTGCATAATACAGCCAGAAAATAGATTCATCCAATCATGATGTGTCACCATGATCCCTGCTTAGGTACAGTCCTAGCTTGTAGACTCAGACATATTTTATGTATGGATATATATATATATATATATATATATATATATATATATATATATATATATATATTAACGCATCCTAGATCTGAATGAATGAACTAATCGTATGAAAAACTTTCTTCTTTAGATAGTTGAATGTGCTGACAACAAAATCACACAAAAATTACACAAACATTATCGATGGAAGTCAAATTTATCAGCCCATGGAGGTCTGGATATGGAGTCACACTCAAAATCAATGTGGAAAACCACACTACAGGCTGATGCAACTTTGATGTTATGTCCTTAAAACAAGTCAAAATCAGGCTCAGTAGTGTGTGTGGCCTCCACGTGCCCGTAAGACCTCCCTACAACGCCTGAGCATAATGCTCCTGATGAGGTGACTCCTGGACAGTCTGTGGTGCAACGTGGCATTGGTGGATGGAGCGAGACATGATGTCCCAGATGTGCTCAATCGGATTCAGATCTGGGGAAAGGGTGGGCCAGTCCATAGCATCAATGCCTTCCTCTTGCAGGAACTGCTGACACACTCCAGCTACATAAGGTCTAGCATTGTTTGGCATTAGGAGGAACCCGAGGCCAACCGCACCAGCATATGTTCTTACAAGGGGTCTGAGGATCTCATCTCGGTACCTAATGGCAGCCAGGCGACCTCTGGCAAGCACATGGATGGCTTGGCGGCCCCACACCATTACTGACCCATCGCCAAACTGGTCATGCTGGAGGATGTTGCAGGCAGCAGAACGTGCTCCACGGCATCTACAGACTCGTCTGTCACATGTGCTCAGTGTGAACCTGCTTTCAGTGGAGAATTTGCCAATCTTGGTGTTCTCTGGCAAATGCCAAACATCCTGCACGGTGTTGGGCTATAAGCCCCTTTGAGTCTACACATGCACATTTGTGGCCTGCTGGGCTCTGGCAGTGCTCCTCCTGCTCTTCCTTGCACAAAAGCAGAGGTAGTGGTCCTGTTGCTCTGTTGTTGCCCTCCTACGGCCTCCTCCACATCTCCTGATGTACTGGTCTGTCTCCTGGTAGTGCCTCCATGCTCTGGACACTACGTTGACAGACACAGCAAACCTTCTTGCCACAGCTCGCATTGATGTGACATCTTGGATGAGCTGCACTACCTGAGCCACTTGTGTGGCACCGCCAGCATTCAAAAGTGACCAAAACATCATTGTGTACTAATGGCTCATCAACTGACCTTCACCTGCTGGAAAGCTTCCTTCTGTGCAAGGGTCTGCTTGGAGCAATGGCCTTAAAGTCCATGAAAAATCCAGATCCTGGAGATTCCAGTTAAAATGTTGAACCTTAATTTTGCCACATAAAAATTCAGGACACGAACGCAAAGTTCTGATATGTTTTGGATTCAAAATCCTTAGTCATAGGTAAACTTGCAATGGCCAAGATCCTTAAAGGGGTACTCCACCCCTAGAAATCTCTGGGACCCCCGCAATCTCTGTGCAGCATGCCAGGGTCCCGTGACGGCTGCCACGCCCCCACCCACAGACTTGCATTGATGGGTGTGGCGTGAAATCATAAGGGGCATGGACATGATGTCACGAGCACCCGATGCCTCACCAAGCGTTCTAAATGAATGCCGGGTGCTGCACAGACAACAGCTGGGCCCTCGTGATCAGATATACCCCTATCATTTAGATAGGGGATGAGATGTCTAGGAGCAGAGTACCCCTTTTGCTCTGAAATGTGTGAACCCTCTGTATTTGTGTCTGGTTTGGACTCATGCCCTTAACTAAAACTTCCAGTCTCTGGAATTCTTTTTTTAATATATGTACTGTATGTATATTAGTATGCAAGTAGTTTTTCTATAACTGCAAATATGACATCTTAGTGAACATAAAGACATCTGCTTTATGTATGTCACACTAATTCTATATCATATTATGACCACATTGCATTCAATTTCACCTACAAGGAGACGTTTGAATTTCTTATAGCATGGTTATGCTTTCTGTTATAAAGAGCCTGTGGCAAGGAACCCAAGCCCTGCATTGTAATTGTACAATAAATGTAGTACTCCGTCTAATTAGAACAAGAGGGTCGAGAGAGTCAGCGGGGAGCTGCCACTTCAGTGTAACCATATGAAATGTGCAATGTTTTCTGAATATAGAGCAAAGGAAAACTACAATCTACCACCCCGCTAAGCAGATGTAATTAATCCAATCCGGCTGCAGGAATAACATTTGTTGTAGGGTACGGTGTGTATAAAACAGAAACATTATTCGAGGAAAACAAAACTGCTTAACTTGTCTCATTGAGCTACATTCGATTTTTATCAGATGAGCTTTGATTGCCTTTTTGAAGTTAATGGTATAGTCAACCTCATTCTCTGCAGTCTAAATGGGCTTTTAGCAAGGCCCCAGAGTGTCTAGCCATTTTGTCCTAAAAGCCTGTTCTTTGGTTGTGATTTATAGTTAGCATCTGACCTGTTAAAGCAATGACCCTTCACTCTTTCAAGATTAAGTACGTATGTCAGGTCTGAGAGAAGTTTGTGTTGATCATTCCATATGCTCTGCTGCATTAAAATTTGGTGCCCAGAGGTTTCATAAAAATTGTTATATAATGGCATGAAAACTCCAAAAAAGACATAAGCTCATGAAGTATGTATTACACATCTCTAATTTCCCCCAGGGCATTATGCTTTAAAAAGTATCTATGTAGTTACAGAGATTTCAATAATTTTTAGTTTTACAGTTCTTTATATTAGTATGCTATGTTTGCTATGGGGATTTGCTCCTACTCTGGACAATTCATAAAATGGACAGGGGTGACAGCAGAGAGCGTGTTGTCAGACACAAAGGACATTCACAAAGAAAAGAACGTCCTCTGTAGTATATAGCAGCTGAAAAGTGCTGAAAGGATTGGGATTTGTTTATAGAATTTACAAATCTGTTTAACTTTCTGGCCCCAGTTGATTTAAAAAAAATGTTTTCCAGCAGAGTACTCATTTAATAGAGCCTGCTGCAGACCCGCTCTATCACTCTATCAATTGCAGATACATAAGGGGGGGGGGGTTGCAATTCACCCCACTAGACTACCAGGGATGGTTTAAAGAGGTACTCCGGTGGAAAACTTTTTTTTTTTAAATGAACTGCTGCCAGAAAGTTAAACAAATTTGTAAATTATCCATAGAAACTCCAAGAAGGAGAGAGCGCACCAGGTAGCAAACCAAATAAGTGGAAAAGGCAAACATACGATACCGCAAGGTAACTGTAAGGAGCGTCCGGACTCACTTCAATATGTACTCAGCACCTGCGAGGTGCACACACTATGTAAAGTATTAATATATGCAGAAACAAAGAGATAGTATGCACTCACCGCTGGTAAGCTGCTTCGGAGCCCGTAGCAGCTTACCAGCGGTGAGTGCATACTATGTCTTTGTTTCTGCAGATTTGTAAATTACTTCAAATAAAACTCTTAATCCTTTCAGTACTTTTTAGCAGCTGTTTGCTACAGAGGAAAATTTAATTTTTTGAACTTTTTTGTGTTGTCCACAGTGCTCTCTGCTGACACCTGATGCAGGAACTGTCCAGAACAGGAGCAAATCCCCATAGCAAACCTATGCTACTCTGGACAGTTCCTGACACGGACAGATGTGTCAGCAGAGAGCACTGTGGAAAAGACAAAAAAGAAATTCAAAAAGTGAAGAATTTCCTCTGTAGCATACAGCTGCTAAAAGGATTAAGATTTTTTTAATAGAGGTAATTTACAAATCTGTTTAACTTAATGGCATCAGTTCATTTAAAAAAAAAGAAAAAGAAAAAAAAGGTTTCCACCGGAGTACCCCTTTAAGGATAATTTTGACAGCAGAGATCTAGAAGCAATCATTGGATTCTATTGCAGTTCTGTGCAATCTGGACTCTGTTGGTAGACAGGCTCAATCATTGCAGAACCATGAGGAGGACAGAAGCAGAGGTAAACCCTCCGGCTACCTCAACAGTGGATCTCCCCCACTGGACCTCCAGGGACGGTTTCAAGTTAGCTTTGACAATGGCCATCTAAGGGTTAATGCTCTTCCAGGGCAATCTCTTCTAGTCCGCTGTTAGGGGTGGCCTCCAGCTACTGGAATCAGCTGCGGGCTGTCGGGTATGGAGCAGACTGGAGTCAGGAGCCCCCTCCTTACACTCTCAGGGGAGCCATAAAGGACTAGATCTGTCATGTGTCATGAAAGGATTAAAGTGACAAAAACTTTATAAACAATAGTGTATGACTAAAGTAACAATAATGTATGACAATATACATATCACATTTCTGTTTAGTTGTTATAATAATTACATGTCATAAGATTATTTTGCTTAAAGGGGTTATCCAGAAAAATACTTTTTTTATATATCAACTGGCTCCAGAAAGTTAAACAGATTTGTAAATTACTTCTATTAAAAAATCTTAATCCTTTCAGTACTTATGAATTTCTGAAGTTTAGGTTATTCTTTTCTGTCTAAGTAATCTCTGATGACACGTGTCTCGGGAAACGCCCAGTTTAGAAGAGGTTTGCTATGGGAATTTGCTTCTAAACTGGGTGGTTCCAGAGACACGTGTCATCAGCGATTACTTAGACAGAAAGAACAACCTTAACTTCAGAAGCTCATAAGTACTGAAATGATTAAGATTTTTTAATAGAAGTAATTTACAAATCTGTTTAACTTT
The DNA here is from genome assembly GCF_029499605.1 of Hyla sarda. Taxonomy (NCBI): domain Eukaryota; kingdom Metazoa; phylum Chordata; class Amphibia; order Anura; family Hylidae; genus Hyla; species Hyla sarda. The sequence continues at coordinate 357,348,311 of NC_079190.1, read as the reverse complement.
CTGGAGCCAGTTGATATATATAAAAAAGTTTTTTTTCCTGGAATACCCCTTTAACAGAACAAACTGGAATTTTTTGAATTTTCTTTTTTAGCAGGGGAGGTGACAAAAAAAAAAACAATTAAGGAACTATTAGCTAAATGGACCTTAATCACTTTCTATGTCTAGCTCTGGAATGGATTAAATGAGGCTCAATTCTGTATTGGTTTTAGATTTGAATAACATTTTAAGAGTAATTGGTTGGTTGGTAAGGGAGTGTGGCAGGTTTAATCAATATATATATATATATATATCAATGTATGTATGTGTATGTATGTTTGTGTGTGTATGTGTGTTTGTTCCAGCATCACACCCAAATGGCTGAAGATATTAACATGAAACTTGGCACACATGTTACTTATCTGTCAACAACAAACATAGGATAGGCAATTTAACCCTTACTCACCCCCATTTGCCAGGGTCAGGGTTTTTGTTTAAAGTCCCATACAAGTCTATGGGAAATATATGTTACTGCATTACTTCCAAACGGCAGGAGATATTTCGATAATACTTGGTCATATGTTACTTATATGCCCACTTAAAATATAGGATAGTTATTTTAACCCTTAACTACCCCCATTTGTGATGGTCAGGGTTTTTGTTTAAAGTCCCGTGCACATCAATGGGAAATGTATGTTCCCACATAACTTCTGCACGGCTGGAGATATTTCAATACCTGGTACACATCTTACAGGTCGGGATAAGAGGTCGGGATAGGAGGTCAGGATAGGAGGTCGGGATAGGAGGTCGAGATAGGTGGTCGAGATATGAGGACGGGAAAGGAGGACTGGATAGGGAGGTCAGGATGGGAGATCGGGATAGGAGGTCGGGATAGGTGGTCGGGATAGGAGGTCAAGATAGGAGGTCAGGATAGGAGGTCGGGATAGCAGCTTGAGATAGGAGGACGGGATAAGGGGTAAGATAGGAGGACGGGATAGGAGGACAGGATAGGAGGTCGGGATAGGAGGTCAGGATAGGAGGTCAGGATAGGAGGACGGGATAGGAGGTCAGGTTAGGAGGTCAAGATAGGAGGACGGGATAGGAGGACGGGATATGAGGACGGGATAGGAGGTCGAGATAGGAGGTCGGCATAGGAGGTCGAGATAGGAGGTCGGGATAGGAGGACGGGATAGGAGGTCGGGATAGGAGGTCAAGATAGGAGGTCGGGATAGGAGGTCGGGATAAGAGGCAGGGATAGGAGGTCGAGATGGGAGGACGGGATAGGAGGTCGGGTCAGGAGGTCGAGATAGGAGGACGGGATAGGAGGACGGGATATGAGGACAGGATAGGAGGACGGGATGGGAGGTCGGGATAGGAGGTCGGGATAGGAGGATAGGATATGGGGTTGGGATATGACAACAATATACGAGGACATGATATGAAGTCAAGAGCTTCCTCCTTTGTTTATTTTCCTCCCCAACAAGGATTAGGAAGGAAAAACCGGCAATGCCGGGTACTCAGCTAGTATATATATATATATATATATATATATATATATATATATATTCAAAAACAATGCAGCACTACTTCACCATTAGATGCCCGGTGCCAGCGCCCTGACTCGATCAAAGTCCATGTAATAGAAAACAATGGCGCAGCACTCCAAAATTGCAAAAAAGTGTAAAAATGTATTCCTTCATGTCAAAATTCAAAGCGACGTTTCAGCTCCTCACTGGAGCTTTTTTCAAGCATGGTGATACAATGAACTATGGGGTTTCTTATACCCCGTGCAATCAATACATTCATCAAACAATTAATAGTGCAAATCTCATATATAACTCGTGAACAATACATAAATACAGTGAGTACAAAGTTATAAGAGTACATAAGTACATAAAAAAGTGCATAATACCCATTTTATGGGAGGTTAAAAACAATGAGGCTTGAAACTGTACTGCTCCATATTAACAAGCAATTAAATATACAGCTGTATAACATACATAATTACAATATGCATAGAAAAAACAGGATAGATAGCTCACCCGCTCTGTGTTTGAAGATGGCGCCGTTAGCTTGTATACAAATGCACTGCGCCTGCGTGCAATCACTAAAACACACAGTATTCTAGGGCTTCCGGGACCTGTGATGTGTCATGTGATCAGACATCACATGATCGCTCCTCTGAGCCCAGCGATCACAGTGTAACGCCGGCCACAACACTCACATGGTCTAGGTTACCATAGTAACTAAATAAACAGTGTGGGAGATATAGAGCTACAAGCCTATTGGCTGCAAGGCCCCTGGACATATCGCTATGTCTCTAGAGGCATCTTGCTGCACAGTATGTGTGCACACTGTTAACTGTGTGAATGCTGGACTAAATAAAGAATATGTGTTGTGTAAAAAAAGGAAAAGGTGTTGTGTGAAATACTGATTGTGACCAAAACTAATTTACTGTGTACTCTATACTTAAACCACTCTGTGATAAAAATAATTTAGGGACAAAACATTTTTTATAGTGAAAAAAATAAAACAAAAAATAAATAAATGAATAATACTAATAATAATGAAAATACAAAATCACCCAAAAATAAAAAAAATAATAAAATGTAAGGAAAAAATACAAAGTACAAAATAAACTATAAATGAATAAATGAGTAAATAAAATAAATAAAATTACTTTGGAGGTTGGTAAAATGAGTCGGACCTTCTATATCCATTGTAACAGGGATGCACAGGACATCACAGTCATATCTTCCTAATATATTAGAAACTTTAACTCAAGAAAATAATTCTTCTTTGTTCAAAAAAAACTCTTCATGATTTTTTTGCCCTGATTTTGCGGGGAACTCCCTGGTAAGTAGAACCACGAGTCCCGGCCCCCCTGAGAGGGTCAAGGACCCATAGTAAATGGGGAGAACTGATGTCAGAGACCCTAATGAAAAGGCCCCATGACACCCGATCAACCCCCTACAACCTATTCAGGAGTGCGCCCGCTTTTCAGCAGCGCCCTGCCCCTCTTATGGCTTTTCCCTAATAGCAATTGCGACAGGATGTCCGGGTACCCTGGTCTCCTATGGTCCCCCTGTATAACCAACCTCCCAAGGGGAAATAAAGCATAATCCAAAAAAAATAAAAAAATAATAAAATAAAATTGTGTGAATGTGCATGTTTCTCAATGTAAATTTTTATTATTATAACTATACAAACAAAATATAAAGGATTGCAGCTATCAACTCCCACATATAATATTATTAATGCAATTTAGACAGTATTAAACAGAGCGAGTGGCGTCCTCCTTCACATGATATCCACTTAATTTCTTGTATCAAGATCTGCAAAAACATCAAGAAATATAAAGATTAGTCATATTATCAAGTATCACCTTTAAATATGCTGAATTCAAGTCAACATTATCCAGGGGCTCAATTGTATGTGCCTTAAACAGCATTAAACTCCACGTTAAGGCCATTAGGGCGTAGACAATTCAATTGGTGTATCCACCATAACTCTCTTTTGCGTAATAACGCTAATCTATCCCCCCCTCTTACTGGGATGGGCACATGATCAATAGCCATAAACCTTAGTTCTCGTTCCCCATGGCCTTCTTCTCAAAAATGCTTTGAAGCTGGCAAATCCAATCTGGATTTCCGGATACTATAGCGATGGTTGTTAATTCTCGTTTTGAGGCTCCATGTTGTTTGCCCAACGTAAAGTAACTTACATGGGCATTACAACACATATATGACCCATGTGGAATCACAGGTGAGAAAATGTTTTAGTGTGTAGGCACGTTGTATCACGGGATGGACAAAGACAGAACCTTTAACCATTGATGAACAGTTTACACAGGATAAACATGGAAATGAGCCTGATTCCGAGGCTCCAATCGTCATCTGTCTTAATCCGCCTCCTGAACCAATATGAGATCTCACTAATCTATCTTTGAGATTTCTCGACCTTCTATAAGACATTAATGGATTAGAAGAGAATTCCTGCACATTTTTGAAGCCGCTTTTCAATATGTGCCAGTGTTTATTTATGATTCTGGAGATTTGTCCGCTGCACACGGAGTAGGTAGAGGTGAAGGGAATCCTAGTTTGTATTCTTTTAGGCCTGTTGACAAGTGTGGATTCTCTTGACATGTGTGACACTGTCTGTTTGTGTTTATCCACTATCCTCTTGGGATAGTCCCTATGCAAAAAGTCAGTAGTCATTTGTTTTAGTGACTGTTCCAATGCCGTATCGTCTTCAATCACCCTTCTTGCACGTAACATCTGACTGTACGGCAGGGACTCTATCATTCTGCGTGGATGACAACTCGTATAATGTAACAGTGTATTCTTGTCAGTTGGTTTGGAATAGAGATACGTATGTAATGTTCCTCCCTCATTGGTGACTAAAACATCTAGGAAACTCACACTCTCTGTGGACTGTACCATGGTGAACTGGATATTTGAGTCAATCGTGTTCAAAAATTGATGAAAAAGGTTGAGCTCATCCAATGAGCCTTTCCATAGGAGGAAGATGTCGTCTATAAATCGCCACCACCCTAGACAATGTCTGAATTGGTGGGATGAATAGACGACACCTTCCTCCATGGCTGTGACGTACAGGTTCGCATACATGGGCGCCACATTCGTCCCCATGGCGGTCCCAGTTAACTGTAAAAAAAATTGATCATCAAACAAAAAATAATTTTGTGTAAATATCAAAAAAAGTAGCTGTAACATAAAATCCTGGGCCGCCATGGAGTATGTGGATTTAGAAAGTGCGTCACACACTGCGTCCATGCCGCGATTATGATTTATGGACGTGTATAAACTTTTGATGTCAAATGAAACTAAAATCACATCAGATGGAACTGTAATGTTTTGTATTTTCGTCAGAAAGTCACTGGTGTCCCTGATGTAAGACCTAGCTGCAAAAACGAAGGGTCTAAGAACCCTATCAAGTAAGATAGATGCCCCACTTAGTACTGAATTTCGTCCGGAGACGATAGGTCTCCCTGGGGGGTCGGTTAAACATTTATGTATTTTAGGCAAGACATAAATTGAGGGAGTTACCGGATATTTAATCAGGACTACTGACTTTTTGCATAGGGGCTATCCCAAGAGGATAGTGGATAAACACAAACAGACAGTGTCACACATGTCAAGAGAATCCACACTTGTCACCAGGCCTAAAAGAATACAAACTAGGATTCCCTTCACCTCTACCTTCTCCGTGTGCAGCGGACAAATCTCCAGAATCATAAATACACACTGGCACATATTGAAAAGCGGCTTCAAAAATGTGCAGGAATTCTCTTCTAATCCATTAATGTCTTATAGAAGGTCGAGAAATCTCAAAGATAGATTAGTGAGATCTCATATTGGTTCAGTAGGTGGATTAAGACAGATGACGATTGGAGCCTCGAAATCAGGCTCATTTCCATGTTTATCCTGTGTAAACTGTTCATCAATGGTTAAAGGTTCTGTCTTTGTCCATCTCGTGACACAACGTGCCTACACACTAAAACATTTTCTCACCTGTGATTCCACATGGGTCATATATGTGTTGTACTGCCCATGTAAGTTACTTTACGTTGGGCAAACAACATGGAGCCTCAAAACGAGAATTAACAACCATCGATATAGTATCCGGAAATCCAGATTGGATTTGCCAGTTTCAAAGCATTTTTGCGAAGAAGGCCATGGGGAACGAGAACTAAGGTTTATGGCTATTGATCATGTGCCCATCCCAGTAAGAGGGGGGGATAGATTAGCGTTATTACGCAAAAGAGAGTTATGGTGGATACACCAATTGAATTGTCTACGCCCTAATGGCCTTAACGTGGAGTTTAATGCTGTTTAAGGCACATACAATTGAACCCCTGGATAATGTTGACTTGAATTCAGCATATTTAAAGGTGATACTTGATAATATGACTAATCTTTATATTTCTTGATGTTTTTGCAGATCTTGATACAAGAAATTAAGTGGATATCATGTGAAGGAGGACGCCACTCGCTCTGTTTAATACTGTCTAAATTGCATTAATAATATTATATGTGGGAGTTGATAGCTGCAATCCTTTATATTTTGTTTGTATAGTTATAATAATAAAAATTTACATTGAGAAACATGCACATTCACACAATTTTATTTTATTATTTTTTTTATTTTTTTTGGATTATGCTTTATTTCCCCTTGGGAGGTTGGTTATACAGGGGGACCATAGGAGACCAGGGTACCAGGACATCCTGTCGCAATTGCTATTAAGGAAAAGCCATAAGAGGGGCAGGGCGCTGCTGAAAAGCGGGCGCACTCCTGAATAGGTTGTAGGGGGTTGATCGGGTGTCATGGGGCCTTTTCATTAGGGTCTCTGACATCAGTTCTCCCCATTTACTATGGGTCCTTGACCCTCTCAGGGGGGCCGGGACTCGTGGTTCTACTTACCAGGGAGTTCCCCGCAAAATCAGGGCAAAAAAATCATGAAGAGTTTTTTTTGAACAAAGAAGAATTCTTTTCTTGAGTTAAAGTTTCTAATATATTAGGAAGATATGACTGTGATGTCCTGTGCATCCCTGTTACAATGGATATAGAAGGTCCGACTCATTTTACCAACCTCCAAAGTAATTTTATTTATTTTATTTACTCATTTATTCATTTATAGTTTATTTTGTACTTTGTATTTTTTCCTTACATTTTATTATTTTTTTTATTTTTGGGTGATTTTGTATTTTCATTATTATTAGTATTATTCATTTATTTATTTTTTATTTTATTTTTTTCACTATAAAAAATCTTTTGTCCCTAAATTATTTTTATCACAGAGTGGTTTAAGTATAGAGTACACAGTAAATTAGTTTTGGTCACAATCAGTATTTCACACAACACCTTTTCCTTTTTTTACACAACACATATTCTTTATTTAGTCCAGCATTCACACAGTTAACAGTGTGCACACATGCTGTGCAGCAAGATGCCTCTAGAGACATAGCGATATGTCCAGGGGCCTTGCAGCCAATAGGCTTGTAGCTCTATATCTCCCACACTGTTTATTTAGTTACTATGGTAACCTAGACCATGTGAGTGTTGTGGCCGGCGTTACACTGTGATCGCTGGGCTCAGAGGAGCGATCATGTGATGTCTGATCACATGACACATCACAGGTCCCGGAAGCCCTAGAATACTGTGTGTTTTAGTGATTGCACGCAGGCGCAGTGCATTTGTATACAAGCTAACGGCGCCATCTTCAAACACAGAGCGGGTGAGCTATCTATCCTGTTTTTTCTAATCATATTGTAATTATGTATGTTATACAGCTGTATATTTAATTGCTTGTTAATATGGAGCAGTACAGTTTCAAGCCTCATTGTTTTTAACCTCCCATAAAACGGGTATTATGCACTTTTTTATGTACTTATGTACTCTTATAACTTTGTACTCACTGTATTTATGTATTGTTCACGAGTTATATATGATATTTGCACTATTAATTGTTTGATGAATGTATTGATTGCACGGGGTATAAGAAACCCCATAGTTCATTGCATCACCATGCTTGAAAAAAGCTCCAGTGGGGAGCTGAAACGTCGCTTTGAATTTTGACATGAAGGAATAAATTTTTACACTTTTTTGCAATTTTAGAGTGCTGCGCCATTGTTTTCTATATATATATATATATATATATATATATATATATATATATACTCAATGTGTGTGTTTTTATATATGTATGTATGTTGCAAAATAACTTTCAAATGACTAGAGATATTTTGACAAAACTTAGTACACATGTTACTTACAGTATATGTCAACTAAAAATATGAGAGTTCACTTAATTCCAACCCACACCTATTTGCGTGGGTGGGGAGTTTTCTCAATGAGGACCCAATATGAGGATGGAATATGAGGAACCTGTTACAGAAACATACCAAACGTTTTTATCAGGGTCTTAGTACTGAGACCCAAATCAATCAGTAGAACAAGCAGGAAAAGGCTTGCTGTAATACGCTTCATTCCCAGGCTAGAAGTGATCTTTTTCCAGTTTCATTAGACAGGCTCCATTGTAAATATTTGGGCCATCCCGTGAAGCTGGATATACATTGCTGCAAGCTAGTAAGTGAAGCACTTAAAAAGTTCCTGTCACTAAATAAACTTTTCTACACTTACTCAGGCTTTGTTCCCTAACTACACCTAACACCCCTCCCCCCCTCCCTGCTCTTAAATTTTTTTTAAAGAGCTATAAAAAGCTCTGTATCTTACCTTTCTTCTTGCTTACATAGTGTGAGCTGCTGGCAGGAGGATGTGGGGGGGACCGCTTCCACCCTCACTTCACTGAGGAGGAGCCGACAGACTCATTATTTTACAGCCAGACGCCTCGCTCACTCGCAGAGCCCCTGCCATCCGTGCTGCCTCACTCTCACTCCCTCCCCTTGCAGCCTCACTCGTATAGCCCGCTCTCCGCTCAGTGTGCACAGATGTGTGCAATTTCTCCAGTACTATAGTTCCACTTATTAGTTTACTATGGTCTTATTGTTTTATATATATTTTACCATTTATTATTGGTCATTTTTTGCATTTACTAGAGAGCCAAATTTTACATTTATATTATTATTACCTTTTCTATTATTGTAAATCATGTACCCATGATTTTTTACCTATATGTTATTCAGTTGTTATTATCTATATTCAGGCACATCCTACTGTTTATTATGTGCTATCCTTTATTTTACACATAGTGGTATCACGTCCACTTATTATCCTTACAGTATTATTAATATTTTAAACACTATCTTAATATTTTGAACATCTTTTTAATATCTATCTATCTATATCTACTTTTATATTTATATTTATTGCATTTCTAATATATACCTTGATGGCTCTATTCTTTACTTCGATAAACTACAGGACTTTATATGTCTTGTCTCCCTTTTGGGCATATTACTACAGAGGTATGTTTACACATCAGCTCCCGATATTCATCTTTTATGTTATTGAATGGCTCTCATCGCAATAGTCTATAACATACTGTCTATTTATTCATCCATCTACTGATTATCCATACACAAGCTTTGCAGAGCCAGTCCATTATAGTTGGGGTGTAGCTCCGCCCCATTCTAGCCACGCTACTATCATGTAGCGCTTCACCCATTATGTAGTGCTTCACTAAACCTGGATGCCCCCGGCACTTCATAAAGTCATTTTGTTAGTATGGGAGCGGTATCTCCCCCCTATGCTAGCTATGCTATTGCCATATAGCGCCTTACTAACTACGTTGCCTGATCATACAAACAGCGCTTAACCCAACTAACGGCGCAAAACACAAATTAATGCAATGGCAAGGTCCGCAAACCTTCCAGCCACGCCACTAACAAATGTGACTTCACTTGCTGCACTTGATTCGGACTAACATTAAGCTCAAACAGTATTATGACCTACCTGTTGCCCATGGAGACTTAATCCATAGTCGAGCGATATTCATCACACATTTGCCCGGCCCTCCTCTCCTGCAATATATCTGACTCCACCCATCACTAGCTACGATATGGCACACATAGCACCTTTCATTCATAAATCTCACTACAGCTATAGCACTGAGTAACTCATCTCCGGCCGTACACCTACACTGGCTTTAGAGACCAAGGAGAAATTACAGTGCCACTTTATATAATTTGACATTAAAAATCAATGTGAATGTTTATATTTGTATAATAACATCTTGGACACTATTTTACATGATGATTTTTACCAGAAGTAACGGTATATTTTTGAGGGCATGCCATTCAGAGTGTAGTATTCTATTCTGAATAGCATGATTAACGCAACGTTTTGAATGGACGTAAGGATTGTCTGTTTAAACCTAGTTGTTTGCTGCTTGTACATGAACATTTGCCTGATGAAGTGACCGCTACAGGCAAGAAACGCGTGTTTTTTTGTGCTTTAATAAACCTTGTGATGTGAACTTAAGAAAACGATCACCTTCATACAACACTGTAATTACGCCTGGTGAAGATCCACTTTTATCTCTGCTTTTCTGCTGCTACTGCTCTCCACTGGCACTCACTGTGGCAAACTGATGGCCTTCATCCTGATCACCTTCAGCCGCACAGCCCCGCTGTCCGCTCACAGTGGCGACGACTGTGAGCGGAGAGCAGGGGTCACAGCCACAGGGACTGTCAGTGGAGTGGAGGGCTGACAGCTGTAGGCACTGACAGTTGTAGACAGATCTCTCTTCTGGAGCTGCTACAAGCACAGCGCTCACTCCCGCCTGTCTGGTCACATCTCCTGGCAGGCCGGCATGAGTCCGAAATCAATAAGAGACTAGCGGCCGGAACATGTAGGGAGACCCCTAGTTGTAGGATTTACAAACTGAAAATAAACATGTAAATATACATATATATAAAAAGTTGGGAAGTTGTTCATAATACATTACTTATTATAATTTTTTAACTCTTTAAATCTGACCTTCTTCCTTCTCATTCTAATGATCAATGGGGGTCTCAGCAATGAGAACCTGAATGAGGAGGCATGCATACCACGTTTTTGCTATACAGTTGTCGTTTATGGTTTCAAGTTAAAGGGGTACTCCGGTGCTTACATATCTTATCCCCTATCCAAAGGATAGGGAATTAGATGCCTGATCACTCCGGGTCTGATTACCGGCGACCGCCCCCTCCCGTAGGCATGCATTGAGGGGCGGAAGCGTGACGTCACACGCCGCCGGTCATGCGGTCGCCGGTAATCAGACCCGGAGCGAACACGCACGGGGGACTGATTACAAACGGGGTGCCCCGTGCATGATCCCGGGCATCCCCTGCTGCGGGAGTCCCACGATCAGGCATCTTATCCCCTATCCTTTGGATAGGGGATAAGATGTGTAAGCACCAGAGTACCCATAGAAAATCGTATGCATTGACTTAACATTGTAAACCGTACGTCAAACGCATCATCCAGTTTAGTCCATTTTGCGTCTTAGACGGTTTTGTCTGTTTTTTTTACCCGTACCCAAAACCGTAGTCTACCGCATTTTTTGGTCCGGGTGAAAAACCATATTAAACCGTATACGTTTTTAGTTTTTTTAAACCTGGGAGTCAATGGAAACCGTACAGAACCGAATGTGTGTACGGTTCCATCCGGTTTTCACTATACGGTTTTTGACTTTGCACAGTTTTTTTTACTTGGAATTTCAATCAGACAAGTGGAACTTTATACAAACTGGAGTGTAAAGTTAAAAACGTATATGTTTTTTTCTTTAAAAAACGGATGCAACCGGACATCATTTTTCAAACCGTATACGTTTTTTAACCGTAAACGGGTTGAAATTTCTACACATGTATTGATACAGTTTATTCAGGTTTTGAGGAATCCGTTTTTCATCAAAAACCTGATACGGGAAATGTATTGCAAAAACGTGGTTTGCATGCACCCTGATAAAACTTTTGACATGTCACTATGGCTGGGACACACTGCAGGGTTTTAACCTGTTAAGGACGCAGGGCATAAAATGTCCAGGACTTTCTGCACCAGGGTGTAAATGTACGTCCTGCCGCGTTAAGCGACTTTGAATTAGCTGTGCTCTCTTCATCGCGCTGACTGCCGGCTATTAGTAGCCGGACACTCATAGCTAATGACTGGCATCATTTACCCTTTAAATGCTGTGATCAATGCCGATCACAGTGTCTTTAGAGTTAAATCATCCATCCCGGCTAGCTCAGGGGTCTTATCTGACCCCCGCAACTACAAAGGTTTTGTCTTTAGGTTAACAATCAGACTCAAATGATTAAAGAGTACATTCTGCAGGTCCAACCATCCATGTTAGTCAGATAATGTCTGAAAACCATACAGAAGTACATGCTGTTAATAAATCCGGTTTTTACATTAAGACAAGCTACCTTCTAAAGTCCACCCAGTTCTTACACAATTGAGATCAACACTTACTGGAAATCCATAGATGGCCACCTGTGGACCACTGAGTAAAAGAAAGCTTTCAAAAACATAAATATAAATAAAATATTAGGGCATATTATTCTGGTGTGCGCTTCTGAGAACACCTTATATACACAAGAAAATGCAATTGATTCAGCATGTATTTTGAAAAATATTTTCTATTTCTAGATATTTTCTATGTAAGTTGAAGGCTTATGCTTTATCAGAATTTCCATGCTCTATTTACCAATACCATATCCATTGTAAAGCTTTATGATCAGCCACTATGCTTGGTAACAAACACATTCAAAAATATAATGTCCAGCTATTTTTGCATCTTGTGAAGTCTATAGGTTGGGATTGATCATGCTTGAACAGATAGAAGATTGTGAGTTACATTCCTCATTGGAACTTCCCAGTGACATCTTTATTACAAGGAATCAATCAGCCCTTATCTCACCAGGAAAGAATCCTTGAGCTCTAATGAACTGTTTTTCAATGTTGATCTGCATCTAGACAAGAGCAATTCCCTCACAGCAACAAGAAATACACTGGAAGTAAATGTTGCTCTTATACCTTAAAAAGCGTATTATTCTTTCTTAATCTACACTTAAGAAAGAGAAGGGGTTATACCAGGAACACAAAATAACAACCTCATGACAAACATATTACATATATATAGTATCTTCACATCTTTCTATAGAAAGATGTGAAGATACAATATACAGGGTGGGCCATTTATATGGATACACCTTAATAAAATGGGAATGGTTGGTGATATTGACTTCCTGTTTGTGGCACATTAGTATATGTGAGGGGGGGGGGACTTTTAAAGATGGGTGGTGACCATGGCGGCCATTTTGAAGTTGGCCATTTTGAATCCAACTTTTGTTTTTTCAATAGGAAGAGGGTCATGTGACACATCAAACTTATTGGGAATTTCACAAGAAAAACAATGATATTCTTGCTTTTAATGTAACTTTATTCTTTCATGAGTTATTTACAAGTTTCTGACCACTTATAAAATATGTTCAATGTGCTGCCCATTGTGTTGAATTGTCAATGCAACCCTCTTCTCCCACTCTTCACACACTGATAGCAATACCGCAGGAGAAATGCTATTACAGGCTTCCAGTATCCGTAGTTTAAGGTGCTGCACATCTCGTATCTTCACAGCATAGACAATTGCCTTCAGATGACCCCAAAGATAAAATTCTAAGGGGGTCAGATCAGGAGACCTTGGGGGCCATTCAACTGGCCCACGACAACCAATACACTTTCCAGGAAACTGTTCATCTAGGAATGCTCAGACCTGACACCCATAGCAAGATGTTGCACCACCACATTATTGGTATCAGGCCCGAGCATTCCTAGATGAACAGTTTCCTGGAAAGTGTTTTGGTCGTCGTGGGCCAGTTGAATGGTCCCCAAGGTCTCCCGATCTGACCCCCTTAGACTTTTATCTTTAGGGTCATCTGAAGGCAATTGTCTATGCTGTGAAGATACAAGATGTGCAGCACCTGATGGGACAAAATGTGATGTGAACCCAGCCTTAGTTTGATGTGTCACATGACCCTCTTCCTATTGAAAAAACAAAAGTTGGATTCAAAATGGCTGACTTCAAAATGGCCGCCATGGTCACCACCCATCTTGAAATGTTTCCCCCCTCACATATACTAATGTGCCACAAACAGGAAGTTAATATCACCAACCATTCACATTTTATTAAGGTGTATCCACATAAATGGCCCACCCTCTATAATATGTTTGTCATGAGGTTGTCATTTTGTCACATGTTTCTATACACAAGCATTATTATATACACTAGATACATAAAAAACACTGTCCAAAATAGACATGTAAAATGAGTACATTTGAGCAAGCTATTCAAAAGTTCGGTTCACCAGGCTCGAAGAACTTGCAATGCAATAACCCTCAAAACATGTGTATAACACTACCTAAGAACTCAAAAGCCCAGTTTAACACTGCTATAATGTATTCAAGTTGTTTTAAAGTGGTTTTAAGACTATGTTAATGTCAAAGTCATGATGACATGCAGTAACCTTTTGTAAATAAAAGCTTGTTAAAAACACAATGCACTAACGGATTTTATATGCTTATTAACACAAGAATAAAGGTGCAGAAATGTCCCTGTTTCTTAGAAAACACAATGGCTTTTTCCAAGCACTTCAAAAGTTCTCGATTTTGGGAGTAACAGTGGCTAAAACCAACATTTTGGGAAACTTGGTACCCACTGAGGGCACACATCCTGGGGTGGCACATGCGGTCTTCCATTGCCGAAAAGCCCAAGACAGAGAGGGGTCCATCCAGCACAGGCGCATGCTCCTTAATAATAGGGAATCCAAGACCATTTTCCCCAGGCGAGCAAGCCAGGAGAATGCTGCAAGGTTTTACAAGTTATCTAAAATTTTACCTTTTTGGAAGTTGCAACACGATTGTTGTCTCAAAATACTGAAGAAATAGCTTTTGTATGGAAATCCCCCAAAAATATCCTTTTTTGGGGATCATGGATTGTGTGTGTGTAGGCCTGGCTAGTAGTAACAGCAGCAAGGGTGGTGGACTGGTGGTAAAAGCCAGGTAGTAGTTAACTAGTGATTAGCCAGTGGACAGCGGCAGTGGTGGACTAGTGATACTTGTAGCCAGCGGAAAGCAGGCAGTGGTGGTTGGACTAGTGATAGTTGTAGTAGCCAACAGACATCAGATAGTGATGAACTAGTTATAAAAGTAGCTGAAGGACAGCAGGCATGGGTGGACTGTTGGTAGTTGTAGTTGTAGGCAGCGGACATTAGGCAGAGGTGGGCGGACTAGTGATTGTTGTTGTATCCAGCAGGCAGTCGTGGTAGTCACCAGTCACTAAAAATTGTAGTCACCAGCAGACAGCAGGCAGTGGAGACTGGAGATTGTTGTAGCAAGCATACAGCAGGAATGGTGGTAATACTGTCTAATCAGTGGCATCTGGCTCCGGAGGTTTACATTTCTAACTGATCATGCCTGATTCATTTTAGCTTACACTAGTTTTTCCACATTGCTGACTGACATTGCTGGGTGATGATGATGCCTGCTGTGTTAAACATTCTCTCTGTTGCTACACTGGAGGGTGGACAAGACAATACACCCATTGCAAACTGGGCAGGTTCTTCCCAATAGTTTAATCTGGTGATTCAAATGTCAATGGAGTCTAGGCTCAGGAGATTTATCAAAACCTGTGGAGAGGAAAAGTTGACCAGATGCCCAAAGCAACCAATTAGATTGCTTCATTTTAAACAAGTTCTCTGAAAAAAAAGAAGCAATCTGATTGGTTGCTATGGGCAACTGGTCAACTTTTCCTCTCCACAGGTTTTGAGAAATCCCATAGTGTCTGTCAGTAAAAGGGCATGGCTTAGGTATGCAGCCACCTGGTGTTGGTGTATATCCCTTTGGTGGCGATTTATGTCAGGTTGAAAAATGTGATTGTAAAACGTCATCATGTACTTAACTTTCCTTTCAACACTAGAATTGTGGATCTATGTTAAACCCAGCTGGAAATGCTATGCTGTTTTTTTTTTTTATTAATTTTTAATTAAACCCTGAAAATACAAGTAATTTAGCATAAAAGGCCTGTTCTACATTTACTCTCAATGCTAGAAAAGCTGATTTATATTAAACACAGCTAGAAATGCCATGTGCTTGATTAAACCCAGAAAATGCTAGTAATTGTATTGTAATAGTTTTCTAGGGGCTTGTTCTGCAGGCATACTTTTGGAATTTGTAGTGCAACAACTGAACACAGTAATGCGAGTAACTGAGGTCAGACCACTGCACAATGGTTTGCTCAACTTTGTATTTGTGAAATTTTTCTGAGATCAGTAGGTCCACAGTGAGTTCCTGTTCTTTTAGCTAAAGTTCTAAGCAAGGTTGCTATAAAATTTTACTTTAGAAACAAATGACAGGTTGATGTCACTGATACATACAAAATTATGTGATTTGTACCTTTAACCTGTTAAGGACGGAGGGCGTACCTGTACGCCCTGTGCTCGCTCCCGCGATATAACGTGGGATTACGGGCTAACCCCGCGTCATATCGGGTCGGTCCCAACACCTATCAACAGCCGGGACACATGGCTAATAATGGACATCACGTTCGTTATTAACCGCTTAGGCACGGCGATCAAAGTTGATCGCCGCTTCTAAAATGTAAAAAAATGCTTCCCAACAGCTCAGTTGAGCTGATCGGGACCACTGCGGTAAAACCGATCAGCTGAGATCACACAAGGAGGGTCCCTAAATTCCTCCTCGGCATCCGATCGGCAATTGATTGCTCCATTATAAAGTATGTCTCAGTTAAGCAGTGCTTCAGTATAATTACTTCCCTGGTGTGGAGCTCCACTAGCAGCTCCCATTCAACATACTAGGCAAAGTTCCAGGGTATATAACAACTTCTGCTGCAGCAGGGGTACAATTAGCAAACACAAAGAAAATGCACTCATGTTTCCTTGTAGTTCTCAACCATCTGGTAGTCTTTTATTTTCTTTACAGTGTACAAAAATGTTGAGGGTTCAAACTGTTTTAACCCTTGACATTTTTGTACACTGTAAAGAGAATAAAAGACTACCAGATGGTTAAGAACTACATGGAAACGTGAGTGCATTTTCTAATTATACCCTTGCTGCAGTATGAAATTGTTATATATCCTGGAACTTTGCCTAGTATTGGTTGCTCCATGCCTGAGATCCAGGCTGGAGCAATCAAACGCTGAAAACACTGATCAATGCAATGGTATGGCATAGCATTGATCAGTGTACGCAATCAATGTATTACATGTTATAGTCCCCTATGGGGGCTATAACAGTGTAAAAAAAGTGTACAAAAAAGTTAAGAAATGTGATTTAATCCCCTTCCTAATAAAAGTTTGAATCACCCCTCTTTTCCCATAAAAAACTATGTAATTAAAATAAATATAAACATATGTGGTATTGCCGTGTGCGTAAATGTCCGACCTATTAAAATATATAATTAATTAAACCACATGGGCAATGGCGTACACATAAAAAAATTCCAAAGGGGTGTGTGGCTTGGCATGCTGGAGAGAGGAAGCGCTGGGCCAGGCTTATAATGGGCACCTAGCTTGGTAATGGGGGGCAGATCTTGCACCAAAAAGAAGAAACAGACACCCCAACCTGTTGTTTCTCCCTCCAGGCACATTTCTCGCTTCTTCCACCCGCTACTTGCCAACGCCAGCTCCTTAAACACAGCGCGGCCTTCTGTGGCAGGCTCCCTTCAGCAAAACCATGTGATCTCCCAACACGGAAGCCCCGCTGCCTCCATTATGGCTGCGGCCGCAGTGAATACAGGAGCCTCGGTCTGTCAGACTCCAGTCCCTGAATCTGGGACATGACTTGCCTTCTCACCTCTGCATGTGACAGGCTCTCCATCACCGCACCAAGTGGCGCAAGTAATTGCTGCTGCCCGTCTACAACCGGCAGACTTTCCGGAGCGGTGGCTCCAGCTGCCTCCCAACGAGGGAATTAACTCTCCACCAGCTTCACTCAACCTGCACATCCCTGACTCCACTGAGCAACTGCTCTCTGTCCCTGTACCAACCTAAGCAGCAGCAGCCTCCTCCTGTCCTGTGATGAGTCTGCATCCCCAACAGGGACACATAGCTATCCTACCAAGTGTGCTCTCTCTCACTGCCTGTAACCCTAAATGCTCACTGTTGATAATACTACTAAAGATATATGTCCCTACAGTACTGACTTAACTGCTGGCTTGGCCTCTCCGCCTGCTATCACACAACTTGAATTATCTACCCACTCTGAAACATGGCAGACAGTAACTAGACGAAACAAGTCTAACAAAGCTTCACCTCAGCCGTTGCAAACTTCTATGTTAACTATACCAGCAACCTATCCTCCTCGAGTACTGAGACCTCCAGCATGGGATGTTACCGATTGGTCTGCTGAAATGGACTCTGACAATGTTTTTAAAACGCCCCTGAAAATGTGTCAATCTAGGCGCTGTGAAATGGAACACATCCTCAGATGACTCTAATACCTCTACAGAGGAAAAATCCCCTTGCTCTTCAGTCACTACAACACACTCTACTGCTGCTGTACTCAGTCAAACGCTATGCCCTGCTTCTGATTAACACCTGTCTACCCCTAAAATGGCGATTAACACTCTGAAGAACTACCCAGAGCTAAAGCTCTATTGACTCTAGTTCCTACAAAGACAGACTTAATGTCTCTGTCACTGATTTGAAATCTGCTTGGAAGCAAGATCTCAAACCCATGAAAACTGCTGCATCCCATCTACTGTACAAAACCAAGTTCAATCCCTAAAAGAGTTTTGCTCCTCGACTTCTTCTCAAATTCAGAAACTCCAAGAGGCTACTGATAAATTGACCATACAACAAGCTCTTACTGTAGATCATCGTGATATCATGGACAATAGAAACAGCAGAAACAATATCAGGATTACGGGCCTCCCAGAATCAGTGCAACCTCAAAATCTATCTGTCACCTTACAGAAGATATTTAATGAGATCTTACAGAAACCATACTCCACTAAAACTTGATCGTGCACACAGAGCCCTCAAGGCTAAAAACCCTGACCCAAAATAACCAAGAGATGTCATATGCAGGGTACACCACTTTCTCCAGAAAGATGAAATAATGTCAAAAACCTCACGAGATGTCAAAAAACTTCATATAACTTCAGTTATACCTGGATTTGTCTCTTTGCACTCTTCGTCTACAATCTGCGCTTAAGCCGCTCTTAAAACTGCTTAAAAATGCACAGATCATCTACAGATGGGGCTTCCCATTATCGCTCACAGCGAGACACGGAGTGACAATTTCTACTCTTTGCCAACCAGAAGACTTGCCTGTCATCCTATCGACTTTCAAGCTACCCCCAGTTTCTTTGCTGGAATGGGAAAACATGTTTCTTTTCCCTCACTTGCATCTACAATGCCCCAATCCCATCGCTCTCCACCGGACCGACGCCTGACTGAACTGCCCGCCGATCCTCTTCCTCAAAGGCCCATGTGCAAGACCTGAAGAGTGCCTTACTGAACTCTTATGGAATTCTACTTTGTACTACCTGCCAATGTCATCACTAAGCTCCAATCCTCCCGCTGACCTGTACTTACGTTACTGATACAAAGGATGTTGTATTAATATCTCTCTCTGATATGTGATTTAGGTTGATGTGTAGCTGCTTTTACTACTTGTCCTCCCATAGTTGAGAGGTTTCTTAATTACTTTCTCATTGACTTGCCTCCCTATTATCTTACTACTTGTTTATGCCTGTATTCTACTTATTGGTATTATAATACCATTGTTACTTTCACTGGATCTACCCCCCACCCATTTAATATCATTGGAGGGTTTAGCCCGACTGTTCCTGTTTGCCCGTATCATAAGACCATTTCTCCCTAATGCTGGGATAATGCCCCCTTAGTTGCCAATTGGCTCTGACTGTCACCTGTGTTTATTTCACATGAATGTTACCTTTGTTATTTCTGGTGACCCTCTTCTGGTACGCCTTTCACGTTACCCCACTTAGGCTTGATGCTGGACTGGTTCTGGCAATGTCTGTGGCCCTTATGGCCTCTCTTCTTTGTCCTTATGCACTGTGCAGTTGCTGCTTCACATTGCTGCTTTTTTTTTTTTTTTTTGTTTCTCTTAAAAACCTTAACTTAGCTTGATCTTTCTGCCTTGCCGACTGGATGACATACTGGTCCTTTACTTGAGTGGTGAGTCTGGTGCCATTCTCAACATTCCCAATGGCAGCTAATATACGTATTGCAACTCTTAATGTTGAGGGCTTTAAAGGGGTACTCCACTGGAACACATTTTTTTTTTAAATCAACTGGTGCCAGAAAGTTAAACATATTTGTAAATTACTTCTATTAAAAAATCATAATCCTTCCAGTACTTATCAGCTGCTTTATGTTCCACAGGAAGTTCTTTTCTTTTTAAATTTATTTTCCATCTGACCACAGTGTTCTCTGCTGACAACTCTGTCCATGTCAGGAACTGTCCAGAACAGGATAGGTTTGCTATGGGGATTTGCTTGTACTCTGGACAGTTCCTAAAATAGACAGATGTATCATCAGAGAGCACTGTGGTCAGACAGAAAGGAAATTCAAAAAGAAAAGAACATCCTGTGGAGCATATAGCAGCTGATAAGTACTGGAAGGATTAAGATTTTTTAATAGAAGAAATTTACAAATCTGTTTAACTTTCTGGCCCCAATTGATTAAAAAAAAATGTTTTCCAGTGGAGTACGCCTTTAAAGTCCTTAACATTAAGGGTCGCAATACGTATATCAGCTGCCATGGGGAATGTTGAGAATAGCACAAGACTGCTGCTTGATGCTCTATGCTTGCAGGACCTTCAGACAGCTATCTTTAACTTTACACAGGATCACTCCAATGACCCCTCATCACCTCTGGTGAAATGGGAGACACTTAAATGTGTCCTGAGGGGTGTGTCCATAAAACATGGGGCAAGACTTAAGAAGGCAGCGTCAACTAAGGTGGCAAATATCTTTCAACAAAAGTGTTGCTCACGAATATTCGCAATGTGGATATTCGTAGCGAATGTAGCATATTCGCAAATTTGCAAATATTTAGAATATCGCCAATAATATTCGCAATTACGAATATTTGTTTTTTTTCCCAAACTTGTTTAAACACAGATCATATTATAGTGATCTCCATCGACGGATAACTGCATTGCTGGTATGATTAGAGACCATGGGGGGTGAATCTAAGGCGATTAGTTTGTGCATGCGAATATTCATATTGTGAATATTCGTATTGCGAATATTCGCGAATATTTTCCACGCCCTTCATATGCCTCTGAGCCAATGATAGTTCTGCAACCACAGTTGTCAGAGGTTAGCAACCTCCCTAGCAACCAATAGAAACTTGCTGGCACGACCAGTATATAAGATCACTCCCAGCAGTATTTCCTTGCAGATTCACATGGTGGTTTTGAGAGTGGAGTGCTTCTGTCATTTTTCCAGCGTCCTTTAAGCTTTGAGCTTTGTGCTTCATAGTACTACCTTAGACCCAACTGCTTTTTTCAAAGCAAAAGACCCCACTGCTTTTTTCAAAGCACATATATTTTGTTTTTTGTCTAGGTTAGTGTAGATTAGTGTTAGATTTCTGTGTAGTTAGTTTACTTGTAAATTTCTTTAAGGTAGGTTAATTTAGTGTGTGTTTAGTTTGTGTGTTTTGTGTTAAAAAAAAGAAGAAAAGAATTAGGTTTCATTTTGTTTAGTCATATATTAGTTTGTGTAAGTAGAGTTATTGTTTAGTTTATATTAGTTTAGTATTTGTTTTCATCGTCCATGTCAGCATCTGTCTGTTAGCTTAAAAAAACCAAAACAAAACAAAAAGTTTAGTTTTAGCTGTTAGTTTAGTTTTAGTTCTAGTTTAGTAGTTGTTGTCTGTGTCCTTGTCTTTTTCTTTGTGAAAAAAATAAATAAAAATAAAATAAGTTAGTAGTAGTTTACATTAAGATTGCAAGTAAGCAACTTAGCCTATCCGGCACTATAAGTCTCAGCAAGTCCTCTAGTCTCACGCTTCACAGGATCGCTCCTGAGCCCTGGATCTGTACTGTACCATCTGAACTGCCATTAAAAGTTCCGTTGATCCTTATTTGGGACTCTGTCTCTTATTGCTACACAACACCTAGCAGGGGATCTCCTGGGACACCCAGTCAGAAGGTCACCAGAGCCACCAAACCTTCCTGGCGTCACGACACCGAGCACTCATACCATCTGGGTCCGCGGATTGCACCATCTAGTCCAGAACCTAGGCCTCTGGCCAGCCAACACCCCCCAGAGTTGGTGACCCACAGCTGCCTCATAGCTTCAAGACACCCGGTCACCACATGTTACCACAATCTGGAGTCAGACTCACAAACAAATAGGGTTAACAACATCTGCCCTAAGATTAATTACATCTGCCCTTACATAACTGTCACCAATACCTTACCTGGGTGATACTGGTCCCATATTTTCGGACCCGGTCCATGTGCCGCCTCTTTAGGTCGGACCATTTTTTTAAGACCGCCATGCGGTCGTGTCTGCCGCCGTGATCTTTCCTCAGCTCCCGCATTAGGGAGCGGACAATGTCCTTCTTGACAATCTGGGAGCGGGTCTGATCATAACCTTTTTCAAGGAAACGCTGCAACATGAAGAAACAAGTAAATTGTCACACTTTTGTTTAAGTCCTTATGGAGATATGACGTAAACGTCTGTCAGTGATTAACAAGGCGATAACACAGTGATAACTCCCTGAGTAAAGATTATGTAGTAGATGTGACCTGCAGTCCTATGTAACACCACAGAAAACACAGTGATAACTCTCTGAGTACAGATAATGGAGTTGATGTGACCTGCAGTCCTATGTAACACCACATATAACAGTGATAACTCTCTGAGTACAGATAATGGAGTAGATGTGACCTGCAGTCCTATGTAACACCACATATAACACAGTGATAACTCTTTGAGTACAGATGATGTAGTGGATGTGACCTGCAGTCCTATCTAACACCACAGATAACACAGTGATAACTCTCTGAGTACAGATGATGTAGTTGGTGTGACCTGCAGTCCTATTTAACACCACAGATAACACAGTGATAACTCCCTAAGTAAAGATTATGTAGTAGATGTGACCTGCAGTCCTATGTAACACCACCGATAACACAGTGATAACTTTCTGAGTATAGATAATGGAGTTGATGTGACCTGCAGTCCTATGTAACACCACAGATAACACAGTGATAACACTGAGTACATACAATGGAGTAGATGTGACCTGCAGTCCTATGTAACACCACCGATAACACAGTGATAACTCTCTGAGTACAGATGATGTAGTTGGTGTGACCTGCAGTCCTATCTAACACCACAGATAACAGTGCTTTGGAGAGAAAATTTTGCTTGGGGGGGGGGGGCATGTCGCATTTTGAAAGCCCTTATGGTGCCAGGAATGCAAAAAATAAAACCCACATGGCATACCATTTTGGAAACTAGACCCCTTGAGAAACTTTACAAGGGATACATTGAGCCTTAATACCCCACAGGGTAATTTTTCATTTTCACAGATCACTTTTACCTGTCAGACACCAGTGGGGTGTAAATTCTCACTTCACCCCTCGTTACATTCCATGAAGGTTCTAGTTTCCAAAATGGGGTCACATGTGTTTTTTTTTTTGCTTTTGTCAGAACCGCTGTAACAATCACCCCCCCCCCCCCTGTGCAAATCACCTCAAATGTACATGGTGCACTCTCCCTTCTGAGCCTTGTTGTGCGCCCGCAGAGCACTTTGCGTCCACATATGGGGTATCTCCGTACTCAGGAGAAATTGCGTTACAATTTTTGGAGGGCATTTTTCCCTTTTACCTCTTGTGAAAATGAAATGTAGAGGACAACACCAGCAAGTTAGTGTAAAATTTTGAATTTTTTACACTAACATGCTGGTGTACACCCCAACTTGACCTTTTCATAAGGGGTTAAAGAAGAAAAAGCCCCCCAATATTTGTTAGGCAAATTCTGCAGAGTACGGCGATACCCCATATGTGACCCTAAACTGTTGCCTTGAAATACGACAGGGCTCCAAGGTGAGAGCGCCAAGGTGAGAGCGCCATGCGCATTTGAGGCTAGGTTGGGGACTTGCATAGGGGTGGACATAGGGGTATTCTACGCCAGTGATTCCCAAATAGGGGGCCTCCAGCTGTTGCAAAACTCCCAGCATGCCTGGACAGTTAGTGGCTGTCTGGTAATACTGGGAGTAGTTGTTTTGCAACAGCTGGAGGCTCCATTTAGGAAACAGTGCCGTACGAGACGTTTTTCATTTTTATTGGGGAGGGGGGCTGTGTAGGGGTATGTGTATATGTAGTGTTTTTTACTTTTTATTTTATGT
The DNA here is from genome assembly GCF_029499605.1 of Hyla sarda. NCBI lineage: Eukaryota > Metazoa > Chordata > Amphibia > Anura > Hylidae > Hyla > Hyla sarda. The sequence continues at coordinate 357,324,466 of NC_079190.1, read as the reverse complement.
TAGTGTAGTGTAGTGTTTTTAGGGTACAGTCACACGGGCGGGGGATCAAAGTAGTTTACCGCTGAGAGTTTGAGCTGCAGAGCAGAATTTGCGGCATATCAAACTTGCAGCTAGAAACACACTCTAAGCCCCTGCCCATGTGAGTGTACCCTGTACATTCACATTGAGGGAGAGGGGGGGGGGGGGAGGGATGCAGGGAGTTGCATGCTGGGAGTTGTAGTTTTGCAACAGCTGGAGGCACACTGGTTCCAAAACACTGAGAGTTTGTTACCTAACTAAGTGTTTCACAACCAATGTGCCTCCAGCTGTTGCAAAACTACAACTCCCAGCATGCATGGTCTGTCAGTGCATGCTGGGAGTTATAGTTTTTCCACAGCTGGAGGCACATGAGTTGAGAAACACTAAGTTAGGAAACAGACAATGTTTCCTAACCAGTGTGCCTCCAGATGCTGCAAAACTACAACTGTCCAGGCAGATGCTGTCCAGGCATGATGAGAGTTGTATTTCGGCAACAACTGAAGTGCCAGTTGTTGCCGAACTACAATGCCCAGCATTCCTGGACATTGAGCATTCTGAGAATTGTAGTTTTGCAGCATCTGGAGGGCCACAGTTTAGAGACCCCTGTATAGTGGTCTGAAAACTGTGGCCCTGCAGATGTTACAAAACTACAACTCCCAGCATGGCCAGACTGTCCAGGCAACAGACGTGTTTCCCAACCAGTGTGCCTCCAGCTGTACAGGCATGCTTGGAGTTGTAGTTTTGCAACAGCTGGAGACACACTGTTTGGGAATCACCGCTATATGATCTTATATCATGACTAGATTAAAAGTTATGATTCATAACTTTTAATCTAGTCTAAGATGCAGTTAAATATAATTAACTAACAGTGGTGAAAATATTTACACAAATCAGAACTCTCTCCTCACTTTTGCTGAAATTACTTCCCACCATCTTCGCTTCGCTTAGCTTATTCGCGATCGCGATCTCACTGGAAAGCATCCAGGAAACGATCTCTGTTATCGCATGATGTAATAGCGCGCATGCGCGCAAGCGACGGAATTTTCGCAATCAGTTATTTTTGCTATTATTTTCGCAATTGCCGAAAATTCGCAATGTTTAAAAATCAACTCGAATATAACGAATATTCGAAATTCACGAATATATGATGAATATTCGTCCATATATTCGCGAAATATCGCAAATTTCAATATGACCTATGCAGCTCAACACTATTCAACAACTCCATGCTCTGGAAACACAACGTAAGCAAACTCAACAGGATGGGGTTTTTTGTGACCTTTTTAGAGTCTGCCATGATCTTTTGGAGCTATTTGATAAGAAACACAGATATTATAAGCAGATCACAGGTAAACACTTCTATGAATGAGGTAACAAATTGGGCCAACTCTTAAAGAATGCACATAGAGATAAAAAGTCCTCCCTTTTTGTTCCTGCCATCCAACCTCATTCCGGACCGGTTACCCACCTTACCCCGACATTCTGGAAGCGTTTAGACACTACTATACTGATCTCTATAACCTACCAAAACCTCCTGCACTGTCCCCCATGAATCAACCCTTCCTCTCGCTGGAACAATATATAACAGAAACAGCTCTTCCAAACCTCTCCTCAGACACTTTTGAAGCTCTTAAAACAACCATTTTCCTCTGAAAAGCTAGATATTGCTATGTCCTCTTTACCTGATGGCAAAAGCCCAGGACCTGATGGCTATACTACCAAATTTTACAAGGTCCTCAAGGCGGATCTGACAGCTTCACTCTTGTCCTGTAGGACACGAGGAGGGTCTCCTATCTTGCCTCCTGTTGTCCAATCGCCGAATGACTGCTCAGTGCCTGAGATCCAGGCATGAGCAGTCAAGCAGCAGAATCATTGATCAATGGTTTCCTATGAGAAACCAGTGATCAATGTAAAAGATCAGTGTTTGCAGTGTTATAGCCCCCTATGGGAGCTATAACATTGCAAAAACAAAGTGAAAAAAAAGTGAATAAAAATCATTTAACACCTCCCCTAATAAAAGTTTGAATCACCTCCCTTTTCCCATAAAAAAAAAAAACTAGTGTAAATAAAAATAAAAATAAACATATGTGTTATCGCCGCGTGCGAAAATGTCAGAATTATAAAAATATATCATTAATTAAACCGCACAGTCAATGGCATACGCGCAAAAAAATTCCAAAGTCCAAAATTGTGTATTTTTGGTCATTTTTTATATAATGAATAAATTTATAAAAAGCGATCAACAAGTCCGATGAATAAAAAAATGCTACTGCTAAAAATTTCAGATCATGGCGCAAAAAAATGAGCCCTCATACTGCCCCATATGCGGAAAAATTAAAAAAAGTTATAGGGGTCAGAAAATGACAATTTTAAACGTATAATTTTTCCTGCATGTAGTTATGATTTTTTTCAGAAGTACGAAAAAATCAAACCTATAAAAATAGGGTACCATTTTAATCATATGGACCTACAGAATAAAGGGAATTTGTCATTTTTACCGAAAAATGTACTGCGTAGAAACAGAAGCCCCCAAAATTTTCAAAATGGCATTTTTTTTTCAATTTTGTCTCACAATGATTTTTTTTCCCGTTTCGCTGTAGATTTTTGGGTAAAATGACTGATGTCATTACAAAGTAGAATTGGAGGCGCAAATAATAAGCCATCATATGGATTTTTAGGTGCCAAATTGAAAGAGTTATACGTTTTTAAAGGTAAGGAGGAAAAAACGAAAGTGCAAAAATGGAAAAAACCCTGGTCCTTAAGGGGTTAAGAAGTTAATCAACTCGGATGCTAAACTGTTTGCAAAGCTCATTGCTAACTATAGTATACTTCTCCAACTATAGTAACTATACGTTGAATCCCTTGAAGAGTGAAGCTTTAAATATTACTCTCCCACCCCAAATAATACATTTGCTTAAAGGGGTACTCCGGTGAAAATTTTTTTTCTTTTAAATCAACTGGTGGCAGAAAGTTTAATGTATTTGTAAATTACTTCTATTAAAAAATCTTAATCCTTCCAGTACTTATTAGCTGCTGAATGTTACAGAGGAAATTCCTTTTCTTTTTGGAACACTGATGACATCACGAACACAGTGCTCTCTGCTGACATCGATGTCCCTTTTAGCAACCATGCATAGCAGATGGGCAACAATGAATAAAGAATTATTATTATAATAATAATGTCAGCAGAGAGAACTGTGGTCGTGATGTCATCAGAGAGCATTCCAAAAAGAAAAGAATTTCCTCTGTAGTATTCAGCAGCTAATAAGTACAGGAAGGATTAAGACTTTTTTATAGAAGTAATTTACAAATATGTTTAACTTTCTGCCACCAGTTGATTTAAAAGAAAAAAGGTTTTCCTTGGAGTACCCCTTTAAATGATCTTATCCCTTTAAATGGCAAACAACCTCATTAAAATATCTAGGCATTCAAGTCCCCTCTGGCCTGTCAAATACTTTTCGTGTTAACTTTCCCCCCTTCCTACACTCGTTGAGATCAGACTTGGATAGATGGGAGTTCTCCTGGTTAGAGAATGTGCTACCGTGTCTTCTTTATCTCTTTTCTGGTATCCCTTCATATGTTCCCTGTTCCTTCTTCAGGGAGGTTTCTGTACTTCAGTCGAGCTTCGTTTGGTCTCGTCAATGTCCAAAACTGACCAGACTAGAGGTATATCGGCGGAAGACGGAGTATGAATTGGCCTTACCTGATTGTCTCTCCTACTACCTCTGCAGTTCTCACACACATGATTGACTGTTTTCACAGCAATCACAACAAACAGTGGGTGACCTTTGAGAGTTGGACCTATGGTGTTGACCCTAGGTCTATGCTATGGTTATCGGCTCTGCCTTCTGCCTTTCGATGGCTGGAAACCATGCCCCTAGCAAGAGGCAGGAGCAGCAGCAGCGTCATCTTCATGTTGGAGTACATATTAACAAGGTTTTTACATATGGTATTCCTCCCTGAAATGAACCAAAGGGATGTGCACCACCAACTAGATTTCTGGGTCACCAGATTAGACCATTGGCCAAAATCCTTACTTAGTTTACCATGGGTGTTTTGTCTTGTTCACCCTCCAGTGTAGCATCAGATAGAGTGTTCAGTGCAGCAAGTGGCAATGTCACTTCAATACGAACAAGATTGTCTGCCAGCAATGTGGAAAACTCACATTTGCTAAAATCAGTGGGGAATTTAAATATCCTGTGCAAGATGCCACTGATTAGACAGTATTACCACCACCACCCCTGCTGTCTTCTGGCTAGTATAACTCCCACCAGTACGCCACTGCCTGCTGTCCACTGGCTACTACAACTCCCACCAGTTCACCCCTGCCTGCTGTCTGCTGGCTACTACAATGCCCAACAGTCCACCACTGCCTGCTGTTTGCTGGCTACTACTGGCCACATTAGTTAACCACCACCTACTGTCATATCCGCTGGCTACTACAACTTCAACCAGTCCACCACAGCCTGTCCTCCACAGGACTGCGTTTCTTCATGCCCCATTTGAAATTAGGTGGGAGTTAAAAGGTTACTCTGACAGAAAAAAAAAACATGCCTAGATTGCCTGCTTAAACAGAAAAGAAACAGTACTTACCTCAGGTGCTCCCTACCCTAGATGCCTCCTATATCGTTGCTCCTGATCTCCTGCCCATTCCACTTCCTTGCCCTGGCGGTCAATACATCAGAGTGCCACTCACTGTTTCTGCCAGTGATTGGCTGATCAGCACTCAATAGTATTTAACCCCAGCATCAGGAAGTGGAGCACAGCAGAGACCTGGACCAGCAATACTGGAGGCAGAAGAGGAGTGTGGGAATTAAGACTTTTTATTTTATTTAAAATGGTTTAGGAGACTAAGGCTGATTACCCATGACCCTCAGGAACTTATTTCCCTTTATGCTAGAGAAGCAGAAAAAAATATTTTATGGATTTGTTTCATTTTTAGAAACGAGTATTGTGCTGAAAGTTAAGCTGAAGCTGCATATAGGAAACATAAACTTTCTACCTACGACCAGTGCTGTTTGCACAGAAAAAGATTAAATGACCACAAAGTGGAAATAAGTTATAAGAACGGTTTTTATCATGTGGCATGTTTGTAGGAGCAAATGTTCCTATACGTATATCAATAAAAACTCAATCAAGGTGAGAGCGGCTGTATATCTACTATTAAGTCTTTTCAGTCGGAATGAGCGATAACTTGTTGTTCTGCTGCTAAACGAAAGCAGAAATGAATAAGCCTGGGGAAAAGAGAGAAATCTCTGCTCTGTGTGCTACACATGTACCTAAGTGAAGGAACAAATCAGAAAAGAGAGGAATCATATTTAATTCCTCCTATCGTTGTCTGGGGATCTATCATTCATTTGCTATACATCATCCTTCTCCTGAGGAGGTGCTACAAGGATATAGTACTGAGAAAAGCAATAGGCTGCCAGTCCATCTATACCACACTACTCAGTATAATGCTGCTGGCAGGAAACGGATGCCTTTGATTCATCTTGGGATATACATCCACCAAAGGCAGCTAAAGAGAATATTACAGAGGCTTTTCTTGCTTTTTTTGTAATCAATTTTCCACAGCAGAGCGGCTCTTGGACCAGACTGGAAGCAGTTTGTTTTAATCAGGAGCAGCGCTCTGAAATGAACCACAATTAAATTTTCCTCCACAGATAAGGGTTAAATGCAGAGGGCGGAAATGACAAAAATAGATTTCAAGGTTCTCCCGCAGTCGCTGAAAGAGTATATTGTAATCCCCGCAAATTATACAGAAAACTTCTGCTATATCATTACATGGTGCCGTATAACACGTTTTATTTTAACAAGTTTGTCACCCTGCAGGGATATATTTATCATACTTTGTCACTTATCCTATACCTGTTTTCTGCTCAAAATAGAAAATAAAAAAGGAATTCAAACATGCTTTTTCCTTTGGGCTAGGTTCACACTACGGAATCTATGGAATTGCAGCCTGAGATTTTGAGTATGGCCAGTGCCGACTGAATCAGTCAGCGCTAGGATCACACGAACCTTGCACCACCAAAGACTTCCAGGTAAATTCCACTAAAAGAATGAGCGACATTCTGTAGTGTGCAGAGGAATCAACACTGGTAGGGGAAGCCACAAGTGGGGTTGCTCGGGAGGTGCAGGGGTATTGGACACACAAGGTGAAACCACCAAATGCAGGTAGATGCTTGCTCCACAAGCTCCCTCAGTGCTGGCAGCAGCAGGGGTATAGGTGAGGGAATCACAGACCCGACAGTGACACTGAGGAGGTGCAGAGTAGGACTGATGGGCTGCTGATCTGTACAGTAGTAAAATCCTTCCTGGTGTCCTGCTCTGCATCTCATTAGAGACATCAGCACAGGTCCTCAGCATGCAGGTCCTCAGCATACAGCTCCTGGACTCTGTGCTGATGATGTAACTGGTGCCCCCTAGGCAATTTAGTGCAGTCCTGTGCGCACTGATGGCTCTTATTCTGCTGAGGGCTTCCTGAGTGGACCCTGCACTCCTGCTCCTCTCCATCCTCTGCTTCCAGCACTGCCTGCAGACTGCAGGCTGCCACCACTGAATCCACCTCCTGCTGTCCCACACACACCAGAAGCTGCCCAAGCCTCTATAAAGTAAAGGTGCCATGTATGTATGCATGTTTATATGCCATGTGTGAATGGATCCCATGTGAGAATGCATGTGTTGTTATGTATAAGTGTGCATATACCTTTTGAGATTTGTGTCATATGTCTGTTGGCAGTGTATACAGTATGTGTGAATTGTGGATTTGCATGTGTTCAGCATGTGTGTGTAATGTCCCAGTACAGGACATGTCCTGCACTACACTTTGGCTCTGTCACTTTGGCCCTGATTGAGTACCTCAGTGACATGGGGGCTCTCCTGCAGTGTCTTCCTTGCTGTTACTTTAATGTTATTTATTGTACTATATGTGTAGTCAGTATGCTAATGTATAGATAGTATAAAGGACCTTTGGAAGACTAAAGTAATTGTCTAAAGGACCTTTGAGATGTCACATGTTATGTTTATGTTACCCAGAGGGCACCAGCTTAACACATGACCCGCAGCTTGACCTATGGGCTACTGGCTCAGCCCCCCTTTATAAGGGGGCGGCCATTACAATTATCTCTCTTATGATTTTGCTGAGAAACAGTCAAGACCAAATGTCTCAGTGCTAGTGTCCAGCACCTGGAAGGCCTCAAATCTACAGTCCCTTCCAGTAAGTCAAGTCTATGTCTGCTGTTACTGCCTACAGTCTAGTCAAGCCTAAAGTCAAGCATCTAAAGTCTGTTACAAGTATAATTGGTCCCAATAAGCTGCGAGATCCTTATGTGTTCCTTGCCACCTCTCTGGGATTCTGGCCTAGCTGTGAAGATAATAACAACTATCTGACCTCAGTAAAGCCTCAGTTAAACCATAACCCGGTTGTGGACTCTCATTTTCAATGCCTAGCTATTGGGATAGCGGAGATATCGTTTGGATGGTTCCCGATAACCAATAACATTAGGGGTTAATAACACCTTGCCCCTGGGGTTAATATCATCTGGCCCCATCCACTTACACTGCTACACCCCATCGTCCCGTCATCACCTTGGGTCACCACATGTGTATATGTACAGTCTGGTATAAACATGTGTGCAGTGTATGTATACATTGTGTTTGTGTGTATAAATGCAGTGTCTGTATTGTATGTGTATATACATTATATGTATGCAGTTTGGTATACATGTGTGTAGTAGGAGCATTTAGTATGTACCTATGTGGGTATAAATGCAATGTGTGTACATGTATTTGTGTAAAAAAATAAAACAGGCACAGCTAATTTATTAACTCATGGCATAGCAATGACTTTTATATGGCAATAGGTACTGCTGTGACATGAGTGAATACATTTGCACTTTCTTTTGAATACCTGAGCTCTGCCCGATTGTTTTTTTAGTAATATATATATATATATATATATATATATATATATATATATATATATATATATAGGTCATGGGTGTAAATGTTGGCACCCCTGAAATCTTTAAAGAAAATTAAGTATTTCTCACAGAAAAGGATTGCAGTAACACATGTTTTTCTATACACATGTTTATTCCCTTTGTGTGTATATGAACTAAGCCAAAAAAGGGAGGAAATTGTGGAAAAATAAGATTGTTTCAAGCATGTGATGCTCCTTTAAACTCACCTGGGGCAAGTAACAAGTGTGGGCAATATAAATATTTGCATTGTGGGTCTGTGTGTGCCACACTAAGCATGGACAACAGAAAGAGGAGAAGAGAACTGTCTGAGGACTTGAGAACCAAAATTGTGGAAAAATATCAACAATCTCAAGGTAACAAGTCCATCTCCAGAGATCTAGATTTGCCTTTGTCGACAGTGCGCAACATTATCAAGAAGTTTGCAACCCTTGGCACTGTAGCTAATCTCGCTGGGTGTGGACAGAAGAGAAAAATTGATGAAAGGTGTAAACGCATGATAGTCCGGATGGTGGATAAGCAGCCCCAAACAAGTTCCAAAGATATTCAAGCTGTCCTGCAGGCTAAGGGAGCATCAGTGTCAGCGCAAACTATCCGTTAACATTTAGATGAAATGAAACACTTTGGCAGGATACCCAGGAAGACCCCACTGCTGACACAGAGACATTAAAAAGCAAGACTACATTTTGCCAAAATGAACTTGAATAAGCTAAAATCCTTCTGGGAAAACATCTTGTGGACAGATGAGACCAATATAGAGCTTTTTGGTAAAGCACATCATTCTACTGTTTACCGAAAACGGAATGAGGCCTACAAAGAAAAGAACACAGTACCTACAGTGAAATATGGTGGAGGTTCAATAATGTTTTGGGGTTGTTTTGCTGCCTCTGGCACTGGGTGCCTTGAATGTATGCAAGGCATCATGAAATCTGAGGATTACCAATGGATTTTGGGTTGCACTGTACAGCCCAGTGTCAGAAAGCTGGGTTTGCGTCTGAGATCCTGGGTCTTACAGCAGGACAATGACCCCAAACATATGTCAAAAAGCGCCCAGAAATGGATGGGAACAAAGTGCTGGAGAGTTCTGAAGTGGCCAGCAATGAGTACAGATCTAAATCCCATTGAACACCTGTGGAGAGATCTTAAAATTGCTGTTGGGAAAAGGCGCCCTTCCAATAAGAGAGACCTGAAGCAGTTTGCAAAGGAAGAGTGGTCCAACATTCCGGCTGAGAGGTGTAAGAAGCTTATTGATGGTTGAAGGAAGCGACTGATTTCAATTAGTTTTTCCAAAGGGTGATCAACCAAATATTAAGTTAAGGATGCAAATAATTTTGTGCAGCCCTTTTTTGGAGTTTGGTGTGACATTATGTCCAATTTGCTTTTTTACTTCCATTTTTTGGTTTAGTTCCAATACAAACACAGGGAATAAACATGTGTATAGCAAAACATGTGTTACTGCAATCCTTTTCTGTGAGAAATACTTCATTTTCTTGAACAAATTCATTGATGCCAACATTTAAGGCCATGACTGTATATATTTAAATATATATATATTTATATATATATATATATATATATATATATATATATATATATATATATATCCAAAGGAAAAGATCGCAGCACACATATAGTAGCCAATCCAGGTGAAATTTATTCCATCCTCAGCACTGTACAAAGAGTGCAACATTTCAACAATCTCACATTGTCTTTCTCAAGCATTGCTCTCTTTTTACTGTGCTGAGGATGGAATAAATTTCTCTTGGATTGGCTACTATCTGTGTGCTGCGATCTTTTCCTTTGGATATCACAAATTTGGATCTCTGACCAGGGTCTAGATGATGGCGTGCACCTACTAATTTAGTTGATGTGAACTTGGATTTGCTGTTTTTATCTTTCTTGTATATATATATATATATATATATACCAAAAAACAAAGAGAGCGGCACTCCAAGTACGTGTAACCCCGTGTGGGTGTATTTATTCACACATCTGTAGAAAAGCGCAACGTTTCGGCTCCTCAATAGAGCCTTTCTCAAGGCTCTATTGAGGAGCCGAAACGTTGCGCTTTTCTACAGATGTGTGAATAAATACACCCGCACGGGGTTACACGTACTTGGAGTGCCGCTCTCTTTGTTTTTTGGTGAATTACTTGGGGCCTGAGTCGGACCCTGGAGCTGAGCACCCAACAGGATCTGGAATCCTTGGCAACAGCCACGCATGGTGCTTCTTCATCTGGATTGTTTCTTTTATATATATATATATATATATATATATATATATAGAAATATAGATAGATATACAGCAACAGGAGACTACAGCAGCACACTGCTAGCACAAAGATATAGATAAAACATGAATATATAGATAAAACATGAGTATATAGATAGAACATGAAAAGCTATACAGCTGTAATGCAAAAAATGAAGATATGAAACTATGAATTTATGAGGTACTTAGCTTGCAAATTTGGCGCCAAATAGCGTGGACCGTCCCACCACAGTAAGGTGACCTCATTCTGGGACGGACCCTACACTGTGAATATGCCTCTGTGTGAACAGTACAGCAGGCATGCAAGGTCTGAAACATCCAAGGTACCTTATATACACCTAATAGAAGTGGGTGGGGCGCAGGAGCCAACATGGAGGTAGCCACTCCCCCGTATGTGTAATACAACCAAAGAATAAATTGGCCAGCACTATTGATCCAAACTATTGTAAAAACCTGGCTTACAGGTGCAGGCTGCTGGGCTGAATATACAGCAACAGGAGAATACAGCAGCACACTGCTAGCAAAATCCACGTGGCATACTGTTATGGAAACTACACCCCTCAAGGCATGTAACAAGGGGTACAGTGAGCCTTAACACCCCACAGGTGTTTCACGACTTTTCGTTAAAGTCGAATGTGTAAATACGTTTTTTTTTTCACTTAAATGTTGGTTTCCCCCCAAATTTTACAAGGGGTAATAGGAGAAAAAGCCCCCCCAAAATTTGTTAGGCAATTTTTGGTGTACAAAAATACACCATATGTGGCCCTAAACTGCTGCCTTGAAATACGACAGGGCTCCGAAGTGAGAGAGCGCCATACGCATTTGAAGACTAAATAAGGGATTTGCATAAGGACGGAACCAGATGCAAGAATGACATTTGCCTCCGATACCAAAAATACCCTATGGCAGTGTTTCCCAAACAGTGTGCCTCCAGATGTTGCAAAACTTCCAGCATGCCTGAAAAGTCAATCACTGTCCAGCAATACTGGGAGTTGTCTTGCAACAGTTGGAGGCTCCGTTTTGTAAACAGTGTTATACGAGAATTATTATTTTTTTTTGGGCTGGGGAGGTGACTGTGTGTAATATTCGCGAATATAGCACTATATATTCGCAATTACCAATATTCTTTTTTTTTTTTTTCCAAAGTACATATCACAGTGATCATTCCTCTCTGCTTCCAGCTTGTGTGATGTAAAGAAGACTCTAATACTACTGTGTGTGAGACTGGCTATGAATACAGCATATGTGAAAATTTGCATATGCAAATGTTCGCATATGCAAATTTTCTCACATGCAAATTTTCACATATGCAAATTTTCTCATATGCAAATTTTCTAATGAGCTAATTTTCGCATATGCTAATTTTTGCATATGCGCAAATAAAACGTGAATATTACGAATATGAGAATTTAGCGAATATATGACGAGTATTCGTCCATATATTCGCGAAATATTGCGAATTTGAATATGGCCTATGCCGCTCAACACTAGCACTGAGCAGTCATTCAGTGATTGGACACGCAGGAGGCAGGTAGGGGCCCTCCTTGTGTATTCCAGCTGTTCAGATCGCCTCTGCAGTCCCGAACAGCCAACTGAGCCTGCCGGTAGTAGTTTACTTTCACTTTAGACGTGGCGATCAACTTTGAACACCGCGTCTAAAGGGTTAATAGCGGGCAGCACCGAGATCAGTCTCTCGCATTATTAGCCACTCGCCGTGGCCCCTCGTTATAGAAAGGGAGCAAACTCTGGGCGTACAGGCAGGCCCTGAGTCCTTAACTGGATATATATATGGATGGACTTTACAAAATGGTGGGGAAAGTGCTGAAAAAAGAAGTCCCAAAATGTCTGTCAGGAGACATCCAAGCATCACCCAGAATTTGTGATAGGAGTTGCAGCTTGTTTAACCCCTTAACGACGCAGGACGTATATTTACGTCCTGCGCCGGCTCCCGCGATATGAAGCGTCGGTCCCGGCGCTAATCAACGGCCGGGACCCGCGGCTAATACCACACATCGCCGATCGCGGCGATGTGCGGTATTAACCCTTTAGAAGCGGCGGTCAAAGCTGACCGCCGCTTCTAAAGTGAAAGTGAAAGTGACCCGGCTGCTCAGTCGGGCTGTTCGGGACCGCCGCGGTGAAGTCGCGGCGTCCCGAACAGCTGATCGGACACCGTGAGGGCTCTTACCTGCCTCCCCGGTGTCCGATCGACGAATGACTGCTCCGTGCCTGAGATCCAGGCAGGAGCAGTCAAGCGCCGATAATGCTGATCACAGGCGTGTTAATGCACGCCAGTGATCAGCATAGGAGATCAGTGTGTGCAGTGTTATAGGTCCCTATGGGACCTATAACACTGCAAAAAAAATGTAAAAAAAAAGTGTTAATAAAGGTCATTTAACCCCTTCCCTAATAAAAGTTTGAATCACCCCCCTTTTCCCATAAAAAAATAAAACAGTGTAAAAAAAATAAAAAATAAACACATCTGGTATCGCCGCGTGCGTAAATGTCCGAACTATAAAAATATATCATTAATTAAGCCGTACGGTCAATGGCGTACGCGCAAAAAAATTCCAAAGTCCAAAAAAGCGTATTTTGGTCACTTTTTATAACATTAAAAAATGAATAAAAAGTGATCAAAAGGTCCGATCAAAACAAAAATCATACCAATAAAAACTTCAGATCACGGCGCAAAAAATGAATCCTCATACCACCCCATACGTGGAAAAATAAAAAAGTTATAGGGGTCAGAAGATGACATTTTTAAACGTATAAATTTTCCTGCATGTAGTTATGATTTTTTCCAGAAGTGCGACAAAATCAAACCTATATAAGTAGGGTATCATTTTAACCGTATGGACCTACAGAATAATGATAAGGTGTAATTTTTACCGAAATATGCCCTGCGTAGAAACGAAAGCCCCCAAAAGTTACAAAATGGCGTTTTTTTTTCGATTTTGTCGCACAATGATTTTTTTCCCGTTTTGCCGTGCATTTTTGGGTAAAATGACTAATGTCACTGCAAAGTAGAATTGGCGACGCAAAAAATAAGCCATAATATGGATTTTTAGGTGGAAAATTGAAAGGGTTATGATTTTTAAAAGGTAAGGAGGAAAAAACGAAAGTGCAAAAACGGAAAAACCCTGAGTCCTTAAGGGGTTAAGGTTTTCTTAGCAAGTGATATTGTTTTGAATTTATATTACAAGAAATTGAAATTCTTTACTAAATTTAGGGAAAGGTAAGGACACATCTGTGTTCACTCTTACTGTTTTTTTAGTTAACTGGAGGATTCAACATCTTGTGAGATCGATTCAACACAGTATGATGATATGATGACAGAGAACTCAAAATCCTTCATTTATATTGCAATCACGGGGTTTACCAATATAGGCAAAACAGTGTATACATTTAGGGGGGGGGGGATTTATCACTGTATGTGTGAATAAAGTTATTTTTACCCCTGTTTGCCTGGGTGTGCTTCATGAGTACTTCCCCACATTTATCAAAGAGGTGTATGGTCTTCATTAATAGCAAAGTAGCCTAGATATTGACAACAAAAGTGTGGTTTGGGCTGGCGGGAGATTACGCATACATTTTGCAAACAAATGCAGATGATGGATCACTGTATGTGTGAATCAAGTTCTTTTTACCCCTGTTTGCCTGGGTGTGCTTCATGAGTACTTCCCTACATTTATCAAAGAGGTGTATGGTCTTCATAAATAGCAAAGTAGCCTAGATATTGACAACAAAAGTGTGGTTTGGGCTGGCGGGAGATTACACAAACATTTTGCAAACAAATGCAGATGATGGATCACCAACCACTTCAAAAAAACTTACCATTCCACACAACTTTTATTATGAGTCTAAACAAATTGTGCAAAATTGCACAGAATATATATAAATTTTAGAGATAAGAAAGGATAATAAAGTATCTGTTTATATAGGTGTGTTTACAGTATTATATATATTTGCATTTACATAATATGTATATTTGCATGCATAAAACTGTTCACAAGCTATATCTGTAGTATACCTACAGTACTTTGTGTGTACAGGTTATTAGTACTATTTATGTATACGATATAGCAATACTTATTATATGTATGGTATCATGGTGCGGTTTATTTGAATATTACAAAAACATTGTAAATATTACAAAATAGCATTATCAATAATTAATGAATCTTAAAGGAATCCTCCAGGAAAAAATATGCACACTTTGTAGAGCTTGCCTCCAGTACTAGGCATAATGCAGTCTTGTATTTATGTATGTGAATACTATGATTGCTTGACTTTGTATTGTTTATACTGCACTCTCCAGATCCTTACTTAAATTTCATTCTGCTTACTTTTGCTACCTGACTCTCTAACTTGATGTTTACTGGTAGGTGTTTTCATGCTAATACATGTGTTTACATCAATAAAGAATATTCCAAATGTTATTTTGCTCAAGGTCTTTACATTTATGACAGATGTAGCTAAGTTGAATTTGTCCTTGTGTACCTTGTGCATTTATTTCATACAATACGCAGTCCTTGAATTAGTTATTTCTAATGGATAAAAATCCATTAATTTCAGATATAGCACAGTTATCACAGCTGTTTCTTCTAACAAGCCATGTACCTGTGAGTTTAGGGTTGCAGTATTATCTTTGTCCAAGTCCTGTAAGTAAAAATGGGACTAGCACTCATCTGTGCTCTCTCCTATCCGATCAGACTGAAGCAGAGGGGGTTACAGAGCAGTCTGCATTGATTAAATGAAAAGACCCAGCACCTAGGCAGGAAAATGAATAATGCAGAGTGAAGAACATGTCCCCTACAAAGAGCAGAATGACAAAGCAGGTAAGCGACAGATGGAAGGTATTTGTAAGAGAAATATAAGTGCTAGACACAGAAAAAAATAATATACATGATCAGGATTAGGTACTGAGTAACATATAACTTTTGTTTGTTTTTTCGACAGGGCGTACCTGGATGCCCTGAGTCGGCTCCCTTTCTATAACGCAGGGCTACGGCTTAAGTGAAACTAAACTACCCCCGGCTAGCTCAGTGGGCTGTTCAGGACCACTGGGGTGAAATTGAAACGTCCCAATAAGCTGTAGGACACGAGGAGGGTCCACTTACCTGCCTCCTGGTGTCCGATCGCCGAACGACTGCTCAGTGCCTGAGATCCAGGCATGAGCAGTCAAGCTGCAGAATCATCGATCAATGGTTTCCTATGAGAAACCAGTGAACAATGTAAACAATCAATTAGTGCAGTGTTATAGCCCCCCATGAGGGCTATAATATTACAAAACAAAAGTGGAAAAAAAAGTTAATAAAGATCATTTAACCCCTTCCCTAATAAAAAAAAAAATCACCCCCCTTTCCCATTTAAAAAACAAAATTTAAATGAAAATAAAAAGAAACATATGTGGTATCGCCGCTTGCAGAAATGTCCAAATTACAAAAACATATCATTATTTAAACTGCATGGTCAATGGCACACGCGCAAAGAAATTCCAAAGTGCAAAATAGTGTATTTTTGGTCACTTTTTATACCATAAAAACATCATGAATAAAAAGTCTGATCGATACAAAAAATCGTACTGCTAAAAACTTTAGATCACGGTGCAAAAAATGAGCCCTCATACCGCTCTGTATGCGGGGTCAGTATGTGATGATTTTAAACGTACCGTATATACTCGAGTATAAGCCGACCCGAGTATAAGCCGAGACCCCTAATTTCAACCCAAAATCCCAGGAAAAGTTATTGACTCGAGTATAAGCCTAGGGTGGGAAATACCTCATCCCCCCCTGTCATCATCCAGACCCATCATTAACATCCTCATCATCATACCCTTGTCATCATCCCACACATCCCCCCTTCATCATCCCCTTATCATCCCACACATCCCCCCTTCATCATCCCCTTGTCATCATCCCACACATCCCCCCTTCATCATCCCATTGTCATCAGCCAACACATCCCCCGCCTTCATCATCCCCTTATCATCCCACACATCCCCCCTTCATCATCCCCTTGTCATCATCCCACACATCCCCCCCTTCATCATCCCCTTGTCATCATCCCACCATCCCACACATCCCCCCTTCATCATCCCCTTATCATCCCGCACATCCCCCCTTCATCATCCCCTTATCATCCCACACATCCCCCCTTCATCATCCCCTTATCATCCCACACATCCCCCCTTCATCATCCCCACCCCCCTTCATCATCCCCACACCCCCCCCTTCATCATCCTCTTCTCATCATTCGCCCTCAGTGGTCTTCAACCTGCGGACCTCCAGAGGTTTCAAAACTACAACTCCCAGCAAGCCCGGGCAGCCATCGGCTGTCCGGGCTTGCTGGGAGTTGTAGTTTTGAAACCTCCGGAGGTCCGCAGGTTGAAGACCACTGCGGCCTTCAACATCATCCAGCCCCCTCTCACCCCCTTTAGTTCTGAGTACTCACCTCCGCTCGGCGCTGGTCCGGTCCTGCAGGACTGTCCGGAGAGGAGGTGGTCCCGTGAGGAGGTGGTCCGGGCTGCTATCTTTACCGGGGGGCGCCTCTTCTCCGCGCTTCCGGCCCGGAATAGAGGCGTTGCCTTGACAATGACGCAGAAGTACGCTGGCAATGAACGCACCTCTGCGTCGTTGTCACGGCAACGTGACTATTCTGAGGCCGGGCCCGAAGCGCTTAGAAGAGGCGCCCCCGGTGAAGATAGCAGCCCGGAACCACTATGCCACCGGACCACCTCCTCTCCGGACAGCCCTGCAGGACCGGACCAGCGCCGAGCGGAGGTGAGTACTCAGAACTAAAGGGGGTGAGAGGGGGCTGGATGATGTTGAAGGCCGCAGTGGTCTTCAACCTGCGGACCTCCGGAGGTTTCAAAACTACAACTCCCAGCAAGCCCGGACAGCCGATGGCTGCCCGGGCTTGCTGGGAGTTGTAGTTTTGAAACCTCTGGAGGTCCGCAGGTTGAAGACCACTGCGGGTGGGGGAGTTCACTCGAGTATAAGCCGAGGGGGGTGTTTTCAGCACGAAAAATCGTGCTGAAAAACTCGGCTTATACTCGAGTATATACGGTATACATTTTCCTGCATCTAGTTATGATTTTTTCCAGAAGTACGACAGAAACAAACCTATATAAGTAGGGTATCATTTTAATCGTATGGACCTACAATATAAAGATAAGGTGTAATTTTTACCGAAAATTGTACTGCGTAGAAACGGAAGCCCCCAAAATTACAAAATGATGTTTTTTCTAAAATTGGTTGCTATGGGCAACTGGGCAATTTTTCCTCTGGACAGGTTTTGATAAATCTCCCCCAATAATTTTTGTACAAAAAGTTTAATATATTTTTTTTGAGTAGTAAAACAAAATAAATAGGGTATTGTTGTAATTATTTGAAAAAGAAAAAAAACATAAAGGTGTCATTTTTACCGAAAAGTGCACTATATAGAAACAAAAGCCCAAACAAAAGTTACAAAATGTCTTTTTTTTTTTTTTTTTTCGCCTCACAAATATATATATATATTTTTATTTCATCATAGGCTTGGTGGTAAAATGAGTTATCCCATTAGAAAGTACATTTGGTGGCACAAAAAACAAGTCCTCATTTCAGTCTGTAGGTGAAAAATGTAAAGTGTTATGGCTATTAGAAGGAAAAGAGGAAAGAACTAAAGCCCAAAAATAAAAAATCCCGGCCTACTTGCATTAGGGCCCTGGAGATTCAAGTTACACATCTGGATAATCTACTGTAGTTTTTGGTAAAGTTGTCAATGCATTTCTATGCAAAGCCGTTAGTGAGTTGGAAAGTATACATCTAGCGGTGTTCTGGCGGCAGGATATTTTAAAATTCCAAATTATACTTTAGAACCCGGGACTTGGATTAGACTATCATCCTATACAGATCTATGGGGCCTTCAGCAAATCCATATTCAGATCCAGATAGTCTTCAGAGTGCAAGACTTGGACTCTGAAGCTGCCAGTGAATTTTACCAAGATAGCCTGCCACCAGAGCATCGTTTAGTATATGTTTAAAGTTTTGGATCCACTCCTTTGTTTCATTAAAGGAGATCTGTAGTGCAATATAACTTATGCCCTATCCAAAGGATATAGTTATAGATTGCGGGGGGTACGAGCGCGGCAGTATGCTGGAAAGGGGGCGTTCATTCCCCGCATGGTGCGGTGGCCGACACACCCCCTCCATGTACCCCATAGAGACACATGGAGGGGGCGTGTCTGCCACGGCTTTCTGCTGGGGACAAAACTGCACTTCCTGCAGACTGCCGTGGCCCCGTCCAGGAGATCCCGGGAGGCCCCAGTGCTCGGACCCCCTGCGATCTATAACTTATCCCTTATCCTTTGGATAGGGGATAAGTTATGTTGCGCTGGAGTAGTCCTTTAACAAAACCAAATGAACATGTTGTAAAATTGCTGGTATATGTTATTTTAGATATAATCATTCTATTACAGTATTTTTTTTATCACTGTCACTTATGAATACATATTACTCCTGCATCATGGATGTTGTATGTTCCTAAATTATCAGACATATAAAAAAAAGTCCAGGACATCATAGCATATTTCAGTATACTGCCCTTTAAAGGGTTATCCAGCATAAGGTGATTTTAGTATGTACCTGGCAGGCAGTAATGGACATGCTTAGGAAGGATCTGCGCTTGTCTTGGGGCTAAATGGCTATGTTGCGAGATTACCATAAAACTGTGGCAACCTGTTTGTGAACTAATATTTCCTGTTTGACTTTTCCTTTTTTGACTACAATTCCCACAATTCCATCTTCCTCCCTCCCACACATCAGCCACCTAGCTCATTGAAACATATGTGAGCTGCATCCATTCAAATCAGTGTGGTTTTCAATCAGAGTGTCTCCAGTGGTTGCATTAGTTGCAGATTGATCAATCCACCCATTAAAGCAGACAGGCTCCCTGTCATCAGCTGACTAGTGAGTCAGGTCTCGACCGCATTGCAAGCTGGGAAAAACCTGAGACAACAGTCATTTTGTATGCTGATAAAAATAAATATTGGAGTGAAAATCCCAGAAGAATTGTGAGAAAACCTTCAAGCACAGGTACAGACACTTTATTATGAACTACCCTAACTTTACAGCCCCTGTAGCATAGTCAAATAAAAAAAAAATTCCTGGAATACCCCTTTATGTTTGTTATTTAATTAAATTGTATGTATAATATTCTACACCCATAATACATCTTCACTTTGTTTTTAGGCAAAATAGGACTCCTCTTTAAGGGCATTAGGCCTCTTCTCTCAGGCTAAATCAACACACATTATTTTTGTCCTTATTCTGGGCCCAATGTGGGTCAGTATTTTTACCAGTCGTAGGTCCAAAACTCAGAAAATGGTGCAAATATTAATGTGATATATCTTCATGATAGGTTTGTTGAACCTGTTTTATACCAAAATAATTCCCCAAATACTATGTGTGAATCTAGTTTACAATCATATACCAATGTCATTTAGAATCATATTGAATCTTACAGAAAAAAAGTAGCATACTCTATCACATGCTTGTCTAATGTCCCAGGTGCCCGGGCTGATGGCAGCCGCCTTCAGATCCCTGATCTCAGTAACAACAGTTCTGGCTATTGCAGTTATCAGACATGTAAGCCATGCTATCTGTTCTTCTCCCAAGTGATGAGAGATATAGATGGAAAACGCTATGACTGGGTATCGGGCTCCCAGCTGCCTTATCTAATGATTCATAAAAGTTAAAAAGCCATAGAACCAGCCCCCTCTTTCACAGGACTAATCTTGTTTTGTTACTTCAATTTGGGATGGATCTCACTGCTTTCTGAGGCTATGACGACATGTCACAGCTTACAAAGAGATTCTAAGCTTCAGAGAGAGGGAGAGCACAGCTTGGACGATCTGTGCATTTTTGATAATAACACTATATTATAAAGTTGCCTAATTGCTTATTTTGACATCATACATGGATTTATATAGCACTTCATGTAGAAAGCAGCTGGCACTGCTGCCGTGACAGTATACGCCCTCTCCCCAAAATGCCCTCCAACATTCAAGTACACAGCACAGTCTCTCATTGGTGCCTGCTACTAAGTGGTGCTCAGCACAGAAAAGAAGAAGTTTCAAATGCAGTAACTACGCAGAGAAGAACATGCGGCAGCTCACCAATTCGTTGCAAATCAGGCTGGTTTATTCTTCAAACATGTGGTACAGCAGCGGTGCAAAATACAAACAACACACAAGAGTAATTCCTAGATGATTATGCTTTCCTAGATGGATGGAGATCAGCCCATTTGGAATATTCCCTATGTCTAATGAGGATTGTGTTAAAAAGAAATGAAACAGAATATCAAAATGTAACACAGGAACTGTGTCGGGCGAAGCTGGAATTGAGAACTCGGCACACTGAGGAGCAATTTGTGGCATTTAGTAAAAAATTGGAGAGAAAACTTCTTACAACACAAGCTGAGACAAAAGACAAAAAAAGAAACAAATTCCTCTGGGACAAGTTGCATTTTGAAAATGGTAGTATCGATGAGTGGGGGAACAGCAAGTAAGTTAGGAGAAAGAATCGTCCGAGGAATAGAAATAATGATCAGTGGACTACCGATTAGGATTCAAGTCACTCTGAGGACAACATGACTGGGGAGGAGCCGAGTATCAGTACAAGGGTTTCAGAAAACGGAGCCCCAAGAGAAGGAGGACAAGGCGGGGGAGGGGAAAAAGGCCCAAATTGTCACAGACGAAGTCAGAAAAGGAAACAATTGTTGTGGAGATAGCAGACCCGGGTGAGATGGACATTATTAATGTAATTAATCTCACTGATGTGAAATTATCCTGTGACTGTAGAGAATTACTATCTAGGGGTCTGAACTTTGGTGTGGTTGAACCTTTCGATTAAGTCAGTTTTCAAATTGACCTTTTTAAAGCAGGAAGAAAGATGAGACTAAAGAAGCAGTTTGCTAAAGTTAACTATATCGTCCTATTCTACTAATGAGATCAAACCCCTTATTATAGGGCCCTTGGATTTAATTTAGCGTTATGACTAACCTAGAGGAGGATGTTATCGAAGGGGCGGGATTGTTGATGGATCTTAATGCTGAATTGTCAATTACCAATACCCATATTGAGTCGGTGTTTACTGGGGGCAACCAGTCTACCTTTTGACCCTCTATTCAACCGGGGGGGGGGAGGATGTCTTAGAGCAGAGAGAGCAGAGGGTCGTTAAATGGCTGAGAACGCATAAGGAATACATTTTTTGAAAAGCAGTCAAGGGTGGAAATATTGTTGTCCTCTCAGTAGAACAGTACAAAGAGGGGGCTTTCAGGCAATTAAATGATACCAGGGTGCATACAAAATGAAAGGGTGATCCCACCAGTAAATACCATACTCAGTTACAATCATTATTGAGACAGTATGTTGAGAGGGGTGTGTTATCTAATTATACTGCTAACAAGTTGTTCCCAAAATACCCTTATTGGTATTACCTGCCAAAGGTGCATAAGTCGCTGAGCCGACCCCCGGGGTGTCCAATCGTCTCAGCCGGTGATCGAAAGCCTTAGTAAGTATTTGGATTGGCTATTATGCCCTTTACTCTAAGAGATACCCACATACTTAAAGGACACTGGGGAGTTTCTGGATGCTCTGAAGGAAGTCCATTGCCTTCCAGGTTCGAGTCTCGCTTCAGTTGATGTGGAAAGTCTCTACACTTGTATCCCCTAAGATGTGGGGGTTCGGGTGGTTAGAGAGTTCCTAATGGAATTTGAGACCAATTTTGGCCTTGTTGACTTAATCTGTGACTCCCTCCAATTTTTTTTGTCCCATAACGCTTTTAGATTTGGGGAGCAATGGTACAGGCAGGTTAGTGGGATTGTGATGGGTATACCCATCGCATGTTCCCAAGCCAACCTGTACCTTGCAATTTTTGAAAAAAGGTTTATCTTCAGTAAAAATAATCCATTTACCAGGTATATCTCTTCCATCTACAGGTATATGGATGACAAATTTGTAATCTGGTTAGGAGATGAGGAGAAATTTAACAGGTTTGTGGAGTACCTCGGTTTTTGGTGGTAACACATTGGAGTTCCTTGGTGTGTGGGGAGACGGCTGAGAGGGGTTTTGTGACTAGCGGTTTCCGTAAATTCACTGCGGTTAATTATTTATTGCACTTTGACAGCCTCACGTTAAGAGTTCCATCCCCTTTAGTCAGTTTCTCCGACTTAGGAGACTAAACAGTACAGAGGAATCTTTTGATATGCAGGCCTGTGAACCCAAAGGCTTCTGGACAGAGGGTATCCCTCTGCTGTGATTAATAATGCTTTGGTCAGAGCAAGAAACATGAGCCTGAGTGAGATTAGGTCTTCTAGGAGGTCCAAAAAGAATAGTGCCCGGTTTTTATTTTCGTTTAAGCACAGTTCCATGAATCAAGTGATACAATCTGCGGAAAGACGCCATTGGCATCTGATTGAGGGAGATCTTGATTTAAGGGACATAGCCATCAATAAACCCCTTTTCTCCTACAGGAAGAATAAAACCCTGGGAGGTTTACTAGGTCCCAAACAGTTTAGGGATGTACGGAATGCTTCCTGGTTAGGAGACAGACCTCAGGGGAACTTGAAATGTAGGCAATGCCATCAATGTCCCTAAAACATGGAAGCAGAAAACTTGAGACTTGGAGCTGTGACCTGGCAGGTGAGAGACTTTATCACGTGTAAATTCAGGTTTGTAGTTTATGTCCTATATTGTATCTGCAGTCGCTTTTATATAGGCAAGACAAGCAGAAATCTCAATGTTAGGTTGAGGGAACATCTAAAATATGTGTCCACAGAGGTTGGATGTCCAAGAATCAGTCAACATATTAGGGAAGAACACAATAGTGAGTTGTTCATCCTAAAGTTTGAAGGTCTAGAAATAGTTAATTGCCCAGTGAATGGAGGAGATAGAGAGAAACTCCTCTTACAATGTGAAACTAAATGGATTCTAAAAACAGGCGGTATGGGTCCAGCAGGATTAAATGAAAAAAAGGACATGAGTATGTTTCTGTAGAGTACCTAATTGTTTTAAATTGTTCCTTTACACCTTTTGTTTACTGCCGATGCTGTCCTGTGAGGCCAGGTTGCTGTGGAGACTAGGGGAAGCTACAATGAGTCAGCTGACATATTGGTTTGTGATGTGCTGGCGTTGTGTCCAGCCTTTGTCCAGGCAACAGAGCACATTATTTACTTCTCTGTCACATGAGCTCAGCGGAAGAAATGGGGCAGGCATGTCAGTGAGTAGACTGACACCTCCCCTCCAGCTGAGGTCATTTGTTAGGTGCGTTTAAGGAACAGTGTATACGTCACATGTATGAGCCGGAAGAAGCACTACACGTGTGAAACGGATGTTTCTCTTGTGTGCTGTTTGTATCCTGCACTGTTGCTGTACCACATGTTTGAAGAATAAACCAGCCTGACTTTCATTGAATTGGTGAGCTGCCGCATGTTCTTCTCTGCGTATTTACATCAGATTTATGTAGTCGGACAACTTTTATAAGTATAGGTCAATTTGCTAGTCTTTCAGTCTACACTGACTAAAAGAAAAATGCTAAAAAAAAGGTTTTTACCCACATTTGATTATTTGTAATTTTGAAAAACCTTTTTATTTGAAAAACATTTTATTTGGGACTGCATCCTGGCCTATACAAGTACGCTAGTTAAAATGTTTAAAAAATTTTCATAGTCATTTCTGATCACACTAGGATTAATGTGAGCACTAAAAATGATTTGCTATATTTAAAACAATTATCTTTGTCTCAAAGGAAATACACATTTAGCAGATTTATATATTCATTTTATTTCATAAATCCATTTCCATTAATTGTATTCTGATCAGACCTGCCTGTAAAAGTTCAAAGACGTTTTGAAATATGTTTGAGGTGATCCTCAGTGTTAATCAGGTTATATTGCAATATAATTCTAAAGGCCCTCCTGGGAGACAGCTTACTCTTCAAAGACGACTGCGTAGATTACCTTTGACCCAAGCTCCTGCTCTAGATCATCACTCTTTTGGTGTTTAGTGATGTTTCCAGCTACATTGTCTTTTTTTCTCTTCATACAAAATGCTACAAAGTCCTGTACAATTATTCTTTTATTGCAATAGCTGCTATCAATTCATATCATCGTTGTTATTTGACCCTGCTATGGCTATAAGGATTTGCTGTGGATTAGAACACAGCAGGGAAGCTTGCACTGTTCTTTCAGGAATGGCATTTCATTTTGCTTTTTTTTTTTTTTTACATTTTTATTTAAAGGAGTTAGTTATCTGATGGCAAGAAAAAAAACATATTATGAATATTGCAAAAATAAATATATAACTCTGATATGATATTAGTGCTACCTTTAAACATTTGATTTATGAAGTGGGCCCTTAAAGGGGTACTCCACCCCTAGACATCTTATCTTATTAGGGGATAAGATGTCAGATCGCCGCGGTACCGCTGCTGGGGAGCCCCGGGATCCCCGCTGCGGCACGCACTCTCATTACAGCACAGAGCGAGTTCGCTCTGCACGTAATGACGGGCAGTACAGGGGCCGGAGCATCGTTACGTCACAGCCCGCCCCTTTCAATACAAGTCTATGGGGGGGGTGTGACGGTCGTCACGCCCCCTCCCATAGACTTGCATTAAGGGGACGGGCCATGATGTCACGAGGGGCGGAGCCATGACGTCACGCTGCTCCGTCCCCCGTATTGCCCGTCATTACGCACAGAGCGAACTCGCTCTGTGCAGTATTGATAGCGGGGTGCCGCAGTGGCGATCCCAGGACATCTTATCCCCTATCCTTTGGATAGGGGATAATATGTCTAGGGGCGGAGTACCCCTTTAAGCCCTTTCACATGGGCCAATTATGGGCTGAATAAGCATTCCTAGGTGCAATATTCCGCATATGTAGAAGAACCAGCAATCAGCTTATTAACAGGCAAATGCCCGTTCATCAACTGATTGGATCTTTTGTGTAGCCATTTAAATTATCGTTTTTCATTGCGTATCCCCTTGTATAAACAGGATATGTGCAGTTGACAATGAAGAATTAACACTCAGAGGACACCCCTGTCATTTGGGACTTAATGGGGCACGCCGCCCCTAGACATCTTATCCCCTATCCAAAGGATAGGGGATAAGATGTCTGATCACGAGGGTCCCGCTGCTGGAGACCCCCGTGACCTCCGTGCTGCACTTGCGTTTGTTTAGAGCGTTGGGTTCAGCGCCGAAGGCTCATGACATCATGGCCACTTGTGACTTAATGGCCACGCCAACTCAATGCAAGACAATGGGAGGGGGCCCACAAGAGGGGCCCACCCTGGTGGGTTTTGGGGTCATGGATGTGGGTATAGTGCCCTATGAATGATTTCAATCATAATCTAATCCACTTTTCTTCTTACCTAGGAGGGTTTTAAAATTGTAAAGAACAAAAACAGTTCTTTTTATCTTTGGTTATGGAGAAGGCTCAGTTTAGGTAAGTTTTGTGCTGAGTTAGCTGCTGTGCTGTTGCAGCTCTGAAGGTCAATATCTCTTGAACCCCAACTCAAGTGAATCTGTGGCCTATATGCCTGACATCCACTTTGATGTAAGCTAGATCTGCCATTACTGGACAAAGAGCTTTCTAGATCGCCATATGTACCAAGTTCTGGACCATCGTCCTCAGGTAAGTGGGAAAGATCCACAGTACTCCTGTCTGATACTGTTTCCTGTTGGCTTTCAGCTTCTCAGTAATCTTTATGGGTACTTGAGGCACAATATTGCTTGAGTGGACCAAGCTCTTTTCCTGTTTCTTTCCAATATATTACTTCATGTCAGATTGTGAAGAGTTGCACCCAGGTGTACCAGGGACATTCTCGGAGTTTATTGTCAGTTCTTCTTATTTTCACTGCAATTTGGCTGAATTTAAGGCAAGTTAGGGCTGCTACCCTCCGGAGCTAAAGAAGCATGCCTTTGTACAGCTCTGCATTCAGGCTCTGCCCCGGACATAGTCATTTTTTAACCTTAAGGGCTACATATATTATTTCATATTTCATCTCATCATTTGGAAACTAATATATTTATGCATGCATTTATTAATTTAGAGCAAAAGTGAGATTTTTTTTTGGAATTCTTACACATAACAACTACAGGAGCTTTTAGGAAATCTTATTTTGAATCAGATGGCATAAATACATTGCAGTTATAAGGGCTTCCACTCTTCTAGAATGACTTTCTACAAATTTGGAGTTTTATCTGTGGCATTTTTTGCCCATTCATTCTGAAGAGCATTTATGAGTTCAGACACTAATGTTGGGAGAGAGTGCTTGACTTCCAATGTACAGTCTAGTTCATCCATAAAGTGTTCGATGAGGTTGGGATCAAGGTCCTGTAACAAACTCCTTGGACAATGCTGACAGGCATTCACTATACCTACACTTAACCATCAGACTGCCAGATAGAGTGGTTTGTCACTACATAGAACACATTCCCACTGCTTTAGAGTCCATTGGTGGCATTATTTTGCTGATTTTAATGGCAAATGAGGTGAATAATGCTGCAGTTATTAAGTCAGCAGGACATTTTCGACCCAACTCCGTAACTTTACATGGTCTTCACTTTATGGCTGAGTTGCTGTGGTTCCTAAACACTTCCACTTTTTGGTACCACCATTTTCATTGGATTGTGGAAGATATAGGAGGGGGAAAAAATTCCTGAACTGCCTTAGTACTATTACAGTACCACTACAGTACCATTGTTTCAATAAATGTTTGTAAATGCAGACTGCAATGGTAGGCACTTGATTTTATCCAGCTTTAGGCTTTAGCATTGGGACTGTACAGATAAATAAGATGGGGCACAAAACTTTTGTCCCTATGTTTATATATTAGCATGTACTTTTTATACATTTTTTGGGCCAAGCAAAAAACATTATTGAGCCATAAATCCCCTCTCCTCTTTTTACAGGCAGCTACATAACAATATTAGCAGTTTAGATCATGTCTGACCACTGACAGTTTGCTTTTTAAAAGTACCAATACAAGCCCAATGCTTTTCCACTATTGTGTATGTGAAGCATCATGGGGGACAATTTATCAAAACATATGTAGAGGAAAAGTTGACCAGTTGCCCATAGCAACCAATCAGGTTGCTTCTTTCATTTTTCAGAGGCCCTTTCAAAAATGAAAGAAGCAATCTGATTGGTTGCTATGGGCAACTGCTCAACTTTTCCTCTACAGCTTTTGATAAAGCTCCCTCATTATCTGTATATTGTCAAAATGTTTATTCTTTCAATGACTACAATGTTGGTTACAGTTAGACTACCAGAAAAAGACCATCCCGTCTTTCTGAGAATGTTCCAGAGAATTCGGATTATGATAGAAATCAGATTGCATTCATTACATAGAAGTTATGCATGTTTCTGATTACATTCATTACATAGTATTTATTCTTATCAGTACAATGTATCAGTACAATATTTATTTATACTTATTTATAAAAAATTTTGGCGCTAGAATGACTAAATGTCCTGGTAAACCTATAATGAAAACTTACCTGTATTAACTGTGTAGCTGCAATTTGCAGCCCGTTTTGTATTCCAGGCAGAATTATTTTTCTGATTGCAGCCTTTAGTCATGGGCCCCTGGAGATGTCATACCGGTTACAGAAATACTACTTTGTATTTCAGACAGCTGAAGTACAAGTTACCTCATTAGATGTCAGTGTCAAGGTTAGGTGTCCCTAAAATACCCATTTTGGTTGTTTTTTTAGTTTTATTGCACCTATCTTATCTTATATCATCCGACATACTTTTGTAACTTACTACTAAATGTTTATTTTCACATCTATCAAGCTTAGTTACAGTAGGTCACCTGTCTAACTCATGACAGAGTAACAGCAACCTATAAACAGAGAGAGGCAAATATGTATGAAAATATAGAAAATCATTTTTGCTATACAAATATCATAGTACGGCATACAAAAAAAAAACGTAAAAAAAAAAAAAAACACATAAACTAAAATAGGCAACATCACTGAGGCACACCAGATAATAATATCCTGTCCTAACAATTGGCATAATACTTGATTATCTTAAATGGAAACTAAAAGATATGTCAGTCTATTCACATCACGATACAGATAATCTGGTTATTGTTACAAACATTGGCCTTGAGTGATAATGTTTATTCCCTCGTATGGGCTCCTCAGCTTAACAATTAGGTGATTTACATTTTTATTTAGAGGATGCCGTTTACTGTTGTGCAGATTGATAAAATCTTAGAGCATACACTGAATGGCTACATTATCACAGACCCCTGGCCTTTCATGATTGGAGCTTTCTTGCATGTTAACTAGACACATCATCCAGAGTGCAGCATAAAATCTAATGCACATGTTTCTTTCGATCAATTTTCTGTTTAAATCCGCATTAAGGGTAGGGTCACATATAGCACATCCACAGCGTATTTGACACTGTGGATGTGCTACTGACCATCAGTGGCGTCCCTAGGGGGGGGGGCAGAGGGGGCCATGGCCCCCCCTAGATCAGGCCGTGCCCCCCCTTGGGCCCCCCCAATTTAAAATAAATAGGGATGTCCCAATACATTGATGGCTCCACCCCCAGCACAGGAGAGGACGGGCTGAGAGCTGACAGGTCACACAGCAGAGCGGCCGCTTCATGTGAGGTGAGTGATGTCCCGTGTCCTCCCTCTCTCCCCCCTGATCAGCAGTCTATCCTGGGGCTGGGTCATGTGTATAGTAGCAATCCAGAGGGGTCACTTTCCCTCCTCCAGTGTCCACAGGTCTCCAACAGGTCACATTATCACAACAATTTTTAGGAAAAATCGCGGCAAAAATTGCGCCATTTTACCGCGATTTTTCGTAAATCGCGGTAAAACAGCGCAATTTTTGCCGCGATTTTTCCATAAATTGTTCTGGTAATGTGACCTCTTGGAGACCTGTGGACACTGGAGGAGGGAAAGTGACCCCTCTGGAAGGACAACATGTGAACACATTAACCCCTCATTAACCCCTCAAGGGTACATTCACATGTACAGGATCTGCTGCATATTTTTGCTGCATATTTTGTGCAGCTGATTTTGCAACCCATTAGCTTCAATAGGTAGCAAAATCAGCTGCAGAAAATATACAGCAGATCCTGTATGTGTGAACGTACCCTAAGGGCTCATTCAGGTGTGGATCCACAGTGTATTTTACGCTGTGGATCCCCCGACAATGGACCCTACAGTGCTGCCTCCATCTGTGCCTGCTCATAACGGCAATCCTCCGCTACGAGCAGACACTTTGATGTGTATACTCGCACACATCATGGCCGCTCCTCCTTCTCTCTGAGCTAGGCCGAGAGCAGCCGCGATGTGTGCGAGTATACACATCAAAGTGTGTCTGCTCGTAGCGGAGGATTGCCGTTATGAGCAGGCACAGATAGAGGCAGCGCTGTAGGGTCCATTGTCGGGGGATCTGCAGCGTAAAATATGCTGGGGATCCATCCGTGTAAATAAGCCCTAAGGACACAAGGTGTATGTGTACGCACAGTGCCTGCTCCCACTGTGTTGTATAAATCATTAGCTAGAACCCTCGGCTAATGCCAGACATCACCAATCAGGCTGATGTCCGACATTAACACTTTAGATGCCGCTATCAAAGTTGATGGTAGTGTCCAAAAGTTTTAACGCATTAAGGACCGAGCGTTTTTCCATTTTTGCACTTTTGTTTTTTCCTCCTCACCTTTTAAAAATCATAACCCTTTCAATTTTGCACCTAAAAATCCATATGATGGCTTATTTTTTGCGCCACCAATTCTACTTTACAATGACATCAGTCTTTTACCCAAAAATCTATGGCAAAAATGGAAAAAAAATCATTGTGTGTATATATATATGTGTATGTATGTATATATATATATATATATATATATATATATATATATATACGCACACACGTTTTAAAATTGCCCCCCCACTTTTGTCACTGGCCCCCCATGTGCCCCCCCTAAATATGAATGCTGGAGACGCCACTGCTGACCATCCCTAGAGTGAGCCTGCTGCTGTGCCTTTGTGTCCTGTGTTGTCTGTTCATAGAAGCAATCTGCTGCTACGAGAAGTCACACAGGGATCTGCAAGTCGCAAATGCATGCCCAGTTTACTCAGCTTCCTCTGCTCCCTGAGCTAGGCAGAGAGCGGCCGCAATGTTTATGAGTAAACTGCACACACACAACTCACAGATCCCTGTGTGTCTGCTCATATCGGTGGATTGCTGCTATGAGCAAACAATGCAGGACACATGGGCACAGCAGGAGACTCACTCTAGCAATGGTCAGTAGGGCATCTGCAGCGTCAAATACGCTGCAGATGTGCTACGTGTAACCATACTCTAAAACAGAAAAATGAAGTTATTTGGGCAAAATTGAATAAGTGCATGGCCATTAATGCTTAATGTTGCTCAGAGTATACTCTGGGGACGTAACATGCAGCAAAAGGGAATCCTGTAGCTGCAAAGGAATCATGGGTGAAAGATGTCAAGACTAATTTTGATGAACAGGAATACAACAAAAAACACAATTCCTCATTCCTAAGCATAGATGCGGCTATGACCAGTTTGAGAGCCATTGCTGTCTATGAGAAACAGAAAGCCAAGACTTGGAAAAAGAGCAGACATTTTGCTCACTGAGCAGTGTAAAAAACATTGTCTGGTCAGATTTATCCAGATTGCACTAGGCTGATGGTCAGAATTTGGTGCAGGAAACATGAATCGAGGGTCACCTCCTGTCAGGTGTCAACTGTTAAGGCTGATAAAGGTGGTATATTTATTTTTATTATTATTTTTAGTTTTTATAGCGTCCTTGGTTCCAATAATATGGCAAATGATTTTTCGACACCTTTAGTCTGATACCTTAGATCATACCAGCACCATTACACAACCCAGGTAAGATCAGAAGTGATATAATACCTGTCACTCCATATGAAAGTTCTCTGAAGGATCACCAAAAATTGAAAAAACTGTATATTTCCTAGGGTAGGTGTCCGGTCCCTAGGAAATATACTGTCCTCCAGTGCTTTTGTTTCTGAAAGTCCACGTGGCAACACTTGGTTGCATATGAATGGTTTTCCCAAATACGGTTCTCAACGTTGTGTAGTGTGTAAATATGCTCATAAAACCAATGTTATTTCTAGTCAGGACACCCACAAATGTCTTCCAATACATGCATTTATCAACTGCCAGCCCATTTACATCTGCTGCAACACATGTAATTTATCATACATTGGTAGTACCATACGTCCTTTGAAGAAGAGGATTCCGGAGCACATTTATGTTATAACGAATCCGCACCATGTGAACATCTCGCGTGCCTCTCGGCACTTCCGTGACATCCACTCAGGTGACATCTCTTCGTTCAGCTTCTATGGCAAGGAGGTGGTATGAAAACCGTGGCCAGGCAGTGATCATGTAAAGAGGTGATCACCTTTTGGCTTCAATTACAGAACAGATCTCTTCATTACTAACTGTGGTGTTTTTTTTTTTTTTCATTATTTCATAATGGACGTCAAGTTTGCCTCAGTCCCATATGTAATCATTTCTATGTAAATGTCACTTCGTTTTTCTCTGTGTATGACGGTATTTTTATTCATGTCAGTGTCTTATCACAATTGTATTGTGCACAGGTTGATCCATTCATAGGGTGGTAGGGGTTAAAGGGAGGTGTTTTCTCTCCCTGCACCTCCTCCACACTTCTGGATCCCTATATATATATATCTTACTATATTTGAGTTCTACTGTGCATTGACGAAGGAACTAATGTGCATTGATGCGTCCACTCTGTCTCTACTGCTACGATTTTATGCTGGCTGTACCACTTGCCTTGCTGTATTTTACTTTGTTCTGAATTAAGCTTTCATCATTTACCACTGGCTGTTCTACTGTCTGGCTATTCGTTTGGAGTTAAGCAGTGCTGGGGATCGTGTGAGCGGACCTACCTCCTACTATAAATAAAGAACGTGAGCACAGTCACAGCTGAGGCTACTACAATGGAGTAGAATGAGATGTGTGTTGTATGTCTTTGTTTTGTATGAATGTGAAGCTCAAAGACGGATGAAGGGCCTGATAGGGTAAATAGGGTGTACCACCATAAGGGTAGTACAAAGCTAAGTTGGTTAAGCCACAATTCTAACGGGACAACAAAGGCTTCACAAACTACAACGCCTATCGTACCCCTGAGGTCTGCAGCTATCAGGGCATGCTTCTATCCCAAAAAATTATCAATAAAGACCCAGAGGTAGCTGAGAAAGTCAGAACTGTAAATTAAAACAAATATAAGTAACTGTAGTAGAGCTGTAACCTATAGTTACTAATATTAGAAATAAGCCTGTTTCATAATACGCAATGCAAAAGTAAGGGAGTTGCAAATTACATTATGAATATAGATTATTCAAATACTGTTTAAATAACTTTACCAAACAGTAGAGCCATACAGTGTTACAGTGTGCAAAAATGATGTTATACACAGCACAATTATGAGTATGTTATACAATCCACATTACCAGGCCATATATTAAGTAGCTATTGTTGCATCATGGATCATTATCCAAAGTATATGCAATTAAAAGTAACTCAGGTACATGTATGGAAAAAGAAAATAACACACAGAGGCACAATTGTGCTGTTACCTCTTAACTCCACAATATGAATAGTGAATAAGAATAATCTGTTGCCAGTAGCTGTCCAGCTGTCAAGCTATATACAGAAGTATGAAAATAACTAAATATTTCTGCTAGTATCTATATAATCCTGTCTGGCTGCAGCATCATCTTTGTCCCAACTAAAGCATAGGCTGGGACAACGTCCAGTGAGTGAGGGTGGGACTAGCACTCCTCTGTGCTTACTCCTGTCCTATCTTTCAGACTGCAGCATGAAAACAGAGAGGAAAAGTTATGGAGCAGCCTTCAGAGATTGATAAAAAAAAAAAAAAACTGCATAACACAGCAGACTCAGGGAGGAAGTGAATGCATGGGGAGTGAGAGTGGGCTCAATGCTTTCCTCGGACACTACCCTTCCTGAGGAGTGTATGTCAGAATGAGTAAACATCAGAACAGAGGGATTTGTGAGCCAAATACAGAGTCTTAATACATAAAAGACATGTAAAGCAACTGCATGACCTACTGAGTAACAATAACACGCATATTTCTATTCTATAATATGACAGGTATGCTTTAAAGGGGTAGTTTGGCCCTAAGACACCTTATCCCTTATCCAAAGGATCCCCAGCGGCGGGACCCCCGCTATCTCGGCTGTCACGCCCCCTCCAATAGACCTGCATTGCGGGGGCGGGGAGTAACGTCACACGGGGGGCAGAGTCCTTACATCCCAATACTCCGGCCCCGTAGTTGTGACCAGGCAGACTTCTAGGCTGCAGCGCTACGTGCAGCTCCCAGAGGTGGGTGCTGAATGCGAGATAGCGGGGGTCATTTGGATTGGGGATAAGATGTCTTAGGGCCAGAGTACCTAAACCAAATGTGCAATAACAATGTCATATGGTGTGCAAATAGCAGTACCATACACAGTTCAAATGTCATTTATAATCAAACCCTTGGGATCTATAGGATAGAATGGGTCAGTGGTCTGGTCTCTGGTGGTTTCAGTGCAATAATATAGTCCTCATTTTAGGCAGATGTCTGCCTATTGAAAAGGCCCTGTAAGGCCTTATTAAGTAGGGCAAATATCTACCAAATAGGCCAATATTGTCCTGTGTCAGGTTTTGTTCACACATTCAGGTTTTCAATTGCAATTATAGAATAAAAAGCTCACTGTGAATTTCAAAAGATGAGAAATGTCAGTCTTATCTTTATTCATGTCTTCCATTCATGATCTGTTTGTGGCTTTAGTTTTTAATATTTGCAATAAAAAAAACCTCAACGTGTGAATGCACCTTAAGGCTGTGTTTATACATTCAGGTTTTTACTTGAAATTGAGTACACAGCAAGGAACGAGTCGGAAACAAGAAGTCTCAGTCTTTCCATTTATGATCTGTTCTTAGCCTTGAGTTCAATAATTACAATGATATACATCTTGATGTATATTTATATTGTTCATTTTATGTGGTGCCATAACATACTCAGAAAATAGGTTATGCTGTATGTGTTCCAGATAGATATGTCATTACTTTCCACTCTCCGGATCATCTAATATTACCATTTCTTTTGCTGATATGTTTTATAAAAGACAGGGTGATACTTATCCACTTCTATTGCATTGATCTGCACTGTATTTGCTGAGAGACGAACACAATTTAACTTAATATCATTCCATTTCACTAAGGTTTGGATGTTGAATAGATTGAGTTACGGAATTTAATCTAAGTAACCCAATTGTCTTCATCAGGATGATGTGGATTTTGGTTCATACTGAGCCAAGATCAAGTACATGAGCAAGATCAAAGAGAGCTGTAATAGTTAAAAGTAACTACCATTTGTTCTATTTTTTTTATTTTATAACCTCCCACCAGCTATTAGGAAGGTAACTTTCCATCCTCTTTCTGCCATCTTTATGGTAGAAATAACTGTCAGAAGACAGTAGGAAGGTGTGCTCAGGTGCTCAGATCACTTTTTTCCAAGACTGTCAAAGACAGTATGGTAGTTAGACCCCCCACAATGCCCCCATATAGTAGTCATGTACCACAAAAATCCCTCCTTTAACCCCTTAACGACCACGGATGTAAATATACGTCCTGGTTTGGCGGGACTTCGCGCACCAGGACTTACATTTACGTCCTGTGTAAGACCGCAAGCATCGGAACGGTGCTTGCGTCATACACGGCAGTTTGGCCGGTAATGGCCGGCAGTCCCGCCGGTAATGGCTGACATCCGCGATCGCGCAGATGTCCGCCATTAACCCCTCAGATGCCGTGATCAATACATCCCCTCACCTGGCTCCAGCCATCTCCCGGGGTCTTCTGCTCTGGTCTGAGATCGAGCAGACCAGAGCAGAAGATCACCGATAATACTGATCAGTGCTATGTCCTATGCATAGCACTGAACAGTATTAGCAATCAAAGGATTGTTATAGATGGTCCCCTATGGGGACATAAAAAGTGTAAAAAAAAAAGTTGAAAAATGTACAAACAAAAGTAAAAAAAAAAGTGAAAAATCCCCTCCCCAATAAAAATGAAAATTGTCCTTTTTCCCATTTTACCCCCAAAAAGCGTATTTTTTTTATAAACATGTTTGTGTAAATGTCCAAACTATCAAAATATAATGTTAATTATCCCGTACAGTGAATGGTGTAAACGTAAAAAAATAAAAAAGTCAAAAAATGCAGCTTTTTTTGTCACATTTTATAAAAAAAAATAATAAAAAATGATCTAAAAGTTTTTTATATCTAAATGTGGTATCAATAAAAAGTACAGATGACGGCACAAAAAATGAGCCCTCATACTGCCCTATATACGGAAAAATGAAAAAGTTATAGGTGGTCAAAATAGGGCAATTTTAGATTACTGATTTTGTACAAAAAGTTTTGGATTTTTTTAAAGCGGTACAAAAATATAAAAGTATCTAGCCATGGGTATCATTTTAATCATATTGAGCCACAGAATAAAGAACACATGTCATTTTTACCGTAAAGTGTATAATGTGAAAACAAAACCCTCCAAAATGTGCAAAATTGTGGTTTTCATTTAAATGTCCTCTCCCCAAAAAATGTTTTGGGTTTGCCGTACATTTTATGGTAAAATGAGAGGTTTCATTACAAAGTACAATTGGTCACGCAAAAAACAAGCCCTTATATGGGTCTGTAGTTGGAAATATAAAAGAGTTAATGTTTTTAGAAGGCGAGGAGGAAAAAACAAAAACGTAAAAATTAAATTGGCCTGGTCCTTAAGGTTAAAATGGGCTTGGTCCTTAAGGGGTTAAGAGTTAGGGCCTCCACACTGTTTCCATATAGTAGTAAGGCTCTGTATACAGCCCCAATATAATAATTAGACATTTTCAGTGCCTGCCTATAGTGGTTAAGCCCCACACACTGTCCCATATAGTAGTTAGGCCCTTCATATGTGGCAACATGAAAATAAAAATAAATAAATAAATAAAATAAAAACTCACCTATCACACCACTCCAACACAACTCCTGATGTTATGATCCCCCAATGGTCATCTTCTCTTGTCTTCCGGTGAAGGCCTGCACTGGAAGTCCTGGAAGCATCCAGCTGAGTACTCTAACTGTCTGTGCAAAGTACTTACTCTGTAAGCGCCTTAATAATCCCAGCAACCACCAGGATTGGACACTCAGCAAGAGCCAAGATTTGCATCCTGTTCCACTGTTTGATGCTGATACTGATAGCTGAACCCTGTGACACTGACTCCTAGCACCATGCTGAGCTGAGTTATGGATGCCAGAGGAGAACAGCGCCATGAATACCTGGACAGGTAAGTCTTTCACCCATGCAGTTTTAAAGAACAGGAACAAAAGAATAGAAAGATGCCCAAAAGAAGCTGCAGACTATGACCTTTTTAACAAGATCGGTACAGGAAGGAACAAAGATTTTTGTTCTACACGAGCTGTAAATCATGAAACAGAGAAAAGGCTGGAAAAGAGTCAGAGTCAAAACAGGAAAAAATACAGCTAAGTAGTTGTGGAGTTTTTATCAGCGTGTTCTCTTCAGTTAATAATTGTTTCTCTATAAATTCCATAAGAACTAAAGATAGCATCTGATAAAATGATTTCATATATCTCTCATATGTGAACTATTTAAACTATTTTTCAATCCTGAACCAAGTAAATCTGAACTACCATTTCTATTTTATTTTTTTTTCCCTCTGAATTTGCTATTTAGCTAGGGATATAGTGACATGGAAGTCACATCTAGTATACTAGTCAGGCTTAAATAGATTTCACGTAGAGTATACAAACTGGTCTCCCATTGTAAATTATAGAAGACTTGCTGATGAAATAAAAATGCTCTCGGTGGTGGGCACTCTCCCCCAGACCACAGTCAAGGGGCCTTCCAGCTCAGTAGAACCTTTTTTTCTCCCTCATGTGTCCCTTGCTTTGATTTTTTTTTCTTTCTTCTTGGCCTGTTGTTTTCTGCATATCAATCCATCCAACATGTCATAACTGTGTGACAGGGGATAGCAACAGTATATACAATATGAACAAAATTTCATGTGCAAATTTATTTTAAGAAAAGTCAAAAAACACAATAAAGGTACATATGCACAAAAAGCCACTTAAAGGGGTACTCTGGCACTAAGACATCTTATCCCCTATCCAAAGGATAGGGGATAAGATGCTTGATCATGGGGGTTCCGCCGCTGGGGACCCCCATGATTTTCCACGCCGCACCCCGTTAGAATCAGCCCCCAGAGCGTGCTCGCTCTGGGTGTGATTACTGGCGATCATGGGGACGGAGCATAGTGATGTCACGGCTCCGCCCTCATGTGACATCACACTCCGCTCCCTCAATGCAAGACTATGGAGAGGGCGTGACAGCTGAGATCCTCAGACCCCTTGTGAGAACATATGCTGGTGCAGTTGGCCCTGGGTACCTCCTAGTGCAAGACAATGCTAGACCTCATGTGGCTGGAGTGTGTCAGCAGTTCCTCCAAGAGGAAGGCATTAATGCTATGGACTGGCCTGCCCATACCCCAGACCTGAATCCGATTGAGCACATCTGGGACATCATGTCTCACTCCAGCCACCAACGCCATGTTGCTCCACAGACTGTCCAGGAGTTGGCGGATGCTTTAGTCCAGGTCTGGGAGGACATCCCTCAGGAGACCATCCTCCACCTCATCAGGAGCATTCCCAGGCATTGTAGGGACTTCATACGGGCACGTGGAGGCCACACACACTACTGAGCCTCATTTTGACTTGTTTCAAGGACATTACATCAAACTCGGATCAGCCTGTAGTGTGGTTTTCCACTTTGATTTTGAGTGTGACTCCATATCCAGACCTCCATGGGTTGATACATTTGATTTCCATTGATAACTTTTGTGTGATTTTGTTGTCAGAAGATTCAACTATGTGAAGATGAAAGTATTTCATACGCTTAGTTCATTCAGAACTAGGATGTGTTATCTAAGTGTCCCCTTTCTTTCTTTGAGCAGTGTATCACAAAACTCAGTTTCATTTCATGCATGGTTTTCAGATAGGGCAATATAAATAATTTGACAGGTTTGTGACCATTTGATAGCTCTTTCACTAGGTGGAGTAATAAGAAATAATTTTAGCACAAGGCCACAACATAGCAAAATGTGAAAAAAAATTAAAAGGTCTGAAAACTCTCTGAATACACTGTATAATATTTTTTTTTAGTACCTAAGATAAAATTTATGATAATATCAATTAAAAAAAAAAAGATTAAAGAAATGAAACTTGCAAGTATAAAGTGCAGTGTCATATTCTTAACTTCTACTGTAGATTTTTGGCATTTTGCTCTACGTCCATTCCTGTAACATCAAACTCTTTCCTGATCCATTACCAAAAACACAGAAACAAAACAAAATCAGCTGCTTTGAATGTTCTGCTTTGATTTTTCATTAGCCAAAACGTCTGCCTTCTGCCAGGAGTGGTTTACATCTCTTCCATCAGAGAGGCTCCGAACTTGACCTAATAGGAACTTAAATCCCACTGATCCTTTCCTTCCATCTGTTACTGAAATTGATTCCAATAAAGCACAGACACAATCCACTCACACAACTTTAAATACAAGAATGAAACTACCTTGATATTATTCCAAAAACAGTATATTGCATCTCTTTAATACTGTATTTTTAAAGGGGTAATGCCAAATATTAGAACAGTTTTCTTAATAACAAGTGAATGTGGTCAAAGTATGTTTGTCAGCAAAATAAAATAATCATGTTTAACAATAACATAGTAACATACACTAGTAAATAAGGAAAAAAAATAGGCAAGTTTTAAGCCTTTTAGGGCTGTATTTTTACAAGGGGTGTGAGCATTCCATGCCCCCCCCCCCCCCCCGCAACACTAAGTGGGGCACATAGGAATCATGGGAAGGGCATGAGTATATAAGGCCCCTGCTCCATCCAGGCGGGGTGTACGTGACATTTGTGGAACCCTACCTTATTTTATTCTTTTATTATAGGGTATGCCCTCTATAGAGGTGCACCATCGGGCGCGGTTCATGGCACACCTCTGACCGCTTTGCTAGGTTTCCTTATAGGTATGTATGCAATGTTTGCAGCCACGAGCATTTGTGGAGCCTCGAGCACAAATGTACACCCAGTTTAGCCCATTATCCTACAAACTTCATATAAAGTAAGGCAAAATATCCATAAATATGGGACTCAAAGTCTGGTTCAAAATCTGGCAATCCGAATAATTAATAGATCAACATCCCTTCTCTAGAAATTTTGTATCTATAACCAGGCAGCAAAGCTGGTCACAGAGAATTGTCAAAAGGTGTAAACGAAAAGCTTAAAATGTTCTTCAGTGATATGTGTAGGAAAAAAAGGTTTCTACACCATCATGTAGAAGAACATTATTTACAGTAAGAGCTGTAAAATAATTTGACTCTCTTTAACAGATGAAAAAGGTTAAGAAGAAATCTAGTCCTTTTAACTTGCTACATTATTACACCCAATAAAGGGCTCCCAATTACACATGACAAAATTCAACAAAGCCATATTTATTTGCAGCTGCCCAGACAGAACACATCAGGGAGGATGGCTGGGCCATGCAGTGCAACAGCCTAGTCGCAGCTTTGTTGGAGTGATGTGAGGAGTTTGCGGGTCTCTCCCATGCTCCATGGGCAGATGCAGTGGTATGGTATGAGATGATGTTGGTTATCTCAGATGGCAGTGCTTGGTCTGATGTAGTTTGGGGTTACCCTTGATGGTAAGATGCAGCAGGTCAAACACTGGGGGTCCAGGACAGGTACAATGGGACATTTTTCTGAAGAATTTAATTTAGTGTGGAGGCATAATCTTTTAATGATGGTTGCAAAAAGGTTAGTTAGTAAAGTTGAGGTGTCTGACTGCTGCTTGTACTATTCTAGCTCCTTAGTTTATTATCTGAGCTCACAAGCCACTTGTTAACTCCCAGTGAAGCCCAAAAAAATATTTTTACCCACATGGCATTGTAATTTAAACTATGAACAGCGGGTCTTGGTCTGCAGCTACTATTCCCTAGGGATGGCCAGACAAAGGTCCTAAGCTTTTTCTGTGGAGCTTCTGTGTATCTTTCCTCCACAGACTACATTTTATCCTTTTCTATCACAAAGGCAGTCAAAAATAATTTTCTTTTCCTTTAGGCAGTTTCTTTGACAGATGCTGTGCCATCCTGCACCTCTGCATTTGCTGACCACCTATTCAGCCAACTGCAGATACCTGGCATCCTAATGGCTCCCTAAACCATCAAAAGGACGCCATATGATATCGCCCTAATCTTTATGTGGGAACATCACCCCGTGGGTAAATGCTCTGTGCCCTCACATATGAGGCTTACCTTTATCAGCCTAAAACAAGTGACTAGAATCAAACCAAGCTACTGCATCCATGCATTTACCGTCTCTGCACCTGTACATCTGCCGTACCAATCTAAGGACGGTATTTATCTAAATACAAGAGGGAACACAAGCTTTGGACCATTACCTACATAATCCTATATGGGCCTTTCTATCTAAGCGCACCAGAATATTTATCTATACCTCTATGTCGTATCACGATTATACTACTATTCCGTGAAATAGGTGATGGGAGAAACTATACTCCTGCCCTCTACACACTTGTCCCTGAACAGTTGGGCCGCTTTAAACTGTGCCACAACGAAACGCGTTGGAAATATCTGGCTTGAACTGTACTAAACTTGTATGCAATTATTGTACCAATTTTTGATGTGCCTACAAATTGTATACTCACCGAATAATCCAGCTGAGGTTCCACAAACCAGCTGAGTTGTTGCTGGTGACGTGCTATACGTACTGCACCCGGTACCTCCATTCCCTCCAGAACCAGGGAGAGACAGGAGGTTTCTGTTGCAGGTTGGCGTTCTCTAGGAAGGCCTCCCTGCAGTAACAGGTAGGGGGTCCTAAGTGACTAGTAGGGCCAGTATAGCCTTCCTCCAGCAAGGTATCCACAAACTAAGATAAGCTGGGTTTGTGAATAATATTATAAACACTGCATTGTATCCTTATTTGTTTAACTCTTTATTATTGTATGCCTATATTTTAAATGTTCACCAATAA
Organism: Hyla sarda; assembly: GCF_029499605.1. Lineage (NCBI taxonomy): Eukaryota > Metazoa > Chordata > Amphibia > Anura > Hylidae > Hyla > Hyla sarda. The sequence continues at coordinate 357,282,992 of NC_079190.1, read as the reverse complement.
AAGTATGTTTTTATGATCCTATTGTTTTTCCTATTGCAATTCAATAATTACACATAGGTCTACACGCATCATATGCTCCCTCCTATTTTATTTGGCAGTTTCTTTGGGAATGTAGCCTTTAGGATTATCTGACACCCAACCCTAAATAAATAAATAAAAATCACTGGCTGAACAATTGCATTATAACCCATGGCACACACTCACAGCAACTCAATGAGTTACCCATAAGCTCTTTGTGGCCAATCCTCACTGTATAGAAGTGGTCTAGACATAGCAGTCAATTAGAATAACCAAGTCATCCATTACTGTGCATTCTGTCTGACTAACAATAACACGCCTGAACTAAACTCTAGCTATACGGTAGTAATGAAGCTGCATTACTATAAATGGTGGACAGGTGCATTTCCTCTTTATTAGACAATGTTCCAGTACTCATTCACTCCTACACTGTTAAAACAAGCTGGAATCCATTCAACGTGTCAGAGATCTGCTGGTAATATCTTTGTACCTTACAGATGTTTACATCCAGATTTAAGGCTTTGAAGCTGACTGATCTATCACGTGTTGCGGGGAACTAACACTAGTCTCCAATGCAGTTAGCAGTTTAAAGTGATTTTGAATTGAGTAAAAAGAGAAATAAGTGGAAGGTTTCAAGTTCTCTTTATGATGGCAACAGTTCATTATATATTCTGCAGCGAGCTATTAAGACTCGAAGGGGTGTCAGTGCAGTTATTTTCAATTGAATACAAGGCATTGATCCATGCCATATAGCAGTGCAGTAAATTAAGGAGTAAATTCCAAGGTAACTAGGCAATGCCTTGTTTTTATATTTATCGTAAACATTCTTCAAACGTATCATTTACGCATATTATACATTTACAATCAATCACTAGATGTTTATGACACAAGCAGAAAAGCATGTTAATGAAACAAGCATCCATAAGAAGAATATACATGACAAAGTGAAACTTATAGAACAAAAAAAAAAAAAAGAAATCACTGGCCTAACTATTGTATTGTAACCCATGGCTATGAATGATCCCCACTTATTTATTTTCTTTAAAACATCATTATTGTCCATTTTACTATTTTTCCTTTTACTTTGACAGCTTTCTGCAGTCTATTTGGGCACGCACTCACAGCCACTCGATATGAGTTACCCATTCCACAAAAAAGACATCAAACATAGAACTAACGACCTCAGAAGTAAGAAACTACCTGCTGTGATCTGGAAGCACAATGGCCCAATGCGTCTGACAAAATTGCAAAGATGTGACTGAATTGTGCTATTTTTCGGCTCTTCTTTTTTCTTTTTCTTCTTTTTTTATTTTTTTTTATTTTTGTGGGACCGTTTTCCGCTATTAGGAAATGTCATACTTATTGTAGAAGTCATTAACCAAACCATGTAGGACAACTGAGAGTAAAAGTCCTGGAAATATTACTGAGGAAAACAGCAGTACTTTTGTCAGTAATTTACGCAATAGCTTTTATTGGGAGGTTATATCACTGTGCATTACATTGCTCTATATTTCCAATTATCATCATGGAAGCTGTTGAAAGTATTTCATGCCCAGCTAATCACATGTCACTGCTTCTTGATATATTTTGTTGAAGGAGAAAAAAAGTGCAGTTATTCAGTGCGGCTGCTAGCATCACACAAAGCACATTCTTCCTGGGAAAATAAGAGCACATTTTTCAGTTTACTGGAAAATAATCATACATAGCATAAACAAGCATATTTATAGGCCACCTAGTTATCTTCTGCAGCTGGCTTTGCAGACTTCGTGATTAAAGCACATATGCTTAAAATACCTGCAATAGTCTAGAATACAGAAAATGATCCAATATATCTGTGCTTTGTGGTGTTAGCAAGATACAAATTTGTATCAGCATACAGTAATTTTGGCAGAAATATTACTAATTTACCAAAATATGAAATATGGGCCCATGGTGCTGTCAACCAACCACAAGTACCAATAAGTCAGCTGCCCATTATTGTATGATGTTGTGTAATGGTTCCCAGGTGGCACTTTAAACAATTAAACCTTCCAAAAAAGTCTGCTGCCCCTGTTGGAAGTTGACAGATACCACAGATAGGAAGGTTTAATTTCTCTGGTGGTAGCTGTAAGTGGTACCAGTGCTGTGGGGTCGGAGTCGGAGTCGAGGAGTCGGATGAAATTTTGGGTACCTGGAGTCGGAGTCGGCAAACAATGCACCGACTTCGACTCCTACTAAATGTAGATTGGAATTTAAAAAAAGCTAGTTTAAATGTCCCGATTCACAAAAAGTTATAATTAATTACTTCTCTACTGTAAGAATAAAGACCAATGCATGCAGTGCCTCACGTAACCGCAAAACGAACACGTTAAGTGACCGTGAAGAAGCATGCTTTTCATGTGCTTCACTCTATTGCACACAACGCACAATTAGGAGCGGCTATACTTATACTTTCCATAGTGTTGTGTTCTGCATCTACAGGGAACCCATGGGAAACATAGCCTCTCACTGATAAGGGATTAAGTAAATATGTGTTTTGCAGGACTAGAGGCACTTGTATAATTGAAAGGAATGGAGGGTCAATAGTTCAAGACTGAAGCTGTAAACCATTGGAAAAACTGCTGCTATTCAGCTAAGGCTATAAAAACTTGTAAACTCCGATTGTTAGCTTAATTTTTAAACATGACTATGGGATTATACTAGGGAAATCATGTTTTATAATAAATGTCCCTTCCTGGATCCTCCCACTGCCCTATCTTCAGCAGCAGATCAGCACACAAAAAGGAGAAGGCAGCAGCTTCTGCCCAACTACCTCTTTCTGCTAGAAGAGCTTAGAAGAACTTAGTGGAACAGCTTCTTGGATTCAACTGTAAGTGCTTATAAATAAATTTGCATATTAATACAGAGGAGTCGGAGTCGGAAGTACAAAAAACTGTGGAGTCTGAGTCGGAACATTTATCTACCGACTCCACCTCCCTGAGTGGTACAGTATTCTTAGTTGTTTCTCTGAGGGTATGTTCACACATGGTACACATGGATATTCCACTGTAGTAGAGTTCCACTGATTTTAATGGAATTCTGCAGCACTGTGCACATGGTGAAATTTCAGCAAAAGATGTTTATGCCGTGGAAATCCCGATCCCGATGTCCACAGAGAGAACAGACTATTCTGTCTGTGGATTTCACTTGGAAATACATTGCCATTTTTTAATTGTGCAGAATGTCCGCCAGTGTTTTTAGGGCAGACATTCGCACACTTTCCTACCGTGTGAACAGATCCTTACATTTTGTGGGTCAGTGCTATTAAACATTGCAAACTTCATCTTACCAGGGCCAAAACAGGACTGTAAGCAACACAATTTCTCATCAGGAGGTTAAAGGGGGTAGTCCAGTGAAAAAAAAAATGCATATGTTGCTGGGGCCGAGATAAAAATAAAACTACTATTGACAAGATTTACCCCCTGACAAGTATGCACTACTACAGTAAAGACCATTGGCTAACACAGTTTAAGCCCTTGTCCTTTGATGAGGACACCACATTTTAATAGTGCAACTTAATTACTAGAAAGTTCAAAGAATTTTGGTCACTAACCAAATAAAAGTGACACGTGTACTGACTTGCAGCTTACAGGCTGCCAGCCCTAATTGAGGCTATAAGATATTTTAGAGAATGTGTATGCAGCAAGAAGCTCACGGGTCAAATGTGCTGTGACAAGAGATCTAATGGGAAATATTGATATGGTGGGTAGTTGTAGTAGTAGTACTGAAGGATAATTGATTTGGTGGTCACAGTGGGTGATGTGGCTCCACTGGTTCTCTCACACTCACCATGAAGGGTTGCTGAAATGGATCATAATGGTCTTCTCCCCAGGCAAACCTTATGTGGTGTCCTTGATGTTGATGTGCAATAACAACTAGACACAGAACTGATTAAAAAGTGCCAGTAAACTTGAAAATAAATAAATAAATAAAAAAACAGTGTTTCACAATGGATGAAGGTAGCGTAATGCAATAGCTGTCTCTGGGAGAAGTCCCTTAGGGAAATACATGGCAAAATGTTTATGGGATCTTACATTACATACATACATACCTTTAGCATTTCTGCTGAGGTGTAAGTTATAGTCCTGAATGTTAAAGGGGTACTCCACCCCTAGATATCTTATCCCCTATGCTTTGGATAGGGGATAAGATGTCTGATCGTGGGGGTCCCGCCACTGATCTCGACTGCGGCACCTCAGACATCCAGTGCACAGAGCGGACTTCGCTCTGTACCTGATGGCTGGCGATGTGGGGCGAAGGCTTGACGATCACTTACCTGTCCTCGGGGCTCCGGACCGTCCTCTTCGGGATCCCCTGCATCTTCGGCGCTCTCCATAGTCGTCATCACGTCGCTGCGCACGCCGTCCCGTCATCCAGTAGGAGCGGCGTGCGTAGCAACGTGATGGCGGTGACGGAGAGCGAGGATGCCTGGGAAGCAGAGGGCTTGCCTAAGCGTCGGGGACACCCCGGGGATGCGGCGACAGCAACGGAAGGCGACATCCAGGGCAGCGGTGACGAGCGGTGACGGTCGGGAGCGGCGAGGATACGTGAGCATAACTTCCTATACCAGTGGTCTTCAACCTGCGGACCTCCAGATGTTGCAAAACTGCAACTCCCAGCATGCCCGGACAGCCGTTGGCTGTCCGGGCATGCTGGGTGTTGTAGTTTTGCAACATCTGGAGGTCCACAGGTTGTAGACCACTGTCCTATACTTTACGGATCCCTCAACATACAATGGTTTCAACAAACGATGGTCCATTTGGAAGGGATTACCATCGTATGTTGAGGGACCACTGTACATGACACAATGTTAACTGTCTACCCAAACAGGTGAATTTAGGATTTGTTCATGACCTGCATTATTAAATTCCGTTCTTCTCCCCTACCATAAAAGCAGAATAACAAATGTGATGGCAGTTTAGAATACTTCATATAATGGACCTCAACCATACTCAATGATCCACATTGAGTATAATGGGGTTTCTCAGGATTTTGTCATGGCACTATTCATTTCACCTGAAAAAATAGTGTTGCATTCTGTACTATTTTGCCCAGCATTTCTGATGGAATCTGTGCAAGAGGCTGTGATGTGAACACAGTCTTATTTGTTCTAAAGTGACCACTTCTTGAGCCAGTGGTAAATTATTATTGAATCTCAAACAACCCTTTAGAGTCCAGTTGAATACTTACCATATATACTCGGGTATAAGCCAAGCCGAATATAAGCCGAGGCCCCTAATTTCACCCCAAAAACCCAGGAAAAGTTATTGACTTGACTATAAGCCTAGGGTGGGAAATACATCCCCCCCATGTCATCATCCCCCCCCTATCATCATCCAGACCCTCGTCAGTAACACCCCCATCATCATCCCCCTCGTCATCATCCCCCCTCCTTCATCATCACTGCCTGTCAATCCCTTCATCAGTGGTCTTCAACCTGCAGACCTCCAGATGTTGCAAAACTACATCTCCCAGCCATCGGCTGTCTGGGCATGCTGGGAGTTGTAGTTTTGAAACATCTGGAGGTCCACAGGTTGAAGACCAATGCGGCCTTCGTCATCATCCAGACCCCCCTTTAGTTTTCTACTCACCTCCCCTCGGTGGGAAGAAAGTGTGAACTGGTCCGGGCCATCTATGCTGCAGGGACTGTCCGATGTGGAGGGTTACTCGTTCCGGGCTGTACATCTTCACCGGGAGGCCCTCTTCTCCGCTCCAGGGTGGCCCCGGACTAGTGACGTTGCCTTGACGACGACGCACAGGGACGTTCATGAGCAGGGACATCATGAACAACTAACCCTCCCCACCAGCAGCATAGATGGCTCGGACAAGCACACGCTTCCTTCCCACCGAGGGGAGGTGAGTAGAAAACTAAAGGGGGGTCTGGATGATGACGAAGGCCGCAGTGGTCTTCAACCTGCGGACCTCAAGATGTTTCAAAACTACAACTCCCAGCATGTCCGGACAGCCGATGGCTGTCCGGGCATGCTGGGAGTTGTAGTTTTGCAACATCTGGAGGTCCGCAGGATGAAGACCACTGAGAAGGGATTGACAAGCGGAGAGTTCACTCGAGTATAAGCCGAGGGGGTGTTTTCAGCACAAAAAATTGTGCTGAAAAAACTCGGCTTATACTCGAGTATAAAGAGTATGTATAATATCCATAACAAAAAGCAGATGTGACATGAAGTTGTTGGCATGGCTCAGAAACACTAATAGGATTATTTTGTCCACATTTCTAATACCTGTTTACTGAATGGATGGAGCTGATCTGGAGCTTCTGTTATCTGTGTTCATTTACTCTCTTTTCATTGACAGTTGGCAATTTAGTGCCAGAAGCCAAAAATAGGAAAGAGCAAATTAACAGGCTGCCTATGAAGTACCTGGGGGTATGCTCAGACCTCTCACTGGTAAAAATGAGGAAAAATCTTGGGTTTAACTGCTACCTCAAGATTTTCTAATTTTGTTTGTACCTGTTTTGCTTGAAGAAGTAATTTAAAGGGGTACTCCGGTGAAAAACATTTTTTTTTATTCAACAGGTGCCAGAACGTTAAACAGATTTGTAAATTACTTCTATTAAAAATCTTAACCCTTCCAGTACCTATCAGCTGCTGTATACTACAGAGGAATTTATTTTCTGTCTGACCACAGTGCTCTCTGCTGACACCTTTGTCCAGAGCAGGAGCAAATTATCATAGCAAACCTCTCCTGCTCTGGACAGTTCCTGACATGGACAGAGGTATCAGCAGAGAGCACTGTGGTCAGACAGAAAGGAAATTCAAAAAAGAAAAGCACTTCCTGTGGAGCATACAGCAGCTGATAAGTACTGGAAGGATTAAGATTTTTAAATAGAAGTAATTTACAAATCTGTTTACTTTCTGGCACCAGTTGATTTAAAAAATATGCTTAATGTTTTTTCACCAGAGTACTCCTTTAAAGAAGCATTCCGGGATTTTTTTTCTTTGCTTATATAGTGCAGAATAGGCTTTTTTAAGAGAATACTGTAGAGGTTCTTATGTATGCTTTTTGTTTACCTCTTTTTGTTGCCACAGCTGGGAGTGGATATATATATATATATATATATATATATATATATATATATATATACATATATATGTGATTTAGTAAGAAATAAGTCTCTCTCTTCAAGCAGCATATAGGGTATGTCTGGCACCGCTCCTGTTTGGACATGTATCAATAGAAGACTGCAGCTCAACCTGATAAGAGGACTAACAAGGGGGTGCAGTTCTATGCAATAACGTATAGAGATTGAAAAGAATGCACTCACCCGTGAATAACTTGCTTGAAGAACTTTATTCCTTAAAAGCAAAACATGGTACAGCGAGTAGAAACAGAGGCGTAACCTCACGGCACTATCCCCCCCCCCCCCCCCCCCCCACCTCAGCACTCCAGACTGCATTTACTGTTTTTGGACTTCTGCCAGGCCAGCAGGAGTCCAACATCTGTGCGAAAGATGGGGGAGGGTAGAGGGGAAATGTGCTCTGGACAAGTATGGAGACACCTAGTGGCATTTTTTGTAAACACAAATAAAACATAGAAAACTTCATTTTTTTTTTTTTAAACAAAGTACATTAGAAAGATTTTTTATTTACCATAAGGAGTGCAATAGCAAAAATTGGTTTTAAAGACAGTGCCTAGTTAAGTTTTTCCTTTTCAATCAATTATCAAAGATTTCTAGCATTCTAATTTCACTTTATCCTTGTAGGGTATTGAGTGCATAGTGAAAACTTGATATTACATAGAGCATTTATCATGAAAAACATCTGAATCCCATTAAAAAGTGTCAGGTGACAGGGGGTTCAAAAAGGTCAATTAAACTTTAGCAATTTCTTTTTATTTTCTAGTTTGTTCCATTTTCATCCCCCTTCACCTTCACAGCCAGTATAGAGGGGGGGGGGGGGGGGAATGCTGTGCACAGGTAGAAGATGTAGTACATGTCAGCTCAGGACATTACTACTACAAATACCATGATTTATATTCAGTTTTTAACCCCTTAAGGAGGCCGGTCGTATCCATACACCCCCATTTTAAAGTCCTTAAGGACTGAGGCCGTATGGATACGCCCGTGGGAATTCCGGGTCCCCGCCGCTCACCGCGCGGGGACCGGACCGAGGTAACTGTTTATATCTATCAGCAGGCACCCCGTGCAAACCCCTGGGGGGGGGGGGGGGGGGGTCACGAGACAGGATGGGATACAGGATACAGCAGGAGGTGAGGCCTGTTCCAGCATGCACAGCCAAAGGGCATGCTGGAAGTTGTAGTTTTGCAACAGATGGAGTTCCAATTTCAACTCTCAGCATGCCCTTTGGTAGTCTGTGCATGCTGGGGGTTGTAGTTATGCAACAGCTGGAGAATTTTTTTTTCTATGAAAAAGTGTGCATCCAGCTGTTGCATAACTACAACTCCCAACATGCACAGAGTACCAAAGGGCATGCTGGGAGTTGTAGTTTTGCAACAGCTGGAGTTCCAACTACAACTCTCAGCATGCCCTTTGGTAGTCTGTGCATGCTGGGGGTTGTAGTTATGCAACATCTGGAGGCATATTTTTTCTATGAAAAAGTGTGCCTCCAGCTGTTGCAAAACTATAACTCCCAGCATGCCCTGATTGTTGCAGTTTTGAAACAGCTGGAGACACATTGGTTGTGAAACAGAGTTTGTTACCTAACTCAGTGTTTTGCATTCAGTGTGCCTCCAGCTGTTGCAAAAATACAACTACCAGCATGCACTGGGAGACTGTACGTGCTGGGAGTTCTAGTTTTGCAACAGCTGGAGGTACACTGGTTGTGAAACACTGAGTAACAAACTAACAAACTCTGTGTTTCGCAACCAATGTGCCTCCAGCTGTTGTATAACTACAACTCCCAGCATGTATGGTCTGTGCATGTTGGGAGTTGTAGTTTTGCAACAGCTGGAGGTTTGCCCCCCCCCCCCATGTGAATGTACAGGGTACATTCACACAGGCAGGTTTACAGCGAGTTCCGCTGCAAGTTTGAGATACGGCAAATTTTCCGCCACAGCTCACACTCCCAGCGAGAAATTCGCTGTAAACCCGACTGTGTGAATATACCCTAAAAACACTACACTACACTACACCTACACAAAATAAAAAGTAAAACACTACATATACATATACCCCTACACAGTCCCTCCCCCCAATAAAATAAAAAAGGAATTGTATAGCAGTGTTTCCAAAACTGAGCCGCCAGCTGTTGAAAAACAACAACTCCCAGTATTGCCGGACAGCCACTGACCGTCAAGGCATGCTGGGAGTTTTGCAACAGCTGGAGACATCCTGTTTGTGAAACACTGCTGTATGGTATTTTTGAGCAGATTCAAATCCCCAATTTAGGCCTCAAATGCACATGGCGCTCTCTCACTTCGGAGCCCTGTCGTATTTCAAGGAAACAGTTTGGTGCACATATGGGGTATCTCCGTACTCGGGAGAAATATTGTGTTACAAATTTTGGGGGTCTTTTTCTCCTTTTACCCCTTATGAAAAGTTAAAGTTGGGGTCTACACCAGCATGTTAAAAAATATATTTTTACACTAACATGCTGGTGTTGCCCCATACTTTTCTCAAGCGGTAAAAGGAAAAAAATTTGTAATGCAATTTTTCCTTAGTACAGAGCTACCACATATGTGGGCGTAAAGTGCTCTGCGGGCGCACAACATGGCTCAGGAGTGAGAGCGTGCCATGTACATTTGAGACAGAAAGTCCAAACCAGCTCACCCCGCTTGGACAACCGGAGCACGGATCCAGGTGCTGGACAACACCAAGAATGTAGAGAAGAAAGCAGAGTTGGATCCAGCTTCAATAGCAATAAAACCTTCTTTATTCAAGGGACATACAAGGAACAGCAGAGGTTACACGTTTCAAGCGCCAAGCGCTCTTAGTCATACAGGACGTAAGACTAAGAGCGCTTGGCGCTTGAAACGCGTAACCTCTGCTGTTCCTTTTATGTCCCTTGAATAAAGATGGTTTTATTGCTATTGAAGCTGGATCCAACTCTGCTTTCTTTTATACATTTGAGGTCTAAATTGGTGATTTGCACAGGGGTGGCTGATTTTATAGCGGTTCTGACATAAACACAAAACAATAAATACCCAGAATTGACCCCCATTTTGGAAACTACACCCCTCATGGAATGTAACAAGGGGTAAAGTGAGCCTTAACACCCCACAGGTGTTTGACAAATTTCCGTTAAAGTTGAATGTGAAAAAAATAAAATAAAATTTTTCACTAAAATGCTGGTGTTACCCTACATTTTTCGTTTTCACAAGGGAGAATAGGAAAAAAGCCCCCCAAATTGTGTAGCCCCATTTTCTCTGAGTAAGAACATACCCCATATGTGGATGCTAAGTGCTCTGTGGGCGAACTACAATGCTCAGAAGAGAAGGAGCGCCATTGGGCTTCTGGAGAGAGAATGTGTCTGAAATTGAATGCCATGTGTGTTTACAAAGCCCCACCGTTGGGCCAGAACAGTGGACCCCCCCACATGTGACACCATTTTGGAAACTACACCCCTCACATATTTTAATAAGGGGTACAGTGAGCATTTACGCATGACAGGTGTCTAACAGATTTTGGAACAGTAGTCTGTGAAAATGAAAAATAAAATTTTTAATTTGCACAGCCAACTGTTCCAAAGATCTGTCAAATGCCAGTGGGGTTTAAATGCTCACTGCACCCCTTACTAAATTCTGTGAGGGGTGAAGTTTCCAAAATGGGGTCACATGTGGGGGGTCCACTGTTTTGGCACCACGGGGGGCTTTGTAAATACACATGGCCTCCCACTTCTATTCCAGCCAAATTATCTCACCAAAAGCTCAATGGCGCTCCTTCTCTTCTGAGCATTGTAGTTCGCCCGCAGAGCACTTTACATCCACATATGGGGTATTTCAATACTCAGAAGAAATGGGTTAAACATTTTGGGAGGCTTTTTCTCTTATTACCCCTTGTGAAAAGGAAAAATTTCGGGCAAAACCAGCATTTTTGTGAAAAAAATCTAATTTTTCATTTTCACGTCCAACTTTAGCAGAAATTTGTCAAGCACCTGTGGGGTGTTAAGGCTCATTGTACTCCTTGTTACGTCCCTTCAGGGGTGTAGTTTCCAAAATAGTTTGATATGTGTTTTTTTTTTTTGTTCTGATACCATAGGGGCTTCCTAAATGCGACATGCTCCCCAAAAACCATTTCAGCAAAATTTGCTTTCCAAAAGCCGAATGTGACTTCTTCTCTTCTGAGCATTATAGTACGCCTGCAGTGCACTTGACGTCCACACATGGAGTATTTCCATACTCAGAAGGGATTGGGGTTACAAATTTTGGGGGGCATTTTCTCCTATAACTCCTTGTAAAAATGTAAATTTGGGGGAAACCAGCATTTTAGTGAAAAAAAAAATTTAATTAAAAAATTCATTTAAACATCCAACTTTAACGAAAAATCGTCAAACACCTGTGGGGTGTTAAGGCTCATCGGACCCCTTGTTACATTCCTTGAGGGGTGTGGTTTCCAAAAGGGTATGGCATGTTGGTTTTTTGTTGCTGTTCTGGCACTATAGGGGCTTCCTAAATGGGACATGCCCCCCAAAAAGCCATTTCAGAAAAACTCACTCTCCAAAATCCCATTGTCGCTCCTACCCTTCTGAGTCCTCTAGTGCACCCACAGAGCACTTGACATACACATATGAGGAATTTCCTTACTCGAGAAAAATTGAGTTACAAATTTGGGGTGGTGGGGCTTTTTCTCCTTTTACCCCTTGTAAAATTTCAAAAACTTGGTCTACAAGAACAAGCAAGTGTAAAAAATGAAGATTTAGAATTTTCTCCTTCCCCTTGCTGCTATTCCTGTGAAACACCTAAAGGGTAAACTCACTTTCTGAATGTCATTTTGAATACTTGGGGGGTGAAGTTTTTATAATGGGGTCATTTATGAGGTATTTCTAATATGAAGACCCCTCAAATCCACTTCAAAACTGAACTGGTCCCTGAACAATTCCGATTTTTAAAATTTTATGAAAAATTGGAAAATTGCGGCTGAACTTTGAAGCCCTCGGAGGTCTTCCAAAAGTAAAAACATGTCAACTTTATAATTCAAATATAAAGTAGACATATTGTATATGTGAATCAATATATAATTTATTTGGAATGCCCATTTTCCTTATAAGCAGAGAGTTTCAAAGTTAGAAAAATGCTAAATTTTCAACATTTTCATAAAATTTGGGGATTTTTCACCAAGAAAGGATGCAAGTAACGACAAAAATTTACCACTGTGTTAAAGTAGAATATGTCACGAAAAAACTATCTCGGAATCAGAATAATCGGTAAAAGCATCCCAGAGTTATAAATGCACAAAGTGACAGTGGTCAGAATTGCAAAAAAGGGCTCAGTCCTTAAGGTGAAAAAGGGCTCAGTCCCAAAGGGGTTAAGCTATCTTGTCAGACCCTTGCTGCTAGAGTTCCCTTTTCCTTTCACTTTGTAGTCCATGCAGATCGCTGCCTGAGCCCTGTCTGAAACTTTAATAAGGTGTTCTCTTCTGTACAGGCGTAACTTCAGTAGGGAAGTCCACACACCGTACTCAGTTTTCTCTCTGACAGCCAAAAAGGAAGACTAAGCTATAAAAAAAGGATGTGCTGTTCATAGAGGCTACATATATCATGTGCACATAATTATACATTTTGAACACAAGGTGGCACTGTTAAAACCCAGTGACTGCTATTTCTTAGAATAAAAAAAAAAGTTTTTGGCAAAGTTACTCATCTAATCTTGCATTACTAACCTGTCTTTTGCCATTTTTTTTTATAATGGTTGTATAACCCCTTTAAAGCTTCATTCATGCAGAAATAATACAGCTTCACACAGAAGTTTTAAATATAGAATCAAAAACTAAATTACAAATGTTCATGATTTATCTTAGAAATCCAGATGGAAAGCAATGTATCTACTCCTACCAGTGACTCTGGTAAGTATACCTTACTGTATGTACAGCACAAAACAGTGCATATCATATTGCATTCTGACACATCATCTTCCATCATTGGTGGCAGACACACACATTATATGTTACCATGAAGGATTCACTGTTATGAAAATGAAACCATACATTATACCGTATTTTTCGCCCTATAGGACGCACCGGCGTATAAGACGCACCCAATTTATAGGTGCAAAATCTAAAAAAATAAAGATTTTGAACCCAATAGTGGTCTTCAACCTGCGGACCTCCAGATGTTTCAAAACTACAACTCCCAGCATGCCCGGACAGCCGTTGGCTGTCCGGGCATGCTGGGAGTTGTAGTTTTGCAACATCTGGAGGTCCGCAGATTGAAGACCACTGCATAGGAGGTAATACTCACGTGTCCCCGCCGCTCCGGACCCGTCACCGCTGCCCTGATGTCGCTCCATCGCTGTCGCCGTGTCCCCGTCGCTCAGGAACGTCTCTGCTGCCAGCCGGGTATCCTTGCTCTCCGTCGCCGCCATCACGTCGTTATGCACGCCGACGCATGTACGCGACGACGTGATGACTAGGAAGGAGAGCGCCGGCCATACAGGGGATCCCTGAATGGAGAAGACACCGAGGAGGCAGGTAAGGTCCCTCCCGTGTCCTGTAAGCACTAACCCAGCTATTCAGTCTTGTTCGGGATTTCACCGCGGCGGTCCCGAACAGCCCGACTGAACAGCCGGGTTAGTGTCACTTTCCCTTCAGACGCGGCGGTCAGCTTTGATCGCCGAGTCTGAAGGGTTAATACAGGGCATCACCGCGATCGGTGATGTCCTGTATTAGCCGCGGGTCCCGGCCGTTGATGGCCGCAGGGACCGCCGCAATAGGGGTGTATTCGCCGTATAAGACGCACCGACTTTTCCCCCCCAGTTTTGGGGAAGAAAAAGTGCGTCTTATACGGCGAAAAATACGGTATATATTTCTCATGTTAGAAATAAAAATCAATCTTATTTAGTTACTGTACGATCTGATTGGTTGCTATAGTCAACTCAGAAACATGTTTTGATAAAACTCCCCCAATTTATTTTCTTTTTTTTTTTTTACTTGTTTTATTGACAAATTCCGACAATGTACAATGATGTTATACAAGCATTAGCAATATGCCAGCGATAAACAGTAGAACATTTTCTAAACTAAACAAAGAAAGGAAGAAAGGAACTAAGGGGGAGATTTATCAAAACCCATCTAGGGGAAAGTTGCTGAGTTGCCCATAGCAACCAATCAGATTGCTTCTTTCATTTTTTCAGAGGCCTTTTCAGAAATGAAACAAGCGATTTGATTGGTTGCTATGGGCAACTTAGCAACTTTTCCTCTAGACAAGTTTTGATAAATCTCCCCCTAAGTGCTTTTTGTCAATGATCAGAATATGTCATATAAAGGTGAGGGGTAGGGGGGCCATAACTAATATGGAGGGGAAAATGAGCCCAGAGGAACATAGCCGGAGGTTATGCTGTAGTAATCGAATTAGCATGTGCCTTTATTTTTAATACGGTTTTACAGGATACATTCACACATACAGAATCCTGTGCAGATTTGATGCAGAGGATTTGTAACTGCAGATTAGAAGCTGTGCTCAGTCATTTAGTTTACATTGAAATCTGCAGCAGAAAATCATTTGCATCAAATCTGCGTATGTGTGAACGTACCCTTATACAGTATTATGCTACAAAACGTTTTACACTGTTCCTATATTCTGTATCTAAGCTATTAAAGGGTTATTCAGCTCTAAGGGTGCGTTCCCACCTGGCATATACGCAGCGTATTTCATGCTGTGCAAAATTTGCTGCAGCAGCGGGAAATACGCTGTGTATTCCTTACTCACTATACACACAGGGCTTTCCGGCAGCAGCCCTATGTGTGCAGTGAGTTTTTGAGGCGGAGCCGCGCGTCACAGTTAAGGCAGCACACGGCCCCACCTCTAAAACTCACTGCACACACAGGGCTGCGACCGAAAATCCCTGTGTGTATAGTGAGCAAAGAATACGCTGCTGCCACAAATTTTGCGCAGCATGAAATACACTGCGTATATGCCAGGTGGGAATGCACCCTAAAACTGTAGAAACCTGCAGAATCGGTTCTGGATCTACCTGTTCCTACCTGTAGCCTCTGTTAAAGAAAATAACTCTGTCTTGAATCTGTTTAACTGTTGTCAACTAAAGAAATCTGTAAGTTACCATTTTTCATCATTGCACCAGTCACTAAAGCGATCTCTATTGTGATTATACCGTGGCTTGACCATGATATCAGAGGACTACAGCCTTCATTATTAGCCTTCACACTATGCGCTCCGGCCTCACACGCTGGCCATGAGCGCATGGTCCCCTTACCTTCTACTGCCGACGGGGCTGGGACTCGCATTTCGGAATGCACCCTCATGCAAGCCCCAGTCCGTCACTCTCCGGGTGTTTCCCCTACCTCTGCTTCCACCTCTCTGCTCTGGCGCACGTGTCCCCATCCCTTAGGGCGTGCGCACGCCGGAGCTTTAAGATTTAAAGGGCCAGTACGCTCATTAGTGTAACCAGCTGTGTCTTGTTGATAAATTCCTCCACCCTCCTCAGTTCTCTGCCGGATCTTTGTTGCCTTGTGCCCTAGAGAAAGCGTTCCTTTGTATTGCTCTGCCGTGTACCAGATCTCCTGCTCTTGTGACCTTGACCTTGCTTCTCTGCCGCCTGCCTACTGAACTTCTGCTATGATCCCGACTACGCTACTGTGCTGCCTGCCCTGACCTACAGCTATCCTGACTAGGAGTTGTCTCATCCCTTCTGTGCTTCGCATCTCCTCAGCCGCCTGTGTGGTCGAGCCTGGCCGGGGGTAGCGACCTAGGTGTCGCCTGCAGCTGCAAGCCCATCCTGCTTTGCGGCCGGCTCTGGTGAAGACCAGCAGCACCTTTGACTCCGTTCCCATGCACGGTCCGAGTCATCTGCCACACAGGTCCAGTGGATCCACATACACCAGAGTTCTTGTCTTCTGAAATGTGAGTGTTACAAGGGTCACACGTAATGGATACACAGCGTATTTTATGCTTCAGATCTGTCGGTGACCTGACCCATTTTGTGCCTCCAGCTGTTTGCACCCCTGTTCCCCCGTCTCACTCTGCCCCTGGCCTGCTCGCTATGAGCAGCCACACAGAGGGCCTGCGATTGCACTCTGACATCGCGAAGCAACTGCAATGTCTGAGTACACTGCACATTACTTTGTAATGACATGTACACTGACCATGGCCTCAACTCAGACATTGTGGAGCAGCTGCAATGTCTGAGTACACTTCACCGCGATATTAGAGTGCACTCGCCGACCCGTGTGGCTGCTCGTAGCAGTGGATTGCTGCTGCAAGCAGGACAGGGGCGGAGCGATGGGAGGGAACAGGGGTGGCAACCGCGGGAGGCACAAAATGGGCTGGGTCACCGGCCGTTACGAGTAACCCTACCCTTATCAATATTTACTTTGTAGTGGAGAGAGCGAAGATGTGCATATTTTAGAGACTTAGAGGCTGATTCTTGGTGAACGTTGTCGGGGGTTGGGGGGAAGAGATTAGTTCTGCTGAGAGTGGATTGTACATTTATTTTTCCTGCTTTTGCTAGATGGTGTAAACCTAGAGGACTCTAAATGCCTACGCATTTTAAATTTTAAATATTAGGGGCTAGGTGAATGAATGGTCATAATGAAGTTGTAAAAAATGATTTGCCAGGAATAGTATGTGTATTAGGATCACATTTCACCTTATAAGAATTAATATTATGTTGTTTAGAAAAGTGATGGTCACATTATTATCATTAGTTCCACATTTCTTATACTTGGGAATTGATACATAAAATCAAAAAGGTGAAATGGTAGGTATATGATAAACTATTGACTAAAAGGGGCAATTTTTTTGTCATTGTAAGGTAGATCACTTGGTTTGTATCTTGCTATTTGTGCATATTTCACTGCCTAACATATCTGGAGTTCTAAGGGTATTATTTCAATGTTGTTCAAGAGAAGATACACGTCCAACTTTTGTGTTGGAGATATGAGTTATGTCATAAATGAGGAATTAGACTGGTTTAGTGTAAATAAATAAAAGAGATTTTTTTTATAACTTTTTTATTATCTATATCATCAATAAACATACAAGTAAAGAGTCAAATCAAGAAACTGTCAAATGAGACAGGCAAAATTAACAATTAAAGGGGTACTCCGGCCCTGAGACATCTTATCCCCTATCCACTCTGCCCCCGTGGGATGTCACCCCCTGCCCCCTCCCATAGACTTGCATAGCTGGGGGGGACAGGATTGATGTCACACGGGGGTGGAGTCGTCACGTCACCATACTCCGTCTCCATGGTTGCCACCCGGCTGTTTGTTAGCTGGCACCACGGCGTGCAGCTCAAACAGGTGGGTGGCAAACACAAGATTGCAGGTGTCCCCAGTGGCGGGACCCCCACAGTGAGACATCTTATCCCCTATCCTTTGCTTTGCATAGGGGATAAGATGTCTCAGGGCCGGAGTACCCCTTTAACAAGTAACAGTTTTACACTAGCAAATATGGACAATCAGAAGGGGTACCACATGTGAAAAGTCAAACATCCTGACTTCAGTTCATAAACAAAGAGAGATGAATAACTATGTTAATTCATCAGTGTCCCTAGGCACCAGAGAGCCAAGAGTGAATGGAATGATCACTATGACATCCAACCTGAACATTGAACTATATAAACAAACATCATAAATATTCACTAAGGCAATCCTAGGAAGGTAGCAGTAGTCTAGTAGGATGGGAGAGAACCATCTAAACCATCATGAAACTCAGGTCAAAAGAGATTAAGGCTCAGAACAGCCCAGAAGACTAATAAGGAAAGGTACCCCACTTACGTAAAAAAACGTGTACCCGGAAAAAAAACACACACACACACAGACAGTTAAAAACACTGACAATAACAAGAAAGAACACAGGAGAATACTTGAGACCATGTAATGTGATGGCAGCTACTGCACAAACCCCCCATGGGACAAACAGAGAGACCCCGAGACATCTGAAAATGATCTAGTAATGGAGAAATAAAGCGGACTTGTGCATTCTGGATTTAAGGAACTTTTAATGCCCCCCGTGATCCTGCTAGTGAGGCATTGGTATACCACTATGTAGAGAGAAAGGGACGCATGATGGAAGAAATTTCATTTGGGGTGAAAAAGTGGGTCACAAAGAGTTTCCATTATGTGAAAAACTTCTTGGCCATATTACCTCTATTTTATCCAGGGTAAATAATTTCAAAGCTGCAATTAAATGATCCAATGTAGGTGGAGCTGGAGAGAGCCATTCAGAAGGTTAACTTTTGCCAGAGTGAGTGTCGAGTACACTATTGGGGACAAGTGAGTATGAGTAAGCGTCAGACGTCCCTAAAACTGAGATGTGAAAGAGCGCTAGACATGTGCAATTCGTTTCGGAACGAATACTAAACTTAAGGAATTTTCCCGTTTTCGGGTGTTCGTTACAATCCGAATGCACGAAAAAAAATATAGAATATTTCCAAAAAAGAATACAAATATACAGTTAACTAATGCATTCGTTAAGTAACGCATAACGAATAATGCATGTTATCGAATAACGAATGCATTAGTTATCAGTAAACCGAATGTAAGGAATGAATTAGATTTTTTTCACTGGGTTTACCTGAGGAAAACTTGCCTTCCTACACAGAGAAAACTGCAAAAAAAGGTGAAAACAACAAGAATCCTAAGGTAACACCTGCTATTTATTACAAAAGAGGATCAGCAAGTGAAACTAATGTGCATTTCGTTTAGTAACGAAAGCAAAATTTTAAGAATTTTACAGATAAAACGAAAGATCCGAATTAACGAATGCATTCAATGTTATTAACGAATGCATCCGAAAACGAAAGAAATTTTCGCGGATGCATCCGAAAATTGAATATGACGAATGCACAGCATTCCGAATATTCACGGAACCGAACATTTTTAAGAAACGAAAACGAACAAAACGAAAAAAACGAAATTTTGGGTTCTGCACATGTCTAAAGAGCGGTAGAGGTCCTCTCAGAGAACTGATGTTATGGAGCAATGATGTTACTGGTGGCCAATATCGGGACACCACCGGGCATTGCCACATACAGTGGTAGAGGTCCGCTTAAGGAGCATGGCATTTCGGACAGCTATCTTTTCTATCTGGGTGACGTGGTGTAAGGGGTAATGAGAAAGCATAAATTGATGAATGTATGAGCTTGAGTTGCATTTCCCTCCATTTTTCATTGTGTACATTTGTTCGAAAGGCCGAATAGCCCTCCAGAATGTGAGAGGGGGCATCCGGGTCATTCAAAAGTTTGGCCCACTGAGCACCAACTTTCCTTGGAGGAGGACCAATGAACCGTTTACGTAATTTGGCATAAATATTGGAAATAGAACTTTCAGCTGAGGAGGACACAATTGTATCAAACCCATTTGACACAAGTTCACCAGAGATATTGTTACGCCGAGCGCTCCGGGTCCCCGCTCCTCCCCGGAGCGCTCGCAACATCCTCGCTACGGCAGCGCCCCGGTCAGATCCACTGACCGGGTGCGCTGCGATACCGCCTCCAGCCGGGATGCGATTCGCGATGCGGGTGGCGCCCGCTCGCGATGCGCACCCCGGCTTCCGTACCTGACTCGCTCTCCCTCGGTCCTGTCCCGGCGCGCGCAGCCCCGCTCCCTAGGGCGCGCGCGCGCCGGGTCTCTGCGATTTAAAGGGCCACTGCGCCACTGATTGGCGCAGTGGTTCCAATTAGTGTCTTCACCTGTGCACTCCCTATGTATACCTCACTTCCCCTGCACTCCCTCGCCGGATCTTGTTGCCCTTGTGCCTAGTGAAAGCGTTCCCTTGTGTGTTCCTAGCCTGTGTTCCAGACCTCCTGCCGTTGCCCCTGACTACGATCCTTGCTGCCTGCCCCGACCTTCTGCTACGTCCGACCTTGCTTTTGTCTACTCCCTTGTACCGCGCCTATCTTCAGCAGTCAGAGAGGTTGAGCCGTTGCTAGTGGATACCACCTGGTTACTACCGCCGCAGCAAGACCATCCCGCTTTGCGGCGGGCTCTGGTGAACACCAGTAGTGACTTAGAACCGGTCCACTAGCACGGTCCACGCCAATCCCTCTCTGGCACAGAGGATCCACCTCCTGCCAGCCGGCATCGTGACAGTAGATCCGGCCATGGATCCCGCTGAAGTTCCTCTGCCAGTTGTCGCCGACCTCACCACGGTGGTCGCCCAGCAGTCACAACAGATAGCGCAACAAGGCCACCAGCTGTCTCAACTGACCGTGATGCTACAGCAGCTACTACCACAGCTTCAGCAATCATCTCCTCCGCCAGCTCCTGCACCTCCTCCGCAGCGAGTGGCCGCTTCAGGCCTATGACTATCCTTGCCGGATAAATTTGATGGGGACTCTAAGTTTTGCCGTGGCTTTCTTTCACAATGTTCCCTGCACTTGGAGATGATGTCGGACCAGTTTCCTACTGAAAGGTCTAAGGTGGCTTTCGTAGTCAGCCTTCTGTCTGGAAAAGCTCTGTCATGGGCCACACCGCTCTGGGACCGCAATGACCCCGTCACTGCCTCTGTACACTCCTTCTTCTCGGAAATTCGTAGTGTCTTTGAGGAACCTGCCCGAGCCTCTTCTGCTGAGACTGCCCTGCTGAACCTGGTCCAGGGTAATTCTTCCGTTGGCGAGTACGCCATACAATTCCGTACTCTTGCTTCTGAACTATCCTGGAATAATGAGGCCCTCTGCGCGACCTTTAAAAAAGGCCTATCCAGCAACATTAAAGATGTTCTGGCCGCACGAGAAATTCCTGCTAATCTACATGAACTCATTCATCTTGCCACTCGCATTGACATACGTTTTTCCGAAAGGCGTCAGGAGCTCCGCCAGGATATGGACTTTGTTCGCACAAGGCGTTTTTTCTCCCCGGCTCCTCTCTCCTCTGGTCCTCTGCAATCCGTTCCTGTGCCTCCCGCCGTGGAGGCTATGCAAGTTGACCGGTCTCGCCTGACACCTCAAGAGAGGACACGACGCCGCATGGAGAATCTCTGCCTGTACTGTGCCGGTACCGAACACTTCCTGAAGGATTGTCCTATCCGTCCTCCCCGCCTGGAAAGACGCACGCTGACTCCGCACAAAGGTGAGACAGTCCTTGATGTCAACTCTGCTTCTCCACGTCTTACTGTGCCTGTGCGGATATCTGCATCTACCTTCTCCTTCTCTACTATGGCCTTCTTGGATTCCGGATCTGCAGGAAACTTTATTTTGGCCTCTCTCATCAACAGGTTCAACATCCCGGTAACCAGTCTCGCCAGACCCCTCTACATCAATTGTGTTAACAATGAAAGATTGGACTGTACCATACGTTACCGCACGGAGCCCCTCCTAATGTGCATCGGACCTCATCATGAAAAAATTGAGTTTTTGGTCCTCCCCAATTGCACTTCCGAAATTCTCCTTGGACTACCGTGGCTTCAA
This sequence comes from Hyla sarda, assembly GCF_029499605.1. Taxonomy (NCBI): domain Eukaryota; kingdom Metazoa; phylum Chordata; class Amphibia; order Anura; family Hylidae; genus Hyla; species Hyla sarda. The sequence continues at coordinate 357,261,458 of NC_079190.1, read as the reverse complement.
CGCCATTCCCCAACCCTGGATTGGTCCACAGGGGAGATCAAGAGCTGGGGTACCTCTTGTTTCAAGGACTGCCTTAAACCGGTTCCCAGTACTCCCTGCCGTGACCCTGTGGTTCCCCCTGTAACCGGTCTCCCTAAGGCCTATATGGACTATGCTGACGTATTTTGCAAGAAACAAGCTGAGACTCTACCTCCTCACAGGCCTTATGACTGTCCTATTGACCTCCTCCCGGGCACTACTCCACCCCGGGGCAGAATTTATCCTCTGTCCGCCCCAGAGACTCTTGCTATGTCCGAGTACATCCAGGAAAATTTTAAAAAGGGGTTTATCCGCAAATCCTCCTCCCCTGCCGGAGCTGGATTTTTCTTTGTGTCCAAAAAAGATGGCTCCCTACGTCCTTGCATTGACTACCGCGGACTTAATAAAATCACGGTAAAGAACCGCTACCCTCTACCTCTTATCTCTGAACTCTTTGATCGCCTCCAAGGTGCCCACATCTTTACCAAACTGGACTTAAGAGGTGCTTATAATCTCATCCGCATCAGGGAGGGGGACGAATGGAAAACGGCATTTAACACTAGAGATGGACACTTTGAGTATCTGGTCATGCCCTTTGGCCTGTGCAACGCCCCTGCCGTCTTCCAAGACTTTGTTAATGAAATTTTTCGTGATCTCTTATATTCCTGTGTTGTTGTGTATCTGGACGATATTCTGATTTTTTCTGCCAACCTAGAAGAACACCGCCAGCATGTCCGCATGGTTCTTCAGAGACTTCGAGACAATCAACTTTATGCCAAGATGGAGAAATGTCTGTTTGAATGTCAATCTCTTCCTTTCCTAGGATACTTGGTCTCTGGCCAGGGACTACAAATGGACCCAGACAAACTCTCTGCCGTCTTAGATTGGCCACGCCCCTCCGGAATCCGTGCTATCCAACGTTTTTTGGGGTTCGCCAATTATTACAGACAATTTATTCCACATTTTTCCACCATTGTGGCTCCTATCGTGGCTTCAACCAAGAAGAATGCCAATCCCAAGTCCTGGTCCCCCCAAGCGGAAGACGCCTTTAAACGGCTCAAGTCTGCCTTTTCTTCTGCTCCCGTGCTCTCCAGACCTGACCCATCTAAACCCTTCCTATTGGAGGTTGATGCCTCCTCAGTAGGAGCTGGAGCGGTTCTTCTACAAAAAAATTCTTCTGGGCATGCTGTTACTTGTGGTTTTTTTTCTAGGACCTTCTCTCCGGCGGAGAGGAACTACTCCATCGGGGATCGAGAGCTACTGGCCATTAAATTAGCACTTGAGGAATGGAGGCATCTGCTGGAGGGATCAAAATTTCCAGTTATTATTTACACCGATCACAAGAATCTCTCCTATCTCCAGTCTGCCCAACGGCTGAACCCTCGCCAGGCCAGGTGGTCTCTGTTCTTTGCCCGGTTTAATTTTGAAATTCACTTTCGCCCTGCCGATAAGAACATTAGGGCCGATGCTCTCTCTCGTTCCTCGGATACCTCGGAAGTAGAGCTCTCTCCGCAACACATCATTCCTCCTGACTGCCTGATCTCCACTTCTCCAGCCTCCATCAGGCAAACTCCTCCAGGGAAGACCTTCGTCTCTCCACGCCAACGCCTCGGAATCCTCAAATGGGGTCACTCCTCCCATCTCGCAGGCCATGCGGGCATCAAGAAATCCTTGCAACTCATCTCTCGTTTCTATTGGTGGCCGACTCTGGAAACGGATGTTGTTGATTTTATGCGGGCCTGCACTGTCTGTGCCCGGGATAAGACTCCTCGCCAGAAGCCTGCTGGTCTTCTTCATCCTTTGCCTGTCCCCGAACAGCCTTGGTCTCTGATTGGTATGGACTTTATTACAGACTTACCCCCATCCCGTGGCAACACTGTTGTTTGGGTGGTCGTTGATCGATTTTCCAAGATGGCACATTTTATTCCTCTTCCTGGTCTTCCTTCAGCGCCTCAGCTGGCAAAACAATTTTTTGTACACATTTTTTGTCTTCACGGGTTGCCCACGCAGATCGTCTCGGATAGAGGCGTCCAATTCGTGTCAAAATTCTGGAGGGCTCTCTGTAAACAACTCAAGATTAAATTAAACTTTTCTTCTGCTTATCATCCTCAATCCAATGGGCAAGTAGAAAGAATTAGCCAGGTCCTGGGTGATTATTTACGGCATTTTGTTTCCTCCCGCCAGGATGACTGGGCAGATCTTCTTCCATGGGCCGAATTCTCGTACAACTTCAGAGTCTCTGAATCTTCTTCCAAATCCCCATTTTTCGTGGTGTACGGCCGTCACCCTCTTCCCCCCCTCCCTACTCCCTTGCCCTCTGGTTTGCCCGCTGTGGATGAAATAACTCGTGATCTTTCCACCATATGGAAAGAGACCCAAAATTCTCTCTTACAGGCTTCATCACGCATGAAGAAGTTTGCTGATAAGAAAAGAAGAGCTCCCCCCATTTTTTCTCCCGGAGACAAGGTATGGCTCTCCGCTAAATATGTCCGCTTCCGTGTTCCCAGCTACAAATTGGGACCACGCTATCTTGGTCCTTTCAAAATCTTGTGCCAAATTAATCCTGTCTCTTACAAACTTCTTCTTCCTCCTTCTCTTCGTATTCCTAATGCCTTTCATGTCTCTCTTCTTAAACCACTCATCATCAACCGTTTCTCTCCCAAACTTATTTCTCCTACTCCTGTCTCCGGTTCTTCAGACATCTTCACCGTAAAGGAGATACTGGCCTCCAAAAAGGTCAGAGGAAAAACTTTTTTTTAGTGGACTGGGAGGGCTGTGGTCCTGAAGAGAGATCCTGGGAACCTGAGGACAATATCCTAGATAAAAGTCTGGTCCTCAGGTTCTCAGGCTCTAAGAAGAGGGGGAGACCCAAGGGGGGGGTACTGTTGCGCCGAGCGCTCCGGGTCCCCGCTCCTCCCCGGAGCGCTCGCAACATCCTCGCTACGGCAGCGCCCCGGTCAGATCCACTGACCGGGTGCGCTGCGATACCGCCTCCAGCCGGGATGCGATTCGCGATGCGGGTGGCGCCCGCTCGCGATGCGCACCCCGGCTTCCGTACCTGACTCGCTCTCCCTCGGTCCTGTCCCGGCGCGCGCGGCCCCGCTCCCTAGGGCGCGCGCGCGCCGGGTCTCTGCGATTTAAAGGGCCACTGCGCCACTGATTGGCGCAGTGGTTCCAATTAGTGTCTTCACCTGTGCACTCCCTATGTATACCTCACTTCCCCTGCACTCCCTCGCCGGATCTTGTTGCCCTTGTGCCTAGTGAAAGCGTTCCCTTGTGTGTTCCTAGCCTGTGTTCCAGACCTCCTGCCGTTGCCCCTGACTACGATCCTTGCTGCCTGCCCCGACCTTCTGCTACGTCCGACCTTGCTTTTGTCTACTCCCTTGTACCGCGCCTATCTTCAGCAGTCAGAGAGGTTGAGCCGTTGCTAGTGGATACCACCTGGTTACTACCGCCGCAGCAAGACCATCCCGCTTTGCGGCGGGCTCTGGTGAACACCAGTAGTGACTTAGAACCGGTCCACTAGCACGGTCCACGCCAATCCCTCTCTGGCACAGAGGATCCACCTCCTGCCAGCCGGCATCGTGACAGATATCCTTCAATTTGGAGATGGAGTAGGACCTGAGTTGTCGCTCTTGTAGAAAATGAGATTGAGGGATACAAAATTTAGAGCCCAACTCAGGCAATGTACACCATTTTTTATGCTTGGTATCCATCAAGTCGCCAAGAGTATTGACTCCGCCCTGTCACCACGGCTGAAAGAGTACACTGTTGGTACCTGCTGAAAAGTCAGGAGCCCCCCAAATCGGTAAGTGTTTAGAACAAGCATAAGAAAGACCCAGATGGTGTCTGATAGCCTTTCAGGCCGCTATAGTGTCCCTAAATAAAGAGAGCGTTTGATGACTGGTTGCAGGGAGGGAAGAGAACAATGGAGTAGTGCCATTGAGTGCCAAGGAACTGCGTAGTGGGTTTCCAGGGTGGTGTTAGAATATAAAGCGGTATTAAGATGCCAATCCATGATGTGGCAGAATGAGCACGCCGAGTTGTATCCACTTATGTTCGGAAAGATTATACCTCCTCCCCAAGTGGGAAGCATTAACGTCTTCAAGGCGATTCTAGTTTTTCTCCGTCCCAAATGAAGTTAGTAAAGATGGAGGTCAGAGTCTTAACATCATTGTGATGAACTAGAAGAGGGATAGTTTGGAGAAGGTATCAGAGCTTAGAGAAACTAGACATTTTAAGTAGGTGGCAACGGCCGAAGAGTGACAGAGGGAGCCGGTGCCATCTGTCAAGTTACGACTGAATTTGGGATATTAACGGATGATAATTTAAGGAATATAATGATTTAGGGGATTTTCCTATACAGATTCCTAAGTAGGTAATATATGTAGATTAAATAGAAAAAATAAGTAAGGTAGCTCTACAATAGGAGGAAGGGATCAAAAGAGAACTGGTAATTGGGTTGTGTACCCTAAATGTAAAGAGAAAAGGTAACCGTTCTCTAGTAAGATCCTTGTATATATAGTGCATAGGAGCTTGTTGTGAGCAATGAATCACATATATTACTGTATAAACAGTATTGATGTTGTATCCAATCAGTAGAAAAATAAAAATTACATCATAAAAATATACACATTTATTTAGTAAATATGATTACAAACTCGCGCTGTCTGCAGGGCCCTTGCAGAAGCTCACTGTATTTAAACGTAGATAAAAATATTTCATGAAAAAACCATAAAAATTATAATAAACGTATAAAACAGAATATAATACTGCCACTTAAGTTTAAAAATGAGTCCTGGTCAAAGCTTATCTAAGGGGATATTGCAATGGTTCTTAAAAGATAAGCAGGAAATCTTGTTTTCTGATCCTGGGAAAGAAGGGTGATGTTACAATTAGATGCAGTGCATCCATTGGTGGTATAGTAGAATCCTTTAGTGGAAAAAAGGTAATAGGTGCTATGCACCGTACTGTAGATGGTATGTCCTATTTGATATTGTATATCCGTTTGTGGTAGAGTGGTAACCTATGCAGGGAACCTGTCAGAGGAAAACATTGCCTGCAGTGCACTGCTTACCGATCCTGATGTTCGGTCCTGCGGCGCTCTCACACTTACCCGCCTATGGTTCCAACCGGATAGTGGTATCGCCTGTCCTGGTTGGCGATCCACTGTCGCTGGCGAGTCTGCGGAGGGAGATATCGCTGTATGATGTCCGGAGTCAGAGAAGTCCTGTAGATGCTGCGGGCGGGTGGACCTTTTTTTATACTACAGGATTCTACTATACCACCAACGGATGCACAGCATCTAATTGTAACATCACCCTGCTTTCCCAGGATCAGAAGACAAGATTTTCTGCTTATCTTTTAGGAACTATAACCATCATACCATTGCACTATCCCCTTAGATAAGCTTTGACCAGGACTAATTTTTATACTTATGTGGCAGTGCTATATTCTGTTTTATATGTTTATTATAATTTTTATGTTTTTTTAATTAAATATTTTTATTTACGTTTAACCCCTTAACCCCTCAAGTACGAAGGACGCAGACAATTAAATTTTTACGTTTTCATTTTTTCCTCCTCGCCTTCAAAAAATCATAACTCTTTTATATTTTCATCAATAGACTAGTATGAGAGCTTGTTTTTTGCACGACCAGTTCTCCATTGTAATGCCATCACTCACTTTACCATAAAATGTATAGTGCAACCAAAATTACTAATATACTATTTGTGTTGGGAAATTAAAAAGAAAACCGCAATTTTGCTAATTTTGGAAGGTTTTGTTTTCACGCCGTACAATTTACGGTAAACATGACGTGTTCTTTATTCTTTGGGTCAATATGATTAAAATGATACCCATGATAACATACTTTTCTATTACTGTTGCGCTTAAAAAAAATCGCAAACTTTTTTACCGAATTAGTAAGTTTAAAATCCCCCTATTTTGAAGACCTATAACGTTTTCTTTTTTACGTATAAGCGGAGGTATGAGGGCTCATTTTTTTGCGCCGTAATCTGTACTTTTTTTGATACCATATTTGCTTATATAGAACTTTTAATCAATTTTTTTTTTGTGTATAAAATGTTATAAAAAAGCAGTTATTTTGGCCTTTTTTATTTTTTATGTTCACGTCGTTCAGCATACGGTATCATTAACATTTTATTTTAATATTTTAGATGTTTACACACGCGGCAATACCAAATATGTAAATAAAATATTTTTTTAACACTTTTTGGGGGGTGAAATGGGGAAAATGGGACAATTTACGTTTTAATTTGGGGAGGGGGTGTTTCACATTTTTTTAACTTTATTTTTTTACTTTTTTTTTACTTTTTTTTTTGCACTTTAATAGTCTCCATAAGGGAATATTTATAGCAATCATTCAATTGCTAACCCTGTTCAGTGTTATGTATAGGACACAGCACTGATCAGCATTATCGGTTATCTTCTGCTCTGGTCTGCGGGAAGGCAGATCAGAGCAGAAGACGCCGGGAAGGCAGCAGAGGCAGGTGAGGGGACCTCCGCCTGCTGTGCTGGATGATCGGATCGCTGCGGCAGCGCTGCGGGCGATCCGATCATCCATTTTAGTGACCGCGATGCTGCAGATGCCGTGATCTGTATTGATCACGGCATCTGAGGGGTTAATGGCGGACATCCGCGGGATCGCGGGTGTCTGCCATTACGGGTGGGTCCCTGGCTGCGATCAGCAGCCGGGACCTGCTCACGGTTATGCTTAGGACGTAAATGTACATCCTGGTGCGTTAAGTACCACCTCACCAGGACGTACATTTACTTCCTGCGTCTATAAGGGGCTAAGAACCAAGCCCATTTTAACCTTAACCCCTTAAGGACCAGGCCATTTTACACCTTAGGACCGTAGCGTTTTTTGAACATCTGACCACTGTCACTTAAAACATTAATAACTCTGGGATGCTTTTACCTATCATTCTGATTCCAAGATTGTTTTTTCGTGACATATTCTATTTTATGGTATTGGTAAAATTTTGTCGATACTTGCATCATTTCATAGTGAAAAATTCCAAAATTTTATGAAAAAATTCCAAAATTTGCATTCTTCTAACTTTGAAGCTCTCTGCTTGTAAGGAAAATGGATATTCCAAATAAACAAAATTTTTATTCACAAATACAATATGTATACTTTATGTTTGCATCATAAAATTGACGTGATATTACTTTTGGAAGACACCAGAGGGCTTTAAAGTTCAGCAGCAATTTTCCAATTTTTCACAAAATTTTCAAACTCACTATTTTTCAGGGACCAGTTCAGGTTTGAAGTGGATTTGAAGGGTCTTCATATTAGAAATACCCCACAAATGACCCCATTATAAAACCTGCACCCACCAAAGTATTCAAAATGACATTCAGTCAGCGTTTTAACCCTTTAGGTGTTTCACAGGAATAGCAGCAAAGTGAAGGAGAAAATTCACAATCTTCATTTTTTACACTCGCATGTTCTTGTAGAACCAATTTTTTTATTTTTACAAGGGGTAGAAGGAGAAAATGTATACTTATATTTGTAGCCCAATTTCTCTCGAGTAAGCAAATACCTCATATGTCCATGTAAAGTGTTCGGCGGGTGCAGTAGAGGGCTCAGAAGGGAAGGAGCGACAAGGGGATTTTGGAGAGTACGTTTTTCTGAAATGGTTTTTGGGGGGCATGTTGCATTTAGTAAGCCCCTATGGTACCAGAACAGCAAAAAATCCCCACATGGCATACCATTTTAGAAACTAGACCCTTGGGGTACGTAACACGTGGTAAAGTGAACCTTAATACCCCACAGGTGTTTCACGACTTTTGCATATGTAAAAAAATATATATATTTTTTTTCACCAAAATGTGTGTTTCCCCCCAAATTTCACATTTTTGCAAGGGTTAATAGTAGAAAAGACCCCCCAAGATTTGTAACCCCATCTCTTCTGAGTATGAAGGTACCCCATAAGTGGACCTGAAGTGCACTACGGGCGAACTACAATGCTCAGAAGAGAAGGAGTCATATTTGGCTTTTGGAGAGCAAATTTTGGTCGGGGGGCATGTTGCATTTAGGAAGCCCCTATGGTGCCACAACAGCAAAAAACCCTCACATGGCATATCGTTTTGGAAACTAGACCCCTTGAGAAATGTAACAAGGAATAAAGTGAGCCTTAATACCCCACAGGGGTTTCACGACTTTTGCATATGTAAAAAAAAAACAAAAAAAACATTTTCACGAAAATGTGTGTTTCCCCCCAAATTTCACATTTTTGCAAGGGTTAATAGCAGAAAAGACCCCCAAAAATGTGTAACCCCATCTCTTCTGAGTATGAAGGTACCCCATAAGTGGAAGTGAAGTGCACTACGGGCAAACTACAATGCTCAGAAGAGAAGGAGTCATATTTGGCTTTTGGAGAGCAAATTTTGCTCGGGGGGCATGTTGCATTTAGGAAGCCCCTATGGTGCCAGGACAGCAAAATAATACCAACATGGCATACCATTTTGGAAACTAGACCCCTTGAGGAACGTAACAAGGGGTACAGTGAGCATTTACCCCCCACTGGTGTCTGTCAGATCTTTGGAACAGTGGGCTGTACAAAATGTTTAATTTGCACAGCCCACTGTTCCAAAGATCTGTCAGACACCAGTGGGGCATAAATTCTCACTGCACCCCTCATTACATTCCGTGAGGAGTGTAGTTTCCAAAATGGGGTCACATGTGGGTTCTTTTTTTTTTTTTTGCGTTTGTCAAAACCGCTTTAACAACCACCCCTGTGCAAATCACCTCAAATGTACATGGTGCACTCTCCCTTCTGGGCCTTATTGTGCGCCCCCAGAGCACTTTGCGCCCACTTATGGGGTATCTCCGTAGTCACGAGAAGTTGCATTACAAATTTTGGGGGGCTTTTTTCCCTTTTACCTCTTGTCAAAATGAACAGTATAGGGCAACACCAGCGTGTTAGTGTAAATAATTTATTTTTTTACACTAACATGCTGTTGTAGACCCCAACTTCACCTTTTCATAAGGGGTTAAAGGAGAAAAAGCCTCCCTAAATTTGTTAGGCAATTTCTCCCGAGTACGGTGATACCCCATATGTGACCCTAAACTGTTGCCTTGAAATACGACAGGGCTCCATGCGCATTTGAGGCCTAAATTAGGGATTTGCATAGGGCTGGACATAGGGGTATTCTTCGCCAGTGATTCCCAAACAGGGTGCCTCCAGCTGTTGCAAAACTCCCAGCATGCTTGGACAGTCAACGGGTGTCCGGCAATACTGGGAGTTGTTGTTTTGTAACAGCTGGAGGCTCCATTTTGGAAACAGTGGCGTACTAGACGTTTTTGATTTTTATTGGGAGGGGAGGGGGGCTGTGTAGGGGTATGTGTATATGTAGTGTTTTTTTACTTTTTATTTTGTGTTAGTGTAGTGTAGTGTAGTGTTTTTAGGGTACAGTCACACGGTACAGCCGCGCAAAATTTGCTGCATCGCAAACTTGCAGCCTGATACTCACTGCAAGCCCCCTACCCATGTGAATGTACCCTGTACATTCACAGGGGGGGACCTCCAGCTGTTGCAAAACTACAACTCCCAGCATGCACAGTTTATCAGTGCATGCTGGTAGTTATAGTTTTGCAACAGCTGGAGGCACACGGGTTGGGAAACACTGAGTTAGGAAACAGACAATGTTTCCCAACCAGTGTGCCTCCAGTTGTTGCAAAACCACAACTCCCAGCATTCTCAGGCATGCTGGGAGTAGTAGTTCGGCAACATCTTTAGAGCCAGATGTTGCCGAACTACAACTCCCAGCATGCTTGGAGTTGTAGTTTTGCAACATCTGGAGGACTACAGTTTGCAGACCACTAATACAGTGGTTCCCAATCTGTGCCATTCCAGATGTTGCAAAACTGCAACTCCCAGTATGCCAAAACTGTCCAGGCATGCTGGGAGTTGTAGTTCTGCAACATCTGAAGGGCCAGATGTTACAGAACTACAACTCCCAGAATGCCTGGACAGTAAGGGCATGCTGAGGATGTGTAGTTTGGCAACATCTGGAAGGGCACAGTGGTCTCCAAACTGTGGACCTCCAGATGTTGCAAAACTACAACTCCCAGCATGCCCAGACACCAAGGTCTGTCTGGGCATGCTAGGAGTTGTAGTTTACAGGGTCCCATTACAGCAATGCATGTCGCTTTACGGCGACGTGCATTGCTGTAAAGGGCCCGACCGCGGCTGAAGATCAACTCACCTGTCGCCGCTGCCGCCGTCTCCGTCGCCGGGATCCGGGTCTTCAGGGACGAGGTAAGTACCGGGGTCGGTCCCCAGCACTCCCCCGCCCCCCGCCGCATCCTCCAGTCTTCCTCCCGTCCTCTCCGGACTTCAAGGGGCCGGGTAGGGCGGGAGGAAGTAACCACCCCCCCCCTTGCAATTGGTCGGTTAGTTAACCAACGGATCGCAGGGGATCAGAGGAGGTGGCAGGCTTGCCACCTCGCTCCTAGTCTTCAGCATGGTCCTGGCTGTCTGTGACAGCCGGGATCATGCAAAATTACCGGGCAATCGGGTCCCAGAGACCCGATCAGCCCGGTATCGCCGCAGATCTCAAGGGCGATTTCCCTTGAGATTTGCGGCGATCGCCGACATGGGGGGCCTACATGGCCCCCCTCGGCGCTTGCCCTTGATGCCTGCTGAAGGATTTCAGCAGGCATCCGCTTCCGATCTCTGCCCGGCGAGCGGCAGAGACCGGAAATACAACAGGACGTTCTCTAACGTCCTTGGGCATTAAAGCACAGGTAGTGGGGAAGTTAGAGAACATCCTATGTCCTTAAGAGGTTAAAGGGGTACTCCGGTGGAAAATATATATATTTTTTTAAATCAACTGGTGCCAGAAAGCTAAACAGATTTGTAAATGACTTCTATTAAAAAATCTTTACCCTTCCAGTACTTTTAGCAGATGTATGCTACAGAGGAAATTATTTTCATTTTGAATTTCTTTTTTTGTCTTGTCCACAGTGCTCTACTGACACTTCTGTCCGTGTCAGGAACTGTACAGAGCAGGATAGGTTTGCAATGGAGATTTTCTCCTGCTCTGGACAATTCCTGATACAAGCATCAGGTGTCAGCAGAGAGCACTGTGGGCAAGACAAAAAAGAAATTCAAAAAGAAAAGAATTTCCTCTGTAGCATACAGCTGCTAAAAATTACTGGAAGTCTCTGTTATACCCACTATGTCATAATTTTCCTCAGACATCAACCACTCAAGTTCCACTGTTTTATTGGACAGACTTCTGGGATTAGTCAACATGCAATTCAAAGGTGTATGTTTTTTCTTCCTATGAAGCCTATCCCTTAGGGTATGTTCACACTGAGGAATTGGGGCGGAAATCAAGCAGAAATTTTATGCCTCAAAATATTGTTACTTTTCCACAAGAACTCACAGAGATTTCGTGCGGAATTTCATGCGGAATTGGAGCGGAATTGGTGCGGAAATCAAGCGGAATTCCACACGCAGAAATGAAAATTTCAAGCGGAGGAGAAGAGTATAATATATATTATCCTCTTTGTTTTTCATGCGGAAATTCAGCGCCAATTCTGCACCAATTCCGCGTGAATTCCGCGCCATTTCCGTGCCAATTCCGTGCCAATTGCGCGTGGAAATGATTCTGACTGAAAAAAAAATATTTACATTGATCTCTATGGGAGAACGACGTTGATTCCGCCTGAAAGAAAGAACATGTTCTGTCTTCAAGCGGAACAGACTTCCTCGTCAGAATTCTGCTTGAGGAGATTCCTCAGTGTGAACTGAGGGGCAGAAATTCTGCACAGCTCTATGGGGATTTTCACTTCTGAATGAATTGGAGAGGAAAAAGCGAGCAGAATTACTCATGGAAACTCCTCTCCAATTCCTCAGTTTGAGCATACCCTTAAAGGGGTATTCCGGGCAAAAACATCTTATCCCCTATCGAAAGGATAGGGATAAGATGTCTGATGGCCGGGGGCCCGCTGCTGGGACCACCCGGCAATCTCCCTCTAAGCCCTCCACTCCACCCCTAGGTACATTAATATGTCCCCCTCTCTATCTACACTATCTTCCCCCTCTACGTTGTAGGTTCCCTCCCCCAGTCCCTAGTTTAAACACTCCTCCACCCTTCTAGCCATCTTCTCCCCAAGCAGAGCTGCACCCTCTCCATTGAGGTACAGCTTGTTCCTACGGTAGAGACGGTAACCGAAAGAGAAGTCAGCCCAGTTCTCCATGAACCCAAACCCCTCCTTCCTACACCAGCTTCTGAGCCACTTTTTTACCTCCCTAATCTCCCGCTGCCTCTCTGGTGTGTCACAAATTAACCTAATTTTGGGTAAGAAAGGCAACCTACGTAAAGGGGGAAAAATTATATATCTCACTCATGTTTCAGATCATTCTCTATCGTATGTAACTTTTGTCTTGGGTAAAGTAGGCAGGAGTGGGTCTATTTAATCCCCATTGGTTTAATTCTTGTTTGGTGGATTTTTTTTTTTTTATTAAATTGGGATATAGATTATTATTTGATATTGTGGGAAGCGGCAAATACCTATCTTCATGGGGATTTGATGGAGACAACAGCTACGAAAAAAAGGAAATTGCTATATGTTAACATTACTTATCTGCAGCCATTAAAGGGGTATTCCAGGCAAAACCTTTTTTTATATATATCAACTAGAGATGAGCGAACTTACACTAAATTTGATTTGTCACAAACTTCTCGGCTCGGCAGTTGATGACTTATCCTGCGTAAATTAGTTCAGCCTTCAGGTGCCCCGGTGGGCTGGAAAAGGTGGATACAGTCCTATGAAAGAGTCTCCTAGGACTGTATCCACCTTTTCCAGCCCACCGGAGCACCTGAAAGCTGAACTAATTTATGCAGGAAAAGTCATCAACTGCCGAGCCGAGAAGTTCGTGACGAATCGAATTTACTGTAAGTTCGCTCATCTCTAATATCAACTGGCTCCAGAAAGTTAAACAGATTTGTAAATTACTTCTATTAAAAAATCTTAATCCTTCCAATAGTTATTAGCTTCTGAAGTTTTCTGTCTAACTGCACAATGATGATGTCACGTCCTGGGAGCTGTGCATGATGGGAGAATATCCCCATAGGAACTACACAGCTCCCGGGATGTGAGTCATCAGAGAGCAGTTAGACAGAAAATAACAACTCAACTTCAGAAGCTAATAACTATTGGAAGGATTAAGATTTTTTGATAGAAGTAATTTACAAATCTAAAAAAGTAGCCAACCCCTCTAGGCTAGCATCAGTTGCCTGATACAGTGATGTAATGGTAAAAATGATGACTGGATCATGCTTCAATTATAATATGAAAGTGCAAATTTTTTACACAATATAAAATACATCAAAAATATAATGTAAACAATAACTCCTCGAAACACAAGGGCCCTTGTGCCGAGGAAAATTAAAATATAAAACTTATACAAACACCAATAGCTAGCATTGAGAATTTTGGCAATGCAATATTACTTTAAATCCGGACTCCGATACTTCAAAAATGAGTTAAATGTCCCTTAAAAGGAATGGATTCCAATTCTTATACGTAAGATACGTCAAGTCCCATATATGATATAGATTCCAAATTCTAAACGTGGAATAGGTAAATTATAGTTACCAGTCTGCAATACATCCCGATAGAAAGTCACCTTGAGTTGAAAATGTGGAGTCCGCACGGTTAGGTGGTACCAGACGCTGGCATGCGTCCTCGCTGCGGTCTGCCTGCCACAGACCAGCTGTAATGATAGCCGCTTGCTGATGTTTCGCTGCAGATGGTAACCACATGATGAAGCAGGTGCGGACTTCTAAGTAACTCGATGGTGGGTGACGTCACAGGCGCTGGGCAATGCTACCTGGAAGATGGTCCCGGGAGTGGTGTACTGCTTAGCAGAACTGGATCGGAGTTCGCCGTTGAATAATCAGGTAGCGGTGATGTATAATATTCTTATACCTAGACGCGTTTCAGGGCTCACATGTGCTTTATACATGGCCCTTTCCTCAGTAGGCTTGCATTAGGTATAAGAATATTATACATCACCTCTACCTGATTATTCAACGGCGAACTCCGATCCAGTTCTGCTAAGCAGTACACCACTCCCGGGACCATCTTCCAGGCAGCATTGCCCAGTGCCTGTGACGTCACCCACCATCGAGTTACTTAGAAGTCCGCACCTGCTTCATCGTGTGATTACCATCTGCAGCGAAACATCAGCAAGCGGCTATCATTACAGCTGGTCTGTGGCAAACAGACCGCCGCAAGGACGCATGCCAGCGTCTGATACCACCTAACCGTGTGGACTCCACATTTTCAACTCAAGGTGACTTTCTATCGGGATGTATTGCAGACTGGTAACTATAATTTACCTATTCCCCGTTTAGAATTTGGAATCTATACCATATATGGGACTTGACGTATCTTACATATAACAATTGGAATCCATACCTTTTAAGGGACATTTAACTCATTTTTGAAGTATCGGAGTCTGGATTTAAAGTAATATTGCATTGCCAAAATTCTCAGTGCTAGCTATTGGTGTTTGTATAAGTTTTATATTTTAATTTTCCTTGGCACAAGGGCCCTTGTGTTTCGAGGAGTTATTGTTTACATTATATTTTTTATGTATTTTATATTGTGTAATAAATTTGCACTTTCATATTATAATTGAAGCACGATCCAGTCATCATTTTTACCATTACATCACTGTATCAGGCAACTGATGCTAGCCTAGAGGGGTTGGCTACTTTTTTAGATTTGTTTCCCCTATTACAACACCTAGTATAAGTGTATAGCCCTCTTACCTCGGCTAGTTAATTGTGAGCTGCACATCCTCAGTTTTTTACCTATTTTAATTTACAAATCTGTTTAACTTTCCGGAGCCAGATGATATATATTAAAAAAAAAGTTTGGGCCTGGAATACCACTTTAAGTTATCTGAAAAACTGTTTATATATTAGATCCTTTTGTGGAATATGAGGAAAGGGGGTTGAATATTCAGAATATGCTAAATGGATGCATTAAACAAACCACATCATTTGTAAACAAAATGGGGTATATTAGAACAAGCACCAAAGATTACCCAGTTCTTACCGGGTAGCTGCATCTAGACCCAGGCAGGATCTCAGAAATGCTCAGAAATCTTAGTGCAATGCTGTCTGGTATGTGTGATTCTATTGTGCGTTGTTCACACTCCAGCTACATTCTTCAAAAGGGTCACACGCTTTCCTTTTTTTCTTTTCTTGATGTTGCTCTAAATGGATATGTGGTGGAAGTGAGCTTTCATTATAGGCCACAAAAAGTTCTTGAAAACAGGCAGACCTAATAAGTGTTTGATATCTATTATTCAGAGTTAAATTGGTAATAGTAAAGTAAAGTGGTTATTAGATTAGTTAATGGAAACATTGTAACCAGACTGACAGTATTGCATGTGAATTTACCTTATATTTTTCAATACAAATACAATACAATACAAATTAGAGTTTAGATAAACACCAGACAATTTTGTCATGTATTTGAATCTAATTGTTTTTCCCAAAACATCCCGGGTTGAGACAGATTCATCTTCTGAACCTACAGAAGATATAGAAATGTCCTTTTCCCATCCTTTTGGAGTGTATTGGAGTCCTCCTTGGCCTAGGATAATCATCTGAAGCAGTTATTTTCATTTGGTTTAAGGCAAATAAGGACCCATTTACAGTAGAGTCATATTGACCTATATCACTCCT
The DNA here is from genome assembly GCF_029499605.1 of Hyla sarda. Taxonomy (NCBI): domain Eukaryota; kingdom Metazoa; phylum Chordata; class Amphibia; order Anura; family Hylidae; genus Hyla; species Hyla sarda. The sequence continues at coordinate 357,245,693 of NC_079190.1, read as the reverse complement.
CAACACTGATTTTAAAGGGTTACTCCAATGGAAAAAAAATAATTAATCTGGTGCCAGAAAGTTAAACAGATTTGTAAATGACTTCTGTTAAAAATCTTAATCCTTCCAGTACTTATCAACTGCTGTTATGATCCACATAAAGTTATTTTCTTTTTGTATTTCCTTTATGCCTGACTACAGTGCTCTCTGCTGACACCTCTGTCCATTTTAGGAACTGTCCGGAACAGGATAGATTTTCTATGGGTATTTGCTCCTACTCTGGACAGTTCCTAAAATAGACAGAGCTGTCAGCAGAGAGTACTGTGGTAAGGCAGAAAGGAAATTCAAAAAGAAAAGAACTTCCTGTGGTTCATACAGCAGCTGATAAGTACTGGAAGGATTGAGATTTTTTCATAGAAGTAATTTACAAATCTGTTTTCCAGTGGAGAAAATGTTTTCCAGTGGAGTACCCCTTTAACCTGTTGGGGACGCCCTCCGCCCACTCCCTTTCTATAACGCGGGGCCACGCCGCCGCTTCATAGCGGGTCGGGCCCGGGGCCCAAGGCTAATAGCGTGCAGCACTGATCACGGTGCCGCGTGCTATTAACCCTTTAGACACGGCTTTCAAACTTGAATGCCGCATCTAAAATGAAAGTAAACTGCTCCCGGCTAGCTCAGAGGGCTGTTCGGGATCGAAGTGGCATCCCAAACAGCTGTAGGACAGCAGGAGGGTCCCCTACCTTCCTCCTCGCTGTCCGATTGCTGAATGAATGCTCAGTGCCTGAGATCCAGGCATGAGCAGTCAAGCGGCAGAATCATTGTGTTACGCCGAGCGCTCCGGGTCCCCGCTCCTCCCCGGAGCGCTCGCTTCACTCTCCCCGCGGCAGCGCTCCGGTCACGTCCTCTGACCCGGGGCGCTGCGATTCCGCTGCCAGCCGGGATGCGATTCGCGATGCGGGTAGCGCCCGCTCGCGATGCGCACCCCGGCTCCCCTACCTGACTCGCTCTCCGTCTGTTCTGTCCCGGCGCGCGCGGCCCCGCTCCCTAGGGCGCGCGCGCGCGCGCCGGGTCTCTGCGATTTAAAGGGCCACTGCGCCGCTGATTGGCGCAGTGGTTCCAATCAGTGTGTTCACCTGTGCACTTCCCTATATTACCTCACTTCCCCTGCACTCCCTTGCCGGATCTTGTTGCCTTAGTGCCTTGTGAAAGCGTTCCCTTGTCTGTTCCTAGTCCGTGTTCCTGACCTCCTGCCGTTGCCCCTGACTACGATCCTTGCCGCCTGCCCCCGACCTTCTGCTACGTCCGACCTTGCTTCTGCCTACTCCCTTGTACCGCGCCTATCTTCAGCATCTTCAGCAGCCAGAGAGGTGAGCCGTTGCTAGTGGATACGACCTGGTCACTACCGCCGCAGCAAGACCATCCCGCTTTGCGGCGGGCTCTGGTGAAAACCTGTAGTGGCTTAGAACCGGTCCACTAGCGCGGTCCTCGCCATCCCTCTCTGGCACAGAGGATCCACTACCTGCCAGCCGGCATCGTGACTGTAGATCCGGCCATGGATCCCGCTGAAGTTCCTCTGTCAGTTGTCGCTGACCTCACCACGGTGGCCGCCCAGCAAGCCCGACTGATCGCCCTTCTAACCCGTCAGCTGTCGGAAATGTCCACCATTTCGCACCAACTTCAGTCGCAACTTCTCCAGCAATCTTCTCCTCCGCCGGCTCCTGCACCTCCTCCGCAGCGAGTGGCCACTCCTAGCCTCTGCCTGTCCTTGCCGGACAAATTTAATGGGGACTCTAAGTATTGCCGTGGCTTTCTTTCGCAATGTTCCCAGCACTTGGAGATGATGTCGGACCAGTTTCCTACTGAAAGGTCTAAGGTGGCTTTCGTAGTCAGCCTTCTGTCTGGAAAAGCCCTGTCATGGGCCGCACCGCTCTGGGACCGCAATGACCCCGTCACTGCCTCTGTACACTCCTTCTTCTCGGAAATTCGAAGTGTCTTTGAGGAACCTGCCCGAGCTTCTTCAGCCGAGATTGCCCTGCTGAACCTGGCCCAGGGTGTTTCTTCCGTTGGCGAGTACGCCATTCAGTTCCGTGCTCTTGCTTACGAGTTGTCTTGGAATAGTGAGGTTCTCTGCGCGACCTTTAAAAAAGGCCTATCCAGCAACATTAAAGATGTTCTGGCCGCACGAGAGACTCCTGCTGACCTACATGAACTCATTCACCTTGCCACTCGCATTGACATGCGTTCTTCCGGATGGCGTCTGGAGCTCCGCCTGGATATGGACTTTGTTCGCACGAAGCGTTTTTTCTCCCCGGCTCCTCTCTCCTCTGGTCCTCTGCAATCTGTTCCTGTGCTTCCCGCCGCGGAGGCTATGCAAGTTGACCGGTCTCGCTTGACACCTCAAGAGAGGACACGACGCCGCATGGAGAATCTTTGCCTGTACTATGCCGGTACCGAACACTTCCTGAAGGATTGTCCTATCCGTCCTCCCCGCCTGGAAAGACGTACGCTGACTCCGCACAAAGGTGACACAGTTCTTGATGTCAACTCTGCTTCTCCACGCCTTACTGTGCCTGTGCGGATATCTGCCTCTACCTTCTCCTTCTCTACTATGCTCTTCTTGGATTCCGGATCTGCAGGAAAAATTTTTTTGGCCTCTCTCATCAACAGGTTCTACGTTCCTGTGACCAGTCTCGCTAGACCCCTCTACATCTATTGTTTTTACAATAAAAGATTGGACTGTCTCGTACGTTTCCACACAGAACCCCTCCTAATTTGCATCGGACCTCATCACGGAAAAAAATTGAGTTTTTTTTTCCTCAGGTTCTTTGGCCCCAAGAAGAGGGGGAGACCCAAGGGGGGGGGTACTGTTACGCCGAGCGCTCCGGGTCCCCGCTCCTCCCCGGAGCACTCGCTTCACTCTCCCCGCGGCAGCGCTCCGGTCACGTCCTCTGACCCGGGGCGCTGCGATTCCGCTGCCAGCCGGGATGCGATTCGCGATGCGGGTAGCGCCCGCTCGCGATGCGCACCCCGGCTCCCCTACCTGACTCGCTCTCCGTCTGTTCTGTCCCGGCGCGCGCGGCCCCGCTCCCTAGGGCGCGCGCGCGCCGGGTCTCTGCGATTTAAAGGGCCACTGCGCCGCTGATTGGCGCAGTGGTTCCAATCAGTGTGTTCACCTGTGCACTTCCCTATATTACCTCACTTCCCCTGCACTCCCTTGCCGGATCTTGTTGCCTTAGTGCCTTGTGAAAGCGTTCCCTTGTCTGTTCCTAGTCCGTGTTCCTGACCTCCTGCCGTTGCCCCTGACTACGATCCTTGCCGCCTGCCCCCGACCTTCTGCTACGTCCGACCTTGCTTCTGCCTACTCCCTTGTACCGCGCCTATCTTCAGCATCTTCAGCAGCCAGAGAGGTGAGCCGTTGCTAGTGGATACGACCTGGTCACTACCGCCGCAGCAAGACCATCCCGCTTTGCGGCGGGCTCTGGTGAAAACCTGTAGTGGCTTAGAACCGGTCCACTAGCGCGGTCCTCGCCATCCCTCTCTGGCACAGAGGATCCACTACCTGCCAGCCGGCATCGTGACACATTGATCAATAGTTTCCTATGAGAAACCATTGATCAATGTAAAAGATCAGTGTGTGCAGTGTTATAACCCACTATGGTCAATGGCGTACTTGCAAAAAAATTCCAAAGTCAAAAATAGCATATATTTTTCACTTTTTATATCATGAAAAAATGAATAAAAAGCGATCAAAAAGTGTTTGGGAACACACTGACATAATACATTTTTAAAACAAAAAGGCATGCTAGAAACGCAGAAAGTGAACAGACCCATACTTTCTAGCTCTAATGACGTCTTCACATCATTAGACAGAGGTGGGGCTACAAAAGAAGAGCCCCGGACCAAAAAGAAGGTTAGTAAGCAAGATTTCCTCCTCTTTTGTATATAGTATACTTTAAAGCCTGTAAACTGTATACCAGTGATGGCTAACCTTTTTGAGCCCGAGTGCCCAAACCGTAATGCACGCCAACTTTTTTTCCCTCAAAGTGCCAGCACAGCAATTAAATCAGAATACTGAGGTTTAAGTTTAGAAAAAACAACTCCCACAGTTGCCAGAACTAATTAACATCTTTTGTTTTAAAAGAAGAACACAACAACAGAGTTCAATGATCCAAACTTGTTTTTTTTTTAATTGATAGTTTATAGTTCCCCCATATTAGATTGGCAGCACAGTTCCCCCACATTGGGCTGGCAGTACAAGTCCCCCCACATTAGGTTGTAGTTCCCTCACATTAGGTTGACAGTATAGTTCCCCCCACATTAGGTTGGCAGCACAGTTCCCCCACATTAGGTTGGCAGTATAGTTCCCCCCACATTAGGCTAACAGTATGTTCCCCCACATTAGGTTGGCAGTATAGTTCCCCCCATTAGGTGCAGTATAGTTCCCCCTCATTAGGTGCAATATAGTTCCCCCCCATTAGGTGTAGTATAGTTCCCCCCATTAGGTGCAGCATAGTTCATCACATTAGGTGCAGTATAGTTCCCCACATTAGGTGAAGTATAGTTCCCCCACATTAGGTGCAGTATAGTTCCCCCACATTAGGTGCAGTATAGTTCCCCCCACATTAGGTGCAGTATAGTTCCCCACATTAGGTGCAGTATAGTTCCCCACATTAGGTGCAGTATAGTTCCCCACATTTGGTGCAGTACAGTCCCCCACATTAGGTGCAGTATATTTCCCTCCACATTAGGTGCAGTATAGTTCCCCCACATAAGGTTCAGTATAGTTCCCCCAACATAAGGTGCAGTATGGTTCCCCCACATTAGGTGCAGTATGTTCCCCCACATTAGGTGCAGTATGTTCCCCCACATTAGGTGCAGTATAGTTCCCCCAAATTAAGTGCAGTATAGTTCCCCCCCACATTAGGTGCAGTATAGTTCCCCACATTAGGTGCAGTATAGTTCCCCACATTAGGTGCAGTATAGTTCCCCACATTAGGTGCAGCATAGTTCCCCACATTAGGTGCAGTATAGTTCCCCACATTAGGTGCAGTGTAGTTCCACACATTAGGTGCAGTATAGTTTCCCCTCACATTAGGTGCAGTATAGTTCCCCACATTAGGTGCAGTATGTTCCCCCACATTAGGTGCAGTATGTTCCCCCACATTAGGTGCAGTATAGTTCCCCCAAATTAAGTGCAGTATAGTTCCCCCCCACACTAGGTGCAGTATAGTTCCCCACATTAGGTGCAGTATAGTTCCCCACATTAGGTGCAGTATAGTTCCCCACATTAGGTGCAGCATAGTTCCCCACATTAGGTGCAGTATAGTTCCCCACATTAGGTGCAGTGTAGTTCCACACATTAGGTGCAGTATAGTTTCCCCTCACATTAGGTGCAGTATAGTTCCCCACATTAGGTGCAGTATGTTCCCCCACATTAGGTGCAGTATAGTTCCCCCACATTAAGTGCAGTATAGTTCCCCCCCACATTAGGTGCAGTATAGTTCCCCACATTAGGTGCAGTATAGTTCCCCACATTAGGTGCAGTATAGTTCCCCACATTAGGTGCAGTATAGTTCCCCACATTAGGTGCAGCATAGTTCCCCACATTAGGTGCAGTATAGTTCCCCACATTAGTTGCAGTATAGTTCCACACATTAGGTGCAGTATAGTTTCCCCTCACATTAGGTGCAGTATAGTTCCCCCCACATTACGTGTAGTATAGTTCCCCACTTTAGGTGCAGTATAGTTCCCCACTTTAGGTGCAGTACAGTTCCCCCATATTAGGTGTAGTATAGTTCCTCCACATTAGGTGCAGTATAGATCCCCCACAGACATACAGCCTTTAGCCTTATACAGTGTATGGCTGGAGGCTGTATGCCTGTGTACTGCCCCACTTCAGTGCTCCGTGCACCTCTCCTCTGGTCAGGGGTAACTATCTACAGGCCATAGCAGTAGTTCCCAATACCAGAGGACAGGCCATAGCAGTAGGTACCAGGACCGAAGGAGCGGTGGTGGGAGCACTGAAGATGACGTACATTCAGGTAACTTACCATGTGCGTGCAGCCTCCTCCTCGCTGCTCCACTCAGCTCTGCTGTTGCTATGTGTGCACGCACGAGACATCAGTGACGTCCCTGCGTGCGCTACTTCCTGGCGGCCCCTGCATTTTTAAAGTTAGCGGGGTGCTGCAAAAAGGTAACCAGGGCATCCCTGTGTCCTGAAAAGATCTTTCGGGACACAAGGATGTCCCGAATGGGCTGATGGCAAACTATGGCCGCGTGCCCACAGAGGGTGCGCAACTTGCCTCCTGCGTGCCATAGGTTAGCCATCACTGCTCTATACAATTCCCCTGCCCCAAAAAAGGAGTTAAAGGGGTTCTCCATTGGAAAAAAACATTTCAATCAACTGGTGCCAGAAAGTTAAACAGATTTGTAAATTACTTCTATTAAAAAAATCTTAATTATCAGCTGCTGTTATGATCCACAGGAAGTTCTTTTATTTTTTTTTTTTTTCATTTCTGCCTGACCACAGTGCTCTCTGCTGACATCTTTGTCCTTTTTAGGAACTGTGAAGAGCAGTATAGGTTCTCTATGGGGATTTGCTCCTACTCTGGACAGTTGCTAAAATGGTCAGAGGTGTCAACAGAGAGCACTATGGTCAGGCAGAAAGGAAATTCAAAAAGAAAAGACCTTCCTGCGGAACATACAGTGGCTGATAAGTACTAGAAGTGTTAAGATTTTTTAATAGAAGTTATTTACAAATCTTTTTAACTTTCTGGCACCATTTAAATAAAAAATTTTTTTTTCCAGTGGAGTACACCTTTAAGTAGCAGTCAGCATCAATACCAAGAATACTCTAAATTGCAGACAAGAATGAACTCTGCTTTCAATAATGTGGATAAGGTCGGAGTCTGATGGTAATATTAAAAAGTGTCACTCCATTGGCATTAAGAAGAAAATAACAAGGAAGCGTTCTGGCCATCAGCATTTCAGAGGCTTGTGGATGCCTTTTTGACACTTGGCACTGTAGAATAAAAGCATTTTTGTACATTATGGAAGCACAGACAGATGTATGTAAGGTACTATGGGTCTTCTTACCCTAAGAGCTATCTAACAGTGCCAACAGTTTGGAACGTGAATAGCAGCTGGAAGATTCCCTTTAACCTGTTGGGGACCAAGGGCATACAGGTACGTCCTTGCTTCCTGGTACTTAAGGAACAAGGGCGTACCTGTATGCCCGTGGACATTTCGGTCCCCAGGCGGGGACCAGACCGGGATGCCTGCTGAAATCGATTTGCAACGATTCTGGGCTGATCGGGTCTCTGATGACCTGATAGCCTTGAAAATAGGGATAATCAGAGCTGTCAGAGACAGCCCTGATCATCCTGAAGGTTAGGAGCGAGTTGGCAGGGGTGCCACCACCTCCAATCCCCTGCCATTGGTCGGTTAGGACTGACGAACCAATGGCAGTTGGGGGCAGGGGGAGTTAAAGTTGAAATCCCCACTCTGTCCGGCCCCCGAGGAGGAGACGGCGGCGGGTGCCGCAGTGGCAAGGGACTGCCAATTGTGGTGGGACCGGTGGCAGGCAGTGGGGGGACCGGCAGCAGGCAGCGGCGGGACCGGCAGCAGTAAGGAGGTGGCGGCGGAGGGAGCAGTGGAGGCAGCAGTGAAGATCAGTGGTAAGTGATTTTCCCTGCTGCCTTCTAGGAGGTGCCAAACTACAACTCCCAGCATGCCCAGACCACCAAAGGCTTTCTGGGCATGATGGAAGTTGTAGTTTTGTAACATCTGTGCAGTAGCCCTGTCAGATGTTGCAAAACTACAACTCCCAGCATGCCCCGACAGTCTTAGCATTCTAGGAGTAGTAGTTTTGCAAAATCTGGAGGGCTACAAGTTGGACACTACTACACAGTGATCTGCAAACTGTTCTCCAGTCATTGCATAACTACAACTTCCAACATGTCCTTCGGCTGTCTGGGGAGGCTGGGAGTTGTAGTTTTTCAACAGCTGAAGGCACACTGGTTGAGAAACACTCAGTTAATAAACAAACTCAGTGTTTTGCAACTAGTGTGCCTTCAGCTGTTGCATAACTACAACCCCCAGCATGCACTTACAGCCAAAGGAGATGATGAGAGTGTTAGTAGTATGCCTCCTGCTGTTGCATAACTACAAGTCTCAGCATGCCCTTCAGCTGTGACTGCATGCTGGGAGTTGTAGTTTTGCAACAGCTGGAGACACACTGGTTTCAAAACACTGAGTTAAGTAACAAAATCTGTGTTTTCAACCAGTGGGCCTCCAGCTGTTGCATAACTACTACCCCCAGCATGCACGGACAGCCAAAGGGCATACTGGCAGTTGTAGCTTTGCAACAGCTGGAGGTTTAACCCCCCATGTGAATATACAGGGTACATTCACATGGGTGGGGGTTTACAGCGAGTTTTTTGCTGAAAGTTTGAGATGCAGCTAATTTTCCGCTCAGCTCAAACTCCCAGCGGGAAACTCACCATAAACCCCCGCCCATGTGATTGTACCCTAAAAACACACAAAATAAAAAGTAAAACACTACATATACACATACCCCTACACAGTACCCCCCCCCCCCCTAAAGTAAAAATTAAAAATGTCTTATAAGACACTGTTTCCAAACTGGAGCCTCCAGCTGTTGCAAAACAACTCCCAGTATTGCCGGAGCCATTGACTGTCCAGGCATGCTGGGAGTTTTGCATTAGCTGAAGGCACCCTGTTTGGGAAACACTGCCGTAGGGTAATTTTGGTATTGGAGGCAAGTGTAATTCTTGCATCCGGGTCCATCCCTATGCAAATCCCTTATTTAGGCTTCAAATGTGCATAGTGCTCTCTCAATTTAGAGCCCTGTCGTATTTTAAGTCAACAGTTTAGGGCCACATTTGGGATATTTCCGTACTCGGGAAAAATTGCCTAACACATTTTGGGGGGCTTTTTCTCCTTTTACCCCTTTTGAAAAGGTAAAGTTAGGGTCTACTTCAGCATGTTATTGTAATTTTTTTTTCTTTTTTACACTAACATGCTAGTGTTGCCCCATGCTTTTCAGTAGAGAAACTATAGAAAAAAAAGAGGGAACAGAAAAAAAGCGCAGCAATGTGCCGTTACTCCTAGTAACTGAGAGTAAATGTGAAGAAAAGCTGTTCTGCTCACCTTTGGGTGTTGCACTACGGGTACAACACCATATAGTGTAGTGAATGGAAAGTTTGGGAGTGCTGCCACGTCACCTTCCCTGTCTTAGGATGATCCTAGGCGGTCTTGGGAATAGAAGGAACTGTGGTCTGCATTGCAGCAGAAAATGCCGGTGCGTTCAGGTGCTCTCCTCGCAAGTGTAGATCAATTCAGGGTTGGATGCAAATCAAATCCAGAGTGGGAAATTATATATAGGCAAAAGGATTTTATTTGACATAAAAGAATAAAAATGATGATAAGAAAGGCCGTAACATAGGGGGTGGGAAAGTTAGGGTCTACTTCAGCATGTTATTGTAATTTTTTTTTCTTTTTAACACTAACATGCTAGTGTTGCCCCATGCTTTTCAGGGCCCTGGGGAAGTGAGTGACGTATGGGTAGGCTCCTGACTCATGTAAGTATAGCTGGGTGTCGAATGGCTAGATGCATGGACAGTTTTATATGATTATTTCTATTACAGGGACAATCGATGTTCCAACTCTTATTGAGGTGGTTTTCTTCCCCTCAGACCTGTATGGTTAACATCATTGTCTCCCTGCATTCATACTGCCAATAGCACTAGGCAAATGACACTTTACATGCTATGCTTTTGTATATGTCCTTTCTGTTTACATTAGTGTACTGGGTTTACTGAGGCATTTTTAGGTGTATACCTATACATATATATTGTGGCTTGTTCTTAAGTCCACCTCTTATTGAGTATCATATGCGTCTATTTATGTGCCATTCTATGTAGCTATTGGACAATATTTTACATTTTAGTTTGGAGTCCTTTTCTTTCTAACTGCTGCTGATTTTTTATCATATTTTATCCTATTTGATCATAATAAAGATTTATATCCATTCATCATATTGTGTCAGTTTGGTGCATTTTGACAGGTTTTCTAGTATGTTTTGGCGCCAAACATTGGTCAGCACCTTGTTTGTTTTTGGCCATACTTTATTGGTTTATATATTTTCCTTATAAGCAGAGAGTTTCAAAGTTAAAAAAAATCCCAAATTTTAAAATTTATCATGATCATGCTCTGGTCCTTAAAGAGGTACTCCGCCCCTAGACATCTTATCCCCTATCCAAAGGATAGGGGATAAGATGTCAGATCGCCTCGGGGATCCCGGTGCTGTGGAGCCCCGGGATCCCCGCTGCGGCACTGCGCTATCATTACAGCACAGAGCGAGTTCGCTCTGCACGTAATGAACTGCAATACAGGGGCCGGAGTATCGTGACGTCACGGCCCCGCCCCTCGTGATGTCACGACCCGCCCCTTTCAATACAAGTCTATGGGAGGGGACGCAGTGGTCGTCACGCCCCCCTGCCATAGACTTGCATTAAGGGGACGGGCCGTGATGTCACGAGGGGTGGAGCCATGACGTCACGCGGCTCCGTCCCCTGTATCGCCCGTCATTACGCACAGAGCGAACTCGCTCTGTGCAGTAATGACAGCGGGGTGCCGCAGCGGGGATCCCGGGGCTCCGCAGCAGCGGCACCGCGGCGATCTGACATCTTATCCCCAATCCTTTGGATAGGGGATAAGATGTCTAGGGGAGGAGTACCCCTTTAAGGTGAAAATAGGCTCGGTCCCCAAGGGGTTAATAACAATACATTACTTATTAACAATTCTGAAACACCTTTCTAGTACTAACGCCAAAAAAAATAAGAACCTAAACAACATCACAACAACAACAACACTGAAACCATGGCCATCTGCACATTTCCCTAGTCAAATACTAAAGCATATGTTTCTTGTTCTTATACAATGTGACATCACCCACTAAAGTTCAGCTACTAAAAGCCTAACACTGCTCTTGGAAAACACTACAAATTTTCAGTAACTCAAGGACTTAACCTTGCAACCAAGCTTTTGTGTATATGAATCTAGGCTTTGTTAGTGTAAAATCTATAACGATATCGAAAAGCTTTATTTGTAAAGACAGATTGATTCAACATAGAAGTATGATCTCATTTTTGTGCTGTTATTTCTTGTGGTACTAGCTGCTAAGCTCCAGTGACTGAATTATTTTGCCAGTACATCCATAGTCACCCCAGCACTATATCTGTGGATGGGCCACTAAAAATGTTATTTACACACAAGTAATGAAGATAATAAAAAAATAGAATTCTTGACCATGTCACATTGCCTTTTTTTTGCATGATTAATTTTTATTTAACAATAAGGTGACTGCTCAGACAGTGGTGAAGAGTACAGTAAATAATATTGGAGCCTTCTTTGGACTACAAGCTGGTAGCAGGGAGGGATGATCACTTTTATTTACACAGTTCACATCATTGTTGTGATGTGTACTGTGAAGAAGAAAAAAAAAAGAATATTCGTCATTACGAATATATAGTGTTAAATTCTAAATATTTGCGACATCGCTAAGTGCCGATATTTGCTGTAAAAATTAGCATTTTGAATATTCACGCTCAATGGTACTGTGGACACCTCTGTCCATGTCAGGAACTGCCCAGAGCAGTGAGGTTTGCTATGGGGATTTGCTCCTACTTTGGACAGTTCCTAAAATGGACAGAGGTGACAGCAGAGAGCACTGTGGTCAGGCGGAAAGGAAATTCAAAAAGAAAATAACTTCCTGTGGAGTATACAGCAGCTGATAAGTACTGGAAGGATTAAGATTTTTAAATACAGTATACAAACTTACTCAGGTCTAAGGTTTTTCCAGGTTGCAGCGCAGCCAAAAAATGACATCTCTAGTCAGGTGTGCAAAGGGAGCCTGTCCTGCTTCAATGAGTGGAGCAGCCGCTGAGTGGGAGAAACATAATTTTGCAACAGCTGGAGGCACCCTGGTTAGAAATCACTGGTCTTTTAAATGGAATGCAACTCATTTGTGTTTCAATGGGTGGGGTGGCTAATGTGTGGAAGGGAGGAAAGTAAACTCACGCTTGCAAACAAGGAACTATGGGATGTGTAGTTAGAGAGATAGAACTGCAACAGAAAATACCCAATTCACAAAAAGATAGCCAAAGCATTATGGTAATCTTACAACATAGCCATTTAGCCCCAAGACAAGCACAGATCCTTCCTGAGCATGGATAATACTGTCTGGCTGGTACGTATTAAAATCACCATATAGGGGATAACCCCTTTAAGTAGTTTTAAAGTGGGTTTTAAAGTTAATTTCAAAGTTACACTAATATGTGGTATTAATTTTTTTAGAAATTCAAAATAAATAAAATGGCTTTGCCATCTGTGAATGAGGTAAACTAAAATAAAGGTGCATGTTTGTTGGCAGGTACCTGCTGGTGTTAAAATGGCATGCATAGGTATTTTCCAAGAGTTTACAAAATTCTCCCTTTTTGGGAGTTGCAAGGAAGGGTGTGTGTTTCAGAATAGTGAGGAACCTGTAGAAGTGAAGAAGAAATAGCTTTTGTAAATATTTAAAAGTTCAAAAATGTAAAAAAAAAAAATAAAATCTCCCTTTTTGGAAGTTGCAACAGGATTGGTGATGGTGTCTCAAAAATTTAACCTGTCCAGGACCAAGGGCATACAGGTACGCCCTTGTGTCCTGGTACTACCGGACCAAGAGCGTACATGTACGCCTATGGAAATTCTGGTCCCCACCGCTCGCCAGGTGGGGACCGGACCGGGATGCCAGCTGAATCACCCTGGGGGGGTCCTGAGATCAATTCAGATCGTCGATTTTAGGTGACCTGGAAAAACAGGGTGAGGTGCAGGAGTGAGGTGGCCCTGGTCAGGGCGCCTGCTGTGGGGGTGTCCCTAACGGCACTCACTCCCTTCCTACTGCAGAGGTCAAGAGCAGGTTCCGGCAGTGTGTACCTGTTGTGGGGGCCCCTGATCCCCCGAATTGGCGGTGGGATCGGGGTCCACGGAGCGGAGGCAGGACGTGCGCAGCAGCAGGAGGTGAGGCTGGCCTCCTGCTGTTGCCTAGCAACAACTCCCAGCATGCACAAAAGGGAATGCTGGGAGTTGTTGTTCTGCAACAGCAGACGGCACAACTTAAACTCCCAGCATGCCCTTTTGTAGTTTTTGTATGCTGGGGGTTGTAGTTATGAAACAGCTGGAGGCACATTTTTTCAATGAAAAAGTGTGCCTCCAGCAATTGCATAACTACAACCCCCAGTATGCACAAATTCCAAAGGGCATGCTGGGAGTTGTAGTAGTGTACCTCCAGCTGTTGCATAACTACAAGTCCCAGCATGCCCTTCGGCTGTAAGTTCATGCAGAGAGTTGTGGTTTTGCAACAGCTGAAAGCACACTGGTTGCAAAATACAGTTTGTTACCCAACTCAGTGTTTTGCAACCTTCAGCTGTTGTAAGCTACAACTCCCAGCATGCACTGATAGACCGTACATGCTGGGAGTTGTAGTTTTGCAACAGCTGGAGGCACACTGGTTGTGAAACACTGAGTTAAATAACAAACTCTGTGTTTTGCAACCAGTGTGCCTCCAGCTGTTGCATACCTACAACCCCCAGCATGCATGGGCAGCCAAAGGACATGCTGGGAGTGTTAGTAGTATGCCTCTAGCTGTTGCATAGCTACAAGTCCCAGCATCACCTAACTCAGTGTTTAGCAACCTGTGTGCCTCCAGCTGTTGCAAACTACACCTCACAGCATGCACTGACAGACTGTACATGCTGGGAGTTGTAGTTTTGCAACAGCTGGAGGCACACTAGTTGAGAAACACTGAGTTAAGTAACAAACTCTAAGTGTTTTGCAATCAGTGTGCCTCCAGCTGTTGCCTAACTACAACCCCCAGCATGCACGGACAGCCAAAGAGCATGCTGGGAGTTGTAGTTTTACAACAACCAAAGGTTTGCCCACCCCCTCCCCATGTAAATGTACAGGGTCCAGTCACATGTGCGGAGGTTTACAGTGAGTTTCTCGCTGCAAGTTTGAGATGATGCAAATTTTCCGCTGCAGCTTAACCCCTTAACGACAATGGATGTAAATGTAAGTCATGGTGACGTGGTACTTAGCGCACCATGATGTACATTTACACGCCAACATGATCGCGAGCACCGGATCGCACAGATGTCCGCCATTAACCCCTCAGATGCCGTGATCAATACAGATCACGGCATCTGCTGCAGTGTGGTACTTTGAATGGAGTATCGGATCGCCCGCAGGGCTGCCGCGGGGATCCGATCATCCAGCATGGCAGCCAGAGGTCCCCTCACCTGGCTCCGGCCGTCTCCTGGGGTCTTCTGCTCTGGTCTGTGATCGAGCAGACCAGAGCAGAAGATCAACGATAAAACTGAGCAGTGCTGTGTCCTATACATAGCACTGAACAGTATTAGCAATCAACTAATTGCTTTGAATAGTCCCCTATGGGGACATAAAATGTGTAAAAAAAAAAAAAAAGTAAAAAAAATGTAAAATAAAAAAGTAAAAAAAATTAGAAAAATCCCCTCCTCCAATAAAAAAGTTAAACGTCCGTTTTTCCCATTTTACCCCCAAAAAAGCGTAAAAAAATAATTAATACACACATTTGGTATCGCCGTGTCTTAACTATTAAAATATACTGTTAATTATCCCGTACGGTGAACTTCGTAAACGTAAAAAAATAAAAAATTTCCAAAATTTCTTTTTTTTTCACACATTTATTTAAAAAAAAATAATAAATAAAAAATGTATAAAACATTTATAAGCAAAAGTGGTAATGATAAAAACTACAGATCATGGCGCAAAAATGAGCCCTTATATCGCCGCATATACGGAAAAATTTAAAGGTAATATGTGGCCAAAATAGGGCAATTTCAAACATACTAATTTTGTTAAAATGGTTTGAGATTTTTTTAAGCGGTACAATTATAGAAAAGCATATAACATGGGTATCATTTTAATCGTATTGACCCACAGAATAAAGAAAACATGTCATTTTTACCGGAAAGTGTACAGCGTGAAAACAAAACCTTCCAAAATTTGCTAAATTGCGTTTTTCTTTTCAATTTTCCCACATAAATAATATTTGTTTGGTTGTGCCTTTCATTTTATGGTAAAATAAGTAATGTAATTACAAAGTACTAATATACAGAAACATAGCCTGCACTCACCGCCGGCATTTGCCTGTTTTCTGAGCGCTGTCAGCAGCTGCTGTGAATCCCATGCTACCGAGGAGGTCCGGTATCCGAGGCGTTAGACCCGTACTGAGCGGTGAGTGCAGGCTATGTTGCTGTATATTGCTACATTGTATTCTGATGCTTGACTCTCTGTCCTAGCACCACCGTGGGTCAGAACAGAGACTCTTTCAGCGGTTCCAAGAGTCCAAAGAAGGGTGTGAGGATTTATGTTGCTAGTGCTGCTACCTGTCTTATTCTTTGAGAAGCTGTAATTACAAAGTACACTTTGTGACGCAAAAAACAAGCCCTCATATGGGTCTGTGGATGGAAATATAAGAGAGTTATGATTTTTAGAAGGCGAGGAGGAAAAAACGAAAATGCAAAAATAAAATTGGTCTGGACCCTAAGGCCAAAATGGGCCTGGTCCTTATGGGGTTAAACTTCCAACAGGAAACTCACTGTAAACCCCCACTCATGTAAATGTACCCTAAAAACACTACACTACACCTACACAAAATAAAGGGTAAAACACTACATATACCCCTACAAAATTAACCCCCCCCCCCCACAATAAAAATGAACAATGTCTGGTACGGCACTGTTTCCAAAACGAACAATCCACCTGTTGCAAAACAAAAACTTCCAGTATTGTCGGACAACCATTGCCTGTCCTGGCATGCTGGGAGTTTTGCAGCAGCTGGAGGCACCCTGTTTGGGAAACACTGCTGTAGGGTAATTTTGCATCCGGGTCCGCCCCCATGTAAATCCCTAATTTAGGCCTCAAATGTGCATGGCACTCTCTCACTTCGCAGGCCTGTTGTAATTCAAGGCAACAGTTTAGGGCCACATATGGGTTATTTCCATACTCGAGAGAAATTACCTAACAAATTTTGGGGGGCTTTTTCTCCTTTCACCCCTTATGGAAAGGAAAAGTTGGGTTCTACTCCAGCATGTTATTGTAAAAAAAAATTTTTTTTTTTTACACTAACATGCTGGTGTTGCCCCATACTGTTCATTTTCACAAGAGGTAAAAGGAAAAAAAGACCCCCAAAATTTGTAACACAATTTCTCCTGAGTAGGGAAATACCCCATATGTGAACGTAAAATGCTCTGCGGGCGCACAACAAGTCTCAGGAATGAGAGCGTTATGTACATTTGAGGTGATTTGCACGGGGGTGGCTGATCTTTACAGCGGTTGTGACATAAACGCAAAAATACAAAAACATCCACATGTGACCCCATTTTGAAAGCTATACCCCTCACAGAAAGTAACAAGGAGTATGGTGAGCCTTAACACCCCACAGGTGTTTGAAGAATTTTCGTTAAAATTGTACGTGAAAAATTGTATTTTTTCACTAAAATGCTGGTGCTATCCCAAATGTTTCATTTTCACAAGGGGTAATAGGAAAAAAGCCCCCCCAAAAGTTGTAACACCATTTCTTCTGAGCACATAAATACCCCAGAACAGTGGACACCCCCTCCCCCCCACATGTGACCCTATCTTGTAAACTACACCCATCACGGAATGTAATAAGGAGTGAAATGAGCATTTACACCCCACTGGTGTCTGACAGAATATTTGAACAGTGGTCCATGAAAATGAAAAATTAAATTTTTCATTTGCACAGCCCACTGTTCCAGAGATCTGTCAAACTCCAGTGGGGTGTAAATGCTCATTGCACCCCTTATTACATTCCGTGAGGGGTGTAGTTTCTGAATTAGGGTCACATGGGGGGGCGGGTCCACTGTTCTGGCACCATGGGGGCTTTGTAAACGCACATGTCCCCTGACTTACATTCCAAACAAACTCTCTCCAAAAGCCCAATGAATGGAGCTCCTTCTCTTCTGAGCATTGTAGTTCGCCCACAGAGCACTTTACTTCCACATATGGGTTATTTCCATACTCAGAAGAAATGGGGTTAACAATTGTGCTAGGGTTTTGCTCCTATTACCCCTTGTGGTAATAAAAAATTTGGGATAACACCAGCATTTTAGAGAAAAAAATCTAATTTTTCATTTTCACGTCCAACTTTGGCAGAAATTTGTCAAATACCTGTGGGGTGTAAAGGCTCACTGTACCCCTTGTTATGTCCCTTGAGGGGTGTTGTTTCCCAAATAGTGTGCCATGGTTGGCTTTTTTCTGTTCTGGCATCATAGGGGCTTCCTAAATGCAACATGCCCCCCAAAAACAATTTCAGCAAAATTTGCTTTCAAAAAGCCAAATGTGGCTCCCTCTCTTCTGAGCATTGTAGTGCACCCGCAGAGCACTTTATGTCCACACATAGGGGTTAAAACTTTTGGGGGGCATTTTCTCCTATTACCTCGTGTAAAATGGTAAATTTGGCAAAAAAAAAAGCATTTTAGTGAAAAAAAAAATTTGCATTTACAAATCTGATTGGAATGAAAACTTGTCAAAAACCTGTGGAGTGTTAAAGGGGTCATCCAGGAAAAAATACTTTTGTTTATATATCAATTGGCTCCAGAAAGTTAAACAGATTTGTAAATTACTTCTATTAAAACATCTTAATCCTTTCAGTACCTATGAGGTGATGAAGTTGAGTTGTTCTTCTCTGTCTAAGTGCTCTCTGATGACACGTGTCTTGTTAACCGCCCAGTTTGGAAGCAAATCCCCATAGCAAACCTCTTCTACTCTGTGCAGTTCCTGAGACAAGCAGAGATGTCAGCAGAGAGCACTGTTGCCAGAAAGAAAACAACTCAACTTCAGCAGCTGATAATTATTGAAAAGATTAAGATTTTTTAATAGAAGTAATTTACAAATCTGTTTAACTTTCTGGAGCCAGTTTATATATAAAAAAAAGTTTTTTTCCTGTAATACCCCTTTAAGGCTCACTGAAACCTTTGTTACGTGCATTGAGGGATGTAGTTTCCAAAATAGTATGCCATGTGTGTTTTTTTTTTTTTTTTTGCAGTTCTGGCACCATAGGGGCTTCCTTAATGGGACATTCCCCCTAAAACCATTTCAGCAAAATTCACTCTCCAAAATCCCATTGTCCTTTCTGAGCCATCTAGGGCACCCACAGAGCACTTTACGTTCACATATGAGGTGTTTCCTTACTCAAGAACAATTGGGTTACACATTTTGGGGGGGGATTTTCTTCTTTTACCCCTTGTAAAATATTTAAATACTGGGTCTACAAGAAAATGTTAGTGAAAAAAATGGAGATTTAGAATTTTCTCCTTCACTTTGCTGCTATTCCTGTGAAACAACTAAAGGGTTAACAAGCTTTCTGAATGTCTCTTTGTCTACTTTGAGGGGTGCTGTTTTTATAATGGGGTAATTTATTGGGTATTTATAATATGAAGGCCCCTCAAATCCCCTTCAAACTGAACTTGTCCCTGAAAAATTCTATTTTTGTTTTTTTATAAATTGGAAAATTGCTACTGAAATTTGAAGCCCTCTGATGTCTTCCAAAAGTAAAAACATGTCAACTTTATGATGCAAACATAACGTAGACATGTTATATATGTGAATCAATATATAATTTATTTGGTATGTCTATTTTCCTTACAAGCAGAGAGCTTCAAAGTTAGCAACATTTTCACATTTTTCATTAAAATATAAGGTTAGCTATACCGCTCGATGACATACACAAATTGTGCATTTTTGGTCACTTCATATACCATAAAAAGCTAATAAAAAGTGATCAGAAAGTCCTATCTAAACAAACATGTAACCAATAAAAACTATAGCCTTCATAGGCCCTAATATAGGGGTCAGAAGATGACAAATTTTAAACATACTAATTTTGGTGCATGTAGTTAGGATTTTTTTTAAAGTAGTAAAGTAAAATAAAACCTACATAGTTTGGGTATCCTTGTAGCCATATGGACCTACAGAATAAAGATAAGGTGTCATTTTTACCAAAATTGCTATTTCATTTTTCAATTTCACTCCACAAATATGTTTTTTTTTTTTTTGTGGTAGATTTTGCTATAAAATGATTGATGTTATTACAAAGTACAATTGGTGCCACACAAAACAAGCCCTTATATGGGTCTGCAGGTGCAAAATTGAAAGCTCTATGATTTTTTGAAGTAGAGGAAACAGTAAACAATAAAGAAATAACTTTTGTAAACATTGAAAAGTTGAAAACATTATCAAAAATTCTCCCTTTTTGGGAGTTGCAAAAGGTTTTGTGGCTGGCAATTAAAGACGGTAATGAATTTCCCCAAGGATTCCAAAGCCAATTTAGGATTTTCAACAGGATTGGTGTACCAAAATAGTGAAGAAATAGCTTTTGTATGAAAAGCTGAAAAATATTTTTTCCTTTTTTTGAGGATGATTGGTTGTGTATGTGTAGGACTTCTGTATGGATAGCAGCAGCAAAGGTCATGTTGGACTGGTGGCTGTTATAGCCAGCTTACAGCAAGCAATGGTGGACTGATTAGGAGTTGTAGTAGCCAGCAGACAGCAGGACTGGTGTAAGATGAAGTAGCCAATGTACAGCAGGCAGCGGTGGACTGGTGAAAGTTCATGTAGCCAGCGTACAACAGGCAGTAGAGGCTGGTGGGAATTGCAGTTGCCAGTAGTCAGTAGACAGTGGTGAACTGGTCGGTGTTGTAGTGTCCAGCGGACAGCATAAGCTGGTGGACTGGTTGGAATGTAGTCGCCAGCGAACAGCAGAGGTATTGTAGTATTGCCTAATTACTGGCATCTGGTGTAGAAGTTCTAAATTCCCATCTAGTTCATGCATCATTCATTATCAGGAACATAGAGCTTTTCCACATTGCTGGCAGATATTCTTGTTTACTTAGGGGTGATGCTGCCTGCTGCCCTGAACACTCTCTTTAATACTACACTGGAGAGTGGACAAGAAAGAACACCGATGGCAAAAAGTTCTGACCAATAGTCTAATCTAGTGACCCAGAAGTCAATGGGGTCTGGGCTTATGTTGTCTGTAAGAAAAAAGCCACAGCTTAGGTGTACATTATCCTTGTTGTTCATTCTTTTTGTACTTTCCTTTGGTGGCGATTCATGTCAGGGTGGAAAACCAGATAAAAAAATGTTGTAATCATGTACTACAACATTTAGATTCAGCTTCTGCAACGCATCTGACTGAGCAGGGAGCGGAGTCAGGGGGTGGGGCCCCATTTGCTATGTGTTTGGTGCTGGAAAACATGGCAAGCTGGCTGCATAGCTTCTTCCTATAAAAATCCAATTTAACCTCCGTTTTGGAAGTTGAAAATTGTTTTCCCATTCTGGTCTGAGTGTGGCTATCCAGTACTCATCTCTTTTCTTCAAGTGTGCAAGCAAGAAAGCATCCAGCTAGCCATATTTGCCAGTTTTTCTGAATCCCCGACTTGTTTTGCCACTATCCTATACTGCCAAGGTTGGTTATCATGGTACTTGTCATCATAATCATCATCATCATGTGTAGGTTCCTCATCCCTTATTCCTTCAACAGATTCCATCTTAAATCTTCCTCAGGTCCCACTTTCTCATCCTCCTCATCCAACTCCTCCATAAGAAGAACATCCTTACTGCTGCCAGCTACATGTGAACCTTCCTCCATCCATCCTTTCTCAATCATCACCGCAAGCATTTTCTCCAAAAGGAATATTGCAGGCATAACATCATTAATTCCACTGTTGTCTTTGTTGACAAATCATGTGACCTATTTGAAAGGCTTGAGCAAATGACAGGTGTTTCTGATTAGCTGCCCATGTCTCAGCTGAAAGTCACACTGGCTCCGTAAACTGTCTGCTGCATTAAGAAGTCTGTCAATCTGTCTTTGCACTGATGGTTCAGACAGTGCAACATGTGTAATTAAAAATTCCACCATGTTAGAAATAAGGTGGTATTGAGGAAGACCATTTTGGCACTGTAGGTCAAGGAGAACATGATTAAAAAAAAGAGTAAACTAGCGGATTGTTGTAGAAAACCTCTTTAAAGATTCCAATTTTTTACTTTCAAGAACACTCAAAAAAGGTTTTATCTACATAAAAATCTACATAACCTGTCATCAGACTTTAGCATGTATAGGAGTGCATTATAGATGTAATTACAAGGTTTAGTTTCAGTTATATCAAATGCCTGAAATTATAGTTTGATTCACCTGTACACCATATTCAATTAGTCACAAGTAGTCATTGGGACTGGGAGACAGATGCAACTAGTCACGGGGCCTAGCCAGTAATTACGCTTTACAGCCCTCATTGACAGGGAAAGAGGCTTCTAAGTGATTACAGTTATTACCAGGGACTCACAGGTGATATCTTTTCTAAATGGAGTCACTCTCTTTCATTTTCTGCTCCATGTGACTCATGTTGACTTCTTCCAACTGTGACTGGTCTCGCTGTAATGTCATCACTAATAATGACCCCAGCTGTACCCCCTGCTCACTTATAATGCCTCAACTGCTTACCTATAATGCCCTATGCACTATTAATGCACAGACTGTGCCCTACAGTCATTAATTAGTAAGGCCCCTACTGAAGTGACATAAAGTGACTGTAGTCTTTGTGTAAATGGTGGAGCAGGGAGCTGATCGGGAGATCATTGCATTTGCAGTTGAGAAGGCAGTTGTATGGAGATGCAGGGCACAAAGCTAAAAATTAATGCTCAGTGCTAGAGACAGCCCCGGCTAACAGATTTGATAAACAGATTGACAATTAACAGCTTTTATTTTCATAGACTAATGTATAACCCTTGTATTTTTAAAATTATTCTTTTTTCAGAATTTAGCACTAACATATGTGTTTAATTTAAGGTTGTACTTGTTACTTCTAGGAATAGTTATTGCAGCATAACAACCCTAGATAGAATTGGACATCTTTCATTTAGTATTTGTACTGTTATTTGTAGTAAATTTGAGTAGCCGTATTACTCCAGTGATGTAGATGCAAATCAAAAAATGTTGCAGTACCTTGTAATACCTTTTTTATCGAACTAACAGAATTTTGTAGAGACAAGCTTTCGGGATTCCTCCCTTTATCAAGTCCAAAGCAAATTTGCTTTGGACTTGATAAAGGGAGGAATCCTGAAAGCTTGTCTCTACAAAATTCTGTTAGTCCAATAAAAAAGGTATTACAAGGTACTGCAACATTTTTTGATTTGCATCTATTGTTATTTGAAAATAGCTGCCCCCAATCTGGGTTCTAAAGTGTAATCGTCAATCCTCAACTTACTCTCCTAACCTGGGCTAGTTTTTCAAAGTACTACCAAATAAAATGAAATAGTGGTGACTTTAACCAAGGTTATCCGGAATGTCACCTTTAGAATAAGCTTTCCATTGTTGTAAATTACTAAATTCGACAAAGCATTAATCTCTGCAGCCCCTCTATTTGTTTATGCAGTCGACCTTCCATCTCCAAAAGTGATGGGGGGGGGGGGGGTTCTCTCAATGCTCCACAATCGCCTCTCCCACACTGACTTTCGTATCATATCTGACATACAGATATACTCCGCTGCCTTTTATATTTGCCCTGTCTTTTTGAAAGAATGTAAAACAATGAAGATTGACAGTCTAATCCAATTTAAACCTTAGCCATGTTTAAGCAATTCCAACTGCATCAAAGAGTTTCTTCAATCCCAGGGCATCAAGTCTCCCACTTTTTTTGTAAGAATTATGTTTTGTATTAGTGAACATCTATTTGCAATCCAAAGACATGGGTGGACACATCTGTAATGTGCATACCCATACATCCTGTGGATCATAACAGCATCTGATAAGTACTGGAAGGATTAAGATTTTTTAATAGAAGTAATTTACAAATCTGTTTAATTTTCTTGCACCAGTTGATTTAAAAATATATATATTTTTCCAGTAGAGTACCCCTTTAACCCCTTAGGGTTAGGGGTTAAAGCCAATTTTCACCTTAAAGGGGTTATCCACCATAAGGTGATTTTAGTACGTACCTGGCAGACAGTAATGGACATGCTTAGGAAGGATGTGAACTTGTCTTCGGGCTAAATGGCTATGTTGTGAGATTACCATAATACTTTGGCTAGCTTTTTGTGAACTGGTATTTCCTCTTTCAATTCTCTTTTTTTGACTATAAATCCCTTAATTCCTTCTCCCTCCCAAACATCAGCCACCCAACCCATTGAAACATAAATGAGCTGCATCCATTAAAAGACCAGTTGTTTTCAATCAGGGTGCCTACAGCTTTTGCATTAGTTGCAGATTGATCTCTCTCCCACCAAGCGATCGCTCCACCCATTGAAGCAGACAGGCTCCCTGTCATAAGCTGACTAGTGAGTCAGGTCTCGGCCGCATTGCTACTTGGGAAAAATCTGAGACAACAGTCATTTTGTATGCTGATAAAAATAAATATTGGAGTGAAAATCACAGACGAATTGTGAGAAAACCCTCACACACAGGTACAGACACTATATTATGAACTACACTAACTTAACAGCCCCTGTAGCATAGTCAAATAAAAAAAATTCCTGGAATACCCCTTAAGGACTTATACACGTATAAGGGCTTGTTTGTTGCATCAGCAATTGTACTTTGCAATGACATCACTTTTTTTCATAACATAACCTGCGGCAAAACCAAATAAAAATTATTTGTGGGGTGAAATAAAAAAATAAAAAACACAATTTTGTTACTTTTGTGGGCTCCCGTTTCTACACAGTGCAGTATTTGGTAAAAAGGAGACCTTATCTTTATTCTGTAGGTCCATACAGTTACAAGAAGGATACCCAATTTATATAGGTTTTATTTTATTTTAATACTTTAAAAAAAGTGTATGTTTAAAATTGGCATCTTCTGACCGCTATAACTTTTTTTTATTTTTCCATGTACGGGGTGGTATAAGGGCTAATTTTTTCCTCTGTAGTTCTTATAGGTACTATTTTTGTTTTGATGGGACTTTTTGATTGCTTTTTATTAATATTTTTATGGTATATGAAGTGACCAAAAATTGCCAATTTTGGACTTTGGTATTTTTTTACGCGCACGCCACCGACCGTGTGGTTTAGCTAACATTATAATTTAATAGTTCGGACATTTACACGTGCGGCGGTAACACATATAATTATTTTTATTCTTTATTACATTATTTTATTAAAAACATGTTAAAAGGGGGGTGACCAGTGCTCAGGAATATTTAAATCCAGTTGGCGGGCTCGCCTCAAAGTGCAAGTCAGCACTGTAGGGGGACCTTCGGAGGAGTGGGGCAACGGAATGCAGGTAGGTATAGCCATACAAGACCCCGCATCAGTATCCTGTTCACCTGCACTATAACTCGGTGTATCGGGTTATAGGGTGACCATTTTCCTTTAAGTACCAGGACGCCAGGGCGTGTCTGTACGCCCTGTGTCCTGGACGGGTTAGGGCTGGGTAGCACAATTTTAACAATGATTTTTGAATCAGAGACAAACTGAGAAATATAGTTATTAAAAGTAAAAATATTGTAAAGTACAAACTAACAGAATAGTAGGACTGAGACAGAATATGAAACAAAAGCAAGAGCTCAGAATCAGACAAATAAAAGCATGAGCACAGGAAAAATATAGGTCCTAGAAGAATCATGTAATCTCAAGACTCAAAGGGGCTATCCAGGAATTGAAAAAATAGAGCACATTTCTTTCTAAAATTGCTCTCTGTCTGTCTGCAATTTGGGTGTGGTATTACAAATTGACACCATTCACTTCAATGGAACTGAGCAGCAGAACCACTTCCAACCTGAAGACAGACAGAGAATGGTTCTTAAAAGAAATTAGCTCTGTTTTTCTATTCCTGGATAACCCCTTTAGGTACTCCAGTGGATTTTTTTTTAAATCAACTAATGCCAGAAAGTTATACAGCTTTGTAAATTACTTCTATTTAACCCCTTAAGGACCCAGGGCGTATGGGTATGCCCTGGCTCCTTTGCACTTAAGGACCCAGGGCATACCTGTACACCCATGGCAATTTTGGTCTCTGCCACACACCGGGCAGGGACCAGACCGGGATGCCTCCTGAAACCATTCAGCAGGCATCCCGTGCAAACCTAAATGCAAACCCCTGAGACCCCCCCATGTTGGCGACCACCAAAAATTGCCGGTCAGTTCAGACCGGCTATCTGCGGCAATTCCGGGTCATAAAGGTCTCCGGTAACCCGATGACCTGGAATATAAGGGAGGTCCAAGACACCCCCGATCCCCCTGAAGAATTAGGAGTGAGGTGGCAGGGGTTATACCCCTCTTATCCCTGCTATTGGTCGGTCAGAAGCGACCGACCAATAGTAGATCGGGGGCAGGGGGTTAAAGTTCAGTTTCCCGCTCTGCTGTTGTCCGGGCAGAGCTGGGGAACTGGCGGTGACTTACGCCAGAGGTCACGTACCATCAGTGATCGGTAGTGGGCGACAGCGGGCGGCGATGAGATGCGGCTCCCTGGTGGGCGATCCTACGGAAGCCGGTGAATTGTTGCCTAGCAACATCTGGAGGGCTACAGTTTGGAGACCACTACACAGTGGTCTCTAAATTGTAGCCCTCCAGATGTTGCAAAACTACAAATCCCAGCATGCCCAGAGAGCAAACTGCTGTGTGGGCATGCTGGGATTTGTAGTTTTGCAAGATTTAGAGGTGGAGATCACTGTTGTTTCTAAACCATGCCCTTTTAAGTCTTGCAAAACTACAACTCCCAGCATGCACAAACAGCAAACGGCTGTCTCGGCATGCTTGGAGTTGTAGTTGCGTACCTCCAGCTGTTGCATAACTACATCTCCCAGCATGCTTTTGATCAGTACATGCTGGGAGTTGTAGTTTTGCAACAGCTGGTGGCACACTGGTTGGAAAATACTGAGTTAGGTAACAGAACCTAACTGAAGGTTTTTCAACCAGTGTGCCTCCAGCTGTTGCAAAAGTAAAACTCTCAGCATGCACGGTCTGTCAATGCATGCTGGGACTTTCAGTTTTGCAACAGCTGGAGGTTTGCCCACCCCCCAAAATATGAATGTAAAGGGTACATTCACACGGGTGGGTTTACAAACTCACTGTAAACCCCCCCCCCCACTGCGAATGTACCTTAAAAACACTACACTAACACTAAAATAAAGGGTAAAACGAATTCCAGAAAGAAATACAACTTCCTGTGGAGCATACAGTAGCTGATAAGTACTGGAAGGATTAAGATATTTAAATAGAAGTAATTTACAAATCTGTTTAACTTTCTGGCACCAGTTGACTTAAATCAAATGGTTTTCCACCCCTTTAATCTATGCAGGAAGAAGCCTTGTGGCATTATGCTCAAGAATACTGGATGATGTAATTACTGCTAAAGGTGCTTCAACTAAGTACTTAGTAAAGGATATGAATACTTATTTATGTCCCTTTGTCAATATGGAGTATTAAGCATTGCTAGTTAACTCCCTGGGGGGCTATACAGCATAAGTGTTCTCTTATGCTGGGGAGAACACCCGAAAAGTACTAACTATTTTGAACCAACTTGAACACAACACCAAGAAACTATATATATATATATATATATCTATATATATATATATATATATATATATATATATGTATATATATATATATATATATATATATATATATATATATAGACAAAGAATAAGTCAGCCAGCACTTTAGTTGATACCAAACTATTATATGGACCTGGCCTACAGGTGCACGCTACTAGGCTAGATATACAGCAACAGAAGAATGCAGCAGCACACTGCCAGCACAAGGATATAGGTGCAACATGAATATGCAGTTAAAATATGGATAGCTATACAGCTATGGTGTAATAGATGCAAATGTGAAACTATGAAATAGTGAGGCACTTAGCTCGCAAATTTGTCTCCGCCAGCGGTCAAATAGCTTGGACCGCCGGCGGAGACAAATTTGCGAGCTAAGTGCCTCACTATTTCATAGTTTCACATTTGCATCTATTACACCATAGCTGTATAGCTCTCCATATTTTAACTGCATATTCATGTTGCACCTATATCCTTGTGCTGGCAGTGTGCTGCTGCATTCTTCTGTTGCTGTATATCTAGCCTAGTAGCGTGCACCTGTAGGCCAGGTCCATATAATAGTTTGGTATCAACTAAAGTGCTGGCTGACTTATTCTTTGTCTGTATTGCACATACGGGGGAGTGGCTACCTCCATGTTGGCCTTGCACCCCACCCACCTCTATCAGGTGTGTATATAAGGTGGCTTGGATGTTCCAGATCCTGCCATGCTTACTGAACTGTTCACACAGAGGCATATTCACAGTGTAGGGTCCGTCCCAGGAGGCTACCTTATCGCGGTGGGACGGTCCAAGCTATTTGACCGCCGGCGGAGACAAATTTGCGAGCTAAGTGCCTCACTATTTCATAGTTTCACATTTGCATCTATTACACCATAGCTGTATAGCTCTCCATATTTTAACTGCATATTCATGTTGCACCTATATCCTTGTGCTGGCAGTGTGCTGCTGCATTCTTCTGTTGCTATATATATATATATATATATATATATATATATATATATATATATACACACATTTGTTTTTATAAAACATCCCAACTGCCCTTTCTATCCATTTTATTATGAAAAATTATAAAAACACCAGTCTTCTACAAAATCCACCAGTCCTTACATTTATGTAAGAAAAAAAAGAAAGAAAACAAAAATGAAACAAAATTAAAACACACACACAAAAATGGTTAGTACATTTTGGGTGCTCTACTCAGCAGGAGGAATGGATGGCAATCTGTGCTCACAATTTTTTTTTTTAACATGCCTTTTTTTTTAAATGCTTAGTATTTCTAGTTTCCTCCTTCCCTGCTGAGCACTCTGACCAGTAACCATCAACCTCTATAGATCACTGGTAACAGCATGTTCCCAAAGGAGTTTAAAGGGTACTCCAGTGAAAAAAAAAAATCTTTCAAATCAACTGGTGCCAGAACGTTAAACAGAATTGTACATTACTTTTATTTAAAATTCTGAAGTTCCAGTAATTATTAGCTGCTGTATGCCCGAGAGGAAGTTGTGTAGTTCACAGTGCTCTCTGCTGCCCCCTCTGTCCCTTTCACGAACTGTCCAGAGCAGGAGAGGTTTGCTATGAGGATTTGCTTCTATACAGTTCCTGACAGGGACAGAGATGGAAGCAGAGAGCACTGTGAACTACCAAATTATACATGTTAAATGGGGTGCATGCACCTAAGCAGCATGGCGTGGCAAGTTGTATTTAGTCTTGACTGGAGTAGCCTTTACCCCAAACTTTGTGACTTTTTCTAATATTGCCCTTCATTTATCAGTGCATAAACTTTCCACATAGAATGCCACATCTAAATCACTCTCACAAAAAGCTCAAATATACCATTATGCAGTAAACTTGACTTTGGAAAAATATGCACTGTGACTTTGAGCCACCATTGAAATTAGAAAAAAAAGACACATATTTACATGTACATCATAATCCCAGTCATTATCCCAGGCTGAGCAAGCTCAGGCATCCCCAGTCAATACAGAGTGCTTAGTGGTTAAGATTGCAGCCACTGCTTGCAAAGGCCCTATGGCCAGACATCTCAGTACTTGCATTTAACAGGGTGTATTAGAGGACCTATCAGATTGCAACACGTAACATTACAGTAGCATTACCAATGTCTATACCAATACCATCATTTTTCTGCCAAAAACATGAATTTTAAAGTAATTAAAGGGGTTATCAAAGATGACAAAACAGAGCCAGTTTCTTTAAAAAAACGCTCCCCGTCTGTCTCCAGGTTGGTTGTGGTTCTGCAGCTCAGTTCCATTGAATTGAATGGAGCCAATTTGTAATACCACACACAACCTGGGGACAGACAGGAAGCATTTTCTGTTTTTTTAATTCTTGATAACCCCTTTAAAAATTAACCAAATAGCACCATCAAAAACTACAGGTAACCCACGAAAAACAAACCCCCATACATATTTGTAGCTGCTGTAGGGTCAGGAGCTATAGAAACTATTGATTCCTAGAAGCTAAAAGAGTTGTTCTGGGCATACAGTTTGTTTGTATACATCAAACTCTGAGCTGTTTCTTTAGGAATGCCCATTCAACCATTTACTGAGGTGGGTACATGTACAGATACCTTACTGTTTAGCAGATAAAGTTTGGGGGAATCCTGTTTTTGACTGGAGACTCTGTTTCTATACACTGGCCCAAAGGTAAGCATTGATGCTCTATGTATCACCGCTTATACTTACTAGTACATTTAATGAGTTGGACACTCTGCACCCATCCTAAAAAGTATACAGATGCTCATTATTGGCCATAGAATAGATGGCCAACGCACAACAAATTGATTTTAAAATGAATATATATGTAGCTGTGTAGTTGTCAGTCATCAATGAGAATGAGTTCACTTCCTACAGTGCAGCAAATAATTTTTGCCCAAGCAAATTAAATCCTATCTACAGTATTACTCCTATGTTGTCCAGATCCCAGAATTCAACCCTCTGATCCTGGCTGGGTTTATCAGCATGTTGTTTCTTTGCCCTGATAAACAGGAAAATAAGAACAAGAACAGACAGAAAATCCACAGCACACACTATCTTCTGCAGCACTAAAGATATGCACTTAAAGTAATATGGGATGTAGCATATTAGTTTGTCTTCCACTTCAGTTCCCTTTTTGACATTTTACTTATAGCATCAGACTGTGTTGTAGGGAAAAGAAAGAGGCAAATTAATTTGAGTAAATACTGAATCAATCAATACATCATTTTTTTAAAGTCCTCTATTGCAGGCATACATGTACATTTTTTTTTATATAAATGTATAGTACAGTACTTTAGTAAATGTCTTCGAAAGCTGTACAACACCTTTACAATGGACCTGTCAGCAAGAAAAATGGGGTGTGAATGGGTCCATATCTAGATAGGACTAGTCATCGAAATTCCACACATACCTTTATCCCTTTTAGTTATTTTCAATATTGAGATATATGCTTTTCTGTTCATATGTAAATGAGAGCGTTCTCCAGCACAGCAAAAACCCAAGTAACACCATTCCATGTCCTTTTTATCTAGTGACTGTCAGTAAAATGGGGTAGGTGATTGTAAGCAGGCCAGGGGGCTGTAATTTTGAGAATGTGGGCTGGACATACCTGGGCTATTACTGTAATGGGGAATGCCCCCTGGACTTTTTAACCTCATTTCTATAATAATAAAAAGACATATCTCTACACTAGAAAAGAGAATGAAGATCAAAAGATATGCATTGAATCCTGATGACTAGCCTATCCAACTGTAGGTGACTCTTGTTAAAAGCTATTTTTTTTTTTGATTATTTGTCATCCTTTCTACTGAAGAAAGGGTCAAGCACACATTTACAAGAACCCTGAAACGCATCTAGTTTTCGGATTAAAGACTCACCTATAATTGCATACAATTCCAACTTATCGGAGGATTTTGTCCCTGACTCCAATATGCTATTGCAGCAGCTTCTTGTTCTATCTGGCTCTTAAAGCTGCCACTCTGACGTCAGACGCTGTGCCGGAGCACCGCCAAATTTGCCAAGTGGCGGGATAATCATCTTCCAGCCGGCTGCAACGAGTGCTGGGAGCTACAACAGCTTTGTAAGATCAACATGCCACTCTGACGTCAGACGCTGTGCCGGAGCACCGCCAAATTTGCCAAGTGGCGGGATAATCATCCTCCAGCCGGCTGCAACGAGTGCTGGGAGCTACAACAGCTTTGTAAGATCAACATGCCAGTTTCCAGCCTGTGCTGTTGGGAGCTAGCCGCACGTATCACGCTGTGCTCGTCGCAGTACAAGACCAATAGCAGACTGAAATAACCGGTCTTTGGTGAACTTTATCTAATCCACCTTTCAGAGTTATATGTGGGAACTAAGAACCAATGACCTCCAGAATAGGTGGAAGAACTTCTGGTACTGAGAGACCACCTAAATGTTGGTTCTTGGTTGTCTACTGTGGAAGGCTGCAGTGAGACCTTCATATCACGCTCTTTACCTTTGTTGTGCTGGGATCCGCACAACCAACCTTGGTAAGCGCCCATGCACACTAAGCGGTTTTGAGTCTATCATACAGTATTTAACTATGGAGCGCTCTTTTCTGCCTTTTAATATATGTGAACAGACTCCTAACTCAATGGGCTTATTGAGTGCATTTAACTATCGGAACAGACAGTAGAGAGCCGGGGCACTCAGGCTATTGCTGGATTATCAACTATCAGACTATATGACTCCTATTGATAATCTGAGAGAATTATTAGGGACTATTATTTATAGAATTATTCCACACACACATATATATATATATATATATATATATATATATATATATATATATATATATATGAACCAGATATAGGCGCAGCACTCCAACAAAAAAGTGATTTAATGTCTCATGTCAGCATTACAATGTTTCAGCTCCTCCTGGAGCCTTTTTCAAGCATAGTGATACACAATCACTATGCTTGAAAAAGGCTCCAGGAGGAGCTGAAACGTTGTATTGCTGACATGAGACATTAAATCACTTTTTTGTTGGAGTGCTGCGTCTGTATCTGGTTCTTATCTTGGATGGACTCTGATCAAGTCCTTTGGGACGCTGGCACCAATTCTCTGGTTGGACTGGATAAGTAGTGCCGCTTTATTTTGGGATTATATATATATATATATATATATATATATATATATATATATCTCAAATATCAGACTATATAGACTTTAAGGTCTGCATTTTTGTTTATAGTTCCTAACACACTCACTCATGTAAAACCTACCTTGTTAACTCGTGTAATGCATTTAGCTTCAGTATATAACTGCAGAAAGTTACACATTGCTGACATGTTCAAATTAACAGTAGTTCATAATCTCAGTCTGGGGGTCCAAATGGCCGGACCCCTTTTAATAAGCCTTAAATGGCACATCTTATTGATATGTCATACATGTTACATAGTAACAAGGTTCATAAGGGTAAAAAGAAGACAAACCTGAAACATAAAGTTCAACCTGTATCCCTACAGGGTCTCTACTGTGTAGCATTTAGAACAACCCTACAACCATATTATAAATACCAGTGTATAAATATTTGTTTTTTTGGTTAATGGTTAAGCAGAAATTATTAGTTCACCAATGATAAAATATAAATGTAATCATTTTTGATAACCTGAAAAAAAAATTGGAAATACAGACATAGCCAAATCTAATATGACTTAAAAGTGTAAATATTCATTACAAATGAAATGGCTGCTATGACTGCGCTCTTAGAGGATGTCATTTTCTTTGCAGTGCTCTTCAGGAGTCATACATAAAATGCCTGTATGTACAGTTTGATTTTGCCACAGAGCATAACCATCTTGAATTGCACTGGAGTAAGCTCAAACAAGTGATTTCTGTGAGCTTTAAATATTCTGCGAATAGTCTCCTACAAGAGTCAAACATCTAAAATTCATAAACCCTGAACATATCTGTATTAACTTTCCAGTTTCACACCGTATTAATTACACGGATAGAATTTCTTGGAAATTTCATCTGCTTTCAGATGTTTTTCAGATTTTTATTTCTTTGATAAAGAAATGGCTTTGGTAAAATGATACTTGGTGCTCTAGCTGGATAAGATTAGACTAGTCTAGTTTTTTGTGAGCGGAATCATTTTTTTTTTTTTCGTCAAATATAAACACATATTAAACAAATAATAATAATTCTTTATTTATATAGCACATACAGATTCTGCAGCGCTGTACACTCAAATTGGTCCCTGTCCCCAATTTGGGCTCACAATCAGATTCTTTGAAGTTTGAAAGGTACCAGGTGGATACCCACAAAAACACAGAGAGAACATATAAACTCTTTGCAGGTGTTGTCCTTGGTGGGATTTAAACCTAGGACCACAGCCCTGCAAGGCAAGAATGCTAAACACTGAGCCACTGTGCTATAAAAACTGTGTGCAACATTTTGGCGAGCAAGGTGTTAGCAATGCAGTGAGTGTATTGTGCTTTGTTTTCTTCCCCTTGTCTCATGTCCTTCCCCTTTCCTCTTTTCCTTTCTGTTTTATTTCTCCCTTTCCCTCCCTAATACCCTCCCCCCCCCTCCTTCCTTTAGTCCCTATTTCTCCCTCTGGTACTGTGAAATGTATTGGGCACAACCAGCCTTGGTCTACAGTCTCGACTCAAGGGCCTACAATTGTCTGGCCATTAGTCAGCTTACTGTTCTTATGTGTTGCACTATTGGCTCACTAATTGTACCCTTTGTGTCTAACAGTTTTACTTATGTTTTTTTGCACTGTATTAGACTGCAAACTTGTTGAAATAATAAAATCTCTACCCTAAAAAAAATGTAAAAAAAAGTGGCATACATTTTCCCACACATCATAGTCAGCTAATACAGTTCAGCAACATAAAGTACACAGTTGATAGTAGAAAAAGGAAAAATAACTCACGGCACTTGATGGTCATGCTTCTTTCTTTTATTCCACAAGAGGTATCTTCACATATCTGGAGGGGGTGGAAGTGAAACGGGACGACGAGCGTTCATTTCATGGCTACAATCCGCTTCTACACAGTCATATGTCACTGAAATGGAATTCCAACAATACAAAAATGTTCATATTTTTTAAAGTTTCTCAACTCCTCCATCCCAATCCCTTACCTTCTGTGCACAACCATCTCAGCTCCTTCAGATTATTTCCTTCTGTTTCCATTTTAACTTCCTGGGTACAGATATTGCTTCCTTTTAATTATCATAAACCAAAAACGTTACTTCCTGTCAAAGCCTCCGGAGCCACAACTGTACAGTCGACCCATTTTCCCCATTGCTTCTCGACCTTCTACAAGGTGCCTCTCTTAAAGTTTACCAAATTTGCCAGAGGCATTTTTGCATTCAGTACTTCATATATTTGGCTATTGTATTCTGAACTTGGTTCAAAACCCTTACTATACTGAAGCTCTATGTTCTATATTAATTTTAAATATATTCTCTGTATATCCCAGCAGACTAGTTTTGGGTTCCAGAGGGACCACTACTCTAAACACTTTATGAATAATTAAAGGATAACTCCATTGCAGAAGCTATTCAGCTTAATACATGACCAAAACACATATTTCAAATTTGCACCTTTAGTGAATCTTGGACATCTAGCATCTTCCCTCTCCCCTACTTTCCGAAGCACCCAGGGGATTCTATTTGGATCAAAAATAATTGTGATTTTTTATTGCACCACGTTATTATATAGTATATAAAATGATTACCTCTTCCCATTTCTCCTTAAACAGTGATCCAATGTCCTTGCATTGGCTTCATAAACTTTCCAAGGCAATCTGTCAACAGTCTACTATATATTCAGGATATTAACCCTTTTGTTGTTATGAATTTTACTACATTATCTAATAGCTCTGAGAATTAATTTTTCAAATCTGTTATTCTTATCTGGATTGCAGAAGTTGAATTCCTTCTGAAACTGCTGCAATGTTTTACACTCGCCCTGTGTATATAATGGTGTCACAACTGGGTCTTTCTTGTTCGGATTTCTGAAACCACTTTAGCGTGTGGTTTTCTCAAACAGAAATAGTGTCTAAGTGTCATACAGTATATGGAAGGCATCTATTGACTTCAAGTTCTATTTTTCAATTCTCTATACAATAAGAGTGTGGGCTTTCTCTCTGCTGCTCCCTTAATCCTGTGGACATCCTATGATTCTAAGATTCTAATGGAGGTTTCTCACCTCCTAGACCTCAGATTATTCTTTCATGTTGTCAGGTTCCCTCTGTCTCATTAGGAAGTAATTTTTTCCCTATTTTAATTTTGTGTACTTACTTCCATATTTGCCCCTAAAAAGATTATGTAGTCCTCTGAACCATAATGTGGCTGGTGGACAGAGGCTAATACTGTATCTATGGTGTCTGCTATACCCTACACACATACAGAGAAGGAGATCCTGCACTTTTATGTCTCTGTGCACAGTCTGAACAGCAGCATCCACAGTATAAACAGTCCAAACTGTTTATAAAGCTCGGAGGTGAGATTTCTTACTTACAAATCCATCTGTATTGCCTGTCTTTGCCTCTCTGATGCCTGAGGCACTTCTCCTTTCACCTTTCTTCTCCCACCTCCATCCTCTCTGAGCTGATTTTAAGAGAGGGGGGGGGGGTGATAACAGGAGAAAAAAGCATTTTACAAAGGAAATCACTATTCACATTCAGTACAGAACCAATTCTTAAAGGAGGACTTTGTCTAATTTATAGTAGTCTTGAGATACTTTTTTTGAATGGGTGACCTGTCATACTGACTTTACAATTGCAAGTTATGCTTAACCCCTTCAAGAGGACCTGTCATCAAATTTTACCATATATAATGCATGGCAACCTTTTATATATGATAACGTCTTCTTCCTCACCATACATGAGAGACATTCCAGCTGGCAGGAATGGTGAGGATATATAGTTTAAATGTGTCCACCGTTGGCCCCATAAGTAGTCTCCTGGCCTCTAAGCTATACTCACCTAGTCCCTCTGCCCTGGTTGTTATCCAATTACCACATATAATATGGTAAAATCTGATGACAGTCCATTTTGGCCTTCAACTAGTTTTCATTATTGCATTTTTGTTTTTTCATTTTTTCATCTTTGCTTTTAAAGTCTAACTTGTGAGGACTTGTTTATGTGGGGTCAATTGTACTTTGTAATGACACCTTTAATTTTATCAAAAAATGTACAGCAAAATTAAACTAACCAAATTATTATTTGTGGAGGTAGACCACTGTCAATCCGAGCGCTCCGGGTCCCTCCCCTCCCCCGGAGTGCTCGCGGCGTTCACCTCCTGGTTGCAGCACCCCGGTCAGACTTGCTGACCAGGAGCGCTGCTCTGTTTCCCCCGGCGGACGTGCCTGCCCGCGGGTCGCATCTCGTTCTGTTTACCTGCCCGTCCTCCTGCTGATTAGTGCCGGCGCGTGCCTTGCCCAATTTGTTCCCAATCTCTCCCACACATGTAAACCCACTTCCCCTTCCTGTCCCCACTGGATCTTGTTGCCTTAGTGCCCTGAGAAAGTGTTTGTGTGTATCCCTAGCCTGTGTATCCAGACCCCTTGCTGTTGCCCCTGACTACGAACCTTGCCACCTGCCTTGACTTTCTGCTACGTCTGACCTCGCCTTGCCTTGTCCTTGTGTACTGTCTCAGCTGTCAGTGAGGTTGAGTCGCTATCGGGTGTAACGACCTGGGGGTTACCTGCCGCAGCAAGTCCATGCCGCTTTGCGGCGCGCTCTGGTGAAAACCATTAACCCCTTAGATTCCGTTCCCCTGGTACGGCCCACGCCATCGCCTCACTGACACAGAGGATCCACTCCCGTGTCCTCCCCGCATACCAGTCCGGACCCTGACAGTAGATCCGGCCATGGATCCCGCTGAGGTGCCGCTGCCAAGTCTCACTGACCTCCCCACCGTGGTTACCCAGCAGTCTCAGCAGATCGCCCAACAAGGACAACAGCTGTCACAGTTGGCTGCCATGCTCCAGCAGCTTCTGCCTCCACAGCCTCTACCATCTCCTCCGCCAGCTCCAGCATCTCCTCCACTACGAGCTGCCACTTCTACCTCTAGAGTCCGCCTGTCTCTTCCTGAGAAATTTGACGGGGACTCTGAGCTGTGCCGTGAGTTCCTGTCCCAATGTTCCCTGCACCTCAAGATAGTGTCGGACCAGTTCCCCACAGAACGTTGTAAGGTGGCTTTCGTGGTCAGTTTGTTTTCTGGAAGGCCTTGTCCTGGGCCACACTGCTTTGGGACCGCAACGATCCTGCCACTACTTCCGTCCAGTCCTTCTTCTCCGAAGTACGCAGTGTCTTTGAGGAGCCAGCCCGGGCTTCCTCAGCCGAAACGGCTCTTCTGAATCTCGTTCAAGGGAGCTCTTCAGTGGGCGAATATGCCATACAGTTCCGCACCCTCGCCTCTGAGCTAGCTTGGAACAATGAGGCCCTCTGCGCGACATTCAAGAAAGGTTTATCCAGTCACATCAAAGATGCTCTGGCCGCACGAGAAATTCCTGCTACCTTGTCTGAACCTATGCACTTGGCCACCCGCATTGATATGCGTTTCTCTGAAAGACACCAGGAGCTCCTCCAGGAAAAGGATCTTGTTCGTACATGGCGATTTCATCACTTGGCACCTCTCTTCCAGAGTCCTCTGCAACCTATTCCTGTGCCTCCCGCCGAGGAGTCTATGCAAGTGGATCGGTCCCGCCTGACCCAAGAAAAGAGGATTTGCCGCAGAAATTTGTGCCTGTACTGTGCTAGGTGTGAATTCATCCTCTCCACGTCTGACTATACCAGTGCGGATCTCACTATCCGCTAATTCTTCCTTCTCTGCAGTGGCCTTCCTGGACTCAGGTTCAGCAGGAAACTTTATTGAAGCCTCACTCATCAACAGATTCAATATTCCTGTTACCTGTCTCATCAAACCTTTTTTTCATTTCTTCTGTAAATGGAGAAAATCTGGCCTGCACCGTGCGTTACCGCACTGAACCCCTGCTCATGACCGTTAGTGCTCTCCATCAAGAAAAAATTGAATTCTTTGTTTTGCCAAACTGTACCTCTGAAATTCTTTTTTGCTTGCCCTTGCTCCAGCGTCACACTCCTACCCTCGACTGGACCTCTGGTGACATTAAAACTTGGGGCTCTTCCTGCCACAAACGTTGCCTTAAGTTTGTACCTACCAGCCAAATCCCCATCGCTAGACCATTGCCTGGCCTTCCAGAGGCCTATCAGGACTATTCTGACGTCTTTTGTAAGAAGCAGGCGGAGGTCTTACCACCCCACAGACCCTACGACTGCCCTATTGACTTGCTCCCTGGTACCACACTGCCCCATGGCAGAATCTATCCTCTTTCCGCTCCAGAGACTCAGGCCATGGCTGAATACATTCAGGAGAATCTTAAGAGAGGTTTCATCAGGAAGTCTTCTTCTTCAGCCGGAGCTGGATTCTTCTTCGTTACTAAAAAAGACAGATTCAAGATTTTGTTAATGACATTTTTCGGGACTTACTGTACACCTGCGTTGTTGTCTACTTAGATGACATCCTAATTTTTTCCTCCAACCGGCTCCATGTCCGTCAAGTGCATCAGCGCCTTCGTGAAAATCATCTATACACCAAATTTGAAAAGTGTCTTTTTGAACGCAGCTGTCTTCCTTTCCTGGGATACCTAGTCTCCGGTCAAGGTCTTTAAATGGAACCTGACAAACTCTCTGCGGTGTTGGATTGGCCTCGCCCCTCTGGACTTCGTGCTATCCAGCGCTTCCTCGGATTCGCCAACTACTATCTTCAGTTCATTCCTCACTTCTCCACCATCGTTGCTCCTATTGTGGCACTGACTAAGAAAAATGCGAATCCGAGGTCCTGGCCTTCCCAAGCGGATGAAACTTTTAATCGCCTTAAAGCCACCTTCGCCTCTGCACCAGTCTCGTCCAGGCCAGATCCTTTGAAGCCTTTTTTCCTTGAGGTTGACACCTCCTCAGCTGGAGCCGGAGCAGTTCATCTTCAAAAAAGTGCTAAGGGAAAAAATGTCGCTTGCGGATTTTTCTCCAAAACTTTTTCCCCTCCTGAAAAAAACTATTCTATATTAGACCGTGAACTATTGGCCATTAAGTTGGCACTTGAAGAGTGGAGACATCTTCTGGAAGGATCCCTTCATCCCATCACCATTTACACTAACTGTAAAAATCTGTCTTATCTTCAATCCGCCCAGCAGTTAAATCCTCGCCAGGCTAGATGGTCATTGATTTTTGCCCGTTTCAATTTTCAAATCCATTTTCGTCCTGCGGACAAGAATGTCAGGGCTGATGCTCTATCACGTTCCACCGATGCCTCTGAATCCGAAGCTCTTCTTCAGCACATCATACCTCCAGAGTGTCTAATCTCCTCTGCTCCTGCTTCTCTGGTGCCAATCCCTCCGGGAAAAACTTATGTTCCTCCACGTCTTCGCCTCCGGACTCTCAAATGGGGTCATTCCTCCCATCTGGCTGGTCATGCTGGAATCAAAAAATGTCCATACAGTTAATTGCCAGTCACTATTGATGGTCTTCCCTGGAGAAAGATGTGACCTATTTCGTACGGGCCTGTTCAGTGTGTGCACGTGAGAAAACTCCACGCCAGAAGCCTGCTGGTCTTCTCCTTCCTCTGCCAGTGCCTGAATAGCCGTGGTCCCATATAGCTATGGACTTCATCACTGATCTACCTTCATCTCATGGCAACACTGTCATTTGGGTGGTCGTTGATCGTTTTTCCAAAATGGCTCATTTTGTCCCGCTTCCGGGTCTTCCTTCTGACCCATAATTGGCAAAACTATTTTTTCGCAAATTTTTCGTCTCCACGGGCTTCCCACGCATATCGTCTCTGATGGAGGCGTTCAATTTGTCTCAAAATTTTGGAGAGCACTCTGCAGTCAATTAAAAATCTAATTAAAATTTTCCTCTGCTTATCATCCTCAATCCAATGGACAAGTGGAATGAGTGAACCAGATTCTTGGTGACTACCTGCGACATTTTGTCTCCTCCCGTCAAGATGATTGGGTCGACCTTCTGCCCTGGGCTGAATTCTCGTACAATTGCAAAAATTCTGAGACTTCCCCCAAATCTCCATTTTTTGTGATGTACGGCCGTCATCCGCTTTCCCCCCTTCCCATTCCCATTTCATCTGGAGTTCCTGCCGTAGATGAATTGACACAAGACTTCTCTATCTGGAAGGAAACTCAAAAGTCGCTCTTACTGGCCTCATCTCGCATGAAGAGACATGCTGATAAAAAGAGAAGAATTCCTCCTGTCTTTGCCCCCGGTGACAAAGTGTGGCTCTCTGCCAAATACATCCATTTCCGTGTCCCTAGCTGCAAGCTTGGTCTTCGGTACCTCGGGCCATTTAAAATCAAAAATCAAATCAATTCTGTCTCCTACAAGCTCCATCTTCCTTCTTCTCTCCGTATTCCCAACTCTTTCCATGTTTGTTGTTTGTCTTCTCAAACCTCTCATACTTAACCGCTATTCTCCAAAGGTCACTGTTCCTGCTCCTTTCTCTGGATCCTCTGATGTATTCTCCGCGAAGGAGATCCTTGCCTCCAAAGTGGTCCGAGATAAAAGATTTTTTTTAATTGACTGGGAGAATTGTGGTCCTGAAGAGAGGTCCTGGGAGTCTGAGGCCAATGTTTTGGACAAGGAGCTCATCCATAAATTCCTTGGTTCCAAAAAGAGGGGGAGACCCAAGGGGAGGGGGGGTACTGTCACGCCGAGTCCCTCTCCTCCCCCGGGTCCCTCTCCTCCCCCGGAGCGCTCGCAGCGTTCACCTCCTGGTTGCAGCGCCCCGGTCAGACTTGCTGACCGGGAGTGCTGCTCTGTTTCCCCCGGCGGGGATGCGATCCACGCGGCGAGACGTGCCTGCCCACGGGTCGCATTTCATACTGTTTACCTGCCCCGTCCTCCTACTAATCAGTCCCAGCGCACGCGGCCCCGCTCTCTAGGGCGCGCCGGGTCTCTCAGATTTAAAGGGCCAGTGCACCGTTAATTAGTGCCTGGCCCAATCTGTTCCCAATCACTCC
Organism: Hyla sarda; assembly: GCF_029499605.1. Taxonomy (NCBI): domain Eukaryota; kingdom Metazoa; phylum Chordata; class Amphibia; order Anura; family Hylidae; genus Hyla; species Hyla sarda. The sequence continues at coordinate 357,205,014 of NC_079190.1, read as the reverse complement.
CACACATATAAACCCACTTCCCCTTCCTGTCCTCGCCGGATCTTGTTGCCTAAGTGCCCTGAGAAAGCGTTTGTGTGTATCCCTAGCCTGTGTATCCAGACCCCTTGCTGTTGCTATTGTTGCTCGCAAATATTCGCAATTCGAATTTTATTCGCGAATTCGCGAATATTCGCGAATATAGCGCTATATATTCGTAATTACGAATATTGGTATTTTTTTTTTTCACAGTACACATCACAGTGATCATCCCTCTCTGCTTCCAGCTTATGTGGTGTAAGAAGGCTCTAATACTACTGTGTGAGACTGGTGTGCAAATTTTCGCATATACGAAAATTTGCATATGATAATTTTTGCATATGCGAATTTTAGCTTATGTTAATTTTGTATATGCAAATTTTCGTATATGTTAATTTTCGCACACGCGAATATTCGCATATGTGAAAATAAAACGAGAACATTAAGGAATATGCGAATATTCGCGAATATGACGAATATTCGTCCATATATTCGCGAATATTCGCGAATTCGAATATGGCCTATGCCGCTCAACACTAGCTGTTGCCCCTGATTACGAACCTTGCCGCCTGCCTTGACCTTCTGCTACGTCTGACCTCGCCTTGCCTTGTCCTTGTGTACCGTGCCTGTCTCAGCTGTCAGTGAGGTTGAGTCACTATCGGGTGTAACGACCTAGGGGTTACCTGCCGCAGCAAGTCCATCCCGCTTTGCTCTGGTGAAAACCAGTAACCTCTTAGATTCCGTTTCCCTGGTACGGCCCACGCCATCGCCTCACTGACACAGAGGATCCATTCCCGTGTCCTCCCCGCATACCAGTTCGGACCCTGACAACCATATAGTGGCTGAATGGCCCAGCCTGGAGTTTGTTGAAGCATGAGGAGACAATATAGTGTCTGAATGGCACAGCCTGGAGGTGGCTGAAGCATGAGGAGAGACCATATAGTGGCTGAATGGCACAGCCTGGAGTTGGCTGAAGCATGAAGATACTAAACAGTGGCTGAATGGCACAGCCTGGAGGTTGTGGCAGCATGGGAAGACCATATAGTGTCTGAATGGCACAGCTTGGAGGTGGCTGAAGCAGGAGTAGAGACCAAATAGTGGCTGAATGGGACAGCCTGGAGTTTGTGGAAGCATGAGGAGACCAAATAGTGTCTGAATGGCACAGAATTGAGGTGTCTGAAGCATGAGGATACCGTATAGTGGCTGAATGGCACAGCCTGGAGTTGGCTGATGCATGATGATACCATGTAGTGGCTGAATGGCACAGCCTGGAGTTGGCTGCAGCATGATGATACCATATAGTGCCTGAATGGAACAGCCTGGAGTGGTGTGGTGGGTGGCAATTACAATACCCTGTGACGAAGGTGGCTGAAAAAAGGTCTTATGCAGAGGAATGTTAGTAACTGAGGAGCAGCACCTTAAATCTGTTTGACACTATCCATATTTGTAAAGCGTTGGTGTGGCACCATTGTCAATCTACTCTCATGCATCAGGCATTGGTGGGTTAAAATCCTGGCTGATCTATGCCTGATTCATCTTCACAAAGGTCAGTCTCTCCACATTTTTCGTGGACAGACAAGTTCTCCTTGGACTGACTATGGCCCTCGCCACACTCAACACCCTCTCTGATGGCACACTACTGGCCGGGCACTACAGCTTTTCCAGGGCAAACTCTGCTAGTTGCGGCCACAAATCAAGTTCAGCGGATCTTCAAGGTGTGTTGGCATGGGCATGTCAAGGTATGCCACCACCTGCTGGTTCAGGTCCTGCTCCAGGTCTACCTGCTGATGAGTTGCTTTACCATGCGGGTGAAGAAAGGTACTCATCAGTGACTGTAGACTCTGGCTGCTGCTGATGGAGCTGGTACTGCTCCTGCCACCCCACCCCTCCCCAGCAGCCATGGCAAGGGAAGGTGAACGCAGGGGGGCCACCTCGATTCAGACCTGTGAGAGGATGAACAACTGACTACATAGGATGCCTCTGTAGTAGGTCAATTTGTCCTCCCTCTCAGTGGGTGTAAAAAAGACCCCTATTTTGTGGCGAGCCAGAAGGTGGAGAGCCAGAAGTCATCCCGCTGCCGAATGGTGACAATTTGGCTGTCACTACGCAAGCAAGTGAGCATGCATCGGGCCATTTCCTCCATCTCCACTGCATACTGCCACGGTGTGTCTGGGTCCTCTGTCTCGCCTTCCTCATAACCCTTTAGCTCCTCTGGCTGCTCCTGCTTCTCCTCTCCTGTCAGATTACTAGAAAAACCGCCCATTTGGCAAAACCTAAACTGTGCTTCACTGCCCCCCTCTTCCTCTTCTTCTAGTTCAGTCCCCACAGGGCTCATGTGGCCGTGAGAAATACCCGCCACATCTCCAGTGCCCTGACCAGCCATCATTTCCAACACATGTTATAAGAAATGAAGCAGTGGAATGACGTTGTTTATTCTGTAATCCTGGAGACTTACTAATAATGTGGCTTCTAGGTGTCACATATAAGCTGCCACTCGTTCACATTGAAGTTACACAGGGGAGTACCTCTATCTGCTTGAATCATCAAGAAATTGGTGATGGTTTTTCTCTGTTCGTACAGTCGGTCCAACATATGGAGGGTAGAATTGCAACGTGTTGTAACATCACAAATCAGACTATGTTGGGGATACTGTTCTGAAGCTGCAGCAAGGAGGGTGTGTTTTATGGTGTACGAGTGACTGAAGTTCATGCAAAGTTTCCTTCCCATTGTTAGGATGTGTTGCAAATGGGCGGAACACTTCAGGAACCGCTTCACAACCAGATTGAACACATTTGCCATGAAGGGAGCATGGCTCAGCGTTCCCAGTTGCAGCTGAATGTTGTTCCTGCACAGCCACAACACCAACTTGGACAGGTCACGTTGCTTCCTCCTCCACGCTCTCAGGCCATTGGTCCTGTGACAGTGTGCGATTCTGCCTCCTCCTCCACGGTGTCCTCAGCATCTATTGAGAGTTGTCTGGACAGTGGAGGCTGAGGACACGGTGGAGGATGAGGAGGCAGAGTCGTACACTGTCACAGGTCCAACGGCCTGAGAGCATGGAGGAGGAAGCGGCTTGATCTGTCCAAGTTGCTGTTGTGGCTGTGCAGGAACCACATTCACCCAGTGAGCTGTAAAGGACATGTATTGTCCCTGACCATAGTTACAGCTCCAGATGTCGGCGCTGCCATGCACTTTGGTGCACACCGACAGGCTCAAGGACTTGACTACCTTCTCTTCCACAAAATTGTGCAGGGCTGGTACTGCCTTCTTCGCAAAGAAATTACGGCTTGGGACTCTACACCTCGGCTCGGCACAAGCCATCAGTTCTCTGAAAGGTGCAGAGTCCACCACTTGAAAAGGGAGGGACTGCAGGACCACATCCAGCTTCTGCACCATTGGATGAGTGGGTGCATACTGTTGTCTCTTGCACATGGCTTCGCCAATGGATTGTTGGCAGAATGACTGACTAAAAGTAGGAGGAGCAGGAGCATCTGGAGCGACAGAAGGAGAGTATGACACACAGCTCCCTTTGGCTGGCTGAAAGAGGGAGCGGCGTGCCACTGGGTGATGCAGTAGGCTGGACCACTACATTGGAGCCGCGGTTCTCCCAGGTCGCTTTATGGTGGCGTAGCACATGTTGACGCAGGGCTGTGGTGCCAACATTGGGACCCTGGCCAAGCTTCACCTTCTGCCAACATAGCTTGCATTTGGCTATGTTAACCTCCTTCGGATGCTTGATGAAAAACTGCCACACCACAAAGTAGCTGATTTTCCCACCAAAAGTCCACACTAATTGATTGCTACTGCTGCTGTCTCCAGGAACCCCTGAACCACTACCTACCGGGAAGGTAGGCTGCCACTAACTGGGGGTTGTGTCTGAAGAACCCACCGACTGTTAACTGGGGTATCAGATGTAACTTGTGATGAAGTGGGTGACCATGTTAACCAATCGATGACTACAGATGGGTTTCTGGTCAAGACACGACCGCTAGCTGATACCGGAAGCTCAGGCCTCTTGCTGCGACTCCTAATGCCACTCGCCCCTGGTCTGCTGCGACCTCTGCCTGATGAATTTAGGCATCTGCCACTCCTCTGTGCACATCCTTGCACTTCTCTGCCTGACATACTTAGTGTGTATATGAGGGGAGTACAATACACTTCACTATGCTTAAAACAGTACAGTGGCCCCTCAACATACGATGGTAATTCGTTTGTTGAATCCATCGTATGTTGAGAGATTCGTGCAATGTAAAGTATAGGAAGTTATACTCACCTGTCCCCGCCGCTCTGGACTGCGTCCTCACCGCTCCCGATGCTGTCCCAGGGGCTCCCGATGCTGTACCGCTGCTCCGGCATCTTCTTAGGGATCCTCCGGCTTTTTCGGCATGTTCTCCGGTGTCCAGGCCTCGCTTTCTGGTGATGTTGTTACGCTGCGGCGCCGGGACGGCATGTGCAGCGACGTAATAATGACGCCGGAAAGCGAGGCCCGGACCCCGGAGAAGATGCAGACCCGTAGCAGCAGGGATAGGTAAGTGAACCTGTCGGGGATGCTTAAACTGCTATCCGACAGCAGCTTAAGCATTTTGCGCTGTCGGATAGCAGTTAAGGCAAAGGCCCCGACATATAAAAGCATTGTATGTTGATGCTGACATCGACATGTGATGGCCTCTGAGAGGCCATCGTATGTCGATTATATCATATGTCGGGGCCATCGCATGTCGGGGGGTTACTGTATTTGTCTAGAACAGCAGCAGGTGTGTACTTTTGGCTTTTCTTTCACAGTATCTCGGCCCTTGACAGATTAACAGGTACAAAATAGTACACTAGTTAGATGTATGATATGCACTTAAAAAATGTATCTGACTACAACACCAGCCGGTGAATATTTTTTCCTGGACTTTCACAGTCTCTAGGCCCTTGACAGATTAACAGTTACAAAATAGTACACTGCTTTGATGTATGTATGTGGTATGCACTTATGAGGGCAAAAAATGTGCTAAAGTACACTTAAAAAAGTATTTTTGCACAACATCAGCAGTACACAACAGTGCTGCAGCACACAGTCGCTGTTGAGCAAAACACCAGCTGGTGTATATAGGCCCTTGACAGATTAACAAGTACAAAATAGTATATCACTTAGATGTAGGTATGTGGTATGCACTTATGAGGGCAGAAAAATGTGCTACTGTACACTTCAAAAATTATTTGAGTAAAACACCAGCCGGTGATTACTTTTGGCTGTCCTTTCACAATATGTACGCCCCAGACAGATTGACAGGTACAAAATAGTACACTACTTAGATGTAGGTATGTATTTAGGAGGGTAGAAAATTGCGCTACAGTACGTTTACCCTGTTAAGGACCCAGTGCGTACCTGTACGCCCTAAGTCTGCTCCCATTCTATAACGGAGGCCACGGCCTCTAACAACGGCCGGGATCCATGGCTAATAGCGCGCGGAATTGATCGCGGTGCCGCACGCTATTAACCCTTTGGATGCGGCGTTCAAAGTTGAACGCCGTGTCTAAAATGAAAGTGAAACCATGCCAATTAGCTCAGGGAGCTGTTCGGGATCGCCACGGTAAAATCACGGCATCCCGAACTGCTTACATGACAGCCGGAGGATCCCTACCTGCCTCCTCGCTGTCCGATCGCCGAATGACTGCTCAGTGCCTGAGATCCAGGCATGAGCAGTTAAGCGGCAGAATCATTGATCAATAGTTTCCTATGAGAAACCATTGATCAATGTAAAAGATCAGTGTGTGCAGTGTTATAGGTCCCTATGGGAACTATAACACTGCAATAAAAAAGTGAAAATAAAAAGTGAATAAAGATCATTTAACCCCTGGCCTAATAAAAGTTTGAATCACCCCCTTTTTCCCATAAAAAAAAAAAACAATGTAAATTTTAATAAAAATAAACATGTGGTATCGCCGTGTGCGGAAATGTCTGAATTATAAAAATATATTGTTAATATACCGCACGGTCAATGGCGTACGCGCCCAAAAATTCCAAAGTCCAAAATAGTGCATTTTTGGCCACTTTTTATATCATGAAAAAATTATCAATGATCAATAAGGCCTATCAATGCAAAAATGGTACCGCTAAAAACTTCAGATCATGGTGCAAAAAATGTGCCCTCATACCGCGCCATATGCGGAAAAATAAAAAAGTTATAGGGGTCAGAAGATATTAACAATATTAAACATATAAATTTTCCTGCATGTAGTTTTGATTTTTTCCAGAAGTACGACAAAATCAAACCTATAAAAATAGGGTATCATTTTAACCGTATGCACCTACAGAATAAAGATAAGGTGTCATTTTTACCGAAAAATGGACTGTGTAGAGACGGAAGCCCCCAAAAGTTACAAAATGGTGTTTTTTTTTCCATTTTGTCTCACAATGATTTTTTTTGTTTCGCCATAGATTTTTGTTTAACCCCTTAAGGACATAGGGCGTATCCATATGCCCCCGTTTCCAAGTCCTTAAAGACAGAGGGCGTATGGATAGGCCTTGAGCATTTCCGGCCCCCGCCGCTAGCCGGAGGGGAGCCGGGGCCGGATGCCTGCTGAAATCGTTCAGCAGGCATCCCGGCATATCGCCCAGGGGGTTCATTATGTCCCCCCATGTCGGCGATAGCCGCAGATCGCTGGACAATTCAGTCCAGCGATCTGCAGCGGATTCCGGGTCAATTGGGTCTCCAGTGACCCGATGACCCGGAATCACTGGCTGATCGGGGCCGTCAGAGACGGCCCTGAACAGCCAGAGCCAGCAGGGGTGAGGTGGCACTGGTGCCACCTCACGATCGCCCTGATAAAGTGCATGCTGGGAGTTGTAGTGCTGCATCTGGTGGTTGCATAACTACAACTCCCAGCATGCCCGTTGGCTGTCGGTGACTGCTGAGAGTTGTAGTTTTGCAACAGTTGAAGGCACACTGAGTTAAGTAGCAAACCAGTGTGTCTCCAGCAGTTACATAACTACAATCCCCAGCATCCCCAGCCAATGTAGTATGCCTCTGGCTGTTGCATAATTACAAGACCCAGCATGCCCTTCCGCTGTCCGTACATGCTGGGGGTTGTAGCTTTTGCAACAGCTGAAGGCACACTGGTTGCAAAACATTGAGTTTGTTACCAAACTCGGTGTTTCACAACCTGTGTGTCTCCAGCTGTTGCAAAACTACAACTCCCAGCATGCACTGATAGACCGTACATGCTGGGAGTTGTAGTTTTGCAACAGCTGGATGTTTCTTCCCCCCACCCCCCCAATGTGAACGTACAGGGTACACTCACATGGGCGGAGGATAACAGTAAGTATCCGGCTGCAAGTTTGAGCTGCGGCAAATTTTCTGCCGCTGCTCAAACTGCCAGCGAGAAACTACTGTGAACCCCCGCCCGTGAGACTGTACCCTAAAAACACTACACTACACTAACACAAAATAAAATAAAAAGTAAAAAACACTACATATACACATTCCCCTACACAGCCCCCCTCCCCAATAAAAATTACAAATGTCTGGTACGCCACTGTTTCCAGAACGGAAACTGACTGTCTAGGCATGCTGGGAGTTTTACAACAGCTGGAGGCCCCCTGTTTGGGAATCACTGGCGTAGAATACCCCTATGTCCACCCCTATGCAAGTCCCTAATTTAGGCCTCAAATGTGCATGGTGCTCTCACTTTGGAGCCCTGTCGTATTTCAAGGCAACAGTTTAGGGCCACATATGGGGTATCACCGTACTCAGGAGAAATTGGGCTTCAAATTTTGGGGGGTATTTTCTGCTATTACCCTTTTTAAAAATGTAAAATTTTTGGGAAAACAAGCATTTTAGGTAAAAAAAAAATTTTTTTTACATATGCAAAAGTCGTGAAACACCTGTAGGGTATTAAGGTTCACATTACCCCTTGTTACGTTCCACGAGGGGTCTAGTTTCCAAAATGGTATGCCATGTGTTTTTTTTTCTGTTCTGGCACCATAGGGGCTTCCTAAATGCGGTATGCCCCCAGAGCAAAATTTGCTTTCAAAAAGCCAAATGTGACTCCTTCTCTTCTGAGACCTGTAGTGCGCCAGCAGAGCAATTTTCACCCCCATATGGGGTGTTTTCTGAATCGGGAGAAATTGGGTTTCAAATTTTGGGGGGTATTTTCTGCTATTACCCTTTTTAAAAATGTAAAATTTTTGGGAAACCAAGCATTTTAGGTAAAAAATATATATTTTTTTTACATATGCAAAAGTCGTAATACACCTGTAGGGTATTAAGGTTCACTTTACCCCTTGTTAGGTTCCCTGAGGGGTCTAGTTTCCAAAATGGTATGCCATGTTTTTTTTTTTTTTTTTTGCTGTTCTGGCACCATAGGGGCTTCCAAAAGGTGACATGCCCCCCAAAAACCATTTGTCGCTCCTTCCCTTCTGAGCCCTCCTCTGCGCCCGCCGAACAATTAACATAGACATATGAGGTATGTGCTTACTCGAGAGAAATTGGGTTTCAAATAAAAGTAAAAATTTTCTCCTTTTTACCCCTTGCAAAAATTCTAAAATTGGCTCTACAAGAACATGCGAATGTAAAAAATGAAGATTTTGAATTTTCTCATTCACTTTGCTGCTATTCCTGTGAAACACCTATAGGGTTAATACACTTACTGAATGTAATACTTTGGGGGTGTAGTTTTTATAATGGGGTCTTTTATTGGGTATTTCTAATATGAAGACCCTTCAAATCCACTTCAAACCTGAACTGGTCCATGAAAAATAGCGAGTTTGAAAATTTTGTGAAAAATTTCAAAATTGCTGCTGAACTTTGAAGCCCTCTGGTGTCTTCCAAAAGTAAAAACTCATAAATTTTATGATGCAAACATAAAGTAGACATATTGTATATGTGAACCCCCCCAAATTTTTTTTTGAATATCCATTTTCCTTACAAGCAGAGAGCTTCAAAGTTAGAAAAATGCAAAATTTTCATTTCTTTCATCAAATTTGGGGATTTTTCACCAAGAAAGGATGCAAGTTGCCTAAAATGTTACCACTAAGTTAAAGTAGAATATGTCACAAAAAAACAATCTCGGAATCAGAATGATAACTAAAAGCATTCCAGAGTTATTAATGTTTAAAGTGACAGTGGTCAGAATTGCAAAAAATGCTCTGGTCCTTAAGGTGAAAAAGGGCTCGGTCCTTAAGGGGTTAAGCCATCATCTTTTTTTTAAGGTGAAAAATTGAAAGAGTTATGATTTTTTAAAGGTAAGGAGGAAAAAACAAAAAACCCCGGATCCTTAAGGGTTTAAAATTGTGTATTTTTGCACAACACCAGCACTACACAGTCGCTGGTAGTATAACCAGCAGATTTGTTGTGGAACAAAGACACAGAATTGTGCTGAAAAATTATTTCTGCCTCCCCTGCTAAGGTTTATGAAGTTGAGGCAGCTTTTTGAAATGTATGAGGCAACGCACAGTTATCTTCCCCTCTCTGTAATACAATGCTGTAGAAAGTGACTGGGAGGTTAATGGCTGCAGTAAAAATACTTTTCAGTGAAAAAAATTACACTGATCTCTGTCCACCAGAACACTGATTTGACTAGGAGGGGAAACACTGTTGTAATAAGCTTTTCTGTGTAACACACATAGGCTGTCCATTCTATCTGTCTGCAGTGTAATGAATGAAGCGACGAGCCGCAATATGGCTGCTATGCCCTGGAGCCTAGACGGTACTAAATGGAGTTTAATGAAGCGAATTGCGCTATAGAATCATGGCGATATTCGCATTCGTTGCAAATTGAATTTTTTATGAAATTAGTAACTAATTTGGGTTCATCAGCTTCGATGCGCTCATCTCTACTTCTCACTATGTCTGATATTAGATTAGTAGAAAAAAATGCCTGGCAATGCACTTAAAATCTATCCCCAATTTCAGTAATATAAACACCATAAATTATCAATTTCTGTATAATATCCTCAAATTGATGTTGATCTGAGAATGAATTATTAGGACAGTGTGGAAAAAGTGAAAAAATACAGGTGCTGTATGTATATATATATATATATATATATATATATATATATATATATATATATATATATATATAAATATATATACATCTAAATAAATAAAGTATATATTTAGCAATTTTCGAAATGTAAAAAAATACCTGTGTGTGTCTATATATATATATATATATATATATATATATATATATATATATACTGTGTATGTGTATATATATATATATATATATATATATATATATATATACATATATATATATATATATATATATATACATATATACATATATATATATATATATATATATATATATATATATATATATATATATATAATTATTACTATTTTTTATTTTTTAGCAGGATATGATTAACCAGTCCATCTACTGTGATGGAAAAGGTTAGTGTAACCTGCAAATTAGGTAATGTAAATGGATCAGGAATTAGATTGGAGGTGTTAGATGAACCATGACAGAGAGAAGCGAAAATGAATATTGGAATATCTCATTACAAGGCATCTATGCACTCAACTGAAGATACAATGGGACAATGTATTTATAGATCATAATGAGCCAATAACCAGCTGCTTCACTTTGCATGTTTATATAACCGTATTTCCCCTCCCTTCTTTGCATTTTGTTTCCAGCATACCTTATGAGACTACACACAGAATGATAAGAGACATTTGTTTTGTTTATAAGCTATGTTTGTATCAAAATATTCTTTGACACTTCTACCATGACAGTAAATGTACCGTGTTGTGTGTGGCAGGTATTCTAAGCAATAATTATGTAGCACTTCTATGTTAAAAGGAATTAATGTTAAGTTTTTCTGTTTTTTTTTTACTAGAAAAAGGAACCTTTAACCCCTTAAGGACCAAGCCCATTTTCACCTTAAAGGGGTTCTCCAGTGCTTAAACATCGTATCCCCTATCCAAAGGATAGGGGATAAGATGCCTGATCGCGGGAGTCCCACCCCTGGGGAACCCTGTGATCATGCACGCGGCACCCCGTTTGTAATCAGTGCCCGGAGCGTGTTCGCTCCAGGACTGATTACGGGCGACTACAGGGCGGGCGGCGTGTGACGTCACGCCTGCGCCGGCGTGTGACGTCACGCTCCGCCCCGCAATGCAAGCCTACGGGAGGGGCGTGATAGCTTTCCTTTGGATAGGGGATAAGATGTTTAAGCACCGGAGAACCCCTTTAAGGACCAAGCGTTTTTTGCACATCTGACCACTGTCACTTTAAGCATTAATAACTCTGGGATGCTTTTACTTTTCATTCTGATTCCGAGATGGTTTTTTCTTGACATATTCTAATTTATGTAAGTGGAAATCTTTGTCCATACTTGCATTATTTATTGGTGAAAAATTCCAAAATTTTTCTAACTTTGAAGCTCTCTGCTTGTAAGGAAAATAAACATTCCAAATACATTATATATTGATTCACATATGCAATATGAAATACAAACAGCAATTGCCAATGGCAACTGATCGTACGCTACAAATCACGAACACAGCGAAAAAGGCGTATATTGATCAAGTGTAACAAAACTTTATTAAACCTAAATGCGCACATACATTTTAAAACAACATTAAAATCACAGACATAAACAAAGAAGAAGGAGGGAAAAATATATATGTCCACCGTAATGGGCATACATGACCAGGGAGAAACCAAAGGGAAAGTGTCCAGCAGCAAAGTTATGGCCAAGTGCAAAGTCAATGCATATGTAAACATTCGACTATAAGGTGCAAAAAAAAAGTAAGCATCCTAATAAAGGTTCCCTATGCCTTGTAAACCAGCAATAGGGATATGTCAGTTAGCTGGCACTGGAGATACACTGGTAAAGTTGGTGACTTGCCTAGTAGATAATAGTGGTGGACCTCCTGCACCCGACGTTTTGTCGCCATACTTCTTCCGGAAGCAAATTTTGCTGAAATGGCTTTTGGGGGGCATGTCCCATTTAGGAAGCCCCTATGGTGACAGGACAGCAAAAAAAAAAACACATGGCATACGATTTTGGAAACTAGTAAAAATTAAATGGAGGTGGGGGGCTCACACTATGAAGAAAGGACTGTGTATCGAGGTACTGTACTTACATGTTAACCCTACGTGTCAAAAATTAATAGAGTGGAAATAATATATGGAAATACAGACCTCTAGATACACATATGGTAGTGTTCTGTGTAAAAATCAATGATATGTGTTAAAATATAGATATTGTGTGATACTTAATGTGTATGACCATAAATAAATAGATATATAATAATGCACGCTGAGTGATAGTACTTAATGATATAAATGTACCGTATTTATCGGCGCACTTTTTAGGCTAAAATTTTTTGCCTAAAGTCTGTGTGCGTGTTATACGCCGATACACCCCCAGGAAAGGCAGGGGGAGAGAGGCCGTCGCTGCCCGCTTCTCTCCCCCTGCCTTTCCTGGGGTCTAGAGCGCTGCTGTCGGCCCTTTTCACCCCCTGGTTATCGGCGCTGCTGCCCGTTCTGTCCCCCTGACTATCGGTGCCGGCGCCGATAGCCAGGCAGAGAGAAGCGGCGCCGACAGCCAGGGGGAGAGAAGGGGCAGCGGCACCCATTGCCGGCGCCGCTGCCCCGTTGCCTCCCCCCATCCCCAGTGACATAATTACCTGAGTCGGGTCCGCGCTGCTCCAGGCCTCCGTCGTGCGTCCCCGGCGTCGTTGCTATGCACTGAACGGCGCGGTGCATGACGTCAGAGCGCCGCGCCATGCATAGCAACGACGCTGGGGACGCACGACGGAGGCCTGGAGCAGCGCGGACCCGGCTCAGGTAATTATGCCACCGGGGATAGGGGGAGGCAACGGGGCAGCGGCACCGGCAATGGGTGCCGCTGCCCCTTCTCTCCCCCTGGCTGTCGGCGCCGCTTCTCTCCCCCTGGCTATCGGCGCCGGCACCGATAGTCAGGGGGACAGAACGGGCAGCGGCGCCGATAACCAGGGGGTGAAAAGGGCCGACAGCAGCGCTCTAGACCCCAGGAAAGGCAGGGGGAGAGAAGCGGGCAGCGACGGCCTCTCTACCCCTGCCTTTCCTGGGGGTATATCGGGGTATACACGCGCACACACGCACCCTAATTTTATCATGAATATTTGGGTAAAAAACTTTTTTTACCCAAATATCCTTTGTAAAATGAGGGTGCGTGTTATAGGCTGGTGCGTGGTATACCCCGATAAATACGGTAATTAGTAAATATAAATTGTATGGCTGTGCAGGGCCCTTGCACAGACCGCACCATCAATACAAATAATTTTAATTATACTAAAAAACATAAAAAATCGGAATAATTTGATAATAAAAATTATGGAGATTAAATATACACTGGTATATGTATAAAATACTAGAAGTATGAGATGATCAGTCCCCAATGGTAGCAGCTTGACAAAATGGATACATCAATGCTCAATTTGTGAATGTACTCAAAATGAAGTTCTATATAATAATAAAATATCTTCCGCTGTATATTTGAAAGTTTTATAGCTAGTATGATTAAAGTTCAAGTGCTATATAGTACATTATATAGATCCTCCGCTGTATCAGTTAGGACTTTGTGAACAGTTACTGGTAGCAAGATACTGGTAGCTAGTGCAGCAGATGTATCAAAAATGAAATTGAAAGTTATTGGTGCACAGCACCGCTCACCGCTTCTGCTGATGCACTCCGATATCCGGTGCAGTCCTTCTCCTTCCCGGGCTGGTACAGCTCGGCAGCTGGCCTGATGGATGAGCCTGGGATCTCCCTGCACTGGCTCTGGAACTGGATACCGGGAGCTGGTAAATGCCGTAGAGCCGATGTGATGCGCTGGGGGGGAGGCTGCACTTTGGTGGTCTGGAGGCTGGCACAGATCTGCGTCTGGCCCGTGGGTGGTAACGGCTAGTGCAGGTGAGCAGTGGATGCGCTGGGAGGCAGGTGGAGCCGCGTCCTCGTGTAAAATGCGCGCTCCTGGACTGTGCAGTGGTCCCAAAATTGGGGGGTTCCAGCAGTTGCAATTACATTTTAGCTGGTTGGAGGTGGACTGAGTATCTTCAATGTGGGTATAGGGCCAAACGCGTTTCGGGGTGTCCCCTTCTTCAGTGGCTGTATATTTATAATGGATACCCCGGCATTTTGCCAGTTTTTATATCTTTTAACTTCCTAAGTGCCTTTCTCCTGATTGGTGAATTCTGGAGCTGTTCCTAACTCCTGGAAAATCCGGAGTGGATCATATTGTAAGTATATATATATATATATATATATATATATATATATATATATATAATATACTTGTTATACTTTAAGGAACAATCACTTTGCCTGTGTGGATATGTGTATATTAAATGTATACATAAAGCATAATATATACAAAAATGTCATGCAAATCAATATTAGTTGGATATATGATACTATATATATATATGTGTGTGTGTGTGAAACACAAAAAAAACACACGGCATACTATTTTGGAAACTACACCCCTCAAGGAAAGTAACAAGGGGTACAGTGAGCCTTAACACACCAGATGTGCTTGAAAACGTTTTGTTAAAGATGAATGTGTAAATTATAATTTTTTTCCACTAAAATGCTGGTTTTCCCTCTAATTTTACATTTTTACAAGGGGTTATAGGTGAAAATGCCCCCCAAATTTAACCCCATCTCTACTGAGTATGGTAATACCCCATATGTGGACATACTACAATGCTCAGAAGAGAAGGAGGCACATTTGGCTTTTGGAAAGAAAATTTAGCTGAAATGGTTTTTGGGGGGCATATCCCATTTAGGAAGCCTCTATGGTGCCAGGAAACAAAAAAATAAAACACATGGCATACTATTTTGGAAACTACACACCTCAAATAACATAACATTGGGTACAATGAGCCTTAATACCCCACAGATGTTTGACGACTTTTCCTCTAAGTTGGATGTGTAAATGATTTTTTTTTTCTCTAAAATGCTGGTTTTCCCCCAAATTTTACATTTTTACAAGGGGAAATAGGAGAAAATGCCCCCCAAATTTGTAACCCCATCTCTTCTGAGTATGGAAATACCCCATGTGTGGACGTCAAGTGCACTTCGGGCACACTACAATGCTCAGAAGAGAAGAAGTCACATTTGGCTTTTGGAAAACAAATATTGCTGAAAGGGTTTTTGGGGGGGCATGTCCCATTTAGGAAGCCCCTATGGTGCCAGGACAGCAAAAAAAACAAAACAAAAAAACATGGCATACTATTTTGAAAACTATGGCCCTCAAGGAACGTAACAAGGGGTACAGTGAGCCTTAACACCCCACATGTGTTTGACGACTTTTTGTTAAATTTGGATGTGTAAATGTTTTTTTTTCACTAAAATGATGGTTTTCCCCCAATTTTACATTTTTACAAGGGGTAATAGGAGAAAATGCCCACCAAAATGTGTAACGCAATCTCTTCTGAATATGGAAATACCTTATGTGTGGATGTCAAGTTCACATTGGGCGCACTACAATGCTCACATGAGAAGGAGTCACATTTGCAAATTATGCTGAAATGGGGGGCATGTCACATTTAGGAAGCCCCTGTGGTGCCAGAACAGCAAACCCCACATGGCACACTATTTTGGAAAGTACACCCCTCAAGGAACGTAACAAGCAGTACAGTGAGCCTTAACACCCCACATGTGTTTGATAAATGTTTATTAAAGTGGGATGTGAAAAGGAAAAATTTGATTTTTTACACTAAAATGCTGGGATTACCCCAATTTTTTTCATTTTCACAAGTGGTAATAGGAGAAAATGTCACCGTAAATTTGTAATTACATTTCTTTGGAGTAAGGACATACCTCATATCTGGACATTAACAGCATGCACACCGTGTGTACATAGTTCCCAGCACCCCCCACACACCGGGGGAGGATGTATGGGGGGGGGGGAGCAGAAAGTATGTAGTGTGTGTGCTTGGTGTATACTTTATATATAACAGTGTGTGATTATAACTCACACACCGTTTTATGGGGGAAAAAATGCTGCGGCCCCCAAAAAATGGGGGGGCAAATGGAGTGCCCTGAACCCCTAAAAGGGCCCAGGTCATGCTGTAAAATCTGTGGCGGACCCTTGAGGACCTATTAGGGGGTCGGGAGGGGGGGGATTTTTAACTCCTACCTGTCCCTGCAGATAAAACTCACCCTGAGCTATTGGGCACTGGAGGACAGTTCTTCAGCCCTGTGGGGCACAGATCTCGGCAGAGGGGGGGTCTCTGGCTTCTTTTTGCAGCTCTGCCCGCTGACTGAACTCGGTGGGCAAGCAGAGCTGCGAGAAGGGGACATTAACCCCTCCCCTGCCGGCTACTATTGGTCAGATTGTCCGACCAACAGCAGCGCTCCTAGGGGGATGACGGAATCGCCACCTCCCCATAGATACAGGAGCTGATTGGGGGTGTATTCTACACCGCCAATCACCATATATATCCGGGTCACTGGTGTGAATTCACGACCCCCCTGGGCATATGCACGGGATGCCTACTGATAGATATCAGCAGTTATCCCGGGCTGGTCCCAGCCCAATGCGCGGCGGGGACCAAAATTCCGACGGGCATACAGGTACGCCCTTAGTCATTAAGTACCAGGGAGCGAAGGCATACCTGTATGCCCTTGGTCCCTAACTGGTTAAAACAGGATAACCATCCTATTGCCAGTGAAATATGATTAACAAGAAGAAGGATCCCATTCTCAAACAGTGGATTAAAGGGGTAGTCCAAGACTTTTTATTTTATTTTACTATGCTACAGGGGCTGTAAAGTTAGCGTAGTTCAAAATATAGCGTTTGTACCTGTGTGTGATGATGGTCTCCAAATTCTTCTGTGATTTTAAGCCCAATTTTTATATTTAACAGCGTACAAAATTATTGTTGTCTCAGGTTTTCCCAGGTTGCAGTGTGACCCAAGACATTACATCACTAGTCAGGTGTTCAGAGGGAGTCTTTCTTTGCTTCAATGGATGGAGCTACCGCTGGGTGAGAGGGAGATCAATTTGCAGTGAACTGGAGGCACCCTGGTTAAAAACACTGGTCTATTGCATTGAAGGAAGCACAGTTATGTTTCAATGGGTGGGGTGGCTGATGTGTAGGAGGGAGAAAAAAATATCTCACACTTACAAACAAGGGATTATGGGACTTGTAGTTCAAAGGAGGGAACTCCAACAGGAAATAGCCAGTTCACATAAAGTACTAAAATCACCTTATGGTGGATAAGGTAAGGTAGCACTCGATGCAAATAAGGAGGACACATTTATTGAAGACACAGTTTATACATCAAAGAAATTAAATTACAATCCGATGTTTCAGTCTAAAGGACCTTTATCATGGAGTCTGTGGCCTAAACAAACACAAACATTTACATAAGAATATGCCAATAGTGAATACAAATAATCTCAATGGAGTTCATTAAATGTAACTGCAAAATTGTATTGCATGGTAGGGTAATGATAATGGCAATCTAGTGGTAGTGTAGCTGGCCAATTTCCAACACTATGAAATTTTTTTTTCACAATGTAGAGTGCATTAAGTAAATGCACACGAGGCATCAATTTTTTTTAAGAGCCAAGACACATGCTCTCAAATCACTCAAGTGCAAGTACAAAGTGCTAAGCGTTTGCACAAAAAGCCATGCATGAGGATGCGGTCCATCGCAAGCTCTTCTCAAAGAGGAGAAAGGCCCTACAATAAACTAAACCCTTCGCCTCCAGGCTAAAAGACACGGTTCCATGTACAATGTCCCCTTTCACCGAAGCTACTCAGGGACCGGAAATGTTCCTGGCGAACAACTAGGCCTCAGCCAGGTTGCCACCAAGGAACCCGTAAAATTTGCATTTGCACTCTGCTAGCAGAGCGAGGTGCTAACGTGGGGATAGACTCTTACGTCATGAGGATGTGAGCATGAAGATAATATTCATATTTATGAAGTTGGAGGAAATTTGGCCGCAGAGGGGGTTGAGGCAGGAAAGCTTGGAATACCAGCTCTCTCCTCTGCGCACAGGGGGAAATTTTAATCTTGGCAACAGAGGTTATAACTCTGGAACCAGACCACGGAACTTAGGACATGATACCTTTGAATTTTTTTTTTTTTAACTAATTAAAGAATTTTATTGAAAAAAAAAATTGAACAGGAAATCACTACACAAGACAACAGCAGGTACAAGAGAGCGAGTACAGTGTCAATGAAAAATGGCATTATCCTAGAAACCAGGGCATTAATACTCATATCACAATGCAATAGTATGGGAAAGGTACATATATCTGAATGAGGCCGTACGCTACCTATCAATAGCCATAGCAATGCTACTAAGTGAGAATTCTGGCAATTGAAGAATTATGGAGTAGGGACAAACAAAACAAAAATGAACTCCAGAAAAGTAGAAAGGAAAGAGGTGGGAAGGGAGGAGCATACGGGGGGGGGGGGGGTGGAGCATAGGAAAAAACAAAAAGGGGGAAGGGAAGCTAGCAAACTAGTAAACACGTACTTACTATTCCGGTGACCCTGCACCAATATCACCCAATCAGCTAGGTAAACAAATGAAGAGGGAGAAACAGAGAAGAGGTCCACTAAGAAGAAGAGATGTCAGTCGTTCTAAAAAGAGGGGAGTCAACAAAATCCAGCCAGGGCTGCCAAACCTTCAAATATTTCTGTCTATTGGAGGAATCTGCCATGAGTTCCTCCATACGACAAAGGAATAAGACCTCTTTGTACCATTCTGAAATGGACAGTGGGATGGGGTCCCTCCAGTGTCTGGGGATCACTGTCCTAGCCGCCATTTGGAGAAAATTTGCCAGAGCCCTGGAAGGAGATCGTCTGGAAATCGGCAGTACTGACAACAGGAGTGACTTAGGGCCGTTTTGCAGGGAGACTCCAGAGATGGAGGATAAACGATCCAGAACCACTGTCCAAAAGTCTGTTAGGGTGGGGCAGGACCACCATATGTGTGACATTGTGCCCCCAGTACTCCCACACCTCCAGCATTGGTCAGGGACAGTCGGGAACATCTTGTGCAAGAGCGAGGAAACTCGGTACCACCTTGACAACAACTTATAATTGGTCTCTTGGGCTTTACAGTATATCGACAACTGATGACACATGGTGAACGCGGATGACCAGTCAGTCGATACCTTTGAATTTTATTATTTATACATTTTTTTTGTTAAATTTCTGCCACTGAATCCGGCTGACATGTGTGCATGTAGCTTAAACAGTGCAAGAATATATTGCTTTGCTATACATAGGAGAATATTTGCGATAAACATTTTTCCATAAATCTGGACACCTACTAAAAAAAATAAAATAAAAGACTCTGGATCCTGTTTCCACATGTGGTGGACCTGCCCTATCACCTAAACATTCTGGTCGGGAGTAGTTGTTAACACAGTTGGTGGACTGCAGGATTGATCTTTTCACAGAGAGATTTTTACTTCTTATACTACCTGACTCATGCAATGCCCAAATTGCAAGGGGCAAGGTATAGAAACTTTACTCTTAAGTAGACGTCTGGATTTGTACATTTCGTAATTTGTTCATAGAACCACCACGCTCTCTGATTCTTGGGTTCATGCAGTGATATCCTGGACTGAGACTTAAAAGATTGGGCTCATTTGCCATATTTTATTTTGCTTCTCTTGTTTACATCTACCTTGTCACATAAAGTATGTTAAGAACATTCAACTTTTACCCTTATCCAAATTACGGTACATTTCCTTATGTCCCCTCTGTATCTCCCAATCAGTGTCCGAGCTGCTTAGTGCTTACGTGTTCTTTCTAAGCTCTGTGTAACCTGACTGTGACAGTCTCATAATGTAAATATATGGGGCCATCTCGCTCTCATAGACAAAAAGTATGGAAAGAAGCAAGTCTCAGCTCGCTTCTTTCCTTGCTTGTTCCAATGGTTGGTTAAGATCTTGACATTTAGACCCAGGGGAGTAGTTATAGGGAATCAAGAGGTAGCAGTCACAGCATGGCCCTGTTGCCTAAGGGGGCCCAAAAGTACATATGCCCCATAAGACACCAGTATTATAATTGGCACATAGGGCGCTGTTTCAGATTTTGAATCGGTGCCTAGAAACTACAAGATATGTCTCTGTTCAGAGTCCATAATATGAAAACTTTTGGGATGTCCCTAGGATATGTCAGAACTTTTTTATAATGACAGGTACACTTTAATTATTTACCAAGGTAGGGGCCCCACCTCCTATCAGAGCTCAGCTACATATACTGTACTTGAAAGGTACTGAACCGCAGCAAGCTGCAACACCTGATGCAGCTTATTCATAGAGATGTCCTTTGTAAGAAATGAAGAGAAACACTTCAATAACCTAATCATGGGGGTACAAGGTGCCTGACCCCCATAGAGCTGATATTTCTGGCCAATCATAACGTCAGTCCATCAAGATTATTATTGTGAAAAAAGTTTTCAGGTGTTACATCCTTTTTGCCTTTTAGCATATCTCATCCTAGTGGTTATTGACAAGAGAAAAATAATCCCTTAACAGTGATGTACAGAAGCAGCCATTTAACCTCCCCATGGGTTCTTGAAATCCATGCTACATGCTTTGGTCGAAGTAAGTTGGCCGCAAGAACATTTTAAAGGTCAGAAGGCTAAACCACAAAAATGAAACCTTAGAAATGATTGTCGAACAATATTGAATTCTAAAAATGAATTCAAGGTAGAAACTTGTCTTGCTTTCATATGTAAATATACTTACAAGAATATTCTTTTATATGGTCTTACTCATTGTATGTATGATCCTAAAGTACAGCCCATGTAAAGCTTCCTTTTACCTTGCAGTATGTGATAATATTAATATTAGTATATAAAGATAAAAAAATGATGTAGGACACAAACACAATAATCGATAAAAAAAAATGCAGTGTGGAGGCTATACCAGAAATTGGAGGCAAATGTGCTTTTCTCTTCTATACAACATTCTACAGGGCTTGATTTCCTTGCCTTATATATACTTGGAAGCATAGTTTCCTGGCCAGTTTGCAGGAGGACGATTCAAAACCCATGTAGGGCTCAGGATGCAATGTGTAGGCAATGAGCATTGCACAGTGGTGTTGCAGCTTAGGTAGAGATCAATAGCAAGACATTTAAGGTGAAGCTCAAAGAAAGCATAGAGAAGTATGGAAGTGACTGCACAATGACATCTGCACAGGTCACACAACTTGCTTAGAAAACTCTAACCATTGTAGTGAATAGGGTCACCTCCAGTCTGTTGTTCCTATGTCTGTAGGGCTCACTGTAAAGCATAATTCTAAATGATGTTAAAAGCTCAAGCATGATAATATACAAATAATGGAAAAAAAGATTAAAAGCAGCAAGTAAAAAACAGAGTTGAAACAGAGTTGGCTTTGCGGGATTGAGGTAAGGTAAGTGTCTGATATTTACTTTCATTTTGCAGACTTCAAAAATGTGGTTTGCTGTGCTATTGTTTGCTGTGCTATTGTTTGCTGTAACATGAAAGTATATTGTGGTATCCCGATACAGGACCTTGTCCTGTCCCTTGTCTAAAGTCACCTCAGCTAGAGTCCCTCCATTCATATAGGGCTCTCCTGCAGGGTTTCCCCTTGGTCGTTTCATGTAAAGAGTGTTTATATTTATTTAATGTATAGAAAATATATGTACAGGACCTCAGTGGTCACATGATGTATGGTTGTGAAGTATAAAATGTACAAGGACCTTAGAGGTCATGTGATGTACCCAGAGTTTACTGGGTTCATAACTTACAGGTTTGCTGACCAATGAGCTTAACCCCTTCACGACGAGCGACGTACGTGTACGTCCTCCGCCGGCTCCCGCGATATGCCGCGGGGTCGCGCGGTGTCCCTGCGTCATATCGGGTCAGTCCCGACGGCTGTCAACGGCCGGGACCCACGGCTAATACAGGACATCACCGATCGCGGTGATGCAGTGTATTAACCCTTCACACGCGGCGATCAAAGCTGACCGCCGCGTCTGAAATGAAAATGAAAGTAACCTGGCTGCTCAGTCGGGCTGTTTGGGACCGCCGCGGTGAAATTGCGGCGTCCCGAACAGCTTACAGGACACCGTGAGGGCCCTTACCTGCCTCCTCGGTGTCCGATGGACGAATGACTGCTCCGTACCTGAGATCCAGGCAGGAGCAGTCAAGCAACGAAAACACTGATCACAGGCGTGTTAATACACGCCAGTGATCAGCATGAGAGATCAGTGTGTGCAGTGTTATAGGTCCCTATGGGAGCTGTTTGTGGGACGGTTGGCGGTAGGAACATTACTATTGAGGAAACCACACCCTGGCGTCACAACATTCAAGGGTTAATACCACCAGACCCTACACTACCACTGCAACACACCAGTCACCGTTACTCTACTGGTTCACCACAGCTCATTTAGAAAATGGACCAAACATATTGTAATTACTAGTAAACTATGTTATGTCTATGAATTAGATGGAATCTGTCTAGGGATCCACCAGTTTACCGGAGTTTGGTTGAGAAAAAAAAAAGAAGGGCATGTTCTATGTTGGCCATGTCCCTTCTAGATGGGCTGTCCCATCATCTCTGTTAGAGATGAACGAATCGAAGCTGACAAATCCGAATTTGTTATGAATTTCATAAGAAATTCGATTTGCAATGTATGCGAATATGGCCGCCATTCTATTGCGCAAATCACTTAATTAAACTCCATTTAGTGCGGTCCAGGCTCCAGGGTATCTAAAATGGTGAATCCACGTGTGAGGATTTGGGGAAAGGAACTCTGGGAAGCCAAGAAGGCAAGGCGGGAAGGCGGGTAGGTTTGATGACCCTGAATTGCATGCAGGATGCAGCCTATCAGCAGCCAATAACCCCTGTGATGTCACAGCCCTATATAATCGGCAGCCATATTCCGGATTGTCACTTCATCCTTTCACTGCAGAGAGTTAGGACAGACGTCCTGTGTGTGTGTTACACAGAAAAGCTTTTTTCAGCAGCGCTTCACCTCCTAGTCACATCAGCGTTCTGGTGGACAGGGAGAAGTGCGTTTTTGCAACAAAAAGATTTATTACTGCAGTCAATAACCTCCCAGTCACTTTCTACAGCATTGTATTACAGAGAGGGGCAGAGAGCTGTGTCTTGCCTCATATATTTTAACAAGCTGGCTCATCTTGATGAACCTTAAGAGAATGGAGGAATATTTTTTATTATTTTTATAACTGCTGGTTTTACTAGTCGGTAGACGGTATAATATCCAGCAGTCCTTTCCTATTAGTGTTTGAGAGAGTGCAATTTTGTTTGTTTTTTAAAGCATACTGTAGCGCATTTTTCTGCCCTCATAAGTGCATACCACATACGTACATCTAAGTAGTGTACACTTGTGTACCTGTTAATCTTTCAAGGGCCTACATACTGTGAAAGTCCATGCAAAAGTAATCACCAGCTGGTGTTTTACTCCAATATTGTTTTATTTTAAGTGTACTGTAGCACATTTTTCTACCCTCGTAAATGCATACCACATTCCTACATCTAAGTAGTGTACAATTTTGTACCTGTTAATCTGTCAAGGGCCCACATACTTTGAAAGTCCAGGCAAAAGTAATCACCGGCTGGTATTTTACTCCAATGTGTTTTTTTAAAGCGTACTGTAGCACATTTTTCTGCCCTCATAAGTGCATGCCACATACCTACATCTAAGTAGTAGCGGCAGTAGCAGTCAATTAGTGCAGACTGTTGGTGGGAAAATCAGCTACTCTGTGGTGTGGCAGTTTTTCATCAAGCATCAGGAGGAGGTTAACATAACCACATGCAAGATATGTCGGCAGAAGGTGAAGGGTGGCCAGGGTCCTAATGTTGGCACCATGGCCCTGCCACCATAAAGCGGCCTGGGAGAACCATAGCCGTGCTGCATCGCCCAGTGGCATGCTGCTCCCTCTTTCATTCAGCCAAGGCTCCAACACCTCAGCCGAAGGGAGCTGTGTATCATACCCTCCTTCTGTCGCTCCAGATGCTCCTGCTCCCCCTACTTTATGTCAGTCATTCCGCCAACAATCCATCGGCAAAGTATGCGCCCACTCATCCAACGGCGCAGAAGCAAAATGAGCTCCTGTCTAAGTTGCTGGTGCTGCAGTCCCCCCCTTTTCAAGTGGTGGACTCTGCACCCTTTCAGAGAACTGATGGCTTGTGCCGAGCTGAGGTGGAGAGTGCCAAGCCGTCATTTCTTTGCGAAGAAGGCAGTACCAGCACTGCACAATTTTGTGGAAGAGAGGGTGGGCCAGTCCTTGAGCCTGTCGGTGTGTACGAAAGTGCACGGCAGCACTGACGTCTAGAGCTGTAACTATGGTCAGGGACAATATATGTCCTTTACGGCTCACTGGGTGAATGTGGTTCCTGCACAGCCACAACACTAATGTCACGATTCGGCTGGCTGGAGGTGGATCCTCTGTGCCAGAGAGGGATTGGCGTGGACCGTGCTGGTGGACCGGTTCTAAGTTGCTACTGGTATTCACCAGAGCCCGCCGCAAAGCGGGATGGTCTTGCAGCGGCGGTAGCAACCAGGTCGTATCCACCAGCAACGGCTCAACCTCTCTGACTGCTGAAGATAGGCGCGGTACAAGGGAGTAGACAAGAGCAAGGTCGGACGTAGCAGAAGGTCAGGGCAGGCAGCAAGGATCGTAGTCAGGGGCAACGACAGGAGGTCTGGAACACAGGCTAGGAACACACAAGAGAACGCTTTCACTGGCACAATGGCAACAAGATCCGGCGAGGGAGTGCAGGGGAAGTGAGGTATAAGTAGGGAGTGCACAGGTGAGAATACTGATTAGGCCTGCTGCGCCAATCAGTGGCGCAGCGGCCCTTTAAATGGCAGAGACCCGGCGCGCACGCGCCCTAAGGAGCGGGGCCGCGCGCGCCGGGACAACACAGACGGGGAACGGGTCAGGTACGGGAGCCGAGATGCGCATCGCGAGCGGGCGCGTCCCGCATCGCGAATCGCATCCCGGCTGGGAGTAATATCGCAGCGCACCCGGTCAGCAGGTCTGACCGGGGCGCTGCGAATGAGAGAACGCTGCGAGCGCTCCGGGGAGGAGCGGGGACCCGGAGCGCTCGGCGTAACAGTACCCCCCCTTGGGTCTCCCCCTCTTTTTGGAGCCTGAGAACCTGAGGATAAGACTTTTGTCCAGGATGTTGTCCTCAGGTTCCCAGGATCTCTCCTCAGGGCCGCAATTCTCCCAGTCGACCAAGAAGAATCTTTTACCTCTGACCGTTTTGGATGCTAGAATCTCCTTCACAGAAAAGACGTCAGAAGATCCGGAAACTGGAGTGGGAGAAACAACTTTGGGAGAGAAGCGGTTAAGGATGAGTGGTTTAAGGAGAGAGACATGGAAGGCATTGGGAATACGGAGAGAAGGAGGAAGAAGGAGTTTGTAAGAGACAGGGTTGATCTGGCACATGACTTTGAAAGGACCAAGATAGCGTGGTCCCAGTTTGTAACTGGGGACACGAAAGCGGACATATTTAGCGGAGAGCCATACCTTGTCTCCGGGAGCAAAAATGAGGGGAGTTCTTTTTTTATCAGCAAATCTTTTCATCCGGGATGAAGCCTGTAAAAGAGAATTTTGGGTCTCTTTCCATATGGTGGAAAGATCACGAGTCACTTCATCCACAGCGGGCAAACCAGAGGGCAAGGGAGTAGGGAGGGGAGGAAGAGGGTGACGGCCGTACACCACGAAAAATGGGGATTTAGCAGAAGATTCGGAGACTCTGAAGTTGTATGAGAATTCGGCCCATGGTAGAAGATCTGCCCAGTCATCCTGGCGGGAGGAAACAAAATGCCGTAAATAGTCACCCAGGACCTGATTAACTCTTTCTACTTGCCCATTGGATTGGGGATGATAAGAAGAAGAGAAGTTTAATTTGATCTTGAGCTGTTTACAGAGGGCCCTCCAGAATTTAGACACGAATTGGACGCCTCTATCTGAGACGATATGCGTGGGCAAACCGTGAAGGCGAAAAATGTGTATAAAAAATTGCTTTGCCAACTGAGGCGCTGAAGGAAGACCAGGAAGAGGAATAAAATGTGCCATCTTGGAAAATCGATCAACGACCACCCAAACAACTGTGTTGCCACGGGATGAGGGCAAGTCCGTAATAAAGTCCATACCAATCTGTGACCAAGGCTGTTCAGGAACAGGCAGAGGATGAAGGAGACCAGCAGGCTTCTGGCGAGGAGTCTTATCCCGGGCACAGACAGTACAGGCCCGCACGAAATCAATAACATCAGTCTCCAGAGTCGGCCACCAATAAAATCGAGAGATGAGTTGCAAGGATTTTTTGATGCCCACATGGCCTGCGAGGTGGGAGGAGTGTCCCCATTTGAGAATCCCGAGACGCTGGCGTGGAGAAATGAAGGTCTTCCCTGGAGGAGTTTGCCTGATGGAAGCTGGAGAAGTGGAGATCAGACAGTCCGGAGGAATGATGTGTTGCGGAGAGACCTCTACTTCAGAGGCATCAGAAGAACGAGAGAGGGCATCGGCCCTAATGTTCTTGTCAGCAGGGCGAAAATGGATTTCAAAGTTAAAACGGGCAAAGAACAACGACCACCTAGCCTGGCGAGGGTTCAGTCGTTGGGCAGACTGGAGGTAGGAGAGATTCTTGTGATCAGTGTATATGATAACTGGAAATTTTGATCCCTCCAGCAGGTGCCTCCATTCCTCAAGCGCCAATTTAATGGCCAGTAGTTCTCGATCCCCGATGGAATAGTTTCTCTCCGCCGGGGAGAAGGTCCTAGAAAAAAAACCACAAGTCACAGCATGCCCGGAAGAATTTTTTTGTAGAAGGACAGCTCCAGCTCCCACTGAGGAGGCATCTACCTCCAATAGGAAGGGTTTAGATGGGTCAGGTCTGGAGAGCACGGGAGCGGAAGAAAAGGCAGACTTGAGATGTTTAAATGCGTCTTCCGCTTGGGGAGACCAGGACTTGGGATTGGCATTTTTCTTGGTTAAAGCCACGATAGGAGCCACAATAGTGGAAAAGTGTGGAATAAACTGTCTGTAATAATTGGCGAACCCCAAAAAACGTTGGATAGCACAGAGTCCGGAGGGGCGTGGCCAATCTAAGACGGCAGAGAGTTTATCTGGGTCCATTTGTAGTCCCTGGCCAGAGACCAAGTATCCTAGGAAAGGAAGAGATTGACATTCAAAGAGACATTTCTCCCTTTTGGCATAAAGTTGATTGTCACGAAGTCTCTGAAGAACCATGCGGACATGCTGGCGGTGTTCTTCTAAGTTGGCAGAAAAAATCAGAATATCGTCCAGATAAACCACAACACAGGAATATAGGAGATCACGAAAAATTTCATTAACAAAGTCTTGGAATGACGGCAGGGGCGTTGCATAGGCCAAAGGGCATGACCAGATACTCAAAGTGTCCATCTCTGGTGTTAAATGCGGTCTTCCATTCGTCCCCCTCCCTGATGCGGATGAGATTATAAGCACCTCTTAAGTCCAGTTTGGTAAAGATGTGGGCACCTTGTAAGCGATCAAAGAGTTCCGAGATAAGAGGTAAGGGGTAGCGGTTTTTTACCGTGATTTTATTAAGTCCACGGTAATCAATAAAAGGACGTAGGGAGCCATCTTTTTTGGGCACAAAAAAAAATCCAGCTCCGGCAGGAGAGGAGGACTTGCGGATAAACCCCTTTTTTAAATTCTCCTGGATGTACTCCGACATCGCAAGAGTCTCTGGAGCAGACAGAGGATAGATTCTGCCCCGGGGTGGGGTAGTACCCGGGAGGAGGTCAATAGGACAGTCATAAGGCCTGTGAGGAGGCAAAGTCTCAGCTTGCTTTTTGCAAAAAACTTCAGAATAGTCCATATAAGCCTTAGGAAGACCGGATACAGGGGGAACCACAGGGTCACGGCAAGGAGTACTGGGCACCGATTTAAGACAGTCCTTGTGACAAGAAGTACCCCAGTTCTTGATTTCTCCTGTGGACCAATCAAGGGTTGGGGAATGGCGTTGAAGCCACAGTAATCCAAGAAGAATTTCAGAAGTGCAGTTGGAGAGGACCAAAAATTCAATTTTTTCGTGATGAGGTCCGATGCACATTAGGATAGGTTCCGTGCGGTAACGCACGGTACAGTCCAATCTTTCATTGTTAACAGAATTGATGTAGAGGGGTCTGGCGAGACTGGTCACCGGGATGTTGAACCTGTTGATGAGAGAGGCCAAAATAAAATTTCCTGCAGATCCGGAATCCAAGAAGGCCGTAGCAGAGAAGGAGAAGGTAGAGGAAGATATCCGCACAGACACAGTAAGGCGTGGAGAAGCAGAGTAGACATCAAGAACTGTCTCATCTTTGTGCGGAGTCAGCATTTACAGCTTTACAGGCGGGGAGGACGGATAGGACAATCTTTCAAGAAGTGTTCGGTACCGGCACAGTACAGGCATAGGTTCTCCATGCGGCGTCGTGTCCTCTCTTGAGGTGTCAAGCGAGACCGGTCAACTTGCATAGCCTCCACGGCGGGAGGCACAGGAACGGATTGCAGAGAACCAGAGGAGAGAGGAGCCGGGGAGAGAAACCGCCTCGTGCGAACAAAGTCCATATCCTGGCGGAGCTCCTGACGCCTTTCGGAAAAACGCATGTCAATGCGGGTGGCAAGATGAATAAGTTCATGCAGGTTAGCAGGAATTTCTCGTGCGGCCATCACATCTTTAATGTTGCTGGATAGGCCTTTTTTAAAGGTCGCGCAGAGGGCCTCATTATTCCAGGATAATTCGGAGGCAAGAGTACGGAATTGGATGGCGTACTCGCCAACAGAAGAATTACCCTGGACCAGGTTCAGCAGGGCAGTCTCAGCAGAAGAGGCTCGGGCAGGTTCCTCAAAGACACTTCGGATCTCCGTGAAGAAGGAGTGTACAGAGGCAGTGACGGGGTCATTGCGGTCCCAGAGCGGTGTGGCCCATGACAGAGCTTTCCCAGACAGAAGGCTGACTACGAAAGCCACCTTAGACCTTTCAGTTGGAAACTGGTCCGACATCATCTCCAAGTGCAGGGAACATTGCGAAAGAAAGCCACGGCAAAACTTAGAGTCCCCATCAAATTTATCCGGCAAGGATAATCGTAGGCCGGAAGCGGCCACTCGCTGCGGAGGAGGTGCAGGAGCTGGCGGAGGAGATTGTTGCTGGAGCTGTGGTAATAGCTGCTGTAGCATCACGGTCAGTTGAGACAGCTGGTGACCTTGTTGCTCTATCTGTTGCGACTGCTGGGCGACCACCGTGGTGAGGTCGGCGACAACTGGCAGTGGGACTTCAGCGGGATCCATGGCCGGATCTACTGTCACGATTCGGCTGGCTGGAGGTGGATCCTCTGTGCCAGAGAGGGATTGGCGTGGACCGTGCTGGTGGACCGGTTCTAAGTTGCTACTGGTATTCACCAGAGCCCGCCGCAAAGCGGGATGGTCTTGCAGCGGCGGTAGCAACCAGGTCGTATCCACCAGCAACGGCTCAACCTCTCTGACTGCTGAAGATAGGCGCGGTACAAGGGAGTAGACAAGAGCAAGGTCGGACGTAGCAGAAGGTCAGGGAAGGCAGCAAGGATCGTAGTCAGGGGCAACGGCAGGAGGTCTGGAACACAGGCTAGGAACACACAAGGGAACGCTTTCACTGGCACAATGGCAACAAGATCCGGCGAGGGAGTGCAGGGGAAGTGAGGTATAAGTAGGGAGTGCACAGGTGAGAATACTGATTAGGCCTGCTGCGCCAATCAGTGGCGCAGGGGCCCTTTAAATGGCAGAGACCCGGCGCACGCGCGCCCTAAGGAGCGGGGCCGCGCGCGCCGGGACAACACAGACGGGGAACGGGTCAGGTACGGGAGCCCAGATGCGCATCGCGAGCGGGCGCGTCCCGCATCGCGAATCGCATCCCGGCTGGGAGTAATATCGCAGCGCACCCGGTCAGCAGGTCTGACCGGGGCGCTGCGAATGAGAGAACGCATGCGAGCGCTCCGGGGAGGAGCGGGGACCCGGAGCGCTCGGCGTAACAACTAACTTGGACAAGTCATGTTGCTTCCTCCTCCACGCACTCAGGCCGTTGGTTCTGCAGTGTGCAACTCTGCCTCCTCATCCTCTACTGTGTCCTCAGCCTCTATTGCCCAGACAAGCCCCTTCAGCATGTCATCTGTGCAGGGAATGGAGTTGTCACACAGTTCTTCACATGATTTGCCTTGGGGAACGGAGTCACACAGTGGAGGAATCTGCTAAAAGACATTCATAAAGAAATCAGATGGCTTACTCCACTAGAACTGGAAATGGGAACCATTTTGACTGACAACGGGAAGATCATCTTATCTGCGCTGTGACTGGGAAGGCTGAGCCATGCGTCCTGCATGGCACACGTGTTCAATCTGGTTGTGAAGCAATTCCTGAAGTGTTCACCCCATTTGCAAGACATCTTAACAATGGGAAGGAAACTTTGCATGCACTATAGCCACTCGTACATCGCAAAGCACACCCTCCTTGAGCTGCAGCGTGAGAATAGTATTCCTCAACATAGTCTGATTTTTAACATTGCCACATGTTGGAATTCCACCCTCCATATGTTGGACTGACTGTACGAACAGAGAAAAGCCAAAACCGATTTCTTGATGATCCAAGCAGATAGGGTTACTCCCCTGTGTAACTTCAATGTAAACTAGTGGCAGTTCAAACGTGGCACCTGCTGTTTGCTCAGGCCCTTTGAGGAAGCCACATTATTAGTAAGTCACCAGGATTACAGGATAAATGACATCATTCCACTGTTTCATTTCTTACAACATGTGTTGGAAACGATGGCTGGTCAGGGCACTGGAGATGTAGCAACTACATCTAACGGCCACATGAACCCTGTGGGGGCTGAACTGGAGGAGGAGAAGGGGCACAGTGGAGCACAGTTCAGATATTGCCAAATGGGTTGTTTTTCTATTAATCTGACAGGAGAGGAGGAGCAGGAGCAGTCAGAGGAGCTAAAGGGTTATGAGGAAGGCAAGACAGAGGACCCAGACACACCGTGGCAGTGTGCACTGGAGATGGAGGCAGGGAGTTCCTCTGAGTCACTTGCACAAATGTCACGATGCATGCTCACTTGCTTGCGTAATGACAGCCGAATTGTCACCATTCTGCTGCGGGATGACTTCCGGCTCTCCCCCTTATTGGACCCTTGCTACTGCCACAAAATAAGGGCCTTTTTTACACCCACTGAGAGGGAGGGCAAACTAACCTACTACAGAGGCATCCTATGTAGTCAGTTGGCCTATGCCTATCGGTGCCATCGTCCATCCTCTCACAGATCTGAATCGGGGGGCCCCCTGCACTCACATTCCACTGTCATGGCTGCTGGGGAGGGGTGGGGTGGCAGGAGCAGTACCAGCTCCATCAGCAGCAGCCTGAGTCTACAGTCAATAATGAGTACCTTTCTTCACCTACATAGTGAAGCAACTCATCAGCAGCAGGTAGACCTGGAGCAGGACCTGAACCAGCTGGTGGTGGCATACCTTGACATGCCCATGCCAACACACAGAGTTTGCCCTTGAAAAGCTGTCATACCCGGCCAGTAGTGTGACATCAGAGCGGGTGTTCAGTGCTGCGAGGCTATAGTCACCCCAAGGAGAACTCGTCTGTCCACAAAAAATGTGGAGAGACTGACCTTTGTGAAGATGAATAAAGCATGGATCAGCCAGGATTTCCACCCACCAATGCCTTATGCATCAGAGTAGATTGACCATGGTGCCACACCAACACTTCACAAATATGGATAGTGCCAAACAGATTTAAGGCCCTGCTCCCCATGTGCAAACATTCATCCGCATCAGACCTTTTTTCACCGACCTTCATCACCGGGTACTGGTATTGCTCCAACCACACCACTCTTTCACCAGGTCACTTTCAGGGCTCCTGATGCTGCTGCTGCCACCTTCAGGCTGCGCCATTCAGCTACTATATGGTCTCTTCATGCTTCATCACCTCCAGGCTGTGCCATTAAGCCACTATATGGTCTCCTCATGCTTCAGCACACTCCAGGCTGTGCCATTTAGCCACTACATGGTCTCCTCATGGTTCAGCCACCTCCAGGCTGAGCCTTTCAGCCACTATATGGTCTCCTCATGCTGCCACAAACTCCAGGCTGTGCCATTCAGCCACTATAGGGTCTCCTCATGCTTCACCACCTCCAGGCTGTGCCATTCAGCCACTATATTGTCTCCTCATGCTTCAGTCAACTCCAGGATGTGCCATTCAGCCACTATATGGTATCTTTATAGTTCAGTCACCTCCAGGCTGTGTCATTCAGACACAATATGGTCTCCTCATGCTGCCACAAACTCCAGGCTGTGCCATTCAACCACTATATGGTCTCATCATGCTTCACCACCTCCAGGCTGTGCCATTCAGCCACTATATGGTCTCCTCATGCTTCAGCCACCTCTAGGCTGGGCCACTCAGACACTATATGGTCTCCTCATGCTGCCACAAACTCCAGGTGGTCATTCAGCCACTATATGGTCTCATCATGCTTCACCACCTCCAGGCTGGGCCATTCAGCCACTATATGGCATCCTCATGCTTCAGCACACAGCAGGCTGTGCCATTCAGACACTATATGGTCTCCTCATGCTGCCACAAACTCCAGGTGGTGATTCAGCCACTATATGGTCTCATACTGATGCCTCCAGGCTCTGTCATTGTGCCACTATGTGACATGTGTCTCCTTGTTAGATTTGGTCCTTTGTAACCACACGCCAGTGCCCGGGACATTAAAACTTGGGAGTGTAATTTTTAATTTCAATTTCAAAATCTTCAATTTCAATTTTAAAATTCATCTTTTAATATTAGGGATTGTGAAGCCCTATTGTCTACTCATGCTGCTGCCAGCTCTAGGCAGGGCCATTCAGCCACAATGTGGTTAACTGATGCTGCTGGGCCTTGGACATTACCTAAAAATATTTTATGGTAGCACTAGCTACCATAAATCTTGAATTTCCATTTTTAAATTCAGCTTTTAATCTTATGGATTGTGAAGCCCTATTGTCTACTCATGCTGCTGCCAGCTCCAGGCTGTGCCATTCAGCCACTATATGATTTACTGATGCTGCTGGGCCTGGGACATTATCTTAAAATATTTTATGGCAGCACAAGCTAGGAACAGGTTGATGCCCGTTTCCCTCCTGAGGACGTTACTGATGTATCAAAACATATAAAGGGGGCATTGTTAGGTTTTACTAGCAGTCTTAACAGTGTGTCAATAATTAGATGCACCAGGGTATCTGTAGTCCACTGGTGATTGATATTCTATCACATGTGAACTCAGTAATATATATTCATTTATATACACACTACAGCACTGTGTTTTTAAAGAGACTTACTATTATCTTTTTGTGGTATTAACAAGCTAAACAAAAGCTAAGTTTTAGGGTTGGGAATTAAATTTCACTAACACAGCACACTCCCTATGCATGTTAGGACAAGGCAAAGTGTTTTACACCCATATTGATGTTTTCTGTAGGCCAGAAATAGACGTTTTTAATAGCGATTCGCCGCAAACAAATTCGATCGGAAACAATTTTTTTTTCGGAAAATTCTGCGAATCGGCTGAATCAACTTTTTTGAAAGTTTGCTCATATCTAATCTCTGTATTTGCCTATACCCCCTAGCATTAAGCAGAAGGAAAGCATCAGCCACGAGGAGGAGTTGTCACAGTCAGCATTTAAAGTGTGTTGCTGAGGTTGTAGAGGTGAAAGCAGTGGCTGAGCACTAGTGGGGCTGGTTGGGATAGGCGTGGTGGGGATACTGTAAAGCATCATGGCGGACATGCTGAGGGATAGCAAGGAGCTCACAACCACACATCATAAGTTCATACTGTGAGGAGTGGTAAGGACAATGAGAAGGAGTTTGATTATAATGATGTCAGTAGGCCTGTTGGTCTGATCAACTCAGGAGCAGGTGATGGCAATAATGCTGTATTTGTATGCTTGAGAAAAAAGCCTTACAGAGGTAGGGTACAGTGAGGTGGTGGTGTATCTATCACTTTACGGTATCCTGCTGTGTATGGTATCTTGCCTTACCAAATGCAGGAAACCAAGCACAGTGCTGTCTCTGCAGAATAAAAGTAAGGAATAACCAGGGTCATATTTTAGAAATTAGAGCTCTACATAAGCAGATGGAGACATGGAGGCATCACAAGGCCTGGCTAGAAGTATCAGTAATCCAACAATGCCTGCTGTTGGGTGCCTACAGCTAACACCACTTCACCACTGCGTGCTGTCCACTGCCTACAGCTACCACTAGTCCCCATTTGCAGCACAGTGCTTTCCAAATTAGATATTTGGAGTAGTAGCTATGTTTAGGGCCATTTCATTATTAAAATTTAAAAAAGTGATTTCTCGTATGTACAGACCTGTTGCAACACCCAAAAAATGTTGTGATTTTTTTTCAGATGTTAAAAATTTTAAAAAGTAACTTCTTCACCATCTACAGGTTCTTCACAGTACCATTGCAACTCCTCTTAAGCGAGAATGTTATAAATAATCTTTTAATTTTTAAAATTCAGCAAAAAAAATATTTTTGAAAAATATAAAAAACTTTTGTGAGAAAAATAAAAAAACGGCTGTTTAAAATATTTTAAAAATGTCTTTTCGAAAAATGTTAACTTGTCTTTAAAACAATATATATATATATATATATATATATATATATATATATATATATATATATAATTCAATTAAACTTTTTGGGAAAAAAAACTGTGTACAGATTCCTGTTGCAACTGCCAAAGGAGAAGTTTGTATACATTTAAAAATGTTCAATATTTGCAAGAAAATAAGGAAATTCTTCATAATCGTCACATATTTCCCTATTTTAAGATACCATAACCAAATCTGGTACAACTCACAACATGGGATAGGTAGGCATCAGCCAACAACCAGGTATGCTTTATTCACCCTCCATCAGAGAGAGTGTTCAGTGCAGCAGTCTGCCAGCAGTGTGGAAAAACTCACGTTTGTTAAAATGAATACATACATAATTAGACTGGTTAGTACTACCATCATCCCTGCTGTAAATTGGCTACTACAACTACCACAAACCCATCGTCTACTGCTGTATGCTGGTAAAAGTCCACCACCTCCTTTTTCATGCTGGTTATTACGACAACCACCAGCCCACCAACTCCTGCTGTATGCTGGCTGCTGTAGATCCACCATTACCCTAGCTGCTGCAACTTCCAGACAGTTCTACACATACACAACCCATAATCCCCTAAAAAAGGGGGCGATTTTTTTTCTGCTGTTTATACAAAAGCTATTTCTTCTTCCCTTTTCTGGGACACCAATTCTGTTGCAACTTCCAAAAAAAGATAATTTTTGGAAAACTAAATTATGTCAAATGAACTGAATTTACCACAGGTGACTCCAATCAAGTTGTAACAATATCTCAGAGTTGTTATTTTTATTAATTTTTTTATAATTCTTTATTAGTTTCCATTGTTCACACACATAAATGAACAAGGAAAAATT
This sequence comes from Hyla sarda, assembly GCF_029499605.1. Classification (NCBI taxonomy): domain Eukaryota; kingdom Metazoa; phylum Chordata; class Amphibia; order Anura; family Hylidae; genus Hyla; species Hyla sarda. The sequence goes on along the minus strand of NC_079190.1, from coordinate 357,169,488 downwards.
TCAATCCACAAAATAGTCTCCCTCTCAGAGATTTTATTACAAGAGCAATGGGAGGTCCCAAAAGTGTCATAGCAAAGGGTCTAAATACTTGGGTTCATGCATAATTCTAGTTATTGTTTTATTTTTTTCTGTTTTCGCATTCTCATTATTAGTTATTGAATGATTGGAAAAAACTAGATTTTTTATGTAAGACCTTATGACAAAATTTGAAAGTGAAAGGATCTAAAGACTTTCTAGATGAGTGCTCTTGGAAAGGTTAATTTATATAGGTACTAAAATGCTGCTTTTCATTATAAAGTGTATCCAGGGACAGTGCTCTGCAAATGAGCTATATCTAAGCTTGTCACTTGTTATACATGCTTATTTTTTATTAAAGGGGTGTAGTAGTAAGGCAAATGCTTTGAGACTTATGCTTCTGATCTTAAAAGACCCTAACAATGCCTCTGCCAACCCAACTCACAAGGCCCTGACTCCTGACACTGGCCGGCATCAAGATAGTGTGTGGCCATGTGTACAACATCCAGCCAATGTCAGGAACTTAAAGGGGTACTCCGGTGGAAAACTTTTTTTTAAATCAACTGGTGCCAGAAAGGTAAACAGATTTGTAAATCACTTCTATTAAAAAATCTTAATCCTTCCAGTACTTATTAGCTGCTGAATACTACAGAGGAAATTCTTTTCTTTTTGGAACACAGAGCTCTCTGCTGAATCACGAGCACAGTGCTCTCTGCTGACATCTCTGTCCATTTTAAGAACTGTACAGAGTAGGAGAAAATCCCCATAGCAAACGTATGATGCTCTGGACAGTTCCCAAAATGGACAGAGATGTCAGCAGAGAGCACTGTGCTCTTGATGTCAGCAGAGAGGGCTGTGTTCCAAAAAGAAAATAATTTCCTCTGTAGTATTCAGCAGGTAATAAGTACTGGAAGGATTAAGATTTTTTAATAGAAGTAATTTAAAAATCTGTTTAACTTTCTGGCACCAGTTGATTGAAAAAAAAAAAAAAAAAAGTTTTCCACCAGAGTACCCCTTTATGTAATCTAGCGCCTGGATTGCACTGAGGCAGCAATGAAAAAAAAAAAAAGAATATATATATATATATATATATATATTCACCTACCTTGCTCTCTTTGGGATCCCTAGTATTACGGTTGAACACCCCAGTCTCTACTTCTGAAACGGACACATTTTGGCAGTAACGGCCTGCTGAGCCAATCACTGACTGACGTGAGACATCTCTGCTGGTGAATGGCTGGGAAGTCCATCACTGCCAAGACAAGTCCATCTTGGAAATATCAGCCATAGTGTTCAAGCGGGGAAGCAGAAGACTTTACAGGGGAACCTTCGAGGGAGCGATGTAGATATATATATATATATATATATATATATATATATATATATATATATATATTATTTTTTTTTTTTTTTATTGCAGCATCAGCAAAATAATAGATCATTTTTAGGCTCAAGAATACCCCCTTAACTTTCACTTGAGCTGGTCAAACTTCATGCTCCACGAAATGGGGCATTCAAAAGTTAGCCATATCTAGTTATGCCCCCGATTAGAATGATCATTTATCATTGACTTCAAAAGCTTGTGAATCTCCACCGCCTAGCCAGCAATTCCGTTTTTATCATTATTTTAAATAATTGATGCTAAAGTGATGAATGCTCTACCTGCCAGTGGGGCCTGCAATGCACTGCTTAGTGTCCAACTATGCAACAACAAATAGTCTCAGTGCTAATTATGAATGTCATACAATGGATGCTCAGGGATGTGCATACGTAAGTGTAACAGACAAATACGATCCACACATTTTATTTAAGGCTAATATACTTTAATTCATTGTTGCCATCGCCTTTCCTTATTAGATTTGAAGCCATATTAAGTCTCTAATGAAAGCAGTGAATCACACTGAGAATATTCCTCATCCCTACAGGGGAGAGATTCACTAATATCGTCTTCTGAGTGTAGTCATTTTGTTCTATAGGAATACACTTAGCAGGAAAAAAAAGATTTCAGCAGCAGCTGGCAGTATTGTATGGAAATATACAGATCATGAGAACAAAGGCTTCAGAAGCATCTGTGTTATTATTTATCTGTCGCTACATGCAAATTAATATCCCTGCTGATTGTCATGTTGTGCTGGTTTATTTATGTTATTGTAGCTTATTAGTAATGTACAGTAAGATAATAATGACCTTCAAGCAGCTTTTATTTGTTTATTTATTTATTTTTATGTTTCAATCCATACTGTAAACGAACACTAGACACAGAAAATATACATCAAAATAAAATCCCATTGATTCCCTCCTATTCTCCGCCAAGATGATCTCTTTGATCATGTTCATCTCTCATTGCTATCAAAACTGCAAAATATATCAAGATATCTATATCAAGGGGTTATCACAGAAATGTAACTTCATATTTATTCCCCTAATTATGATATTTTTTTTAATTCCTATATGGGACTCGAGAATGCTAAATGACACAGGCCTCATTGTTGGTACAATTTTAGCAATACTAAAAAATACCCCAAAAATTCTACTTTTAATGGTTTACTACTTTTACAAAACAAAAACTATCTTTGGTAAAGAATGAAAGAAAGAAATCATTTTGGTTGTTGCTGTATTCTGAGAGCCGTAATCGTTTAATGAAATTGCGTGAGGGATTGTTTTTTGCAGGAGGAATTGCCATTTGTGGTAGTAGAATCTTGGGTAAATATGACATTTTGATCAAGTTTTATTCCGTTTTTAGAGAGTCTGTATTAATAATAAGCAGTAATTTTGGTGTGAGGATGTTAAATAATGTCTTTTTTTATAGCTTGGGTCTGTATACAGTGATACGAAACATCAGATACAGGGGGGGAAACATTTCATAGCACTCACACATACTCAACACATACACACACACTTGCTATCATTTGGTATCACTATGTATAGAATTGTCTGTATTATTTAAACATAACATTATGGATCCCCAATGGGAAAAGAGTAAATGGAAAAAAAAAATGTATTTCGTATCCATGCCAAATAGGTTCTGATAAAAAAACAAATACAAAAAAAAAAAAAAACACCAAATCATAGAGCCCCACACAGCTATGAGCTGCTTCTGGTAGATATCTTCTAGAAAAAGTAGGGGAGATTTATCAGAAATAGAGGAAATGTGAAACAATTGTCCATAGCAACCAATCAGAATGCTTATTTCATAAAAAAAAAAGTCTCTGAAAAATGAAAGAAGCAATCTGATTGGTTGTTAAAGGCAAGTGCACCAGTTTTCCTGTACACATGTTTTGAAGAATCCCCCCCCCCCCCCCCCGAGTGTATAAAGAGATTTTTGGATCAATGTTCTAAGTATGTTCTCTTTGTTGGGAACCTACACAAGGATGCTGTACTTCACCTAAATAGGTGTATATTTCGAACCTGGAAAGGCGCTCGGTTGGGCATCCAAATACTTTGTCCTATGCTTTTCTGTGCTCTTACCAAAATTGAAATGAAAAATGGTCTATGGTTGTCCTACAGTAGGGATTTACACATAAACCAGCAATTTTTTTCAAGGCATCTCTATAGTACATAAAATAAAATACAAATGATAGAGGTCAGGACAGGTCAATTCAAAATATACTAATTTAAAAGAGAAAAAAAAAGTGTAAAAAAACTGAAATGCCTTGTGCCACTCTAGTAGTTGGAAAGAACACAAGATTTTCTTAATCTTTCTGCTACTAACAAAGATTCTGGTAGTAAAAAAAACTACACTGCTCAAAAAATAAAGGGAACACTTAAACAACACAATGTAACTCCAAATCAATCACACTTCTGTGAAATCACACTGTTCACTCAGGAAGCAACACTGATTGACAATCAATTTCACATGCTGTTATAAAAATGGAACAGAAAAAAGGTGGAAATTATAGGCAATTGGCAAGACACCCCAATAATGGAGTGGTTCTGCAGGTGGTGACCACAGACCACTTCTCAGTACCTATGCTTCCTGGCTGATGTTTTGGTCACTTTTGAATGCTGGTGGTGCTTTCACTCTAGTGGTAGCATGAGACGGAGTGTACAACCCACACAAGTGGCTCACTTAGAGCAGCTCTTCCAGGATGGCACATCAATGCGAGCTGTGACAAGAAGGTTTGCTGTGTCTGTCAGCATAGTGTCCAGAGCATGGAGGTGCTACCAGGAGACAGGCCAGTTCTTCAGGAAACTTGGAGGAGGCCGTAGGAGGGCAACAACCCAGCAGCAGGACTGCTACCTCCACCTTTGAGCAAGGAGGAGCACTGCCAAAGCCCTGCAAAATGACCTCCAGCAGGCCACAAATGTGCATGTGTCCACTCAAATGGTCAGAAACAGGCTCCATGAAGGTGGAATGAGGGCCCAACGTCCATAAGTGAAGGTTGTGCTTACAGCCCAACACAGTGCAGGATGTTTGGCATTTGACAGAGAAAACCAAGATTGGCAAATTCACCCCTTGCTCCCTCTGCTCTTCATAGAGGAAAGCAGGTTCACACTGAGCACATGTGACAGACGTGACAGAGTCTGGAGACGCCATTGAGAACATTCTGCAGCCTGCAACATCCTCCAGCATGACCAGTTTGGCGGTGGGTCAGTAATGGTGTAGGGTGGCATTTCTTTGGGGGGGCCGCACAGCCCTCCATATGCTTGCCAGAGGGAGCCTGACTGCCATTAGGTACCGAGATAAGATCCTCAGACCCCTTGTGAGACCATATGCTGGTGCAGTTGGCCCTGGGTTCCTCCTAATGCAAGACAATGCCAGACCTCATGTGGCTGGAGTGTGTCAGCAGTTCCTGCAAGAGGAAGGTATTGATGCTATAGACTGGCCCTCCATATGCATGAGGAGACCATATAGTGGCTAAATGACACAGCATGGAGGTGACAGCAGCATGAGGAGACCATAAAGTGGCTGAATTACACAGCATGAAGGTGTCGGCAGCATGAGGAGACTATATAGTGCCTGAATGACAAAGCGTGGAGGTGGCGGGGAGGGTGCTCACGAACCCTTGTTCCCGTATTCCCAGGATTTCTTACCCCATGTGGATGCAACATGTTAGATGCCCTGGAGCCTTGACCACACTAAATGGAGTTTAATGAAGCAATTTGTGCGATCGAATTGCGGCGATATTCACATTAGTTGCAAATCGAATTTTTCTTGAAATGTATAATCTATTCGGATTAGTCAGATTCCATTCACTCATCCCTAGTGGCACCTTTTTTTGCATTAAAATAGAAACGTATTATTATACAATGCTGGTTTGTCAACAATTAACCACCACCAAAATTTATAATAGAAATTAGAAGTGAGAAATAGAACTGATTTTTTAAGTTAGAATTATAGATTGAATAAGATCTTGGAGAATTAAGTGAGGAGATAATTTTTAAATATGAAAACCTTTATTATGGAATTAGAATGACTTATTTGACTCTATAGTATATCAATTATGATGTATGTTCCTTAAAATGTATCAAATACTGTGGGAAATAAATGGGACAGGCAAAACATTTCCTATGTTACTGCTATCATTTAATAGCATTGATTTGGTTTATGGTATTTTGAATAAAATGTGTTGCAGTTTTAAATAGCAATAACAATACAATACAGACAGGCTTGAGAAAGATCCAAATTGTAAGATCGAATACGTTATATGGAATGCCACTTTCCTGTATCTTGTTACCTCAAACACAAAAAATATACTTTTGATCATTAAGCCTTGATAATTTTACACAAATAGTTACATAATTTGTAAGGTTGAAAACAAAAACAAAATTAAATTCCATGAGGGTTTAGCTGCTTTTCCATTTTTTCCCAATTCTTCAATATAAATCCTTGAGTCACACAATGAAAGAATTACATGACTTGCCATGAGAAGAACGCCATGAGAGTTGCCATGAGAAAAAAAAATTAAAAAACATAAAAATTAATCTTGGGAGTGCAAAACGACAGGGCAATATTTTTTTTTTTTTTGCCTTTTTTCTGCTAAACAAATGCACAAAAAACAACAACAACAAGTGGAAACCTAGCCTTATAGTGACTCAATAAAATAGAGAGTACACACATACAAAGTCATTACTGTGAATGGACAAGATATTGCAGAGTGAGTAATCTGCGCTCTGTTGGCTTAAGAGCAAAAATACATTTGTTTGACTCAGCTTACTGCTCCATCATCGGCAGAGTGACTCACTCACTCACAGAGTGCCTTTTAATTGACCAAGATGCCAATAATATTGGAAAATGGGAGATTGTGTGATTACTCTAATCCTATCAGTTTAACAGGACAAAATTAGGAAATATTGCATGAGGTTTCCCTGATAGCCCCATACATATCCCATGATGAAACTGAAGGGAGGGCTGCTATTTGTTTTTCCTGAGAACAGGGTCCTTAACAACAAATATAAGTGTAAATATGATTGTATACACAGCAACAACATAATCATTTTACAGGTAGACCACTATAAAACACTGAAAAACTACTATATCACGATTTTCTGAGACTTCCTTTCATCCCTTTAGTGGAAAATGGCTAACTGCATTGTGGGTAAGCTCACTGGCCACATTGTTTGATAAATCCAGATGCTTGTGAGGCTGCTTCTGCTAGCAGGTGTAAATTGTAGTAAATTTTATATGCAGAATGAACAAACCCTTTTCCTATGAAAGCACACCCAACTTCTGGGTGTACTAAGTTACCGTTGCTCTGCAGGCACTATGGCTCACAGAGCGATCACTTAGGAGAAGACTCTCCTGTCATCCAGGTGTGAGAGAGAGGCTGTAATAAATATACATGAGAGGGGATAGCTGGCCACAGGGGATAGATGATTCCCTAGATGATTCATTATACAGAGACAAAAATGGACATATTAGCAACAATGAAGATTTTTTAACAACCACTGAATGGATTTTGTTTAGGTAAAGAGCATTTTAGGGTCATTATTAACCTGTATAAGCAGGTTAGTGAGGGTTATCCTGTAGTCAGATTTCCCTTAAGCATACATAGAAAGACAAAAAGTTTTGAGCAGAAAGACACAAAGTTTCGTGCAGATCGCACTTCTTCCGGCCTCGCACGAGGCCGGAAGAAGCGCGATCTGCGCGAAACTTTGCCGGAAGTTGCCTCCACTCTGAGCACCCTGCTGTCAGCCTGAAGTCGGATCTGCCCAAGATGCCATAGAAGTCGGTCTGCTGTTTCCTCGCGGTGACTGCAGGTACCTTTTTGTTTTTCTATGTATGCTATTGAGTGACTTCGGGTTTCTTGGTTCCCAGCACCTCCGGACTCACAGGCATCAGGACTCCACGTTGCCACAGTGACAGGACGCTAGCCTCCACAGTACATGCTGACATAATTGGTCTTTCTCCACAGCAGTGCCCTCTAGCTTGTGTTAGTTAGATTTTCTTTAAGCATGATGACTAACTCCAATAACATTAGCTGCACATATCATAAAAAAAATACCTGCCATATTTACAGAAACAATTATGCTTTATTATGTCACTCACTAGGTCATGCAGTTGCTTCTCATACCTTTTTTAATTGACTAGCTTTGCTTCTGTATTTGGCTTGCAAATCCCTTATTAATTAGTCACTTATTCTGACAACCACTGCTCTGGCAAGTCCCAGGCAAGCAATGAGCCCACCTTAACTCACCATGCATTCACTACCTCCTTGAGTCTGCTGTGCTGAGTCTTCTCATCCAATCATTGCAGGCTGCTCTGTAACCGCCTGATAGATAGGGATAGAGGGAGCCCAGAGGATTGCTAGTCCCACCCTAATTTACTGGACTTTGTGCATGCCTGTGACACAGCTTGGACAAAGATGATAGTGCAGCCAGACAGGATTATGTTCAGGATAATGATTTCTATAAAAGGAAATATTTTTTATGAAGTAGATAAGAAATGTAAATGTTTTGTCAAGACGAACAACATCTAAAAAGTTTTTGAATCTGACAGTGCCTATTTAAGGGATGACATCAGCAGGTTCTGGGCCCCCTACTGTGCAAAAAGTAAAGATTAACTTTATAACTCGATGCCTATATATAGTTAAAGTAAGGTTTATAAAATAAGCAGGAAATCTTCTCTATAATGGTGCATTCACATCACAATTGTCACGATGCCGGCTGGCAGGTAGTGGATCCTCTGTGCCAGAGAGGGATTGGCGTGGACCGTGCTAGTGGACCGGTTCTAAGCCACTACTGGTTTTCACCAGAGCCCGCCGCAAAGCGGGATGGTCTTGCTGCGGCGGTAGTGACCAGGTCGTATCCACTAGCAACGGCTCACCTCTCTGGCTGCTGAAGATAGGCGCGGTACAAGGGAGTAGGCAAAAGCAAGGTCGGACGTAGCAGAAGGTCGGGGCAGGCAGCAAGGATCGTAGTCAGGGGCAACGGCAGAAGGTCTGGAAACACAGGCAAGGAACACACAAGGAACGCTTTCACTGGCACTAAGGCAACAAGATCCGGCAAGGGAGTGCAGGGGAAGTGAGGTGATATAGGGAAGTGCACAGGTGAACACACTAATTGGAACCACTGCGCCAATCAGCGGCGCAGTGGCCCTTTAAATCGCAGAGACCCGGCGCGCGCGCGCCCTAGGGAGCGGGGCCGCGCGCGCCGGGACAGAACAGACGGAGAGCGAGTCAGGTAGGGGAGCCGGGGTGCGCATCGCGAGCGGGCGCTCCCCGCATCGCGAATCGCATCCCGGCTGGCAGCGGAATCGCAGCGCCCCAGGTCAGAGGACGTGACCGGAGCGCTGCCGCGGGGAGAGTGAAGCGAGCGCTCCGGGGAGGAGCGGGGACCCGGAGCGCTCGGCGTAACAGTACCCCCCCCCTTGGGTCTCCCCCTCTTCTTAGAGCCTGAGAACCTGAGGAGCAGACTTTTGTCTAGGATGTTGTCCTCAGGTTCCCAGGATCTCTCTTCAGGACCACAACCCTCCCAGTCCACTAAAAAAAAATTTTTCCCTCTGACCTTTTTGGCAGCTAAAATTTCTTTGACCGAGAAGATGTCCGAGGAGCCGGAAACAGGAGTGGGAGGAACAGATTTGGGAGAAAAACGGTTGAGGATGAGTGGTTTGAGAAGAGAGACGTGAAAGGCATTAGGGATACGAAGAGAGGGAGGAAGAAGAAGTTTATAAGAGACAGGATTAATTTGACACAAAATTTTGAAAGGACCAAGATAGCGTGGTCCCAACTTGTAGCTAGGGACACGGAAGCGGACATATTTAGCGGAGAGCCATACCTTGTCTCCAGGGGAAAAAACGGGGGGAGCTCTTCTTTTCTTATCCGCGAACTTCTTCATGCGTGATGAAGCCTGTAAGAGAGAATTTTGGGTCTCTCTCCATATGATGGAAAGGTCACGAGAAATTTCATCCACAGCGGGCAGACCAGAGGGCAAGGGAGTAGGGAGGGGGGGAAGAGGGTGACGGCCGTACACCACGAAAAATGGGGATTTGGAGGAAGACTCAGAGACCCTGAAGTTATACGAGAATTCGGCCCATGGGAGGAGATCTGCCCAGTCATCCTGGCGGGAGGAAACAAAATGTCGCAAATAATCACCCAAGATCTGGTTAATCCTTTCTACTTGTCCATTGGACTGGGGATGATATGCAGAAGAAAAATTTAATTTAATCTTGAGTTGTTTACAGAGAGCCCTCCAGAATTTAGACACGAATTGGACGCCTCTATCCGAGACAATCTGCGTAGGCAACCCGTGAAGACGAAAAATGTGTACAAAAAATTGTTTAGCCAACTGAGGCGCAGAAGGAAGACCAGGAAGAGGGATGAAATGTGCCATTTTGGAGAATCGATCAACGACCACCCAAATAACAGTGTTGCCACGGGAAGGGGGTAAATCAGTAATAAAATCCATACCAATCAGAGACCAAGGCTGTTCGGGGACAGGCAGAGGATGAAGAAAACCAGCGGGCTTCTGGCGAGGAGTCTTATCCCGGGCACAGATAGTGCAGGCTCGCACAAAGTCCACAACATCCGTCTCCAGAGTCGGCCACCAATAGAAGCGGGAGATGAGTTGCACAGATTTCTTGATACCCGCATGACCTGCGAGATGGGAGGAGTGACCCCATTTGAGGATTCCGAGGCGTTGGCGAGGAGAAACAAAGGTCTTTCCTGGAGGAGTCTGCCTGATGGAGGCAGGAGAAGTGGAGATCAGGCAGTCAGGTGGAATGATGTGTTGCGGAGAGAGTTCAACTTCTGAGGCATCCGAGGAACGAGAGAGAGCATCGGCCCTAATGTTCTTATCGGCAGGACGAAAGTGAATCTCAAAATTAAATCGGGCAAAGAACAGAGACCACCGGGCCTGGCGAGGATTCAGCCGTTGGGCAGACTGGAGGTAGGAGAGGTTCTTGTGGTCGGTGTAGATAATAACAGGAGAACTTGATCCCTCCAGCAGATGCCTCCATTCCTCAAGTGCTAATTTAATGGCTAGAAGCTCTCGATCCCCGATGGAGTAGTTCCTCTCCGCTGGAGAGAAGGTCCTAGAGAAAAAACCACAAGTGACAGCATGCCCGGAAGAATTTTTTTGTAGAAGAACAGCTCCAGCTCCCACTGAGGAGGCATCAACCTCCAATGGGAAGGGTTTGGAAGGGTCAGGTCTGGAGAGGACGGGAGCCGAAGAAAAGGCAGACTTGAGTCGTTTAAAGGCGTCTTCTGCTTGAGGAGGCCAGGACTTGGGATCAGCATTTTTTTTGGTTAAAGCCACGATAGGAGCCACAATGGTAGAAAAATGTGGAATAAATTGCCTGTAATAATTGGCGAACCCCAAAAAGCGTTGGATAGCACGGAGTCCGGAGGGGCGTGGCCAATCTAAGACGGCAGAGAGTTTGTCTGGATCCATCTGTAGTCCCTGGCCAGAGACCAAATATCCTAGAAAAGGAAGAGATTGGCATTCAAACAGACATTTCTCAATTTTGGCATAGAGTTGGTTGTCACGAAGTCTCTGAAGAACCATACGGACATGCTGGCGGTGTTCTTCTAGATTGGCAGAAAAAATTAGGATATCGTCCAGATATACAACAACACAGGAGTATAACAGATCACGAAAAATTTCATTGACAAAGTCTTGGAAGACGGCAGGGGCGTTGCACAGTCCAAAGGGCATGACCAGATACTCAAAGTGTCCATCTCTGGTGTTAAATGCCGTTTTCCACTCGTCCCCCTCTCTGATGCGGATGAGGTTATAGGCGCCTCTTAAGTCCAATTTAGTGAAGATGTGGGCACCTTGGAGGCGATCAAAGAGTTCAGAGATGAGGGGTAAGGGGTAGCGGTTCTTAACCGTGATTTTATTAAGACCGCGGTAGTCAATGCAAGGACGTAGGGAGCCATCTTTTTTGGACACAAAGAAAAATCCGGCTCCGGCAGGAGAGGAGGATTTACGGATAAAGCCCTTTTTTAGATTCTCCTGGACGTATTCGGACATGGCAAGAGTCTCTGGGGCAGAGAGAGGATAAATTCTGCCCCGGGGTGGAGTAGTGCCCGGGAGGAGGTCGATAGGGCAATCATAAGGCCTGTGAGGAGGTAGAGTCTCAGCTTGTTTTTTGCAGAAAACATCCGCGAAGTCCATATAGGCCTTAGGGAGACCGGTTACTGGAGGAACCACAGAGTTACGGCAAGGGTTACTGGGAACCGGTTTTAGACAGTTCTTGGAACAAGAGGACCCCCAACTCTTGATCTCCCCAGTGGACCAATCCAGGGTAGGAGAATGAAGTTGAAGCCAGGGAAGTCCAAGGAGAATTTCCGAGGTGCAATTGGGGAGGACCAAAAGTTCAATCCTCTCATGATGAGATCCGATGCTCATAAGAAGGGGCTCCGTGCGGAAACGTATGGTACAGTCCAATCTTTCATTATTTACACAATTGATGTAGAGGGGTCTGGCGAGACTGGTCACCGGGATGTTGAACCTGTTGACTAGAGAGGCCAAAATAAAATTTCCTGCAGATCCAGAGTCCAAGAAGGCCACTGTAGAGAAGGAGAAGGCAGAGGCAGACATCCGCACTGGCACAGTAAGACGTGGAGAAGCAGAGTAGACATCAAGGACTGTCTCACCTTTGTGCGGAGTCAGCGTACGTCTTTCCAGGCGGGGAGGACGGATAGGACAATCTCTCAGGAAGTGTTCGGTACTAGCACAGTACAGGCAGAGGTTCTCCATACGGCGTCGTGTCCTCTCTTGAGGTGTCAGGCGAGACCGGTCGACCTGCATAGCCTCCACGGCGGGAGGCACAGGAACAGATTGCAGGGGACCAGAGGAGAGAGGAGCCGAGGAGAAGAAACGCCTCGTGCGAACAGAGTCCATATCTTGGCGGAGTTCCTGACGCCTTTCGGAAAAACGCATGTCAATGCGAGTGGCTAGGTGAATAAGTTCATGTAGATTAGCAGGAATTTCTCGTGCGGCCAGAACATCTTTAATGTTGCTGGATAGGCCTTTTTTGAAGGTCGCGCAGAGGGCCTCATTATTCCAGGACAATTCTGAAGCAAGAGTACGGAATTGTACGGCATACTCGCCAACGGAAGAATTACCCTGGACCAGGTTCAACAGGGCAGTCTCAGCAGAAGAGGCTCGGGCAGGTTCCTCAAAGACACTTCGGATTTCCGAGAAGAAGGAGTGTACAGAGGCAGTGACGGGGTCATTGCGGTCCCAGAGCGGTGTGGCCCATGACAGGGCTTTTCCGGACAGAAGGCTGACTACGAAAGCCACCTTAGACCTTTCAGTGGGAAACAGGTCCGACATCATCTCCAGATGCAGGGAACATTGGGAAAGAAAGCCACGGCAAAACTTAGAGTCCCCATCAAATTTATCCGGCAAGGATAAGCGTATCCCAGGAGCGGCCACTCGCTGCGGAGGAGGTGCAGGAGCTGGCGGAGGAGATGACTGCTGAAGCTGTGGTAGTAACTGTTGTAGCATAACGGTCAGTTGAGACAGCTGTTGGCCTTGTTGCGCTATCTGTTGTGACTGCTGGGCGACCACCGTGGTGAGGTCAGCGACAACTGGCAGAGGAACTTCAGCGGGATCCATGGCCGGATCTACTGTCACGATGCCGGCTGGCAGGTAGTGGATCCTCTGTGCCAGAGAGGGATTGGCGTGGACCGTGCTAGTGGACCGGTTCTAAGCCACTACTGGTTTTCACCAGAGCCCGCCGCAAAGCGGGATGGTCTTGCTGCGGCGGTAGTGACCAGGTCGTATCCACTAGCAACGGCTCACCTCTCTGGCTGCTGAAGATAGGCGCGGTACAAGGGAGTAGGCAAAAGCAAGGTCGGACGTAGCAGAAGGTCGGGGCAGGCAGCAAGGATCGTAGTCAGGGGCAACGGCAGAAGGTCTGGAAACACAGGCAAGGAACACACAAGGAACGCTTTCACTGGCACTAAGGCAACAAGATCCGGCAAGGGAGTGCAGGGGAAGTGAGGTGATATAGGGAAGTGCACAGGTGAACACACTAATTGGAACCACTGCGCCAATCAGCGGCGCAGTGGCCCTTTAAATCGCAGAGACCCGGCGCGCGCGCGCCCTAGGGAGCGGGGCCGCGCGCGCCGGGACAGAACAGACGGAGAGCGAGTCAGGTAGGGGAGCCGGGGTGCGCATCGCGAGCGGGCGCTCCCCGCATCGCGAATCGCATCCCGGCTGGCAGCGGAATCGCAGCGCCCCAGGTCAGAGGACGTGACCGGAGCGCTGCCGCGGGGAGAGTGAAGCGAGCGCTCCGGGGAGGAGCGGGGACCCGGAGCGCTCGGCGTAACAACAATTTTACCATCCTACTTTTTCTCACAATTTTTTTTACCGTCAAATCGTACAAATCTGCATGCCAAGTCGTATCCATTGACTTCCATTCAGTAATCATATCCAACACACGCATCAGTTTTGCTCTGCATTCGAATTTGTACGATTTTAGATCGGGAGTAAAATTTTTGGCCAGACTCAAAATCGGATCGAAATCCTGTCCGATTTTATTTTTTTTTTATTATTATGGCCTATGTAAATCTTATTGAATCGGATTTATCACACACAATTTATTTTTACACATCACACTCAGTAGTGTCTTTAACCCCTTAAGGACCAAGGAGTCCTGAGTCCTTTTCCTTTCTATAACGCGGGGCCACGACGTGGCCCCGCGTCATAGCAGGTCGGGTCCGGCCTCTAACAACGGCTAATAGCGTGCGGTAGTGATTGCGGTGCCACGCGCTATTAACCCTTTAGACACGACGTTCAAAGTTGAACGCCACGTCTAAAATGAAAGTGAAACCATGCCGGTTAGCTCAGGGAGCTGTTCGGGATAGCCGTGGCAAAATTGCAGCATCCCGAACAGCTTACAGAACAGCCGAAGGGTCCCTACCTGCCTCCTCGCTGTCCGATCGCCGAATGACTGCTCAGTGCCTGAGATCCAGGCATGAGCAGTCAAGCGGCAGAATCATCGATCACTGGTTTCCTATGAGAAACCACTGATCAATGGGAAAGATCAGTGTGTGCAGTGTTATAGGTCCCTATGGGAGCTATAACATTGCAAAAAAAAAGTGAAAAAAAAGTGAAAAAAAAGTGAATAAAGATCATTTAACCCCTCCCCTATTAAAAGTTTGAATCACCCCCCTTTTCCCATAAAAAAAAAAAACTGTGTAAATAAAAATAAACATGTGGTATTGTCGCGTGTGGAAATGTCCTAATTATAAAAATATATCATTAATTAAACTGCAGGGTCAATGGCGTACGCGCAAAAAAATTCCAAAGTCCAAAATAGTGCATTTTTGGTAACTTTTTATATCATGAAAAAATGAATAAAAAGTGATCAACAAGTCCGATATAATACAAAAAGGGTACCGCTAAAAACTTGAGATCACGGTGCAAAAAATGAGCCCTCATACCGCCCCATACACAGTAAAATAAAAAAAGTTATAGGGGTCAGAACATGACAATTTTAAACGTATAAATTTTCCTGCATGTAGTTATGATTTTTTTCAGAAGTACGACAAAATCAAACCGATATGAGTAGGGTATCATTTTAACCGTATGGACCTACAGAATAAAGAGAATGTGTCATTTTTACCAAAAAAATTACTGCGTAGAAACAAAAGCCCCCAAAATTTACAAAATGGCGTTTTTATTTTTTTTAATTTTGTCTCACAATTATTTTTTGTTTCCGTTTTGCCATAGATTTTTGGGTAAACTTACTGATGTAATTACAAAGTAGAATTGGTGGCGCAAAAAATAAGCCATAATATGGATTTTTAGGTGCAAAATTGAAAGGGTTATGATTTTTTAAAGGTAAGGAGGAAAAAACAAAAGTGCAAAAACGGAAAATCCCCTGGTCCTTAAGGGGTTAAATAAACCTTTTGCCCTTGACATACATATAATTTTCCAAACATGATCAGATTTTTTTTTTTGTGAAAATCGGATGAAATTTTCAGCCGTACGATTTTTGGACACAATTTTAAATTGGTTACCAACCAATTTTTTAAATACGATTGTATATGATTTCAGGTAATCCGATTTTGTCCGATTTTACTGTCTGTTAATCGGGTGGTAAAATCATGATGTGAACCCGGCCTAAGCTGTTTGCACAAGTAAGGAATCCAATGCACCATAAAAAAAGACAACCAGAGGGAAACAGTTCTAAATGAAAAGTGTGATTTATGTTACATATTCATTTATAAATGAATGCTCCGAATCTTTGCCAACTGATTATTCACTGACAAATGCCAACCAGTTTCTATGACTTGTATCACATCTGAGAGATATTCAGAAGAATTCATTAAACAGTAGGAACCAGCGAATGCCATTTTCTTACTGACTACAGATTGGTTTTACACTTTCTGAAGAGGCAAGGGACAGCAGTCAAGTAAACCAGTGGACACAAGATCAATGTCAGCTATGTCAATACACATGTAATATATGCTGAGCTTCAGATGAACAGAGAGACTAAGGATTCGCAGTGCTGCTCCCCGCTAGCTGACATTTCACAACATGCTATTGAGCAAGGTGCTCTGTATCTGAAGCCTCCATTCATAATTCATGGTGTTGGTGCTGAGAATTTTTTCCTTTATGACAGATGAAAAGAAACATTTGACAAATTTAGCAAATAAATACTGATTGCATGAAAAAGGAAATGGATTCTAGATTTCCTGTTACCATCTTATTTCCTTACTACCTACACATTGCCTGGGGTGTCTGCAGATGTGAAAGATGCATATAATATACTATAAATTATAGGATGCACATATATAAATATATAATCTATCTCATACTTTATCTCTCTCTCTCATCATATCTATTTATCTATCTATCTACTATATCTATCTATCTTTATCTATCTCATATCTATCTATCTACATATATATATATATATATATATATATATATATATATATATCTATCTCTCTATCTATCTATTTCTCTATCTATCTATCTATCCATCCATCCATCTATCTCTATGTAATCATATACAGTATCTATGTATCTATCAATCTCTATCTATGTAATCATATATATCATCTATCTATTTATCTATCTATCTCATATCTATCTATCTCATATCTATTAGAGATCAGCGAACTTACAGTAAATTTTATTTGTCACGAACCTCACGGCTCGGCGTTTGCTGACTTAAGCCTGCATAAATGAGTTCAGCCTTCAGGTGCTTCGGTGGGCTGGAAAAGGTGGATACAGTCCTAGGAGACTCTTTCCTAGGAATGTATCCACCTTTTCCAGCCCACCGAAGCACCTGAAGGCTGAACTAATTTATGCAGGATAAGTCATCAACTGCCGAGCCGAGAAGTTCGTGACAAATCCAATTTACTGTAAGTTCGCTCATCTCTAATATCTATCTATCTCATATCTATCAATCTCATATCTATCTATCTATGACTATCTATGTAATCATATATATTATCTATTTATGTATCTATCTATCTATCTCTGTCTGTCTATCTAACTATTTGGCCTAATAACACTCAAAAAAATATTATTTCTATCACTTCTAAAAACACCTGTAAAAGTGACAGTAATTTGGATGTGTCATATATAATAGCTGTACATATTTATGAAGTTCTCTACATTGAAGTTCCAAAATTAAAACTAGGAAAAGTCTTATCTGATGTTTTTTTTTTCTTTGTATTTAACAATCTTTACTTATAGACAAATTATTATTATCACTTGTGTTGTTACGTTGTAAGCTACCTCTTTGTATCAGGATAGTATAGTTGTTTTTATCTATATATTTTGATATTTTGTAGGTGGGATTAAAATAGTACATGAAATGTGAGACAAATGTTAGGGTTTTTCTCTACATTTAACATTATCCACAGGATAGACCATTGATGTCTGATCGACATCCCCAATGATCAGCTGTTCAGCAGAGCCACAGTTCGGCACATACATAATAAATAGCTGGAAACAGTTTTATGAATAGTGTTGGCGCCAAGTTACTACAGAGCAGCTCCCATTGAAGTGAATGCCCAGTGCCCCCACTACATGATAAATGGAGCCAATGCTTCCAGCCATTCATTCTGTATGTGCTGTAGCTGCTGCTGCACCAAACAGCTGATCATTTGGGTTGCAGGTGTCAGACATTGATGGTCTATCTTGTGGATGGGCCATCAATGTTTAATGCCTGGAAACCCCCTTTTAGGCTATGATGAAGCTGTGAAGTAGAGTAATGATCATTGCCTGTGCATTTATGACCTGATTTTTAATAAAACCTAACACGTCAAATGGTGAGTGCTGCAGGCTTTTTTCTTATTTAGAGGATGTTACAATTGTTAAATATCAGCTATGGTGTAATCGTCTTGATCAAGTGAAAACCAGTGTTGTGATTGTGAACGTGGATACCTAGCAGTGCCAGCGCATTACTACTCCTGTGAGATGGTAACATCAGAAGGGTTGATTCTATTGTAAGTAGCTGAGATCACATGGTTATGTTTTATGTTTTTTTATTTTAGGTTTCTGTAACATAAAATGGCTTCCAAATATATAAATTACCTCATAGAGGGCACAAAATACCTTAAAATAAAAAAAATATCTCGGTTTCCAAATTTTACTCCTGCACACAATTTGTATGCACAGTGCAGGAACGAGATTTGAAAACAGGGCTCACTTTTCAATTCACTGTCAATCAAACAGGGACATGGATTGAAGGGAAATAAGCGGGCCTTCCAACCCTCGGCACTTCTGGGAACACATCTTTGTACCCTGGTATTGGAGAATAAAATATTTTTTTCTACATTGAGGAAGCACAGACAGATATATGAAAGGTACCATGTCTCTCCTTGCCCTAACAGCTATCTGAATTAGGAATTGCAGCTAAATGATTCCTTTTAAAGAGGTTTTCCAGCAATATAAATGTAATTATAATTATACTTACAAATAAAAAATAAAGCATTCTCGCCTACCCCTATAACCCACTACTGCAGTTCTAATTTCATAAGATCCTCAATCCTCTAATGGTCACCTGTTCAGCTATTTTCCGGATGAGAGGAATATCTTGCAGGGTTGACATGTTCAAGGAAGAAAGGAGCAACAATAAACATTCGGGTCCCAGGTATGGGGGAATGGGGCAGATAAGTATGATTTATCTTATTTAGGAAAGTGAACTTGAAATCATAAAAAACTTTCATCAGAGAAGCACTATATAATGCCCTAAAGGCCCAAGCATTTTTTTTATAACTTAAAAACAAAAAACATTGCATGCGTTCATGTGTTTGATCCGTACAGAATCTTGCATTGCTGTGTTAATGCTGGGACATTATAATAGTATTTTGATTTAAAGAGCAAAACAAAATGATGACCATTACTTTCAAAGCATCTTGTGTTATTTTAATTAGAAAGCATCAATATGTTCCATATTGATAAATAGGAAATCCATACATAAGACATTTGGGGCAGATATATTTATATAAACTAACACTAATGACATGAGGGCCTCCTGCTGGTTAAAAAAAAAAAAAAAAAAAAAAAAGCAATCTGCAGGTAATGATGATGTGACCTTACAATAGAAATGACCCAGAGTTTGGTCTTTAGCTGGTCTCCTTAACAAATATGAATGGGACTTTTTGTTTTTAAATATATCCCAGGCAACATACACAAAGGTGCCAATACATTAGGACCAATAAAGACAAATAGTTCTACTTTGAGTACAAATACAGATCATCCATAAGATTAAAACCACCTACTTAATTGTGTTTAGACCAGCTGATTAACCTTTAAAGGGCAATGGACGTAAATGTACATCCTTGTGCCCTGGTACCTAACACAACAGAACTTACATTTATATCCTATACATGAAGCAAGCATGTATGGCAGATCCTGGCTGCTATTACAATCACTGCTCAACTTTTACTTTATCAGAGCTTGTTAGCTGAGCTGTGATTGGTTGCTGAGGGAAAATCACTCCATTTGTTCCCTCTCACAGTTTGATAAATCTGGGCCAAAGTGTTTATTACCCCTTTGTTGGTAACAACCTAGTCACTAGAGATGAGCGAACTTACAGTAAATTTGATTCGTAACAAACTTCTCGGCTCGGCAGTTGATGACTTTTCCTGCATAAATTAGTTCAGCTTTCAGGTGCTCCGGTGGGCTGGAAAAGGTGTATCCACCTTTTCCAGCTCACGGGAGCACCTGAAAGCTGAACTAATTTATGCAGGATAAGTCATCAACTGCCGAGCCGAGAAGTTCTTTACGAATTGAATTTACTGTAAATTTGCTCATCTCTACTAGTCACCCTTACTAGTAGGAATTTTATGTATAGCCCTTTGCAATAAGTGGTCTATGTATTGCCTATTTTCTAATTACTATATACACGGGTCTGTACTTAATAGTCTGACCTAAGCTTATTTTAGTGGTTTTAGGCAATTATATGACGTCCTTACTAAGACCTACCCTACTTGAGTGAGGGTGATACTTTTCCCTTGCTATAGTGTAATTATTCTAGTAGGCTATGTTCTTATGGCAGAATGTCCGTGCGGAATGCTTCTGTGGAATTCTGCACGGAAATTCCATGGTGTGAACATAGCTTTATTCTAGTCAACCTTGGATAGGAAAAGCAACAATGAGGCTCTCATTCTTATATCCTATTCTCATATTTTGTCCTCATATCCCATCCTCACATCTCATCCTCATATCTTGTCCTCATATCCCATCCTCATATACCAACCTCGAATCCCTCCCTTCCAGAGTCGTAGCTATAGGAGGTGCAGAGGTGGCAGTTGCACTGGAGTCCTGGTGCCTAAAGGGGACCCCAAAGCATATCTGCCCCATAAGAGACCAGTATTATAATTAGATTTGGCATTGGGACACACAAGCTACAAGTTACGCCTCTGCGCCCTCCTCACATCCCCCTCTCATATCCTGCCCTCATATTTTGCCCTCAAATACCGACCTCATATGCCGATCTCATATCCTGTTCTCATATTTCCTACTCATATTCCGACCTCATATTCCTTCCTTATATCCCATCCCCCGCACTTACTTTTTTCTGTACCTGCCTGCTAGACAATTGGCATGATGTTTTAAAGGGGTACTCCGGTGGAAAACTTTTTTTTTTTTAAATCAATTAGTGCCAGAAAGTTAAACAGATTTGTACTTCTATTAAAAGATCTTAATCCTTCCAGTACTTATTAGCAGCTGTATACTACAGAGGAAATAATTTTCTTTTTGGATTTCTTTTCTGTCTGTCCACAGTGCTCTCTGCTGACATCTCTGTACATTTTAGGAACTGTGCAATGCAGAAGAAAATCCCTCTAGCAAACCTATGCTGCTCTGGACAGTTCCTAAAATGGACAGAGGTGTCAGCAGAGAGCACTGTGGACAGATAGAAAAGAAATTCAAAATGAAAAGAATTTCCACTGTAGTATACAGCAGCTAATAAGTACTGAAAGGATTAATATTTTTAATAGAAGTAATTTACAAATCTGTTTAACTTTTTGGCACCATTTGATTTAAAAAAAATGTTTTCCACCGGAGTACCTCTTTAAAGTCCTGAGCGATCATAACATTTACCAGAAGTTCCATTGACTTTCATGAGACTTCAGAACCCTAACCCTTGCATAAGGAAATAGTTTAAAGGGAAACTCCAGTGGAAAACTTATTTTTCTGGACAGTTCCTGGACAGTTCTTGATACGGGCATCAGGTGTCAGCAGAGAGCACTATGGACAAGATAAAAAAAAAATCAAAAAGGAAAGAATTTCCTCTGTAGCATACAGCTGCTGATAAGTACTGGAAGGGTACTCAATAGAAGTAATTTACAAATATGTTTAACTTTCTGGCACCAGTTGATTAAAAAAAAAAAAAAAGAGTACCTCTTTTAGGTTAGTTCAGCTCTACTATATTTTAAGTTGACATATAAGAACCATACACAAAATGTCATTAAAATATCTCCAGCCAGCTGGAAGTTATGCTGGAACATACATTTTTCATAGACTTGCATGGGACTTTAAATGGGCACTGTCAGATATAAAAACTTTTGGTATGCTGTAAAGCATACAAAACCAATAGGTTTTGCAATTGCCTTCATTAGACATTTTTCAGTATTTAATACTGAAAAAGCCAGTCAAAAAAACTGACCACTAGGGGTCCCCATGCCTACTGGGACACATACCAGCCCGGCCGTGTCCAGCAGTCATCACGTACATCATGGACCCACTTCATGATTGACAGGGCTGCATGCAGGCCCAGCGCTGCTGTGCTTGATCCCGCCCACCTCACCCTGCCTGTGTGAACGTGTGGCCACCGGTAGCGAGCGCGCACAGATCTCAGTGATGGACCTCCGGCACATCAGCAGGATAAGTTTTATGGGGGACATTTATCATTATATGTCTATTGTAAATACAGATCTACCCCTTTCCACTGCTTCTCTAATTTACACCCTTGCACAAAATTTACTAAAAGAGCGCATGTCCCATGATAAATTGTGTGCACCAGTAGAAACACCCCCTTCCCTCTACCATGCACTCCATTTTAACATGTCTTTCTTGATCAAGTATATTTGCCCAATAAAATCGGGACTTGCACAGTCTTTACTTGAAAATATAAAAGATGCAGTTATTAAATCGATGTACACTTCATAATCAGCTCTATCATACACTGTGACATAGAAATCCAGATGTAATGCTCTATCAAAAATTAAGCATAAAAAAATGCAAAAATAAAAAAGCACAAAAAATACGTAAAATAGACAATAAAAATGTGTATATACAATGATAAATGTCCCCCTATAAGTTTATTGATATATCTTTTGGGGGTGGGGGAAGGGGGTTTGTGCCCACAGAGGTAGATAAATCCTGATGCCATAAAGTCCCAGAGCCAGCGGAACAGGAGGGAGAGGTGGCCCGGTCCCAGAGCAGGAGCTGCCGACCCCCGGACACCACCACCCGACTGTTCCATTGTATATGCTCTCTCCCTAACCTGTGACTCTGTGAAACTACAACTCCCATCATGTCCTGACAGATATACAGTAGTTTTAGAGCAGAGAGGAGGAGGGGGAGGGATTATCACAGTGAGGATAAGAGAGGGATACGCCCCATGCCTGCTCATGGACTGGAAAATCTCTGAGCAATCACTGCAAATAAGAAAAGGAAATTTTGATAGAAATATAGGTTGTAGACACATACATGTACATGATCAAGATGAAGTATTGAGCAACATATAACTTTTTTTTGGTGGGGGTGGGGTCTGACAGGTATTTAACCCCTTAAGGACCCAGAACATTTTCACCTTAAGGACCAATCACTTTAAGCATTAATAACTCTGGGATGCTTTTACTTTTCATTCTGATTCCGAGAAAGTTTTTTTGTGACATATTCTACTTTATGTTAGTGGTAGAGATTTGTCGATACTTGCATCATTTCTTGGTGAAAAATTTGATGACAAATTTGATGACAAATTTGAAAATGTAGCATTTTTTTTTACTTTGAAACTCTCTGCTTATAAGAAAAATGGACATCCCAAATAAATGATATATTGATTCACATATAGAATATGTCTACTTTATGTTTGCATCATAAAGTTGACATGTTTTTACTTTTGGAAGACATCAGAGGACTTCAAAGTTCAGCAGCAATTTTCACATTTTTCACAAAATTTTAAAATCTGAATTTTTCAGGGACCAGTTCAGTTTTGAAGTAGATTTGAAGGGCCTTCATATTAGAAATAGTCCACAAATGACCCCATTATACAAACTGAACCTCTCAAAGTATTCAAAATGGCATTCAATAAGTTTGTTAACACTTTAGGTTTTCAGAGGAATAACAAAAAAGTGAAGGAGAGAATTCAAAATCTTCATTTTTTACACTCACATGTTCTTGTAGGCCCAGTTTTTGAATTCTTACAAGGGGTAATAGGAGAAAAAGCCCCCCCGAAATTTGTAACCCTATTTCTCTCGCGTAAGAAAATACCTCATATGTGAATCTCAAGTGTGCGGTGGGCGCAGTAGAGGGCTCAGAAGGGAAGGAGCCTGTCGCATTCAGGAAGCCCCTATGGTGTGAGAAGAGCAGAAAAACCCCCCACAAGGAATACCATTTTGGAAACTACACCCCTCAAGGTACGTAACAAGGGGTCCAGTGAGCCATAACACCCCACAGGTGTTTGACGACTTTTCGTTAAAGTCGGATGTGTAAATGAAAAACATTTTTTTTTTTACTAAAGTAGTTTTTCTTCCCAAATTTCCAATTTTTACAAAGAATAATGGGAGAAAATGCCCCCCAAAATTTGTAACCCCATGTTAGGACGTAAAATGCTCTGCGGGCGAACTACAATGCTCAGAAGAGAAGGAGTCTTTTGGAAAGCAAATTTTGCAGAAATGTTTTTTTGGCGGTCATGTCGCATTTAGGAAGCCTCTATGGTGCCAGAACAGCACAAAGAAACCACATGGCATACTATTTTGGAAACTTCACCCCTCAAGTAATGTAACAAGGGGTACAGTGAGCCTTAAAGCGTACCTGTCATATTGCAAAAAAAAGAAAAAAGTGATATGTTACTCAGGACCCAATCCTGATCATGTGCATATAATATTTATGGGTCTCGGACCTATATATCCAGAGATATCAGCATTTATCTGCTGGTGAGTTACTTTTTCATTGTGCAGGCTGGAGGGGGCGTGTCAGTCTGTCTCCCTCACAGGAGCAAGCCTGTGCAGAAAGCCAATCAGTACTCTCTACTCTGTAACCCTTTCCTCTCTGGTTTGATGCTGTGTCATGTGTCACAGGAAGATGCTTGGAGCTTGCCTTCAGTAATCAGAAGACATTATCGTGAATTCATCACAGGATAAAATGTATAAATATAAGAATAGATCTTTATAAAATTAGTGCAAGGATTTTTTAAATAAAAGTACAGCATTTTTATGAATACATGTTCTATCTGTTTTTTCTTCTCCTAGTAAAGCTGGATGCTAATCAGCATAGCTGTCACTATGTGTGTCATTCATCTTTCACAGACTCCTGAATGTCTGATCAACTTCTTTGTCATTCAGGAGTCCGAGAAAGCTTGGACTATTTCAGCATGCTGGGAGTTGTAGTTTAGTATTAACTGAAGCTGCAATGTTTGTAAATAACTGTTAGAGCAGTGTTGCCTCCAGCTGTTTTAAAACTACAGCTCCCAGCATGTCCACACATCCTTTATCTGTAGTTTTGCATACACTCAATAGAAATCTCCTATGCTTTACGGCCGGTATCCAGTAGGCTGTAAAATGTAGACTAGTCTGTCTGGCTAAAAGACAGGCGACCCCTAGTGGTGGTTATTTTGAGCTTGAATTTCAGGTGAAAATTTAATTTTTTTTTAACAGGTGTATATTGTGAAATGTCATATTATAATGAGTCCTGCAATATATGAAAAGTTTTTAACAATGACAGTGCCTCTTTAACACCTCATAGGTGTTTAATAACTTTTTGTTAAAATTGGATGTGTAAATGAAAAATAAAATCACTAAAATGCAGTTTTTTCCCCAAATTTTACATTTTTACAAGGGGTAATAGGAGAAAATGACCCCCAAAATTTGTAAGCCCATTTCTTCTGAGTATGGAAATACCCCATGTGTGGATGTCAAGTGCTCTGCTGGCGCACTACAATGCTCCGAAGAGGAGGAGCGCCATTGAGCTTTTGGAGAGAGAATTTGTTTGGAATGGAAGTAAGGGGCCATATGGGTTTGCAAAGCCCCCCGTGGTGCCAGAACAGTGGACCCCTCACATGTGACCCCATTTTGGAAACTACACCCCTCACATATTTTAATTAGGGGTGAAGTGAGCATTTACACCCCGCTGCCGTTTGACAGATCATTGGAACAGTGGGCTGTGCAAATGAAAATCATTTCACGGACCACTGTTCCAAAAATCTGTTAGACACCTGTGGGGTGTAAATACTCACTGTACCCCTTATTTTTTTGTCAAAATGGTTTTTATTGAGATTTTTTCAGAACATAATAAGCAGCAGCATCAAATGATGCAATGAAACAGAGCTCGTTCAAAGCTCCAAATATACGTACATGTACAATGTTTTACAATCAACAGTTACAACTAAACCCAGAAAACATTGACAGTGGTATATAGCTATATTCCAATTAGTAAGATTAAAAGCAAGAATGGTCATTTAAACTACTAGTATACTGGTAGATTGAACAAATGTAGTCAGTGCTCAGAGAGTGACAGCAATGTTATAAAATGAATGACCACAAGGTCAGTGCTGCATGTGAACGGTTTTTATAAGTGCTCAATACGTAGAACAGCTAAGTCGGCAGGGATGTTTCTGGCTGGGTGACAGTATGAAGGGAACCCGATCAGCCGTACAGACTATTTCCCACTATATGTCTACACAATGGGGAGACTGTTTCCACCTCTCCCATCTACTAGTAAAAGCACGAAAACCTCCCGAACCAAGGGCAATAATCTTTTCAAAGGAGTAGGTGGTGTTGATTTTTGCTATCAGAGATTCAATAGAAGGGACATCGGCTGACTTCCAGCGACTTACTAACGTAATCTTAATTATTATACAGATTATGCAATAGAGGTCCCTATGTTGTTTAGGTATAGAGGTTAAGTTTAGAAATAATAGTACAGATTGTGGTGTCCATTGAACATTGTGGCCTAGAACTTCCTTCACTATCTTTGCACACGAGGACCAAAAGGGCTGGATAATAGGGCACTCCCAAAGGATGTGATAAAGTGTGCCTCTGTTCCCACACCCCCTCCAGCACCTGTCCGATACGTCCGCATAGATCAGAGCTAATTTATCAGGTGTATAGTACCACCGTAAGATAGATTTCATTGCAGACTCTATGTGCGTAGAACATTGAAAAGCAATATGTATATGTTTGAAGGCTAGTCGCCAAGTTATCAATGGAAAAGACATCTGTAACTCTCTTTCCCATAACCTCAGGGGATAGGGTTTAATGTCACTATGATTTTGTATAAGAGCGGAGTAAAATGGTTTCAAACCTTTTTGTGTGGACGTGAGTAGGCCAAGTGCCGCACCGTCCATTTCCCCTGGAGATGGAGTAAGGCCTTGCAAACAATGTCTAATTTGCAAAAATTTATAGAAATCTTGTTTGGGTAGGTTAAACGGCTATGTCAGAAAATGGCAACAATATGCCCTTATCATAGATGTGGGTAACGTGAGTGATGCCCCTGTGGAACCAAGATGATATGTCTATATTTGGAATAAGGGCTTGCAAAAAAGTGAGTGGGACGTCCGCTAGGGACAGTCTAACTGGTTTAGCCATATGCGTGATAAAAAAAACCATGCTACGTAAGAAGCTTTAACGATAGGATTAGACAATTTCGGGGGTGGAGATGACCAAAAGGGAGCGTATAAAACATCCTTAAGTAAAAAGGGCGCCACTGAGTGGCTCTCTACGTCTAGCCAGGGGAGAGTCCGTGATATGCACCACCAATGCCGCAACCCCGATACTAGGGTAGCTATATAATAGTAGCGTATATTTGGAGAGCCTAAGCCTCCAACAATTCTAGATCTGGACAGTATGTGTGGAGCCAGCCTGGGTCTCTTGCCCGCCCATATGAAGGAGGAGAGTGCCTTTTGTGCTTTGAGAAAGAATGTGGCAGGGAGCGAGATGGGAAGTGTTCGGAAGAGATAGAGAAATTTAGGTAAGAGGAACATCTTAAAGGTTGCCACCCTTCCCACCCAAGAGATATCTGATTGTCCTAGGCGAGATATGTCTGCTTGAATGTCCGTTAGAAGTCGTTCATAGTTCTGAGGATAAAGTAGCTTAAAAGGGAAGGAAAGCTGGACACCCAGATATTGGATGCTAGTTGTGCGCCAGTCAAATGAGTAAGTCAATTGTAATTGTTGTGATATTGCGGGAGTGAGGTTGATGGGGAGGGCCTGGGTCTTTGTATCATTAAGGTGATAATATGACAGAGCACCATATTTGGCTATGTTATCCATTACTGCTGGAAGCGATGTCACTGGGTCGGTAAGAGATAGGATGACGTCATCAGCATATAGGGCTATAGTGTGCTCACTACGACCAATTGTGACACCTGACACTCTAGCATCCTGTCTAATAGATTGGGCCAATGGTTCCATAGACAAGATGTATATCAGTGGAGATAGAAGACACCCCTGCCGGGAACCGTTAGTGATCGAAAATGGCTTCGAGAGCGAGCCATTAGCCAACACTGTCGCTGTAGGTTGTGAGTATAAAGAGGTCAGGGCCGTGAGAATACCACCCGAAAATCCCATGTGAGCTAGGACCGAGAAGGCGAACGACCAACGAAGTCGGTCAAACGCCTTCTCCGCGTCCAAGGCGAGGAGCACCGACGGGATAGAGGCATGTTCTAGGTGATGCAGTATATGTAAGAGTCTCCTAGTATTGTCCGAGCCCTGCCGCCCAGCAACAAACCCTGACTGGTCAATATGAACCAATGAGGGCAAGACCAGGGAAAGGCGGCAAGCCAGTAGCTTTGCATAGATTTTTATGTCCTGGTTCAATAGAGATATAGGTCTAAAATTTTGAGGCCTGTTTTGTGTCTTTCCCGGCTTTGGCAGGGTGATAATAACCGGTTGCAGATTCTCCAGTGGGAACCTGCCAGTGCGGGTCGCTGTGCGGCAGAATCCAAGAAGGTGCGGGGACAAAATATCACTAAATGCCTTGTAATATGATGCATCAAACCCATCTGGGCCAGGTGCCTTGCCTCTAGGGAGGGATTTGATAATTTGTACGATCTCCGAAAGTGTGATATCCTGATTGAGAGATTCTAGTTGTATTGGGGATAAAGTAGGAAGGCTAAGGTTAGAGAGATAGGATTGTATAGAAGTGGACAGGTCAGGGGGGGTAGGAATGGATTCCTGTAGATTATACAAGTGTGTGTAAAAACAACTAAACCCATTGGCAATGTCTGTAGGTGTATAAAGTTTAGTATTAGTGACAGGATGTAACAAGTACGGTATCCGGGATTTAGCTTGACGTTGCTTTAAACGGTTCGCTAGGAGCTTGCCGGCTTTATTATCTTGAGAATAATATTTGTAATTTTCTATATGATTTTTCGTAAGATGTTAGTAAGAGGCAGCGAAGGCTACGGCATAAGGCAGCAACCTCCTCCGCGTGCAACTGGGAGGGATCCGTCTGATTGACAGATTCCGCTTGTTTCAATTGGGCTAGTAAATCATTCATAGTCTGTATTCTCTGTTTTTTCAAGATCGAACAGTACTTAATGCAAGAACCCCTTATGACCGCTTTGTGGCAATTCCACAGCAAAATAGGATCCGAAACTGAACCCTCATTTTGAGTGAAGTATTCCTTGATGTCACTTTTGAGGCATTCACCAAATTGCGGATGAGACCATAAGTAGGGGTTATTGCGCCAAGTATAAGCCGGGGGGGAAACTGCACTATCTCTAAGTTTTAGAACAATAGCTGCGTGGTCCGACCATTTTATAGGTTCAATTTCTGATTGCTGAGCAAGATCTAAAAGGGATCTGCCCACCAGAAATAAATCTATTCGGGAATATGTGTTGTGAACCCCCGAGTGGAAAGTATATTCCCTTTCGGACGGGTGATGTATGCGCCATATATCATAAAGGTCCATAGCAGAAAGCAAAGAAGATAAAGAAGCAGAAGAGAAGCGGGAAGGAGAGGTAGAGTCCAGGTGAGGATCGGAGACAATGTTAAAGTCCCCATTAATGACTAGAGATCCCCAGGCTGAACCCCCAACAATTTTTAACAGGCGTTTCAGGAAATTCAGTTGACCCGAGTTAGGGGCATAAAGGGAGACAATGGTGTAGCGAGCGGCATTGATGGTGCACTTAAGGATCACATACCTCCCCCGCCGGTCCGACACAACTTCTTGCAAGGAGAATGCCACGGTGTTCCTGACTGCAATCAGGACTCCCCGGGATTTGGAACTAAAATGAGAGTGGAAAAGGTGAGGGTACAGTGGGTGGTGTATACGGAAAGCATCTCTATCTAAGAGATGGGTCTCTTGAATACTTAGAACATCACAATTTAAATTCTGAGCTTCTTTCCATAAATATGCCCTTCTATGCGGTGCATTTAAACCATTCACTTTTAAGCTTGCAAACGTTATAGCCATATCACAAATCTATTAAAGCAATGATGCATCAGTAGCAAATATGTAGTTATAGGGTGGTAGCACGCATCTCCCAGCCAGCATGCGGCTACCATGGTGTCACTGAGCACAACACAAGGACCATATACAATAGTTATACCACGGAAAAGACAACAAAATAGGAAACCACATAAAACAAACATTAACATAACAAAACACGTAGAGGATGGATTGCCTTGGCAAAGACCATCCAACTTCCAGTGGGGGTTAGAGTCCACACTGTAACCGGGCATGCAGGTCACAACACAAAGGCCTGCACATCAGCAGTGAAATGACACAGCGCCCAGCCCATCAGGCGGTGGACCAGTCCTTTTCCACCATCTTTGGTCTCGGGGATTTTCTTGGTTGTGGGGGATAGATCGGTGAAATGTTCCACTGGTTTAGCAATTCTTCACCCTCCTTGAGGGTTCGCACCACATGCAATGCGTTGTCTCTGCGAATAAGGAGGCGCACCGGGAATCCCCAACGGTACATGATATTTCCCCTCCGTAGGGCCGAAGTGATTGGAAGAAGGGCTCTACGAGCCTGTAGGGTAACCGCTGAGAAATCGGCATACACCGCAATTTTTTGGTACGGAGCAGGGAGGCCATTATTGCGGCGAGCATATTCCATGAGTTGTTCCTTAATGTGGAAGAAATGAATGCGAGCTAAGACATCACGTGGAATTGAGTCCTCTAAATGCTTAGGTCTGGGGACCCTGTGCGCCCTGTCAATGATGAGCTCCTGAAGGGGGCAGTCTGGGAGAGTAGCTTGAATTAACGAATGTACAAAGTCCGGTATATCTGCTGGGGCAACAGTTTCTGGGATACCCCGTAGCTTCACATTGTTGCGTCTGCTCCTATCCTCCAGATCAGCCATTTTGAGTTTAAGCATAGAGACCTCCTCCTCAAGGTCATCCCTCAGATCAATAAGAGTGTTATGAGATACAGCGAAATCACCAAACTTTGCCTCCAGGTGATCTACTCTATCACCTAAATCTTGAATAGAAGCTTGCATAGGATGCACCATTTTGTGTATGTCTTGCAAAAAGGACGAACGTAGTAGCAGTAGCATGTCCCTCATTTTGGTGTCTGTCAGGGATTCGTTAGACACTGGTAATGCAGCCAGTGGATCTGGTATTGCTGCGTCCCCAGATGAGAAAGTGCCCCAGTCACCCACCTCAGTATATGTTGGCAGGACATTCGGCTGTGCACACTGGGCTTCTAGGCCGGGAGAAGCGCAGGCGTCCAACACTGAATCTGTGGGGCCAGAGGGAAAGCCCAGGGCCTGACTCACCAAAGCGCCTGTCCCGTCCCTGTTCGGCCGTCGCGGGCGGTCTGTGATCAGCGGTGCTGGCTCCGTTGGAAAGGCCGAGGAACAGAGCGCTGGGTCTGA
Organism: Hyla sarda; assembly: GCF_029499605.1. Lineage (NCBI taxonomy): Eukaryota > Metazoa > Chordata > Amphibia > Anura > Hylidae > Hyla > Hyla sarda. The sequence goes on along the minus strand of NC_079190.1, from coordinate 357,138,562 downwards.
CGTGGATCTCCTGTGCCGGAGCGGAGACTGTGCAGGTGAGTGGCCCCGTAGTTGTGGTGAGCGCTCTGGCTGCGGCGCTGAAGGGATGTCGGCGCCATCTTGCGGGAGGCCGCTCGGGGCTTAAAGACGAATTTGTCAAGTCTGCCGGTCTTAATCGGTTTCCTCCTCTTCACTGGCATGGTGGCGGAGGTTCTGTGCTGGGATACTGCTGAGCAAGGCGGTGTATAGCTGTTACTTAGTCGCTTTTAGCAGGCTGGAGTACGGAGCGCTCCTAGTATGCGACCATGCGCCTCGGCTGCCAGGCCACGCCCCCACTGTACCCCTTATTACATTACATGACGGGTGTAGTTTCCAAAATGGGGTCATATGGGGGGGTCCATTGTTCTGGCACTATGGGGGCTTTGTAAACACATGTGGCCTTCAATACCGGACAAATTTTCTCTTCAAAAGCCCAATGTCGCCCATTCTCTCCTGAGCATTGTAGTGCGCCCACAGAGCACTTTACATCCACTTATGGGGTATGTTCTTACTCAGAAGAAATGGGGCTACACATTTTGGGGGGGCTTTTTTTCCTATTTTCCCTTGTGAAAATGAAAAATTTAGGGTAACACCAACATTTTAGTGAAAACATTTTTTTTTCATTTTCCCATCCAACTTTAAAGAAAATTCTTCAAACACCTGTGGGGTGTTAAGGCTCACTATACCCCTTGTTACATTCCGTGAGGGGTGTAGTTTCCAAAATGGGGTCACATGTGGGTATTTATTTTTTTGCGTTTATGTCAGAACCACTGTAAAATCAGCCACCCCTGTGGAAATCACCAATTTAGGCCTCAAATGTACATAGTGCGCTCTCACTCCTGAGCCTTGTTGCGCGTCCGCAGAGCATTTTACACCCACATATGGGGTATTTCCGTACTTCCGTAAAAAAGTATTTGGCAACACCAGCATGTTAGTGTAAACTTTTTAAATTTTTTCACTAAGAGGCTGGTGTAGACCCCAACTTTTCCTTTTTATAAGGGGTAAAAGAAGAAAAAGCCTCCCAAAATTTGTTGTAAAATTTCTCCCGAGTACGGAAATACCCCATATGTGGCCCTACACTGTTTCCTTCAAATACGACAGGGCTCCGAAGTGAGAGAGCGCCATGCACATTTGAGGTCTAAATTAGGGATTGCATAGGGGTATTCTATGCCAGTGAGTCCCAAACAGGGTGCCTCCAATGATTGCTAAACTCCCAGCATGCCTGGACAGTCAGTGGCTGTCTGGACATGCTGGGAGTTGTTGTTTTGCAACAGCTGGAGGCTCCGTTTTTGAAACACAGCAATACAATACCTTTTAAAATTTTTATTGGGGGGGGGCAGTGTAGTGGGTGTATATGTAGTGTTTTACCCTTTTTTATGTGTTAGTGTATTGTAGTGTTTTTAGAGTACATTTGCACAGGCGAGGTTTACGGTGAGTTTCCCGCTAGGAGTTTGCGCTGCGGCGAAAAATCTACCACAGCTCAAACTTGAAGCAGGAAACTCACTGTAAAGCCGCCTGTGTTAATGTACCCTGTACATTCACATGGGGGGGGGGGGGGGGGCAAACTTCCAGCTGTTGCAAAACTACAACTCCCAGCATGCACTGACAGATCGTGCAATACTGGGAGTTGTACTTTTGCAACAGCTGGAGGCACACTGGTTCGGAAAACCTTCAGTTAGGTTCTGTTAATTAACTCAGTATTTTTCAACCAGTGAGCCTCCAGCTGTTGTAAAACTACAACTCCCAGCATGTACTGATCGCCAAAGGGCATGCTGGGAGATGTAGTTATGCAACAGCTTGAGGTACGCAATTACAACTCCCAGCATGCTGAGACAGCTGATTGCTGTTTGGGCATGCTGGGATTTGCAGTTTTGCAACATCTGGAGGGCTACAGTTTAGAGACCACTGCACAGTGATCTCAAAACTGTAGCCCTCCAGACGTTGCAAAACTACAAATCTCAGCATGCCCAGACAGCAAACTGCTGTGTGGGCATGCTAGGAGTTGTAGTTTTGCAAGATCTAGAGGGCCACAGTTTAGAGACCACTGCACAGTGATCTCCAAACTGTAGCCCTCCAGCTGTTGCAAAACTGCAAATCCCAGCATGCCCAGGCAGCAAACTGCTGTCTGGGCATGCTGGGAGTTGTAGTTTTGCAACATCTGGCGGGCTACTGTAGCCCTCCAGATGTTGCTAGGGAACTCACCAGCTTCCGTAGGATCCAGGGAGCCGCAACGCCATCCTCTGCTGTCACCGATGGTAAGTGGACCTCTGGCGCTGGTCATCGTAGGTTCCCCTACTCTGTCTTGACAACAGTGGGTGGGCAGAGCGGGGGAACCGAACATTAAACCCCCGCCCCAGATCTGCTATTGGTCATCGCTTTTGAACGACGAATAGCAGGGATAGGAGGGGTGGCACCTATCCCTTCACGGTGATCGTGGGTGTCTTGGACAACCCTGATCCCCCTTATTTTCCGGGTCACCAGAGACTCGTATGACCCAGAATCGCAGCATATCGCCGGGCATTTGCACAGGGTGCCTGCTGATAGATATGAGCAGTCACCCCAGTCCAGTCCCCGCGTGGCGGGGACCAAAATTCCCACGGGCGTACAGATACACCTTTGGTCCTTAAGTACCAGGGAGCGATAATCTACCTGTAAGCCCTGGGTCCCTAAGTGGTTAAAACTACTATATTTTAAGTTTACATATAAGTAATATGTGTACCATATTTTATAAATTTATCTCCAGCCATTTGAAGACCTGTCCAGAGGAAAAGTTGCTGAGTTGCCCATAGCATCCAATCAGATCTCTTCTTTCATTTTTGAAAAGGCCTCTGACAAATGAAAGAAGCAATCTGATTGGTTGCTATGGGCAACACTGCAACTTTTCCTCTGGGCAGATTTTGATGTATCTCCCCCATACTGTATATAGATATGAAGGAAACAGACCCATGAAATGGCATCTTTCTCAAAATGTAATTAATCCAAATAAATTGTCTTAGAAACATCCCTTCCCTTTAGAGCATTTTCCAAATAATGTAAAGGATAGAATAGATATTACTCAGATCAAGCCATGACTTAAATGTATGATTGTCTCAGTAGTAATACTGGCTTTTTAAAATAATGATATGATGTTTTATATTAATGATATTCTAGGATGAATAAGAACAATTAATAACTTTGTGAAAACATCAAACATATTTTTCAGGTGTATGGGAAGCCGTTGCCATCGGACACATAATCTAACCGTTCAGCTTGAAACTATGAAAATCTTAATGTATCATGTCACCAACATTACAGTCATCAATGTGACCTTTTTACAAGGTGCCTTGTTGCCTGGAGATAATAATAATTTGTAATATTAACTCAGTTATATTGTGCTGTTAGAATACAAAGGAATGTTCGTCATAGAATAAAAAGCAGTTTTATTTCATGCACAGGGAAATAAAATGACTTTTCTAAGGTTAGGCAACTGGCTTTAGGCTTTGAATGTATGTCATTGTCTCAAAGGAAGAATAATACTTATAATGTCAGTAAGCTGAACCTTTCTTAACTCTTTCCTAACCACCTTTTATGCTGGCTTCTACACTTCTTAAAAAAAATAAAGGGAACACTTAAACAACACAATTAGAGATGAGCGAACTTACAGTAAATTCGATTAGTCACGAACTTCTCGGCTCGGCAGTTGATGACTTATCCAGCGTAAATTAGTTCAGCCTTCAGGTGCTCCGGTAGGCTGGAAAAGGTGGATGCATTCCTAGGAAAGAGTCTCCTAGGACTGTATCCACCTTTTCCAGCCCATCGGAGCACCTGAAAGCTGAACAAATTTATGCAGGAAAAGTCATCAACTGCCGAGCCAAGAAGTTTGTGACGAATCAAATTTACTATAAGTTCGCTCATCTCTAAACACAATGTAACTCCAAGTCAATCACACTTCTGTGAAATCATACTGTCCACTCAGGAAGCAACACTGATTGACAATCAATTTCACATGCTGTTGTGCAAATGGAACAGACAACAGGTGGAAATTATAGGCAATTAGCAAGACACCCCCAAAAAAGGAGTGATTCTTCGGGTGGTGACCACAGGCCACTTCTCAGTCCCTATGCTTCCAGGCAGATGTTTTGGTCACTTTTGAATGCTGGCGGTGCTTTCACTCTAGTGGCAGCATGAGACGGAGTCTACAACCCACACAAGTGGCTCAGGTAGTACAGCTCATCCAGTATGGCACATCAGTGGGAGCTGTAGTATGAAAGTTTGCTGTGTCTGTCAGCGTAGTGTCCAGAGCATGCAGGTGCTACCAGGAGACAAGCTAGTACATCAGGAAATGTGGAGGAGGCTGTAGGAGAGCAACAACCCGGCAGCAAGACTGCTACCTCCGCCTTTGTGCAAGGAGGAGCAGGAAGAGCACTGCCAGAGCCCTGCAAAATGACCTCCAGTAGGCCACATATGTGCATGTGTTCACTCAAATGGTCAGAAACAGACTCCATAAGGGTGGTATGAGGGCCTGACGTCCACAGGTGAGGGTTGTGCTTAGAGTCCAACACCCTGTAGGACGTTTAGCATTTGCCAGAGAACACCAAGATTGGCAAATTCACCACTGGCACCCAGTGCTCTTCGCAAATGAAAGCAGGTTCACACTGAGTACATGTGACAGATGTGACAGAGTCTGGAGACGCCGTGGAAAGTGTTCTGCTGCCTGCAACATCCTCTAGCATGACTAATTTGGCAGTGGGTCAGTAATCGTGTATGGTGGCCCTCCATGTGCTTGCCAGAGGTAGCCTGACTGCCATTAGGTCCTGAGATGAGATCCTCAGACCCCTTGTGAGACCATATGCTGGCGCGGTTGGCCCTGGCTTCCTCCTAATGCAAGACAATGCTAGACCTCATGTGGCTGGAGTGTGTCAGCAGTTTCTGCAAGAGGAAGGCATTGATGCTATGGACTTGCCCGCCCCTTCCCCAGACCTGAAATATGATGCCTACTACACTAACCCCAGAAGAGGGAAAAGCACACCATAATAGGCCAGAAGTCTCTAAAATAACTATGTATATATATATATATATATATATATATATATATATATATATAAAGCAAAATCATCGGTAGTTGCAGTATCTTGTAATACCTTTTTTATTGGACTAACAAGATTCTGTAGAGACAAGCTTTCGGGATGCTTCCCTTTATCAAGTCATAAGGCTTCCCGAAAGCTTGTCTCTACATAATCTTGTTAGTCCAATATAAAAGGTATTACAAGATACTGCAACTACCGATGATTTAGCTTTTTGCATCACTGGACTAATACGGCTACTCCTATCTACTATATATATATATATATATATATATATATATATACACAAAGTATGAAGCAGCAACATTTGGTGGGTGCCAGCGTAGATACGCAAAAACAGCTACACAGCACTCCAAAATTGGTAAAAAGGTGAAAAGAAAACCCTGATTTATTCAATAGATGTTCCCGTAGCAACATTTCAATTCATCAATAGAATCCTTTTCATAATAGGAAAAAGTTCCAGCACTCACCAAAATATTAAGAAATAGTAGTTTATTCCATATCCAAAATTAATTTCATATTGGATATGGAATAAACTACTATTGCTTGATACTTTGATGAGTGCTGGGACTTTTTCCTTTTATGTATTGGTCATCACTCGTGCACCACCGACCGCAGAAGTACCAACCTTTATCTATCTTATAGAATAATTTTCAAGCAGAAGAAGCTGCTCAAAAATCATTCTATCGATGAATTAAAACGTTGCTGCTGAAACATAGATTGAATAAATCACAGTTTTTTTCACCTTTTTACCAATTTTGGAGTGCTGCATAGCTGCATAAATACATATATATATATATATATATATATATATATATATATATATATATATAGCAAAAAGATAAAGGCAGCACCTCAGTTGTCCAGAGTAGGAGAAGAAAATGAAAAAGGAGATGGGGTGCACGCATTCCTAGAACCTGGGTCCACTGGTTCCTCAATCCAGAAAAGTAAAGATGATGCAGCACTCCACAATAATGCATAAGGTGGTGTTTATTCCAGCATGTGCAAAGACAACGTTTCACCAGTCTCTCACTGGCTTTCTCAAGTAACTGATAGTGACATAGGTGGGTATAAATAGACCTCCCATTCGGTCATGTGACATAATTAGCAAAACAATTTACATAAGTAAACCAGGTGCATACAAAATAACAGTGAATATCTTGAACATTACATAACGTATAGAATATCAAAGTGTATATACATGTAATACAGTGATCAGAGATTAGATACTGATCATATAAAGTGTGAAAATAACATAAGTATACATGCAGGGGCGTGCAGACGTGAAATGCTTCCGGTTTCCTCGCCATGATGCCTGTGTTGCAGAGACGCCGATCCAGCGTGATATTGAAGAGATTCGCGGCTGTTAGCATCGCTTCCGGGTTGAGAGGAGGTAGCGGCGTCTAAATGACGTCATTGCTACCATGGAAACCTCTCTCCGTCATTAGCGCATGCGTAATGGGCCTGTGGAATGTAGAGGATGAACTGCTCATGCGTACTGTGAGTCGCGTCCTTGGCAACCAGTGCGTCCGTACCTTAGCGACCTTGCAACCAGGACTACTCAGCAGCTTCAGGGGTAGTGAGCGATGAGCGTATCCATGTGGGGCTTTTTCTGAGGTGAGTAATTAGTAAGTCTATTCACCATTCGTGGGTGTTGTTGTGAGGAAGAGAATGTGAAATCCCCATTAGAAAAAAGGAGAGTGGGGGGAACCTGTTCCGTCTGTCGTTGTCCTTGGCAACAGGTGTCCACACAGAAGCATAAAGAAAAAAAGGGGGGGAGTGGGCATCCCTTATTTATGAGCACACGCAAGTCTCCTAAATAGGATAGACATCTTTGCATATTTGTCCTGTCGGTGTGTTTGAACCGACCACAGGTCCTGTCAACCATCATAATTCCGTTGAGCTGTCGGTGTATGTGAACCGATCCCATGCTCCAGATCACTGTGCGTGTACCGGTACCAACTGTGCGCTCTAAGTAGTAAAACTGAAAAAAGGAAAGAATGTGAATGCCATGTTGTATAGGATCACATTAGAGGCTCCCACATACACAGAAGGTCACATATATATCTCACGGACATAGACAACCCTGTCTAGTGTGTATAAGGGATATAAGAGGGGGGTGTCTAAAGAGAGATGCTCATGGACATGTGCATACTCAGCACCAGGTCGAGTGGCTGTTGTCAGAAAAAAACCAACCGTAGCCACTGGCCGACCTAGACCCCTCATCCCACACACTATTGCAGACATGTGTCTATATAGGTCCCTCATTCATAAAAACATATATACATATATATATATACATATATAGCAAATAGATAAAGACAGCACTTCAATTGTCCAAAGTAAAAGAAGAAGATGGGGTGCCCGCATTCCTGGAACCTGTGTCCACTGGTTCCTCAATCCAGAAAAATAAAGATGATGCAGCACTCCACAAGTATGCAAAAGGTGGTTGTTTATTCCATCATGTGCAAGGACAAGGTTTCGGCAGTCTCACACTGGCTTTCTCAAGTAACTGATAGTGACATTAGGGGGTTTAAATAGGCCTCCCACAAGGTCATGTGACATAATTAGCATAGATAATTTACATTGGTAAACAAAGTGCATGTGTGATCAAATGTGAATATTGTTACCATCCCATAACATATCGAACATCACAGTATATAAACATACAATGCAGTGATCAAATGTCAAATATTCATCATTACATCTATACAGTATAAAAAGTGTTCATACAATATACGTGCAGCAGTGAATAACTTCCGGGGTCCCCGCTATGATGCCTGTGTGAAGGAACGCCGATCCAGCGTGGTATCCAAATGAATCGCGGCTATTAGCATCGCTTCCTGGTAAGGAGAGGGTAGCGGCATCATAGAAGCATCATTGCCACCATGGAGACCTCTCACCATCACACGCATGCGTAATAGACCTGTTTGGTATAAGGGGGAAACTGCTCATGCGCACTGTGGGCCGCGTCCTTGGCAACAGATCCGTAGCCTAATAGCGTAGTTCCAGGGAGTTTACAGCGGATCCGGTGGCAATGAGCGTGTCCATCCTATGTTTGTGTATGGTGAGTAGTTTGACAGGACGTCACAACTAGTAGATATATACGTAATGGTATAGAAAATAGTTAGGATTCACAGATAGACGAAAGGACAGTGGGATACCTGTTCTACCGCCGTCGTCCTTAGCAACAGGTGTCCCTGGATAGAAGAGAAGAAGAAAAAATGAATGAGCATCCAATATCTATGCACACATACGAATTTTCAAGGCCTGGAAAGCGCTTCCATTGTGCAGTGTCGGTGTGCATGGACCGACCGTATATTCCGTGAACCATCGCTCTGCAGTGGAGCGGTCGGTGTGTATGGACCAATCCTAAGCTCCAGACCACTGTGTATGTACCGATACCAACATAAATCCGCCCTGGGTAGCCAAACTGAAAAAAACGGATATGTGAGTATCATGGTATACAGGATCACATTATTAGCTCCCACACACAGAAAACATGCATATCCGGGACTTAGACAACCCTGTCCAGTGTGTATTTGGGATAAGTTCGGGGGGTGCTTATTAAGAGATGCTCATGGACATGTGCATACTCAGTACCTAGTCAGGTGGCTGTTTTCAGGGGTGATCCGACTGTAGCCTCTAACCGACTGTGAACCCCTTAGCCCACACACTTATGTCGACATGTGTCTAGAAAGCCCACATCTAAGAGAGCAATCATGTCGGAGCCCTGAAATTGAGGAATGTGGTCGGTACAACACGGTTGGTCAAGTGCAAACGGTAAGGTTGATGGTACAGGGGAGAAGGATATAAGAGGAAAAAACAGTATAAGATAGTATAAAAGATGTCCTAAAAGTTATGGATGCAATAGAAGAGTAAAAGAGCTCATGTTGTCGGACATAAATAAATGATTTATCGCATAATCGGAGGTGAAAGGATCGATAGACTGAATGCTGTGCAGTATATGAAATCCAATGGAAAAGATGATGAATGGCCCAAACCAATCTATGGCATCATGCAAGTACCCGGTGTATGAGTGGTCTAAAAACAAAGAGAGTAAAATTAATAAAAATATACAATATATACAAAATTTGTGATATACATCACTATCACCGATATCTTGGTGGAGCGGCAAAGTATAGAGGGGCTAGGACAATCATCATTTCAGCAATTTAGGGTAGAAAGTTAACTCAACATTAAGTCCTTTAGGTTTCAAACAATCAAGGTTGTGTATCCATCTCAATTCTCTGGTTTTTAGCATGGTAATACGGTCACCGCCCCTCGTTGGTGGGGGGATGTGGTCGACTATCATGCCCCTAAGTTTGGATTCCATGTGCTTGGCTTCATGAAGTGTTTAGATACAGGTAAATCAATACGTTCTTTCCGTATTGAATACCTGTGTTGATTTAAGCGGGTTCGAAAATTATTCTTTGTCTCCCCCACATAGATTAATTTACAGGGGCACCAAAGGATATAAATGATATGGTTGCTTTCACATGTCAGGTAAAAGTTAATGGGATATTCTTTTTTAGTTTGTGGGTGTATGAATGTATTGCCCTTGTTGATATACTTACAACTAATGCATCTGAGACATGGGAAGCAACCCTTAGATTTAACTGACATATATTTTAGTTTTTTCTAGGCCCTGCGATGTCTGCTTTTACCAGGTGATCCCTAAGGTTCCGTGACCTGCGGTAAGACATAAGAGGGGGAATTTGGAACTATTTAATTTGTGGAAAGCCGTCTTTTATGAGGTGCCAATGTTTTTTCATAGCAAGAGCAATGTTGTTAGATGTCTCATTGTACGTAGAAATGAAAGGTATACAAATGGATTGGTCTTTTTTGTCAGAGTGGGGTTTACCTAGCCTCCTCTCGGTTTTAACCCTCTGTACATGTCTGGAAATGATACCCGCTGAGTATCCTCTATCTTTAACCCCTTAACGACGCAGGACGTATATTTACGTCCTGCGCCAGCTCCCGCGATATGAAGCGGGATCGCGCCGCGATCCCGCATCTTATTGCGTCGGTCCCAGCGCTCATCAATGGCCGGGACCCGCGGCTAATACCACACATCGCCGATCACAGGGAAATCGCGGCATCCCGAACAGCTGACAGGACACCGGGAGGGCCCTTACCTGCCTCCTCGGTGTCCGATCGGCGAATGACTGCTCCGTGCCTGAGATCCAGACAGGAGCAGTCAAGCGCCGATAACACTGATCACAGGCGCGTTAATACACGCCTGTGATCTGTGTAAAAGATCAGTGTGTGCAGTGTTATAGGTCCCTATGGGACCTATAACACTGCAAAAAAATTTTAAAAAAAAAGTGTTAATAAAGGTCATTTAACCCCTTCCCTAATAAAAGTTTGAATCACCCCACTTTTCCCATAAAAAAAATAAAACAGTGTAAAAAAAATAAAAATAAACATATGTGGTATCGCCATGTGCGTAAATGTCCGAACTATAAAAATATATCATTAATTAAACCGTACGGTCAATGGCGTACACGCAAAAAAATTCCAAAAAAGTCTAAAAAAGCGTATTTTGGTCACTTTTTATATCATGAAAAAATGAATAAAAAGTGATCAAAAAGTCCGATCAAAACAAAAATCAAACCGATAAAAACTTCAGATCACGGCGCAAAAAATGAGTCCTCATACCGCCCTGTATGTGGAAAAATAAAAAAGTTATAGGGGTCAGAAGATGACATTTTTAAACATATAAATTTTCCTGCATGTAGTTATGATTTTTTCCAGAAGTGCGACAAAATGAAACCTATATAAGTAGGGTATGATTTTAACCGTATGGACCTACAGAATAATGATAAGGTGTAATTTTTACCGAAATATGCACTGCGTAGAAACGGAAGCCCCCAAAAGTTACAAAATGGCGTTTTTTCTTTGATTTTGTTACACAATTTTTTTTCCGTTTCGCCGTGCATTTTTGGGTAAAATGACTAATGTCACTGCAAAGTAGAATTGGCGATGCAAAAAATAAGCCATAATATGGATTTTTAGGTGGAAAATTGAAAGGGTTATGATTTCTAAAAGGTAAGGAGGAAAAAACGAAAGTGCAAAAACGAAAAACCCTGAGTACTTAAGGGGTTAAACAGTTTGACCATTTGGTCAACTGCAGCCTCAAATTTGTGATCTGTATCCGTAATCTGGCTGGCTCTCAGAAGTTGGCTGTAAGGTAGTGAAGATACCATGGGTCTGGGGTGTGAAGATTCAAATTTCAGAAGGGTATTGCAATCCGTGGGTTTATGGTAGATGTCTGTGGATAATCTGCTATTGTGAATGGTCACTTGTGTATCTAAAAAGTTAACCGTATTATCAGAGAAAGATAAGGTAAATTGTAGATTAGTGTCCACACTGTTTAGATAATTCTGGAAGTCTAGTAATGCCTCTGGTCCACCTGTCCAGATAATGAAGATATCATCTATGTACCTCCACCACCCCAGTAGTTTGCTGGAGTGGTGGGATACATAGACGCTCTCTTCCTCAAACTCTGCCATGACAATGTTAGCATAGGTGGGCGCTACGTTACTGCCCATAGCGGTCCCCCATTTTTTAATGTAAAACTTATCATTAAAAGATAAATAATTATTCTCCAGTACAAATGATAATAGCTGTAAAATGAAGTCACATTGCATTGCAGTAAATGGAAGTTTTTTCAGAGCATTGCTCACTGCCTTAACACCCCTATCGTGCTGAATTGAGGTGTAGAGTGAGACTAGTGTCGATAAGGCAGGATTAATAAATCATAGATTAGACCGGGTTTAAATTAACTGACCAAAGATAGTATATGTGACAAAAATCAGAACGCAGAGAAAAAGCCTAAATAAAACAACCAAACGCAATGGCTTCATTAAGTCCCAGGGATGCTTGTGATTTTATCCTAAAGATCCATTGTAGTTCTTTCTGTAGTAACAGCCTATCAAAGTTGCCCTTCCGAGGGGACGGACGAATCACTTCAAGGACAAATATTTTAAACAAGAAGCACCACTCCCATGGACTTCATGGACGTGTTTAGCAAAAGGGGTATTCCTATTATGACGGACGTCTCCGATGTGCTCCCCAATCCTTCTCCTAAATTCCCTTTGGGTCTTCCCGACATAATCCTTGGGACTACTACACTGGCATATGTAGATGATGCCTTTAGTTTTACAATTTGAGAAGTCCCAGGAGAAAAAAGTTTTCCCTGTACTAGAGCTAACCACCCCTTTCTTCTTGGGGACATGAGGACATGCCACACATAACCCACAGGGAAATGTCCCCTTGGGTTTAGGGGGGAGCCAAGTACCTGATGATTTTGGCCGAGTATGATGACTGTGTACAAGTCTGTCTTTTAGGCTGTGTCCCTTTCTATAAGAGACCAAAGGTCTATCAGAGATGACCCTATCAAGAAGTGGGTCAGCCAGCAAGACTCTCCAACGTTTTAACAAAATGTTGTAAACAGAGGCCGATTTATCATCATACGTTCCCATGATTCTGGTAAGTCCGTCAGAGGTCTTATCTCTCTTGGGGGAAAGGAGCGTCTGTAGGTCAGCTCTCTTAGCATTGGAGAGAGCTGTACTTAGAGTGTCACCAGGGAACCCCCTATCTGTAAAGCGTTGGTGTAGTAGCAGTGATTTTTGTTCGAAGTCTGACTCAGAAGAACAGTTTCTGCGTAGTCGCAAAAACTGCCCTTTAGGTATCCCCTTTTTCAGAGACAGGGGATGGTAGCTAGACCAGGGCAAAAGAGAGTTTGTTGCCGTGGACTTACGGTATAAAGTGGATGAAAGACCCCCATCACTGTTCTTGAAGATTTTTACATCAAGAAATGATAATTCAGATGTATTTATCTCGTGAAATATAACCCAATGTGATTGACATTTAATGAGTGGATGAAGTTTTTAAATTCATCAACACTCCCTTCCCATAGTATAAAGATGTCATCTATATAATGCATCCATAATTGGATGCATGATGTCCATCCTGTCTCTTCTGGGGGAAATACGACCGTGTTCTCCCACCAACCCAGGAGCATGTGGGGGCACAGGGGCTCCCCATCGCAGTGCCCCTGAGTCGGTGGAAGAACTGACGGTCGTATAAGAAAAAATTGTGGGTAGGTGTAAATTGTAAAAGAGAGATGACAAAATTGTTATGGGGGCCAAACTGATTACCTCTAGATAGTAAAAAATGCTCAACAGCCATTATACCTTTATTGTGTGGAATCGAGCTGTACAACGATTCAACGTCAATACTCGCCAGAAATACGTTATCATCCACGGGGACATTCTCGATCCTTTTGAGAAAATCCATTGTATCCCTCTTTTGCACTGGTCTAGCTACCATCCCCTGTCTCTGAAAAAGGAGATACCTAAAGGGCAGTTTTTGCGAAACTGTTCTTCTGAGTCAGACTTCGAACAAAAATCACTGCTACTACACCAACGCTTTACAGATAGGGGGTACACTGGTGAAACTCTAAGTACAGCTCTCTCCAATGCTAAGAGAGCTGACCGACAGACGCTCCTTTGCCCCAAGCGAGATAAGACCTCTGACAGACTTACCAGAATCATAGGAACGTATGATGATAAATCGGCCTCTGTTTACAACATTTTGTTAAAACATTGGAGAGTCTTGCAGGCTGACCCACTTCTTGATAGGGTCATCTCTGATAGACCTTTGGTCTCTTATAGAAAGGGACGCAGCCTAAAAGACAGACTTGTACACAGTCATTATACTCAGCCAAAATCATCAGGAACTTGGCTCCCCCCTAAACCCAAGGGGACATTTCCCTGTAGGTCATGTGTGGCATGTCCTCATGTCCCCAAGAAGAATGGGGTGGTTAGCTCTAGTACAGGGAAAACTTTTTTCTCCTCAGACTTCTCAAATTTTAAAACTAAAGGCTTGATCTACATATGCCAGTGTAGTTGTCCCAAGGATTATGTCGGGAAGACCCGAAGGGAATTTAGGAGAAGGATTGGGGAGCACATCGGAGATGTCCGTCATAATAGGAATACACCCATTGCTAAATACGTCCATGAAGTCCATGGGGATGGTGCTTCTTGTTTAAAAATTTTTATCCTTGAAGTGGTTCGTCCGTCCCCTCGGAAGGGCAACTTTGATAGGCTGTTACTACAGAAAGAACTACAATGGATCTTTAGGATAAAATCACAAGCACCCCTGGGACTTAATGAAGCCATTACGTTTGGTTGTTTTATTTAGGCTTTTTCTCTGCGTTCTGATCTTTGTCACATATACTATCTTTGGTCAATTAATTTAAACCCGGTCTTATCTATGATTTATTAATTCTGCCTTATCGACACTAGTGTAATGTGCCGTTTCTTTGTCATATCTAATGGTTCGGAATCTTCTGAACCCAGAATTTTATATAATACATCTGTTGTGACCCAAATTTGGCTCTTGTCCCCTCCTGTATACTCACCTTAGAAGTATCTATGCCCCGTAGCTTATCTCACTATAGTATGACTTACAGAAGATACTAACTACTGTAGTTTATTATTGATTAACATCATAAAGAGAGATGTAATGCATGGGATCTGGTCCACTGTGGCATTCTAGGATGGTAATGATCTCATGCTTATACGCTCGTGTCATGCGAACTACTGGCAACATATATAGATTGATATATATGCATATGTCTTTTGCATTATGCTAAGATATGGGACACTTACGCTGTGCATGCGTTCCTGTTCAGGAGCGCTCAATATCTAGAGACATCAGTGCATTATATGTAACTTAGATGCTTCGTTGTGCGCATGTCCTTTATCATGGAACGCACCGTGACACGCATGCTGGAGACATCCTGGAAATTAGTTTACCAGCTTAGCGCATATCGCTCTATTGAGCATGCGCGTAAACTCACTTCCGGTTTACAACAGAGGTTTGATCCTGTATATGCCGGCGTATGTAGTCATATCCGGCCTGTGACACGCATGATATTGTGAAGTCCCGGGACTTCCGTCCAGTGAAACGCAGAAGTCGGGAGACTCCTCTTCATGGATTACGTCCTGGTCAGGTTAGTAACCAATGAACGGACATATTCATTCAACAAGGCGGAGTTACCCATCATGAGCGGCATATTTAAGAACGCAATCATCAGACATAGATGCCGCTACTCGAGATGGGATCTCCATGTAGGGGAACGCCGGGGGTTTGAACCACATGTACCTTCATCTCATCTACTTTCCTGATGACCGTGATGGGAGAAACGGTTCGAGAGTTTTGACCTGATATCCATGGAACAGCCATATAAGTATACATTTATGTATCATCTCATATATTTTCAGTAATATATGCTATTTTTAGCTAGCAGAAGGCTGCCCTGTCAGTAAGTTTGGATCTATCTTGGTTCTATTGCCACTGTGCTGGCTATGTGTCACGCTTATATTATTGCATGGCTTGGGATAAATAGCTACTTGTCACTTTTATGAGTGAGTTGTTGCCTGTGACACATTAGTCAACCACTTGTTGTCATGCCTGCTTTGGTGATGTATATCTACTGCAGCTGCATATCTATATTTATGTGTGCTCCGCGCTTGACCTGTATGGCTGCTGCTTTATATCTTTACTGCACCCACTAATATATATACACACTTACCTGTATTAAGGCGCAACATACAATATAGCGGCTCACAATTAGCATCAACCATAGTGACATCATTTCACCTTTATGCACAGTCCTGATATCACCCAGTGGCATTTTTTGCACCCCTCTCTGTGCATATATTTTTTGCAGTTTAATTGTTGTGTTACTATCAATACACATAGTGAATTAGGGGTTTTCCCAGGTAGAGAGACAGCAATTCCTTAGTTAGTTAGTTTATTATAGGTAATTGACAGTATAGATTAGGAGGTTCCTGTGTGGGACCGTCCTTCTTAGGGCGACAATTCCGCCTAGGGTGAGGGCCATTAACAGGGATTAGTGTAGGGAGTAACAGGCTCCCTACCCCGGCCCCCCAGTTGTCCCGCCCCTTATCCCACCCTGTGCCATCTTGGGTTAGGGTTTAATAGATACATATTTGTATACTTGGTAATGTTATTTCTAACTGTATTCAGACCCTGAGTGGCTGATGTGATCTGTGTTCTGTGCTTTATCAGACACATCTCTGTTGATTTTGTTGATGTTTCACCTGTTTATATTTTAATCCAATTGGTGATTAATACTATCTGTGTTTTGATTTTGTGGTACCCTTGTTTTATGGGCTAAAAATAAAAGTTATATTTTAATGGTCTTTAATTCTGTAATAAGATTCCAGTACTTATTAGCTGCAGAATGCTACAGAGGAAATTCCTTTCTTTTTGTAACACTGATGACATCACGAGCACAGTGCTGTCTGCTGACATCTCTGTCCATTTTAGCAACCATGCATAGCAAATGTATGCTAAGGGCAGCATGGTGGCTCAGTGGTAAGCATTGCTGCCTTGCAGTGCTGGGGACTTGGGTTTAAATCCCACTAAGGATAACAATAAATAAAGCGTTATTATTATTATATCGTCAGCAGAGACAACTGTGCTCGTGATGTCATCAGAGAGCATTCCAAAAAGAAAATAATTTCCTCTGTAGTATTCAGCAGCTAATAAGTACAGGAAGGATTAAGATTTTTTAATAGAAGTAATTTACAAATATGTTTAACTTTCTGCCATCAGTTGATTTAAAAGAAAAAAGGTTTTCACCGGAGTACCACTTTAAGCAAATAACTATGCAAATTGTCATTAGGATTGGTAATGTAGCCTAATCGTACTAAACTGTTGTTTTGGGTTCCATATGCTGTAATTGTATGCTTTTTTTCTTTTTTACTGTTCAATAAAACAAAAAATATGCATTTGTCAAATCATTGACAAATACATATCTTATAACCCGTGAGATATTAATCAATATCACTGGGGTTGTGATGACTTAAAGAAAGCACCTGGGCATAAATTGTCTTTATTTTTAAATGCATTCCTTCCTTCTGCATATTCAAACATATAAAATGCTTAATGTAATCAGACTGAATTTGGTCTCTTGTGTACATTCAAATTTTTTCTTTTTCAATAGAGTGAACCAGCTGTTTGACAAGAAAATTCTGTAACAAAAGTATGATACTATATTGTAGGAGGCTAGACAGGGGTAAACATCACATCTACATCATGCTGACTTTTTGGTTTGTTATTGGAGACAGGGGCGGATATATCGCCTGTGCAGCCGGTTCAGCTGCACAGGGGCCCAGCATGTGAGGGGGCCCGCCGCCCTTTCATACTAGTGAGCACTTCTGGAAGCTCTCACTAATATGTATGGTACGGAAAGTCCAGACCCTCCCCTCCTCCCCCTGTGTCATTAACCATCCCCCACTCGGTGGTCTATGCAGCACAGGGAGGGGGGGGGGGGGTATTAATAAAATGGCACAGGTGGATTGGGCGGGGAGGGTAATTAAAATGGCACAGCACAAGGGAATCAGAGGGGGGGGTAATTAAAATGACACAGGGAGGGAAATTGGGAATGAAATGGCACAGGGGATGAGGGGAGGGTGGGGTTAATGAAATGGCATAGGGGGATTGTGGGGTAATTAACATGGCACAGCACAGGGGGATCTGAGAGGGAGTAATTAAAATGGCACAGGGGGGATTGGAAATGAAATGGCATAGGGGGTAATTGAAATGGCACAGGGGGATCAGAGGGGCCACCTAAATTCCCAATTCTCCCTCTGATCCCCCTTGTGCCATTTAAATTCCCAATCCCCCCCCCCTCTTCCCTCTGATCCACTGAGTCATTTTATCCCCTCCCATATCAGAAATGGCACAGAGGGGATCAGAGGGGGGGATAGAAATGGTACCGAAGGGGGGGGGGGGATTTGGAATTGAAATGCCAAAGGGGGATCGGAAATAGAGAGTGCTGGAAAAATGCAGAGTATAACATGTTTGTCCTGCAGATACTGAAGAGATTAAGTTTTGGCTGGAAGAAGACAATATAGCGATCTGAGCTGGATGGAGAAGAAAAGGAAAGAAGACTCCGCTGATCAGAAAAATTGTAATTGTGAGTACCTAAATGTAATTGTAATCACTTATTTGGTATACATATCTGTAAACAGCTGGTATATACCTCTATATGGTCCTGTATATAATCATTTATATGGTATACAGATCCTTTATACAGCTGGTATATACCTCTATATGGTCATTGTATTGGCGGGGAGGTAGTTGGGGAATCTTGGTTTGTATATAGTTGATTTTATTTAACCCCTTGGGGACGGAGCCCATTATGACCCTAAGGACGGGAGCATTTTTTGCAAATCTGACCACTGTCACTTTAAGCATTAATAACTCTGGGATGCTTTTACTTATAAATTTGATTCCGAGATTGTTTTTTCGTGACATATTCTACTTTATGTTAGTGGTAAATTTTCGGCGATACTTGCATCCTTTCTAGGTGAAAAATGCTAAAATTTCATGAAAAATTAGAAAATTTTGCATTTTTCTAACTTTAAAGCTCTCTACTTATAAGGAATATGGATATTCCAAATAAATTATGTATTGATTCACATATACAATATATCTACTTTATGTTTGCATCATAAAATTGACGAGTTTTTACTTTTGGAAGACATCAGAGGGCTTCAAAGTTCAGCAGCAATTTTCCAATTTTTCGCAAAATTTTCAAAATCGGAATTTTTCAGGGACCAGTTCAGGTTTGAAGTGGATTTGAAGGGTCTTCTGGTTAGAAATACCCAATAAATGACCCCATTATAAAAACTTCACCCCTCAAAGTATTCAAAATGACAATCAGTAAGTGTGTTAACCCTTTATGTGTTTCACAGGAATTGCAGCAAAGTGAAGGAGAAAATTCAAAATCTTCATTTTTTACACTGGCATGTTCTTGTAGACCCAGTTTTTGAATTTTTACAAGGGGTAAAAGGAAAAAAATCCTCTCAAAATGTGTAACCCCATTTCTCTCGAGTAAGAAAATACCTCATATGTGTATGTCAAGTGTTCGGCGGGTGCACTAGAGGGCTCAGAAGCGAAGGAGCAACAATGGGATTTAGGAGAGTGAGTTTTTCTGAAATGGTTTTTGGGGGGCATGTCCCATTTAGGAAGCCCCTATGTTGCCAGGACAGCAAAAAAAACCACATCGCACACTATTATGGAAACGACACCCCTCAAGGAACGTAACAAGGGGTACGGTGAGCCTTAACACCCCACAGGTGTTTGACAACTTTTTGTTAAAGTCGGATGTGTAAATTAAAAAAAAAAAAATTTCCACTAAAAGGCTGGTTTTTCCCCAAATTTTACTTTTTTACAAAGGGTAATAGGAGAAAATGCCCCCCAAAATTTGTAACCCCATTTCTTCTGAGTATGGAAATACCCCATATGTGGACGTCAAGTGCACTGCGAGTGAACTACAATGCTCAGAAGAGAAGGAGCACAATTGAGCTTTTAGAGAGATAATTTGTTTGGAATGGAAGTCGGGGGCCATGTGCATTTACAAAGCCCCCCGTGGTGCCAGAACAGTGGACCCCCCCACATGTGAAACTACACCCCTCACGGAATGTAATAAGGGGTGCAGTGAGCATTTACACCCCACTGGCGTTTGACAGATCTTTGGAACAGTGGGCTGTGCAAACAAAAAAATTTAAAATCTGTCAGACCCCTGTGGGGCGTAAATGCTCACTGTACCCCTTATTACATTATGTGAGGGGTGTATTTTCCAAAATGGGGTCACATGTGGATATTTATTATTTTGCATTTATGTCAGAACCGCTGTAAAATCAGCCACCCCTGTGCAAATCACCAATTTCGGCCTCAAATGTACATGGTGCGCTCACTCCTGAGCCTTGTTATGCGCCCGCAGAGCATTTTACGCCCACATATGGGGTATTTCCGTACTCAGCAGAAATTGCGTTACAAATTTTGGGGGTCTTTTTTTCCTTTTACCTCTTGTGAAAATAAAAAGTAAAGGGCAACACCAGCATGTTAGTGTAAAAATTTTTTTTTTTACACTAACAGGCTGGTGTAGACCCCAACTTTTCCTTTTCATAAGAGGTAAAAGGAGAAAAAGCCCCCCAAAATTTGTAGTGCAATTTCTCCCGAGTACGGAGATACCCCATATGTGTCCCTAAACTGTTTCCTTGAAATACGACAGGGCTCCAAAGTGAGAGAGCACATGCGCATTTGAGGACTAAATTAGGGATTGCACAGGGGTGGACATAGGGGTATTCTACGCCAGTGATTCCCAAACAGGGTGCCTCCAGCTGTTGCTAAACTCCCAGCATGCCTGGACAATCAGTGGCTGTCCGGAAATGCTGGGAGTTGTTGTTTTGCAACAGCTGGAGGCTCCGTTTTAGAAACACTGCTGTACAATACGTTTTTTATTTTTATTGGGGGGGACAGTGTAAGGGGGTGTATATGTAGTGTTTTACTCTTTATTAGGTGGTAGTGTAGTGTAGTGTAGTGTTTTTAGGGTACATTCACACTGGCGGGTTACGGTGAGTTTCCCGCTAGGAATTTGCGCTGCGGCGAAAAATTTGCCGCAGCTCATACTTGAAGCAGGAAACTTGCTGTAAACCCGCCCGTTTGAATGTACCCTGTACGTTCACATGGGGGGGGGGGGGGCAAACCTCCAGCTGTTTCAAAACTACAACTCCCAGCATGCACGGTCTGTCAGTACATGCTGGGAGTTGTAGTTTTGCAACAGCTGGAGGCACACTGGTTGGAAAACCTTCAGTTAGGTTCTGTTACCTAACTCAGTATTTTCGAACCAGTGAGCCTCCAGCTGTTGCAAAACTACAACTCCCAGCATGCACGGTCTGTCAGTACATGCTGGGAGTTGTAGTTTTGAAACAGCTGGAGGCACACTGGTTGGAAAATACTGAGTTGGGTTCTGTTACCTAACTCAGTATTTTCCAACCAGTGTGCCTCCAGCTGTTGCAAAACTACAATTCCCAGCATGTCTGATCACAGAAGGACATGCTGGGAGATTTAGTTATGCAACAGCTGGAGGTACGCAACTACAACTCCCAGCATGCCGAGACAGCTGTTTGCTGTGTGGGCATGCTGGAATTTGTAGTTTTGCAACATCTGGAGTGCTACAATTTAGAGACCACTGAACAGCGATCTCCAAACTGTGGACCTCCAGATGTTGCAAAACTACAACTCCCAGCATGCCCAGACAGCAAACAGCTGTGTGGGCATTCTGGGAGTTGTAGTTTTGCAAGATCTAGAGGGCAGTATAGAGATCACTGTGCAGTGGTCTCTAAACTGCAGACCTCCAGCTGTTGCAAAACTACAAATTCCAGCATGCCCACACAGCAAACAGCTGTCTGGGCATGCTGGGAGTTGTAGTTTTGCAACATCTGGAGGGCTACAGTCTAGAGACCACTATTGTGGTCTCAGACTGTAGCCCTCTAGATGTTGCTATGCAACTACTTACCGGCTTCCGTCGCATCCGGGAGCCGTCCTCTTCTGCCGCACGCCGCCGCAGATCTCCGTCGCCGCCGCCGATCCCCGTCGCTCCGCTGCCTCCGGAGGGGTAAGTGGACGTCGGCGCCCGGTACTCTTCGTTTTCCCCGTTCTGCCCCGCCTATTGTGGGAGGGCAGGATCGGGGAAAACGAAAGTAAACCCCTCCGCCCCAGATCTGTTATTGGTGGTCGCGTCTAGACCACCAATAGCAGAGATAGGAGGGGTGACACCCATGCCACCTCACTACTATCGCTTTAGGGGGATCGTGGGTGTCTTAGACACCCGCAATTCCCCTTCTATTACGGGTCACCGGGTCACCATAGACCCGTAATGACCCGGAATCGGCGCAAATCGCAAGTGTGAATTCACTTGCGATTTGCGCCGATCGCCGACATGGGGGGGTCTAATGACCCCCCTGGGCATTTGCACAGGGTGCCTGCTGATAAATATCAGCAGTCACCCCGGCCCGATCCCCGCCCGGCGCGCGGCGGGGGCCGAAATTCCCACGGGCGTATGGATACGCCCTTCGTCCTTAAGTACCAGGACGCAAGGGCGTATGCATACGCCCTTCGTCCCCAACAGGTTAAAAAGGTACTCTGGTGGAAAACTTTTTTTTTTTTTTTTAAATCAACTGGTGCCAGAAAGTTAAACAGATTTGTAAATTACTTCTATTAAAAAATCTTAATCCTTCCAGTACTTATTAGCTGCTGAATAGTACAGAGGAAATTATTTTCTTTTTGGAACACAGTGCTCTCTGCTGACATCACGAGCACAGTGCTCTCTACTGACAGCTCTGTCCATTTTAGGAACTATCAGGGAAAGACTTCTAGGGAACCCGGCTCCACGGCCCTTAACGACCACAACACGTGAACCATAAAAGAGAGTTTATTGGACTAGTATGCAACGCGTTTCGCTGCGCATGCGCAGCAAAACACATTGCATACTGGTCCAATAAACTCCCTTTTATGGTTCACCTGCTGTGGTCGTTCAGCGCCGTGGAGCCGGGTTCCCTTGAAGTCTTTCCCTGATATTGCCGTATATCTACCGGAGGGCAGCAGTCGACCTAGGATCATTCTATGTGTATATCATTGTTGTGTATGAAGTTGCACAACCACCCAGGGTGAGCAATTTATTTATATTATTACCTCACTCCGGGATCTCTACGTTACTACTCTATGGAGCACCTGTCTCTTCTATTTCCATTTTAGGAACTGTCCAGAGCAGCATATGTTTGCTATTGGGATTTTCTCCTTCTCTGGACAGTTCTTAAAATGGACAGAGATGTCAGCAGAGAGCACTGTGCTCGTGATGTCAGCAGAGAGCTCTGTGTTCCAAAAAAAAATATCCTCCATAGTATTCAGCAGCTAATAAGTACTGGAAGGATCAAGATTTTTTAATAGAAGTAATTTACAAATCTGTTTAACTTTCTGGCACCAGTTGATAAAAAAAAAAAAAAAAGTTTCCCACCGGAGTACTTTTAAGAGTACTTAATAATACTGTAGTGTAGTGGAATTATCCAGTCACTAGTCGCTTTGTGGTGTAATGGTCCTTGTGTGTGGTATTATGGGTCCCTTATATAGGTGAACAATTGGTAATATTTATCTTGCTATACAGGTATTCTTGGTATTGTTGAGCTATGTTTGCCCATTCTGGTCAGGTTACAATAATGTAAGGTAATATTTGCTCCTTGTTTAGTGGTATCAATTGGTAACTGCATGACTAGTATTTTTAGGTATTTAGATATACAGTATAATCATGCGTAGAAAACTGTCATTCATATATTAACTACATATACACTGCTCAAAAAAAAAATACAATGTAACTCCAAGTCAATCACATTTCTGTGAAATCACACTGTCCACTCAGGAAGCAACACTGATTGACAATCAATTTCACATGCTGTTGTGCAAATGGAACAGACAACAGGTGGAAATGATAGGTAATTAGCAAGACATTCCCAATAAATGAGTGGTTCTGCCTGTGGTGACCACAGACCACTTCTCAGTTCCTATACTTCCTGGCTGATGTTTTGGTCACTTTTGAATGCTGGTGGTGATTTCACTCTAGCAATAGTATTGAGACGGAGTCTATAACTCACACAAGTGGCTCAGGTAGTGCAGCTCATCCAGGATGGCACATCAATGTGAGCTGTGGCAAGAAGGTTTGCTGTTTCTGTCAGCGTAGTGTCCAGAGCATGGAGGAGCTACCAGGAGACAGGCCATCAGAAAACATGGAGGAGGACGTAGGAGGGCAACAACCCAGCAGTAGGACCGCTAACTCCGCCTTTGTGCAAGGAAGTGCACTGTCAGAGCCCTGCAAAATTACCTCCAGCAGGCCACAAATGTGCACATGTCCACTCAAACGGTCAGAAACAGACTCCATGAGGGTGGTACGAGGGCCCGACATCCATAGGTGGGGTTTGGGCTTACAGCCCAACACTGTGCAGTATGTTTGGCATTTGCCAAAGAACAACAAGATTGGCAAATTCGCCACTGGTGCCCTGTGCTCTTCCCGGGTGAAAGCAGGTTCACACTGAGCACATGCGACAGACGTAACCGAGAGAGATGAGCGAACTTTTAAAAATTTTGATTCGGCCGATTCTCTGAATTTTTTTGAAAGGTTTGTTTTGGGTCGCATAAATTTGCGGTGAAACTGTATTAAAAACAGAGAGCCCCAATAGGGGTGTAGAACACTGTGCCTTGCTGTTACACGCATAGGGAGTGTGCTGGGTTAGTGAAATCATACTGTTATTCATTATGACATGCAGATTACAGGCATTGCCATTAGAATGCAGATCATCTAAGTGGCATCAGGGAGACCATAAGGTGTCAAAATTGAAGAGGATAAATAGATCTTTTATGTCATATTTAATGTAATTTGATGTGAAAATTAAATTTTTTCATTACCAATTTTAGTGAGCATCAAGCTCGCGGTCCTCCGCCAGGCCCTGCCCCTCAGTGCCCCCGACTATGAAAGTACGAATGTTTCATTTAATCAGTTATGGTTCATTGCTATTGCGCCAACATGTTTCATTGGATTCTTGTGATAATTCCACAGGTAATATGATGTCGATGGCCAAAGGGCCTCAGTCTTGAAAAAATTACAACCCCTAACAATAAAAGATGAATGTTGAAATCTCTATTGAAGTTTTATGTTAGCTAGTGCTACCATCCAAAAATGTAAGGCCCAAGCCCAGCAGCATACATAAGCCAAGTTGTTCCTGAAAGACACAGTCAGGAAAAGGCATCAGCAGTGCACAAGAGGATTTCATAACCCCAAAAAATTGAAAGATCAATGTTGAAATCTCAATTAAGCATGTATGTAAGCTAGTGCTAAACATCCAAAAATTTAAGGCCCAAGCCCAGAAGCATAAGTAAGATAAGTAGTTCCTGAAAGACACAGGAGCTTTCAGGAGTTAATATCCCAGTCCCAGCAGCATCAGAAAACAATATATTGGCTGAATGACACAGCCTGGAGGTGGGGAAAGCATAAGGAGCCATTTAGTGTATGAATGGTACAGCCTGAAGGTGGCTGAAGTATGAGGATACCATATAGTGGCTGAATGGCACAGCCAGAAGTTGTCAGCAGCATGAGTAGACACTAGGCCTTCACAATCCCTAAGATTAAAAGATGAATTCAGAAATCTAACTTGAAGATTTTGGGTAGCTAGTGCTACCATAACAAAATAGTTATTCCCAGACCCAGGCCCAGCAGCAGTATCAGTAAACCATATATTGCCTATATGACACAGCCTGGAGTGTGCATGAGGAGACCATTGAAATGTATAATTTTTTAATTTAAGAGTCTTTAAATTTAAATTAAGAATTGTGAAACTCAACTTATAACTCCCAAGTCTAAGTGTCCTTGGCCCCGGCGTGTGGGTACAAAGGAACAAATCTAACAAGGAGTCACATGTCACATGGAAGCACAATGACAGAGCCTGGAGGGGGCATAAGTAGGAGGAGACCATATAGTGGCTGAATTGCACAGCCTGGAGTTGGCTGAAGCATGAGGAGACCATATAGTGTCAGAATGGCACAGCCTGGAGTGGGCAGCAGATGAGGAGACAATAGGGCCTCACAATCTCTAAGAATAAAAGATGAATTTTGACATTTCCATTGAAGATGTATGGTACCTAGTGCTACCATAAACACATATAGGTAATGCCCTAGGCCCAGCAGCATCACTAAACCATGTAGTTGCTGAATGACACAGACAGGAGCAGGCAGAGGGGTACGCAACCCCTAACATTAAAAGGTGAATGTTGAAATATTTATTGAAAATGCATGTTAGCTAGTGCTATATCCAAAAAGTTAAGGCCCAAGCCCAGCAGCATACTAAACCATGTAGTTGCTGAATGACATGTAAAAAAAGAGAATGGCAGCAGCACACCAATCTTTGCGCACTTTTTGATCAAAACATGTCCCCCCCCATCCACCATGTGGCGGTGGCCTCATATCGGATGGGACCCTGACACTCACTCACCTCTGCTGGGCATGCAGACTCTGACTGAGGGACATGTTGGATCCACTATCAATCCAAACCACCTCCTGTGAAATAGGGGAGGGGATGCACGGCTACAGAGGAAGCCACTCCCCCCAAATTTCACAACAAAAACTAAAAAAAACAAAATGTAGCCAGCACTTATACCCAATACACGGGTGCACGCTGCTGTGGCAAGTACAAAACATGTAAAAAAAGAAAATGGCAGCAGCACACTTGGTCAACAAAATGGAGACTCAGCGCACTTTTTGATCAAAACATGTCCCAAGTGTGCTGCTGCCATTTTCTTTTTTTTTTACATATTTTGTACTTTCCACAGAAGCATGCACCCGTGTATTGGGTATAGGTGCTGGCTAAATCATTATTTTTTTTAGTTGCTGAATGACACAGACAGGAGCAGTAAGCAGCAGGAGTGCACAAGAGGGTTTCATAACCCCTAAGATTGAAAGATCAGTGCTGAAATCTCAATTAAGCATGCATGTAAGCTAGTGCTAACATCCAAAAATGTAAGGCCCAAGCCCAGCAGCATCACTAAGCCAAGTAGTTCCTGAAACAGACAGCCTGGAGCAGGCATAAGCATGAGTGTACAAGAGGGCTTCACAACCCCTAACATTATGTTAATGTTGAAATCTGTATACAAGATGTATGTTAGCTAGTGCTAACATTAAAAAAAATTAGGCACAGGACCAGCAGCATCACTAAACTATATAATTGCTGAAACACACAGCCTGGATCAGGCAGCAGCAGAAGTGCACAAGAGGGCTTAATGATCCCTAACATTAAAAGATGAATATTGAAATATGTAAAGAAGATGTATGTTAGTTAGTGCTAGCTTGGGCACAGGCCCAGCAGCATCTGTAAGCCAAGTAGGTCCTTAAACACAGCCTGGATCAGGCGGCAGGATTCATACATAAGAGGGCTTCACAACCCCTAACATTAAAAGATCAATGTTGAAATCTTTATTGAGCATGTATGTTTGCTAGTTCCACCATAAAAACAATTGAGGGTAATATCCAAGACAGTCCCAGCAGCATCAGAAAACAATATATTGGCTGAATGACACAGCCTGGAGGTTGAGAAAGCATAAGGAGCCCATATAGTGTACGAATGGCCCAGCGTGGAGGTGGCTGAAGCATGAGGGTACCATATAATGGCTGAATGGCACAGCCTGGAGGTGGCATCAGGAGTCCTGAAAATTACCCTAATGCAAGGAATTTCTGAAAATGGGGACCAGCACCTTAATTATGTTTTGCAGTATCCATGGCAGCACAATGAGAGAGCATTGAGGTGGTAGCATCAGCATGAGGAGACCATGGAGCAGCACAATTATAGAGCCCGGAGGTGGCAGCATTATCATGAGGAGACCATAGAGAATCAAAATTAGAGAGCATGGAGGTGGCAGTATCAGCATGGGGAGTCCATATGGTAGCACAATGACAGAGCATGGAGGCGGTAGCATCAGCATGAGGAGACCATAGAGCAGCACAGTGAGAGAGCCTGGAGGTTGCAGCATCAGCATGAGGAGACCATAGAGCAGCACAATTAGAGAGCCTGGAGGTGGCAGCATCAGCATGAGGAGACCATATGGCGGCACAATCAGAGAGCCTGGAGGTGGTAGCATCAGCATGAGGAGACCATATGGTGTCAGAATGACAGAGCATGGAGGTGGTAGCATTAGCATGAGGAGACCATAGGGCAGCAGAATGTGAGAGCCTCAGGTGGCAGCATCAGCGTGGGGAGACCATATTGCGGCACAATGACAGAGCCTGGAGTTGGTAGCAGCAGCATGAGAAGACAATAGAGCAGCACAATGACAGAGCCTGGAGGTGGCAGCTGCAGCATGGGGGCCATGCCAACTGAGGGTTGAGTGTGAGGAACCCACCGACTGTTGACTGGGGGTGTCGGATGTCACTTGAGATGAAGTGGATGACCCAGTGAACCGATCAATCACGGCTGCTGGGTTGCTGGTCGCGACACAGCTGCTAGCTGACTCCGGGAGCTCAGACCTATTGCTGCGACGCCGGCTGCCACACACCCCTACTCTGCTGCGACCTCTGCCTGCACCAGAAGAATTTAGACCTCTGCCACTCCTCTGTGCACGTCCTGGCAATACTCTTCCTTACATACTTATTGCGAAACAACAGCTAGTGATTACTTTTCCCTGGCCTTTCACTGTATGTAGGCTTGTTACAGATTAAAAGGTACAAAAAAGTGCACTACTTAGATGTAGGTATTTGGTATGTATGAGGGCAAAAAGATGCGCTACAGTACACTTGGAAAAATTATTTTCGTAAAACACCAGCCGGTGATTACTTTTGCCTGGACTTTCCAAGTATTTAGATTTGTTACAGATTTACAGCTACAAAATAGTACACTGCTTTCATGTAGGTATGTGGTATGCACGTATGAGGGCAGAAAAATGCACTACAGTCCGCTGAGAAAACCTGCACCAGAAAAAATAAATAAATGTGTATTAAACCCAAAGTTGCACTCTGTCAAAAAGAATTAAGAATGGAGTGAACTGGTTACTATACCTTCTACCGACTACTATAAGAAACAGATGATTTCTTGTGGAAAAAAAAACACACAGAATTGCGCTGAAAAATCATTCCTGCCTCCTCTGCTAAGGTTAATGAAGTTGAGGCAGCTTGTTGAAATGTATGAGGCAACGAAAAGCTATCTGCCCCACTCTGATAAAATGCTGAATAAAGTGACTGGGAGGTTAACGGCTGGCGTAAAAATCCTTTTCAGTGAGAACAAGCACTGTTCTCTGTCCAAAACGCTGATGTGACTAGCAGTTGGAAGTGGAACGCTGCGCAATGATAAATTCAGAGTGTCTGTGTAACACACAGAGACACGCAGTCCGACCTATCACTCTGCAGTGTATGGCATGAAATGAGCAGCCGCAAAATGGCTGCCAATTATATAGGGCTGTGACATCACAGGGGGGACTGAATGCTGATAGGCGGCATCCTGCACGTGATTCAGGGTCATCCCACCTACCTCCCTTCCCGCTTTGTCTTCCCGCCTTCCCAGCATCCACTGCCCCATGTACTGACATGTGGATCCGCCATTTTAGGTGTCCTGGAGCCTGGAATGCTGTAAAATAAAGTTTAATGAAGTGATTTGCATAATAGAATCGCGGCAATATTCACATTCGTTGCAAATCGAATATTTCCTGAAATTCGTAACGAATTCTGGTTTGTCTGCTTCAATTCGCTCATCTCTAGTGACAGAGTCTGGAGACACTGTGGAGAACGTTCTGCCTGCAACATCCTCACGTGACTGTGCAGCGTGGGCTGAGTCAGGTCACGTGACTGTGCAGAGCAGTCTGTTGGAGACCAGCAGGGAAGGCTCTCACTTCAGGACACCCCAGCTGACATGGAGAGCAGCAGAGCAGGAGAGGTAAGTTTTATTTATTTTTAGTCTGATTAGAGGTCTGATGGGTCTGTCTGTCACTGTCTCAGAGCATCGATATGGGGGTGCCTGAATGAGCTGCAGCATATGGGGGGCATTAATAAATAATTAACAACTGATATAAGGGGGGCTACTGAGCAGGTAAAATATGGGCGTCCGCCTGATTAAGTGACATATGCAGGGGGAGTTTCTGAACAATTGACGTATGAGGGGGAGGGGGCAGGCACATTCTTTGCACAGGGTACCTTTGCTGTCTGTGTCTGCCCTTGGTTGGAGCTATTGTGGGATGCTTTTCTGCATTCTCCATCAATTCATCTATGTAATTTCATGGATGATTTTATTTCTTCTCTACATAGCAAGTTAATGTGCTAGTTTAGTACTAGAAAAAAAATATGAAGTATATCATTTTCATCACCCAAAAGGGCATAACATTGGAGGAACCTCCTGAGACCAGACATGGCTTGTTTAGGTGGTCTTTAAAAACTTGCAGACAGGTAGCAATGTTCTTTTTTTGGGAGATAATTGGTTTCTTCTTGCTATCATGTCATGCAATATTGTTGTTCAGTGTCCTGCTGATCCTATGAACATTAACAATAGTTAATGTGAGAAAGGCCTTTAGTTGCCACAAGGATACCTTGGGTTCTTTTGTGACTTGGCAGACTAGTATACATCTTGCTCTTGATGTGATCTTTGCTGTTTGACTACTTATGAGAAGGGCAATAATGGTCTTGAATTTCCTCTGTTTATACAGAATCAGGTTGTAGATTGGTGGAGTCCAAACTCACTTTGTAAACTCACTTTTTACCACTCATAAAAATGTGATATTGGATCATTTTCCTTAAAGGGGTACTCTGCTGCTCAGCATTTGGAACAAAATGTTCCGAACGCTTAGAGCCAGTGCCGGGAGCTCGTGACATCATAGCCCTACCCTCTCAATGCAAGTCTATGGGAGAGGGAGTGACAGATGTCACTCCCCCTCCCATAGACTTGCATTGAGGGGGTGGGGTGTGACATCATGAAGGGGCAGGGCTATGACATCCCGAGCTCCCGGCGCTGGCTCTAAGCATTCGGAACATTTCGTTCCAAACGCTGAGCGGCGGAGTACCCCTTTAAATATATGACCAAGTCTTATTATTTTAACTCATTTGTTTGAATTGGTCCTCGTCTACTTTTGTGTAAAATGTAGGTAGAATTTATTGAAAAGTTTTGAATGACAAAGAGGTCTATTTGGGCTGTGAGCAGGTAATACTTATTTCTATATAAGTGGGGAGATCTACCATTTGAGATTCTTGCAGGAGATATGGTGGACATGTTTATTTTTGTTTAGCTTTCTTGTAAACAGATGTATGTAAGAAAAATTATGAACCAAGTAACTGTAGAGAACAGATTATGTTTATGGTTACTTGTTATTGCAATAGTTTATTTTTGATTGCATAAGAAAGAATAGCGGGATATGTTCCCCAGGTGCTGGGAACTCTAGAGTGGTGATTCCCAGGGGGGTAGCTATAGAGGATGCAGTTGCATCCGGGCCCTGATGGCTAAGTGGGCTCCAAAGCACGTCTGAAGATATCCACAAACTACTGTGATACGGTACCTAACTGATTTTTGCTGAGGTTAAGAAAAACATAGGTATTTCTCAGTGTTAGAAACTCTGGAATTTATACAGGAAATTATACAGAAAGTAAAAAAAAAATCCCAAATCATTTTTTAGACTATTCCCGATTTGCTTCTGATGAGTTCTAGCCTGTTAGACAACACAGGTCAACACAGTTGTTGTTACGCAAAATGTGCACATTTTTCTCAAATATAAATATTTTAATATGCAAAAATAAGCCATGTTGGAGCTGATTTCTGTGATCAGAATTGAATATCATATCACTATAAAAAGCAGGCACTGTACAGCCTTTAAATTTAGAAAGGGAATTTATCAACATCTAATTAATCCCGTGCACCAAGTTAGGAATGGGAATCCTGTTCTCCACTGATGTGCCGCGTGCATTAATTGCACATCAGATGGTGCCACCCACTAGTGTGAAGACTCCAATTTATGTACAAATCAATTACCCATGCAAATTATCAAAGTCTCAATCATTTCATTACTAGAAGGCACTTGGTGGAATGATAAGAAAACAGATTTAAAGGGCAACTGCATTAACGCAGCAGTCCATGATAGACTCACCTCTTAGCGAGACTACAGCTGCTCTGAATTTCACGGCAGAAGGTTTCCAGCAATTAGTTTACAGCTGAAAACAGTAATTTAGGTTGTGGAAGCACGGATGTTATGAAAAGCTAAGGGAACCTTTTACGGGAGAAATTAGATTGTTACGTGAGTGAGTAATGCACAACCTTACAAAATGAATGCTTTAGTGATACTGAATAATATTAGATGACAGAGTCACTTACAAAACTACAGAAAAGCTATCTATCTATTTATCTGTCTATCTATTCATCATCAATCCCCTTTGCGTGAATGCTAGACTCAGGAACCACTGGTACAGAGAGGAAATTAAATGCCTAATGCGATTCATCTATGTGAGCTGCATTCAATGGAAAGGATACATACAAGACTCTTCACTAAAGGCATTCCACTTATCTAATGCAGATACACATTGCTGTCAGGGATGTAAACACTACTTTACTTGCAGCCTCATTCCCAGAGATCAGCATTTAAACACAGAGAAAACGACAAAATACTATGATTACCTATTACCTATTTATGGAGACCAGATGTCCTGTGGCCAATTTCAGTTCCTTTATATACAATGCATACTGCTGTTTATTAAAAAAAAAAAAAAAAAAAAATCCTAAAGTCTATTGGTCATACTCAACTATCTGGCCTTTTCTACATAGAAACTAAAAAACACCTTTATTGCTCACCTCTAGAAAAGTCATACAACTAATCTTTATGTGTAGCCTTTTTTTTTTTGCAAAGTCAGCACATAATGGGAGCCTTACTGGCAGCATGATTTGGCTGCCAGATCTCTGTTCTTTCTCATCCGCTCTCGCTGCTCCTGCTCTCCTATACTCCGGTATCCCCTTGTTTTCTGTTTTCAAATGGATTTGATAAAGCTGTAAAAAAAAAGCCTTAAAAAAAACTTTGCTACCAAAGACCAAAAGGGACTTCTTTCTTATTGATGTTAAATACATATTTCTTGTTGGCTTCATAAAAATAATCATGTATTTGAGTGAACTAAAAAAAAATTACCCGGCATTCTGGTAGCCCAAGATTAGGCCCGATATGATGCAATCAGGATTCAAAATACTGGAAGTCAAATGCAAAGTATGTGGGACTTCTGGC
Organism: Hyla sarda; assembly: GCF_029499605.1. Classification (NCBI taxonomy): domain Eukaryota; kingdom Metazoa; phylum Chordata; class Amphibia; order Anura; family Hylidae; genus Hyla; species Hyla sarda. The sequence continues at coordinate 357,105,822 of NC_079190.1, read as the reverse complement.
ATTTTGACTCCTGATCTTGTCCTGTGGGGCCAAATCCCGGGCTTGGAGAATGCCCGACCAATTTACACATCCTGTGCCGGATCGTCTCAACCGGTACCTTTTAAGAATTCAACTAAATTCTGCCCTGGCCGTAAAGGAATTCATTTGGGATGCAGTAAAGTGTAGACTTAGTAATACTTACTTTTATCTACTCTCTCAGATTCTATACAGAAAACTAAAATGTGTGTCATTTACTGCTTTTATTCTAATTTATTAAGCCCAGCCAGCAATTTGTTCGAGTGAGAATAAATCTACAATATCTGCTGCCAGTCATTCTTTCCATTTTACTACAGTACAGGGATTAATTTCCATAGGAATAGAACTAATTATGATATTGCTAATTACACATTGTATTAAAATATAAAGATATTTCTTTTTGTGGATTTGATTAAGCTTAATGTTTCCATAAAGAGAAAGTTGAATAATGTTTCAGATCTACTTATTAAAAAAATTAAATATTGACAGAGCCCATTTGCACACAGCAATATAGATTTTAACAGCCCCGGGTCAATGAGTTGAAAATCCATGCCATTATTTTGCTTAATAATTTCATTAAAAATTGCATAATCTCCTAAGGTCAGCCCTTTTGGAGCATCTCATCATTCACTGTGGCAACACAGAATACTGATTCTGCCATCACACATGGAACTGACTAGTAGAGATACGTAAATGGTCGCTTTTGTTTGCATTTTCATCGTATTTGAAAATTATAAAAATTATTGATGTACACAAGATACATTTGAGTTTAACCTCCAAATTGCAGATTGAGTCAAAAACACTGTTAATATTTATAGTAGTAACTGTGAGGATGAGTATAAGGGGGTACTGGACTTCCCTCTTGGATCTAACTACAGTCTATCCCCAGGCCACATTTCCCATAGCAGTCCTAAGTTGGAAGTTAAACACCTGGCCATGGACAAAATGAGAACCAAAGTTTTGAGGTAACAGAAGAGTAAGGCAGGAGCACATTTATCGGTCACCGAGGAAGAGTGCATGGGCTTGAAACATGTCTCATGGCATAGTTGTTTTTACCAGTGTGTGATGTGATCTTCAATAAAGCTGCCGCAGAGATCCTATCATCTAAAATGGAGGCTGGAGGTCCCCTCACCTGTCTCCTGGGGTCTTCTGCTCTGGTTTGAGATCAAGAAGACCAGAGCAGAAGATTGCCGATGATACTGATCAGTGTTATGCCCTATGGGGACATAAAAAGTGTAAAACAAAAGTTAAAAAAATTAAAAATAAAAAGTTTAAAAAAAATCGAAAAATCCCCACCCCCAATAAAAAGGGAAATTTTCCCTTTTTCCAAATTTGCTCCCAAAAAGCATGAAACAAACAAACAAACAAAAAATAATAATATACATATTTGGTATCGTCGCATGCATAAATGTCCGAACTATCAAAATATAATATTAACCCCTTAAGCACCAAGCCCATTTTAACCTTAAGGACCAGGCCAATTTTATGTTTGCGTTTTTGTTTTTTCCTCCTTGCCTTCTAATATCCATAACTCTTTTATATTTGCATCTACAGAACCATATAAAAGGGCTTGTTTTTTGCGTGACCAATTGTACTTTGTTATGAAACCTCTCATTTTACCATAAAATGTACGGCAAACTCAAAAAAATATTTTGTTAGCGAGGAAATTTTAATGAAAACCCCAATTTTGCACATTTTGGAGGGTTTCATTTTCACACTGTACACTTTATGGTAAAAATGACACGTGTTCTTTATTCTGTGGGTCAATATGATTAAAATGATACCCATGGCCAGATACTTTTATATTTTTGAACCGCTTGAAAAAAATCTAAAAATTTTTGTACAAAATTAGTAATGTAAAATTGCACTATTTTGACCACCTATAACTTTTTTATTTTTCTATACATAGGGTGGTATGAGGGCTAATTTTTTGCACCGTTGTCTGTACTTTTTATCGACACCACATTTGCATATATAAAACTTTTAGATCATTTTTTATAAAATTTTTTGGGAATAAAATGTGACAAAAAAGCAAAATTTTTGGACTTTTTTTTTTACGTTTACACCGTTCACCGTACGGGATCATTAACATTATATTTTGATAGTTCGGACATTTATGCATGCAGCGATACCAAATATGTTTATAAAAAAAATTACGCTTTTTGGGGGTAAAATGGGAAAACGGACAATTTTCATTTTTATTGGGGGAGGGGATTTTTCTTTTTTTTTTTAAATATGTATAAATCCTTCCGTGGTGGGCCCGTAGGTAGGTTGCTTCAGCGCTGCAAAATGTAGTATAATGGTATCAGCACTTCCTTACCTGATACCATTATACTACATTTTGCAGCGCTGGAGCAACCTACCTACGGGCCCACCACGGAAGGATTTATACATATTTTTTTCTTGGAAGCCATACTATCGATTCAGTTTTTCCAGGTACCCAACTAATATATACCACTCCATCTACTTATTGAAATATACTATTGTCCTCCATTCATTTATTCATTTTTTCGTTCCTCATCCATATTTCAGAAACCTTTGTACATTGTCCCATTATGATGAAGCATCACAATACATAAGGTCGGACATTATTTCTGTTGTCCATCTATTGTCATTTCTCCTAGCTATTTCCCAGCGCGTGCTCCTATTATATTTATATTGTATTACTCTTTTTTGTACGTTATTCAGGAATACATACTGGAGCGAACGCAGCAGGGTATAGTAGCCCACAATCTCCACCAGCGCGAGTGATATATTTGTTATATTTTACTGAGTGCTAATACTGTTCAGTGCTATGCATAGGACTGATCAGTATTATCTTCTGCTCTGGTCTGCTTGATCTCAGACTAGAGCAGGAGACGACGGGAGCCGGACGGAGGCAGGTGAGGGCGATCCTATCATCTATTTTAACATGCGCATTGCGGCAGATGCCGTGATCTGTACTGATTACAGCATCTGAGGGGTTAATGGCGGACATCCGCGCGGTCGCGGATGTCGGCCATTACCGGTGGGTCCCCTGCCGTGTATGACATGAGCACAGCTCCGATGCTCGTGTTCATACTCAGGACGTAAATGTACGTCCTGGTGTGGGAAGTACCGCCAAACCAGGACGTTCATTTACGTCCGTGGTCGTTAAGGGGTTAATGATCCCATACAGTGGACATTGTAAATGTTAATATGTAAACAAAAAGTAAAAATTGCAGTTTTTTTTGTCCCATTTTATTCCAAAAACAATTAATAAAAAGTTATTTAAAAGTTTCATAAATGGTATCAATAAAAAGGACAGATCCCGGTGCAAAAAATTAGCCCTCATATCGCCCCATATACGGAAAAATGAAAAAGTTATAGGTAGTCAAAATAGGGCAATTTTAACAATACTGATTTTGTACAAAAAGTTTGAGATTTTGTTTAACCTCTTCAGGACCCATGACGTATGCATACGTCATCACACCCTGGGTCTTAAGGACCCATGACGTATGCATACGTCATGTCTTTTCCTGGTCTCCGCCGCTCACCCGGCGGAGATCGGAAGCGGATCCCTGCTGAAATCCTTCAGCAGGGATCCAGGGCAAACGCCGAGGGGGGCCATGTAGGGAAATCGCCCTTGCGATCTGCGGCGATACCGGGCTGATCGGGTCTCTGGGACCCGACCGCCCGGTAATTTCGCATGATCCCGGCTGTCACAGACAGCCAGGACCATGCTGAAGACTAGGAGTGAGGTGGCAAGCCTGCCACCTCCTCCTATTCCCTGTGATCTGTCGGTTAGTTAACCGACCAATCGCAGTAGGGGGGGCGGTTACTTCCTCCCGTCCTGCTCGGCCCCTTGAAGTCCGGAGAGGACGGGAGGAAGACCGGAGGACGCGGTGGGGGACGGGGGAGTGCTGGGGACTGGCCCCAGTACTTACCTCGTCCCTGAAGACCCGGATCCCGGCGAGGAAAATGGCGGCGGCGGCGACAGGTGAGTAGATCTTCAGCCCGGTCGGGCCCTTTACAGCAATGCACGTCGTCGTAAAGCGACATGCATTGCTGTATTGGGACCGTATATACTACAACTCCCAGCATGCCCAGACAGCCCTTGGCATCTGGGCATGCTGGGAGTTGCAGTTTTGCAACATCTGGAGGTCCACAGTTTGGAGACCACTGTGCCCTTCCAGATGTTGCAAAACTACACATTCTCAGCATGCCCTTACTGTCCAGGCATGCTGGGAGTTGTAGTTCTGTAACATCTGGCCCTTCAGATGTTGCAGAACTACAACTCCCAGCATGCCTGGACAGTTTTGGCATACTGGGAGTTGTAGTTTTGCAACATCTGGAAGGGCACAGATTGGGAACCACTGTATTAGTGGTCTGCAAACTGTAGTCCTCCAGATGTTGCAAACTACAACTCCAAGCATGCTGGGAGTTGTAGTTCGGCAACATCTGGCTCTAAAGATGTTGCCGAACTACTACTCCCAGCATGCCTGAGAATGTTTGGGAGTTGTGGTTTTGCAACAACAGGAGGCACACTGGTTGGGAAACATTGTCTGTTTCCTAACTCAGTGTTTCCCAACCCGTGTGCCTCCAGCTGTTGCAAAACTATAACTACCAGCATGCACTGATAGACTGTGCATGCTGGGAGTTGTAGTTTTGCAACAGCTGGAGGTCCCCCCCCCCCCCCCTTGTGAATGTACAGGGTACATTCACATGGGCAGGGGGCTTACAGTGAGTATCAGGCTGCAAGTTTGCGATGCAGCAAATTTTGCGCGGCAGCTCAAACTCGCAGCGGGAAAATCGCTGTAACCCCCCCTGCCCGTGTGACTGTACCCTAAAAACACTACACTACACTACCACAAAATAAAATAAAAAGTAAAAAACACTACATATACACATACCCCTACACAGCCCCCCTCCCCTCCCCAATAAAAATGAAAAACGTCTGGTACGCCACAGTTTCCAAAATGGAGCCTCCAGCTGTTGCAAAACAACAACTCCCAGTATTGCCAGACAGCCGTTGACTGTCCAAGCATGCTGGGAGTTTTGCAACAGCTGGAGGCACCCTGTTTGGGAATCACTGGCGTAGAATACCCCTATGTCCACCCCAATGCAAATCCCTAATTCAGGCCTCAAATGCTCATGGCGCTCTCACTTCGGAGCCCTGTCGTATTTCAAGGCAACAGTTTAGGGTCACATATATGGGGTATCGCCGTACTCGGGAGAAATTGCCTTACAAATTTTGGGGGGCTTTTTCTCCTTTCACCCCTTATGAAAAGGTGAAATTGGGGTCTACACCAGCATGTTAGTGTAAAAAAATAAATTTTTTACACTAACATGCTGGTGTTGCCCTATACTTTTCATTTTGAAAAGAGGTAAAAGGGAAAAAAGCCCCCCAAAATTTGTAATGCAACTTATCCCGACTACGGAGATACCCCATATGTGGGCGCAAAGTGCTCTGGGGGCGCACAACAAGGCTCAGAAGGGAGAGTGCACCATGTACATTTGAGGTGATTTGCACAGGGGTGGCTGATTGTTACAGCGGTTTTGACAAACGCAAAAAAAAAAAAAAAAAACACATGTGACCCCATTTCGGAAACTACACCCCTCACGGAATGTAATGAGGGGTGCAATGAGAATTTACACCCCACTGGTGTCTGACAGATCTTTGGAACAGTGGGCTGCGCAAATTAAAAATTTTGTACAGCCCACTGTTCCAAAGATCTGACAGACACCAGTGGGGGGTAAATGTTCACTGTACCCCTTGTTACGTTCCTCAAGGGGTCTAGTTTCCAAAATGGTATGCCATGTGGGGGTTATTTTGCTGTTCTGGCACCATTGGGGCTTCCTAAATGCGACAAGCCCCCCGAGCAAAATTTGCTCTCAAAAAGCCAAATATGACTCCTTCTCTTCTGAGCATTGTAGTTCGCCCGTAGTGCGCTTCAGGTCAACTTATGGGGTACCTCCATACTCAGAAGAGATGGAGTTACAAATTTTGGGGGCTATTTTCTGCAATTAACCCTTGCAAAAATGTGAAATTTGGGGGGAAACACACATTTTATAGACATTTTTTTACATTTTTTTTTACATATGCAAAAGTCGTGAAACACCTGTGGGGTATTAAGGCTCACTTTATTCCTTGTTACGTTCCTCAATGGGTCTAGTTTCCAAAATGGTATGCCATGTGGGTATTTTTTGCTGTCCTGGCACCATAGGGGCTTCCTAAATGCGACATGCCTCCGAGCAAAATTTGCTCTCAAAAAGCCAAATATGACTCCTTCTCTTCTGAGCATTGTAGTTCGCCCATAGTGCACTTCATGTCAACTTATGGGGTACCTCCATACTCAGAAGAGATGGGGTTACAAATTTTGGGGGCTATTTTCTGCTATTAACCCTTGCAAAAATGTGAAATTTGGGGGGAAACACACATTTTATAGAAATTTTTTTAAATTTTTTTTACATATGCAAAAGTCGTGAAACACCTGTGGGGTATTAAGGCTCACTTTATTCCTTGTTACGTTCCTCAAGGGGTCTAGTTTCCAAAATGGTATGCCATGTGTTTTTTTTCCTGTTCTTGTACCATAGGTACTTCCTAAATGCAACATGCCCCCAAAAAACCATTTCAGAAAAACGTACGCTCCAAAATCCCCTTGTCGCTCCTTCCCTTCTGAGCCCTCTACTGCGCCCGCCGAACACTTTACATAGACATATGAGGTATGTGCTTAGTCGAGAAAAATTGGGCTACAAATAGAAGTATACATTTTCTCCTTTTACCCCTTGCAAAAATTCAAAAATTGGGTCTACAAGAACATGCGAGTGTAAAAAATGGAAATTGTGAATTTTCTCCTTCACTTTGCTGCTATTCCTGTGAAACACCTAAAGGGTTAAAATGCTGACTGAATGTCATTTTGAATATTTTGGGGGATGCAGTTTTTATAATGTGGTCATTTGTGCGGTATTTCTAAGATGAAGACCCTTCAAATCCACTTCAAACCTGAACTGGTCCCTGAAAAATTGTGATTGTGGAAATTTTGGGAAAAATTGGAAAATTGCTGCTGAACTTTGAAGCCCTCTGGTGTCTTCCAAAAGTAAAAACACGTCAATTTTATGATGCAAATATAAAGTAGACATATTGTATATGTGAATAAAATAAAATAATATTTGTAATATCCATTTTCATTACAAGCAGAGAGCTTCAAAGTTAGAAAAATGCTAAATTTTCTAATTTTTCATCAAATTTTGGGATTTTTCACCAAGAAAGGATGCAAGTTACCAAAAAATTTTACCACTAAGTTACAGTAGAATATGTCACAAAAAAACCATCTCGGAATCAGAATGATAACTAAAAGCATTCCAGAGTTATTAATGTTTAAAGTGACAGTGGTCAGATGTGCAAAAAATGGCCGGGTCCTAAGGTGTAAAATGGCTGGGTCCTTAAGGGGTTAAACTGTACAATAATAGAAAATTATGTAACCATGGTATAATTTTGATCGTATTGACCCACAGAATAAAGAAAGCATGTAATTTTTACTGTAAAGTGTACAGTGTGAAAACGAAACCCTCCAAAATTTGCAAAATTGTGGTTTTCATTTGAATTTCCTCCCTAAAAATAATTTTGTGGGTTCGCAGTACATTTAATGAAAAAATGAGTGGTGTCATTACAAAGAAAAATTGGTCACTCAAAAAACAAGCCCTTATATAGGTCTGTAGATGGACATATAAAAAAGTTATGGATTTTAGAAGGTGAGGAGGAAAAAATGAAAACACAAAAATAAAATTGGCCTGGTCCTTAAGGTGAAAATGGGCTTGGTCCTTAAGGGTTTAAAGGGGTACTTTGCCCCTAGACATCTTATCCCCTATCCAAAGGACAGGGCATAAGATGTCTGATTGCGGGGGTCCAGCTGTGGTTGTTCATCACGCCCCCTCCCATGGACATGAATGGAGAGGGCATGGCAGGACGTCATGGCCACAGCTGCCTGAACCCGGCATTCTGAACATAAATGTTCAGAACTCGGGGGGTGCCAGCACCGAGATTGCAGGGGGTTGGATAGGGGATAAGATGTCTAGGGGCAAAGGACCCCTTTCAGTCCCACCTAGACAACTAATATCAATAGACAGGAGGTAGACTAAAACAGGTTTAAACAGACTGAACAATAAGGGCCAATTCATACTTCAGAATGTTCTCACTGAATTTCCTCAACAAATTTCCTATACTTCTCTATGAAAAACTAATGGCACACAAGTATTTTAAAGCAGATTCATGCAGAATGTCATTCTGCCAAAAATCCTTGTAGAATCAAAGACCCATTAATATAAATGAAAGGTCCTGATGAGGATTGTTTTCTTCTTCAAGAAAGGACATGTCAATTCTTGAAGCAGAAAATAATCCTCATCAGGACCTTCCATTGACATCAATGGGAGAATATCCACATGAGAATTCAATTTGAATCTGCTTCATACTACTTATGCGTCATGTTTTTTGCATGGAGAAGTAGAGGAAATTAGGGAGGAAATTCTGCCATGTGAATGGGCACTTTGGTAACTAATGGGAGATGGTTGTATATACAGTAACCCCCCCGACATGCGATGGCCCCGACATATGATAAAATCGACATACGATGGCCTCTCAGAGGCCATCGCATGTCGATGTCAGCATCAACATACAATGCTTTTATATGTCGGGGCCATCACATTAACTGCTATCCGACAGCGCAAAATGCTTAAGCTGCTGTCGGATAGCAGTTTAAGCATCCCGGGCAGGTTCGCTTACCTATTCCCGCTGCTCCGGGTCCACTTTGCGATCCTCCGGCATCTTCTGCATCTTCTCCGGGGTCCGGGCCCCGCTTTCCGGCCTCGTTATTACGTCACTACGCACGCCGTGCCGGCACAGCAGCGTAATAATGTCACCAGAAAGCGAGGCCCGGACCCTGCAGAAGATGCGGAAGAAGCCGGAGGATCGCAAAGAAGACACCGGAGCAGAAGGACAGCATTGGGAGACCCTGGGACAGCATCTGAAGCGGTGAGGACCTGGTCCGGAGCGGCGGGGACAGGTGAGTACAGCTTCCTATACTTTACGTAGCACGGATCCCTCAACATACGATGGATTCGACAAACGATGGGTCGTTTGGAACGAATTACCATCGTATGTTGAGGGACCACTGTAAATCATTCAGACATGACCTCACATTGTAGAAGCCAATGAAAGGGAAAGGGACCTCTGGTGTGGTCAGAGGTCTTAGGAAAACATAACATTCATCCACAATGTTTCTTGGTTTGAATTTAACATAGAGACCAGTGGCATCGACAGATTGCCTAGCATAGGGTGAATCACTGCTCAGAGAAAGACATTGAGGGGTGGAGAAGTAAGTAATATGAGCTTGAAAAAGAAAGTTTGCAATTTTGCAAGAAACTTTTATTATAAGCCCCTACAGTACCTATTCTTTATTGGGCCATCTTGTGCCCATCCCCATTGCGTTCTAATGTCCAGCATTAGGCTAATCTTTAAATCTTCAAGGACTGCGGGCGTACCTGTATGCCCTGAGTCTGCTCCTGTTCTATAACGCGGGGCCACAGCGTGTCAGCATGGCTAATAGCGCGTGGCACTGATCACGGTGCCGCACACTATTAACCCTTTAGAAGCAGCGTTCAAAGTTTAACGCCGCATCTAAAGTGAAAGTAAAATGTTGCCGGATAGCTCAGGGGGCTGTTCAGGATCGCTGCGGTGAAATCCCAAACAGCTGTAGGACAGCAGGAGGGTCCCCTTATCTGCCTCCTGGTGTCCGATCGCCGAATGACTGCTCAATGCCTGAGATCCAGGCATGAGCAGTCAAGCGGCACAATCATTGATCAATGTAAAAGATCAGTATGGGAACTATAACATTGCAAAAAAAAAAAGGGGAAAAAAAGTGAATAAAGATCATTAACCCCTTCCCTAATAAAAGTTTGAATCAGCCCCCTTAAAAATATATTGTTAATTAAACCGCATGGTCAATGGCGTGCGTGCAAAAAAAAGCGTGCAAAAAAAGTCCAAAATAGCGTCTTTTTGGTCACTTTTTATATCATGAAAAAATTTATAAAAGGCAATCAAAAAGTCTGATCAATACAAAAATGGTACCACTAAAAACTTCAGATCACGGCACAAAAATGAGCCTTCATACCGCCCCATACGCAGAAAAATAAAAAAGTTATATGGGTCAGAAGATGACAATTTTAAACGTATAAATTTATGACTTTTTTCCAGAAGTACGACAAAATCAAACCTCTCTTAAGTAGGGTATCATTTTAATCGTATGGACCTACAGAATAAAGATAAGGTGTCATTTTTACTGAAAAATGCATTGCGTAGAAACGGAAGCTCCCAAAAGTTACAAAATGTTGTTTTTTCTTCAATTTTGTCGCACAATCATTTTTTTCCCTTTCATCATAGATTTTTGGGTAAAATGACTAATGTCATTACAAAGTAGAATTGGTGGCACAAAAAATAAGCCATAATATGGATTTTTAGGTGCAAAATTGAAAGAGTTATTATTTTTAAAAGGTAAGGAGGAAAAATCGAAAGTGGAAAAACGCTCACTCCATAAGGGGTTAAAAGGCTTAGTCCAGCTTAGTCCCTGATTCAGATATCTGTTATGTGATACATTGGCTCTGATTCACTATTGTAAAGCTGACCAATTTATTTTTTTAATATGGAACACTTTACAAATTTGCATGTCACCCTTGCGCAGGGGCCATGTTAGTCTTCTCTGTATCATTTCAATTTTAGTATATGTGCTGCCAAAGCAAGCACAAACCCGACCTATTTTGTCGGGCTGTGAGCTATAATGTGGTGCAGTGCACCACAAATTGTGTCTGCGCCAGAATTTGCGACCAAAAAAATAAAAAAAAACCTTACCAACTCTCCATTTTAACAGGAAAACACGAAAAAGGGGCATGCTCACCAGGGAAAGGGTGCATCTTTGCCGAAAAGGGGCATGTACCTGACCTTTTTGAAAAATCCTAACATATTTACTAATGTTTCCACAGAAAATGTTTTGTATTTGAGCTGTGGAAAACCCTACAGCTCAGAGCAATTGTACCGTGGAAAAATACTTGTCAGGAATCAAAGCCAACAAAACAAACCCTCTTAGCAAATCAGAGCCATTGCTACACATCTGGTATTTGTACAGGTCTAGCAACACTCCATGTATTCCCAATATCTGCAACAAATCACAAATGGCCTAGTTTTGCTTTGGATATTTGAGCACAGAAATTGGTGCCACATTGTTTACCCATTATTACATGTTCTAAATGCTCTTTGTAGTTGCTGAATGCCTTCTTATTGAGCATTTACAGTACTTCCCAGTGATCTGATGCCAGTAGTATTTTAAAGAAAAGAGAAAATGGAGATTGTGCTCAGTAGTGAAGTGCATTAGCTGTGATGATAAAGGAATATGATACATGAGAGATAAAATGCTTACTGTATTTGTCTTTTGTTGTTGTTTCTTTTTTTTTCTTATAAATACAAGACAAAGGATGAGCAAATCAAATCTAATGAATCCGAATTCCTTATGAATTTCAGGAAAAATTTGATTTGCAACAAATTTGAATATTGCCGCTATTTGATCACGCGAATTGCTTAATTTAACTTGGTTTAGTGTGGTACAGGCTCCAGGGCATCTAAAATGGCAGATCCACATGTGATGACATGGGGAAAGGAATCCTGGGAAGGACGGAACAAGGGTAGGTGGGATGACCCTGAATCTGCAGCCAGCCACCCCTGTGATGTCACAGCCCTATATAATCAGCAGCCATCTTGTGGCCACTTCAGTCTTTCATTGCAGAAAGAGAGGGACAGACAGCGCTGTGTGTTGCACAGAAAAGCATTTTTCCAGCAGCGATTCACCTCCCAGTCACATGAGCGTTCTATTACAGAGAGGGACAGAGAGCAGTGAGATGCACAGAAAAGCTTTTTTACAGCAGCGATTCACCTCCCAGTCACATCAGCATTCTATTAGAGAGAGGGACAGAGAGCAGTGTAATGCGCAGAAAAGCTTTTTTACAGCAGCGATTCACCTCAAACTCAAATCCAGCCTAGAAGCACTAATAGGGAAGGGAGTGAGAACGAGAGAAAAAGTGCAATTTTGGGTATAGTACACAGCGACTGTATGCTGAAGCACTGGTGTGTACTGCTGGTGTTGTACACAAATACTGTTTTAGGCGTACTGGAGTGCATTTTCCTCCCCTCATAAGAGCATACCACATACGAACATCTAATTGGTGTACTATTTTGTTCCTGTTCAAGTCGTAAGGGCCTAGATAATGTTAAAGGCCAGCCAAATGTACACACTGGCTGGTGTTGTACACAAATACTGTTTTAAGAGTACTGGAGCTCATTGTCCTCCCCTCAAAAGTGCATACCACATACGTAAATCTTAGTGATGTACTATTTTGTTCCTGTTCAAGTCTTAAGGGCCTAGATACTGTGAAAGGCCAGCCAAAAGTACACACCTGCGGGTGTTGTAGACAAATACTTTTTTGAATGTAGTGGAGCTCATTGTCCTCCCCTCAAAAGTGCATACCACATACGTAAATCTTAGTGATGTACTATTTTGTTCCTGTTAAAGTCTTAAGAGCATAGATACTGTGAAAGGCCAGCCAAAAGTACACACCTGCTGGTGTTGTAGACAAATACTGTTTTAAGTGTACTGAATCGCCATTGTCCTCCCCTCATATACGCACTAAACATGTCAGGCAGAGAAGTGCCCGTATATGCACAGAGAAGTGGCAGAGGCCAAAATTCCTCTGGCAGAGGTCACAATAGTCCTGGGGCAAGTGGCAGCAGGAGTCACAGCGAGAGGCCTGAGCTCCCAGTATCAACTAGCGGTTGTGTCTCGACCAGCAACCCATCTGCCGTCATCAATTGGTTACATGGTCCTCTACTTTATCACAAATGACATCTGATACCCCCAGTCAACAGTCAGTGGGTTCCTCAGACACAACCCTCAGTTGGCATGGCCCAGGAGCAGTTCCTGTCTTTCCATTGCCTCTGTCCTATATTGTTCCCTCCCCCACAGAAGTATCTTATGCTGTGGGTTCAGCTCCACTATTTAGTGGGGACGATCTACTAGAGGACAGTCAGCTGCTACTGCCCAGCCCAGAAGTGGAGGAGACATCTGCCGCTTCCTCTGCTAGGCGGGCAAGTAGTGATGAGGAGAGTGGCATGGGAGTTGGTGTTGTGAGCGTTCAGGCTCCTGAAGCAGACATTGTTGAGGAACCTGAGGAGGACATCAGTGAGGTGCAGACACAACTCGATGATGATAAAGCCGGTCACACTTGGGAGCCGGGTGCAGAAGGAGCTCCGGCGGTGTGGCAGTTTTTCATCAAGCATCTGGAGGATGTTAACCTGACCACATGCAAGATATGTCAGCAAGAGGTGAAGCGTGGCCAGGGTTCCAATGTTTGCACCACAGCCCTGCGTCAACATATGCAGCCTCACCATAAAGGGGCCTGGGATAACCGTGGCTCCAATGTGGTTGTCCAGCCTGCAGCATCATCCAGTGTGAAGCAGCTCCCTGTTTCAGCCAGCCTAGGCTCCACCACCTCAGCCGAAGAGAGCTGTGTGTCATACCCATCTTCTGTCTCTCCAGATGCTCCTTCTCCTCCTACTTTGAGTCAGTCATTCTGCCAACAATCCATCTACGAAGCCATGTCCAAGAGACAACAGTATGCACCCACTCCTCCAACAGCGCAGAAGCTGAATGTGCTCCTGTCCAAGTTGCTGTTGCTGCAGTCCCTCCCTTTTCAATTGGTGGAATCTGCACCTTTCAGAGAACTGGTGGCTTGTGTCGAGAAGAGGGGGAGAGTCCCAAGCCATCATTTCTTTGCCAAAAAGGCAGTACCAGCCATGCACAATTTTGTGGAACAGAAGGTGGGCCAGTCCTTGATCCTGTCGGTATGTACTAAAGTGCACGGCAGCACCAACATGTGAAGCTGTAACTACGGTCGGGGACAATACATGTCCTTTACGGCCAACTGGGTGAATGCGGATCCTGCACAGCCACAACAGCAACTTTGACAGGTCACGTAACTTCTGTCTCCATGCTCTTAGGCCATTGGTCCTGTGACAGTTTGCGACTCGGCCTCGTCATCCTCCACCGTGTCCTCAGCCTCCAATGCACGGACAAGTCTCAGTGCCCCTTCAGCAAACCATGTGTGCAGGGCACGGCAGTGTCACGTTGTTCTTCACATGGTTTGCCTTGGCAAACTAAGTCACACAGGGGAGGAACTGCTAAAAGTACTTTATCAAGAAATCAAATCATGGCATACTCCATGAAAACTGGAAACGGGAACCGCGGTGACCGACATCAGGAAGAACATCTTGTCTGTGCAACTTGGACAGGTCAGCCTGAGACATGTGCCCTGCATGGCAGACATGTTCAATCTGGTTGTCAAGCTGTTCCTGATGTGTTCACGCCATCTGCAAGACATCTTAACAATGGGAAGGAAACTTTGCAATCACTTCAGCCACTCATACACTGCAAAGCACACCCTCCTTGAGCTGCAGCGTCAGAACGGCATCCCCCAACATAGTCTGATTTGCGACATTTCCACACATTGGAATTCCACCCTCCATATGTTGGACTGACTTTACGAACAGAGAAAGGCCATCACTGATTTCTTGATGATCCAATTGGATAGGGGAACTCTAATGTGTAACTTCAATGTCAATCAGTGGCAGCTCATACGTGACACCTGCCGTTTGCTCAGGCTCTTTGAGGAGGCCTGCCGTTTGCTCAGGCTCTTTGAGGAGGCCAGTGGGGCGTAAAAACCCTCAGGCAGAATATAGATTATTTGACACAGCCCTGACCTCAGTATCTGAGGAGAGGGATTTAGGAGTAATTAATTCAGAAGACTTAAAGGTAGGAAGACAATGTAATAGAGCAGCAGGAAACGCTAGCAGAATGCTTGGATGTATAGGGAGAGGTATAAGCAGTAGAAAGAGTGAAGTGCTCATGTCGATGTACAGAACACTGGTGAGACCTCAATTGGAGTATTGTGCGCAGTACTAGAGGCCGTATCTCCAGAAGGATATAGATACGCTAAAGAGAGTTCAAAGAAGAGCTACTAAACTAGTACATGGATTGCAGGATAAAACATACCAGGAAAGGTTAAAGGACCTTAACATGTATAGCTTGGAAGAAAGAAGAGACAGAGGGGATATGATAGAGACTTTTAAATACATAAAGGGAATCAACATGGTAAAGGAGGAGAGCATATTTAAAAGAAGAAAAACTACCACAAGAGGACATAGTTTTAAATTAGAGGGGCAAAGGTTTAAAAGTAATATGAGGAAGTATTACTTTACTGAGAGAGTAGTGGATTCATGGAATTGCCTTCCTGCAGAAGTGGTCACTGCAAATACAGTGAAGGAGTTTAAACATGCATGGGATAAGCATAAGGCTATCCTTCATATAAGATAGGGCCAGGGACTATTCATAGGATTCAGATTATTGGGCAGACTAGATGGGCCAAATAGTTCTTATCTGCCGACACATTCTATGTTTCTATATTATTAGTCAGTCGCCAGAATTACGGGATGAACAACGTCATTCCACTGCTTTAACTACTACAACAGATGGTGGAAACGATGGCTGGTCAGGGCACTGGAGACATGGTGCCCTGTGGAGGCTGAACTGGAAGAGGAGGAGGAGGGGGAGGGGGGCAGTGGAGCACAGGCAAGGTTTTTCAAAATGGATGATTTTTATAGTCATCTGACAGGAGAGGAGGAGCAGGAGCAGCCTGTGGAGATACAGGATGATGAGGAAGACGAGACAGAGGACCCAGACACACTGTGGCCATGTGGTCTCCTCATGCTTCTGACACATTAAATACAACTTTTTATGTTAATCTACTTAAAATATTCAATTTAAATTTAAAAAAATATCTTTAATCTTTTCAATTGTGAGGACCTATGGTCTCTTCAGCCTGCCACCACCTCCAGGCTGTGTCATTCTGCCACTATATGGTCTCCTCTTGCTGCTGCCAACTCCAAGCTGTGTCATTCAGCCACATTATTGCCTCCTCATGCTTCTTCCACTTTCAGGCTGTGTCATTGTGCCGCCATGTGGTCTCCTCATGCTGCTGGCACATTAAATAAAACTTTTTATGTAAATCTATTTGAAATCTTAAATTTAAAAAAATATATTTAACCCCTTAAGGACCAATACAAATAAACCTTTACGCCCCTGAAAGACCAGGCCTGTTTTTTCAAATCGGGGATGTCTGTCTTTATTAGAGAATAACTCTGGTAACGTTTTGCCAATCATGATAATTCTGACATTATTTTTTTTCATAAGTTGTCCTTCATGTACATAGCAAAAGTAAGCCGATATCATTTGTATTTTTTTTTTACAATGCAAAAAAATCATGAAATTTTTACAAAAAATTACGATTTTTTGCTATTTTAACACTAATAGGTTGCATATATTTATACATACTGACCAAATAGTTTATGAAACTTATACTTTCAGATGTCTAATTTATTTTGACATCGTTTTTTTGTTTTTAATTAACATTTTAAATTCGTTAGAAGCCTAACAATTTAACTTGAAATTTTGAAAAGTTTGAAAATTTTAAAAGTACATCTTTTTTTGTGTGCTATGCAAGGTTTGCAGAAATTAAAAGGTAGTAGAACATAGGAACATCCCCCAAATGACCCCATTTTAAAAACTAGACCCCTCAAGGTATTCGCTAGGGGGTACAGTGAGTATTTTAACACCATAGTTTTTTGGCAGGAATTATTACAAAGTCAGTGTTAAAAATTCGAAATTTGCAATTTTTCACAAATGCATCATTTGGGGGGCATATTTTTTGTACATCACTTCTGATATTGAAAGAAATGCACCCTATATTTTATTTAGCTGCTTGTCCCATGTTCGGAAATACCCCCGCTTTGGCCATATATGGTTCCTTGGCCGCGTGGTAGCACTCAGAAGGAGAGGAGCGCCATTTGGCTTTCAGGGCAGAACAGTACCCCCACCCCCACAAGTGACCACATTTATATACCGCACCCCTACAAGTTATTGGCTGCACCAGGGACCTCTCTGATTGGTCCTTTGTCGGCTGGCAGTATAACGCGTCTGTCTGTGACAGTTAAGGCTCCTGATGGATATATCCGCCATGTTGTGGGAATAAGCACCCGCTCATGGCGAATATATCCATTACTGCTGCGGCTGGGTAGCTCAGTGTGTCCGCTCATGACTGCTGGCGGGAAATTCGCCGCTATGAGTGGACACACAAAGCTATCCGTGACTGCTGCATAATGTGTAGGATCACATGGTGGACATCCGCAGCATATTACATGCATTTTTTAAAATTAAATTCATTTAATAAATGTATGGTTCGGAGAGTCAGGGGCTGGAACAGGTGGTAGCTTGCTTTGTGGTGGACCGCCAGCTCCATGGTTCCTCAAAAAAGGATTTTACAAAATTTTAAAAATTCTAATTAAATTAAAATTACATTAAGACATCTTGTTAATCACTTCGATTGTGACGCTATATGGTCTCCTGACCCTGCTGCTACATCCAGATGCTCTGCTTCAATGATTCTAATAGCAACACCTGTGATCCTCATGTCATACTGAATTACAATATTATTTCACTGACCCAGCACACTCTCTATGAGTGTTACAGCAAGGCAAAGTGTTCTACACCCCTATTGAAGCTCTCTGTAGCCCAGAAATAGCCATTTTTAACAGCGATTTGCCGCAAATAAATTCGGATCAAACCACATTTTTTCTGAAAATTCGGCAAATTGGCCATATCAAATTTTTTTTAAATTCGCTCTTCTCTAATCTTAATCATAATCTGTATGATGAAGACCCTCTCAGGTTGAGACTCCTCAAACATATGTATTTATCCAATATGCTGTACATGTGACTTATTCCATGCATCCACTACTCTCTCAGTAAAGTAATACTTTCTGAGATTACTGCATAAACCTTTGCCCCTTTAAATTAAAATGATGCCCTCTTGTAGTTGTTTTTCTTCTTTTAAGTATGCTCTAGCAGTGTAAATACAATTAAAACGTGTGAAAAATGCAACATGTAAAGCATAAAGATGTTGCATTTTTATAAAACTGTGATTATAGGTCAAATAATTTTCTCCTTGTGGCAATATTTCTTTAAAAAAAAAAATACTCTGAATAAGAAAAAGTATGAAAACTGCACAGTATGAACTGATACCTGGGTGGGTTCACCTGGGTGATCTCCAGTACTAGCAGTCTGATGACCAGCTGCATTATTCAAACACACTCCGGTGGAAAACATTATTATTATTCTTCTTATTATTATTATTTTTTTTTTTTTTTTTTTTTTAATCACCAGTTTTCACCGGAGTACCCCTTTAACCCCTTAACGCACCATGACGTACATTTACTACATGTACATGACGCGAGCAACAGATCGGTGCATGCATCATGCACGGCAGGTCCCAGATGGTGTCAGCAGTCTCCATGTCATGCTGTCTCCCACTGGTAGTGGCAGACATTAGCGATCATGCTGATGTCCGCCATTAACCCCTTAAATGCCATGAGCAATACAGATCACGGTGTCTTCATCAATGCGGGCGTTTAAATGAATGATCTGATCGCCTGCGTGGATCCGATAATCTTGCATGACGGCCGGAGGTCCCCTCACCTGCCTCCGGCCATCTCCAGAGGTCTTCTGCTCTGGTCTGAGATCGAGCAGACCAGAGCAGAAGATCGCCAATAACACTGATCAGTGCATTGCATATGCATAGCACTCAACAGTATTAGCAATCAAATGATTGCTACAAATAGTCCCCTATGGGTGCATGAAAAGTATAAGAAAAAAGTTTGAAAAAAAAAAAATATATATATATATATATATATATATATATATATATATATAAAAAATAGAAAAATTCCCTCCCCCAATAAAAATGTAAATCACCCTTTTTTCCCATTTTACCCCCGAAAAGCGTAAAAAAAATATAAACATATTTGGTATAGTCCCGTAAGTATAATATAATGTTAATTATCCCATAGGGTGGGCATCGTAAACATATAAAAAGTCCAAAATTGATGCTTTTTTGTCACATTTTATTCCATAAAACATCCATAAAAAGTGAATAAAAAGTTAAATATAAGCAAAAGTGATAACGATAAAAACTACAGATCATGGCGCATAAAATGAGCTCTCATATCACCCCATATACGGAAAAAATTAGAGAGTTATAGGTGGTAAAATTAGGGTAATTTTAAACTAATTTTGTCAAAAAATTTGAGATTTTATTAAAGCGGTACCATTATTGAAAAGCATATAACATGGGTATCATTTTAATTGTATTGACCCACAGAATAAAGAAAACATGTCATTTTTACCGTAAAGTGTACAGCGTGAAAACAAAACCTTCCAAATGTTGCTAAATTTAGCAAATTTTTTTAATTTATTTTTTGTAGTGCCATACATTTTATGGTGAAATGAGTGATGTCATTACAAAGTGAAATTGGTCATGCAAAAAATAAGCCCTCATATGGGTCAGTGGATGGAAATATAAAAGAGTTATGGTTTTTAGAAGGCGAGGCGGAAAAGCATATTTTATCTCCACTTGAATTTATGATTTTTAAGTGTTTTTAAATGGCCTTGTTGTCTGTGGTTTTTCATCACATAAAATTTATACATGTAGAATTTCCATTGGTGTGCATTCTGATACTTGTCATATTGTCTCTTTGTAGTTATGTGGAATTTATTTTGCATTGTTTGCAGCCAGTTCTTTGGCTCTTGAAAATGAAGCCAGTTTTACTTAGATTTTCAGCCACTAGAAAGTACCGTAACCACTTATTTCCATTAACAACAGGCCTTCATTTTTGCACCATTCCTTTTGAACCACCTTTAGGTTCACACCATAATATATAGTAACATGATGATGCAGGGAGGGCTTAACCCCTTCATGACCCAGTGAATTTTGATTTCTGGCTCACATTTTTTTTCCTCACATTCTAAGAACCATAACATTTCTTTACTTTTCCACTGACAAAGTTATATTAGGGATTATTTTTAGTTGTGGTGCAAGTTGCACTTTTCATTGGTACACTTTATTTTATCATAATGCATGATGTATGATGTCAGAAAAAACTACATGGAAAAAATATGGAATTAAGCAATTTTATGGGGCAATATTATTTTTGGAGTTCACAATACGGTAAAAATGACATGCAAACTTTATTGTAGGGGTAAGTACAATTCCATTGATATAACATTTTTGTTTCGTTTTATGGTTAAAAATTTTTTTTAAATTGTGAAAAAAACTAAAAAATAAAAACTCTGTTCATTGTCATGTTCTGACCCCTCTAGCTTTTTTATTTTTCCACCTATAGAACTGTGTTATATTTAAGTTTTTTTGCATCATGAGATGTAGTTTTCAACATTTTTGTGCAGTTACTGCTTATTGATCACTTTTCATTCCACTTTTCATCAGCAATTTTGACATTCAGAATTGCATTATATTTGCATTTATGCTGTTCACCGTGAATGATCAGGAATGCAATAATTTAATAGTTCAGACAATTATTCATGCAGTGATACCAAATATGTGTAATTTTTCCTTTTCTTTACAGTGTTTTATTTGAAATACGGGAAAAGGTGAGTGATTCAAATTGTTGTTAGGGGGGAAATTTTTTATATCTTTAAAAACATTTGTAACTTTTTTTTACACATCTTTTATTCCCCCCCCCCCCCACCCCACACCCAGGGGCCTATCATAAATCATCATTAGATGGCTAACATAGAACACTGTATTATATTGATCTATGCTATCAACGCTCAAATGCTAAGGGCAGCCTTCAGCAATTACAGAGCCAGGGAAGCCCGTGGAGCTGTGATAAGGCCCTGGGGTTCCCCAGCAACCCATAAGGGGCGATGGGACCACTAGACACCAGGGAATAGCAGCATTTAAATGGGCACTGTCACCAACTTTATTTTTTGATATGTTGTAGTACTTATGTACATTCCTAGGAAAGAGTCTCCTAGGACTGTA
Organism: Hyla sarda; assembly: GCF_029499605.1. Taxonomy (NCBI): domain Eukaryota; kingdom Metazoa; phylum Chordata; class Amphibia; order Anura; family Hylidae; genus Hyla; species Hyla sarda. The sequence goes on along the minus strand of NC_079190.1, from coordinate 357,084,802 downwards.
TCCACCTTTTCCAGCCCACCTGAGCACCTGAAAGCTGAACTAATTTATGCAGGAAAAGTCATCAACTGCCGAGCCGAGAAGTTCGTGACGAATCGAATTTACTGTAAGTTCGCTCATCTGTAACTACAACATATCTCCAATATACTTTTATTATTATTTTTTTTTCATTAAAAAGGTTTAATTTACATTTAAAAACCAGCCACTGAAAAAGGACTGATTTTGGAGTCGCAATCAGTCCTTTTTTCAGTTAGGCTGCACTCGCTCAATGCCAGTCAATCAGACAGGCGGGAGCGAGCGCATAGGCTCCCCGGCCACTGGCTGGGAGGCCGCTCCTCCCGCACATCGTTGCCGCCGCCTCGTTGCCGCCGCTGTCCCTACACGCCCACTGCTGGACTCTGCAGTAACTGCAAGTGTAATGAGGGTATGCGGGGAGGGGGGGAGGAGGGAACGGGCTAGTGCTGTAGCAGGGGGTGAACGGGCTAGCAAAAAAAAATATAGGATGGTGGGAGCTACCCTTTAACGTTTAAATGCCATCATCTGTCTAGATCACGGTATTTTGCCAATTAAATGATGGACATTGGAGCGGCCTGCTGTGTTAATTTTTTTTTGCTTTATATTGCAGTTGCCTTATAGATGTAACTTATCTCCTGAGCAGTTATGTGATAACATTTATTTTTCTCTATATTTTTCCATATTTCTAGGAGGTTTAGACAAATCCCCTTTACACAAACTTTAAAAAATCTAAATTGGGAATATATACAACAATTCTCCTTTGAACAAGCCTCTGTTACCATATTTAGTCTGATGCCATAGCAAAGCAATTTGAGGCATTCAACATGATTTATAATATTTACAGTAAGAATGGATGAAATCTACTCTGGGATGATATATTCCTAGGATATCTAACAATAGGCTTATATTGATTGTCACTGTACATTTAGTTTCTTTGGGAATACAACATATTATTACTTTTTCGTATGGGTAACACTAACCAACTGAGAAGCTTAGCTCTCTGCTAATATTAACAGGGGTCTGATAGTTGTTTATCAATATCATACTCCCCAATGATTCACTCATTGCAATCTTATGTAATTGTTGGTCCTACTTGAAGTGTGTAGTAATAAAATAAATATGTCCCAATATACTAAGGCTAATGTTATTACATTTCCAGAGACCTTTTGTTTGTAAGGAATAAAAGGATATTGGCATGTACTGTACATGACATCCAGATTTATGACTGCTGTATAAACGTTAATTGAAATTATATTTTGGGGGCAAAACTTAGCAGAGAACTAAGACAGCACATGGATTCATAGTTCCCCTGAAGACAATTAAAATCTAAATCAGTCCTTCTTAGCTAAGAGCCATTGTATTCAGTAGATCCTGCTGAGCTTTTTGAGAGCCATATCATTTAGCTGAACCTTGTAACAAAGTTATGGCCTAGGACTCTGTTATCCTAATTTTCACTCCACAGCCCTGATTTACATAAGCAATTGAGCAATTATAAAATCAAGAAAATTGAGGATTAATAAAGTATTCCAACAACTAGTATGGACTTGATCGTGTAACCCTGGTAGTTCACCATCTAGAAGAATCACGAAGGCATAAAAGTAAAGCAGGCTTCTAAGACTTTAAAAATGAGGTTTGTTGACAAAAAAAACAACAATCTGACATGTCCACCAAATGTGAAGCTGTGATCCGATGATTGAACATCTTCTAAAGCATAAAGTAGAGCTATGAAGGTAACTTCAGAATATTGTAGTTGAATTGATCTCCAGGTATCCCTATCTCTACCCCGGCAGTACCATTGTTATACCACTATATCAAAAGATAGTGCCTAATGTATGAACATGCTTGTGACACTGAAAGAATTCTAAGAATAGTGTGTGTATTTTCCCAAGCAATTACCAACCAATCCTGTTAACAGCACAGAGTTGGTGGTATTTCAGAAAAAATGCAATGAGGTTTATACAAACATATAGTATAATCTTAAAATGCATAATGGTTAGAAGGCTAGAGGTCTTGGTACCTGATCTAACAGAATAGACTATATAGCCGAATCTAAAATTTTAAGATCAGTATTGATTATGAATTTGTTGCCTTGATGAAACCCAAGATAACTTACTGAAAATAGTCTTTTTTGATGAGTCTTCTTATTCAAACAAGTGCTAAAATCAGGATACGTAATGGAAATAAATTAAAAATATTTTGTGGTCAACTTTTCCATTAAAGCATGGAATGGTGAGAGATGAGGCTATAGAATTACCAATTATTAGGCAGTTGTATTCCTGTTGACACCAGCTCTAACAGTGATGAGACCAAGGAGACTCAAAGCAGGGCATTATACCCAGTCATTGTCAAGTAAATTAGGGCAATTTGTGCTTCTTGATGATATTTGTACAGCTGTGGAACTTAAGAGACCTTCAAGCCTCCTGTGATAATGAGTAAGTAAGGTCTTACTAAGGTATCTTACTAATCAAACGAAATGACAGCTAAGGGGGGGAAATGACAGATCAATGTCTCCTCCGACCACTGGGAAATAAAATATGTAGGTCAGGAGGACCATTGTTACAGAATAATGCAGCCCAAGCAGAAAAACTGTAGGGAATCCCTTATTTTTAGATGAGCTTACAGTGTTTTAAGAAGAGAAGGATGTTTGTACCTACAGTATAATTAATATATTGATAAGCAATTCAATAGACAACTATAAATGTACACAAAAGAAGGCAAAGAAGGCAAAACATGCATAATTAGGTTGTCTTGTCTTCTGTGATGGCCATGTGATAAATTCATGATCATTTGTTGGACTGCCAATAAGGGATAATATCTTGAATATTAAAGATAGAAAAGAAGTCTGGAAGTTTAGTAATAATTTGTGATTTATGCTCCTTAAATTTATAGATACCTCATGATTAGAGATGAGCAAACTTTTCAAAAGTTTGATTTTGCAAGTTCACTGAACTTTGGCAGAAAGTTTGGATCTGATCTCCACCAATAACCCCAAAGCACATTTATAATGTTACAGCTCACGCTGCAGCCAGTCTTGCTGGCCACAAGCACACTCTTGCTCTCTCTCTCCTGCTGCAGGTGGTGATGGTGTTTGCATTGCTGGACATTCCCGCATGCGAACGCTGGGCCGTCACTTGCCTTCTCTGCTCTCTGTCCCCTGCTGTTCCTGGTTCTCGGCACTTGCGCATCCGCCCCCTAGGGAGCGCACGCTGTCAGATTTAAAGGGCCAGCACCAATGATTGGTGCTTGTCTGCTCCTGAACCTTTTTAGCCTTGAACTTCCTCTTGACCCCTGCCGGATCTTTGTGCCCTTGTGCCTTGGAGAAAGCCTTACCTGAATTGTGTCTAATCTTACCGTGTGCCAGTTTTGCCTGCCTTGTTCCCTGACCACGCTTCCTTGTTGTCTGCCCTCTGACCTCCTTGCTACGTATTCTGACCTTGTCGCTGTGCTGCCTGCCCTGACCTTCTGCCTGTCCCAGACTACAAGTTCATCTCATCCTCTCTGTGCTACGCATCACCTCAGCTGCCTTAGTGGATGAGTCGTATCAGGATTAGAGACCTGGGAGCCGCCTGCCACAGCAAATCCATCCCGTTTTGTGGCGGGCTCTGGTGGAAACCAGCAGCTCCTTAGACTCTGCTCCCTGGTATGGCTCAAGCCATCATCCACACAAGGTACAGAGGACCACATCTCCAGTCATTACAGTAAGATCCGGCCATGGATCGTGCTGAGATGTATCTGCTTGATGTTAAGGATGCTTCCACTATTGTGGCTCAACAGTTGCAGCAGTTAACTTGTCAGTCGGAACAGCTGAATCAGTTGTCTGCTATGATGCAACAGTTCCTTTCCATCCAGCAGAAACAACAGCAGCAGCTGCCGCAACCAGCTCCAGTGGCTACTCTGGTGCCAGCACTTTCTTTCGGAGCCAAGCTTAGTTTATTGTTGCCTACGAAGTATGAAGGAGATCCCAAATTATGCAGGGGATTCATTTCTCAGTGCCCTATGCATGTGGAACTGATGGCCGAACAGTTTTAATCTGAGCGTGCCAAAGTTTCTTTCAGGGTCAGTCTTCTTTCGGGCAAGGCTCTGGCCTGGGCTACTCCTCTCTGGGACAGAAGCAATCCAGTGACTACTAGTCTGCAAGCCTTCCTTTCAGAATTCCACTATGTTTCTTCAAAGAGCCTGCAAGAGCTTCTCTGCCGAAACTGCGCTTCTGTATCTCCGGCAAGGGGATATTTCAGTTGGCCAGTATGCGGTCCTATTTTGTACCCTGGCCTCTGAGCTAGACTGAAATGATGCAGCCCTGTGTGCCACCTGCAAAAAGGTCTCTCCAGCCAGGTCAAGGATGCTTTAGCAGCCCGGGATGCGCTTTCTTCCCTAAGTGAGCTTAATCTTCTGACTACCCTCATAAATGTTTGTTTTGCCGAGAGACAGGAGGAACTCTGCCAAGAACACAAACCAGTCAATTCACATCGTCTTCCCTGTCTGGCTCTGGTGTTTCAGCGGCCGCCACTTCCTCCTCCTTTATCTTCAGCCGAAGAACCTATGCAGGTGGATCGTGCTCATCTGACCCAGCAGGAGAGGTCACGTCGTCGTGAAAAGAATTTGTGACTATATTGTGCCAGTCCGGATCACTCCCGTAGCAATTGCCCTCTTCGTCCATAGGGCACGTGGGAGAGGGGTCTCTAGGTGTGAATACATCCTCTCCTCAGCTATCCATGCTGGTTCAATTGACCACCTCTTCAGGAGCCTTGTTTCTTTTTTCTGCCTTTGTGGACTCAGGCTCTGTAGGGAATTGTATTAATGCCTTTCTGGTCCACAAGTACCATCTCCCAGTTACCCAGCTCATCAAGCCTTTGTATATCTCTACCATCAATGGGGAATGTCTGAATTATGTGGTGCAATTCTTCACTGATCCTCTGTTCTTACAAGTGGGTGCCTTGCACAAGGAGAGGATCAAGTTTTATGTACTACCCCTTCTGAGGTTCTTCTCGGACTGCCTTGGCTGTAACTTCACACCCCGATTCTTGATTGGCATTCCAGAGAGGTCTGCCGCTGGGGATCTGACTGTCTGACTTGCTGTGTGTTGTCTCTACAATTGAAGCATTCCATTCCTCCTCCTCTCTCTGGCCTGCCTCCTCCATGCCAAGACCTTGCTGACGTCTTTTGTGAAAAACAAGCTGAGAGTCTGCCTCCTCTTTGGCCATATGACTGTCTAATTGAAGTTCTGCCTGGTACTTCGCCCCTGTGGGGAAGAATTTACCCCCTGTCGGCACCAGAAACGCAAGCTATGACAGAGTATATCAAGGAGAATCTCCAGAAGGGTTTCATTTGAAAGTCCTCCTCTCCTGCTGGAGCCGGATTTTTCTTTGTGGAAAAGAAGGATGGGTCTTTTTGCCCATGCATAGACCGAGGACTTAAAGGGGTACTCCGGTGAAAACCTTTTTTCTTTTAAATCAACTGGTGGCAGAAAGTTAAACATATTTGTAAATTACTTCTATTAAAAAATCTTAATCCTTCCAGTACTTATTAGCTGCTGAATGCTACAGAGGAAATTCCTTTCTTTTTGGAACACTGATGACATCACGAGCACAGTTCTCTCTGCTGACATCTCTGTCCATTTTATGAACCATGCAGAGCAGATGTATGCTAAGGGCAGCATGGTGGCTCAGTGGTTAGCACTGCTGCCTTGCAGTGCTGGGGACTTGGGTTCAAATCCCTCTAAGGACAGCAATAAATAAAGCATTATTATTATTATTATAACATCAGCAGAGAGAACTGTGCTCATGATGTCATCAGAGAGCATTCCAAAAAGAAAATAATTTCCTTTGTAGTATTCAGCAGCTAATAAGTACAGGAAGGATTAAGATTTTTTAATAGAAGTAATTTACAAATCTGTTTAACATTCTGCCACCAGTTGATTTAAAAGAAAAAAGGTTTTCACCGGAGTACCCCTTTAACAAAACCACCATCAACAATCCATACCTCTTACCCTTGATCTCAGAACTCTTTGACCGTCTGTGGGGTGCCAAGGTCTTCACAAAATTGTATCTGCGAGGAGCATATAATTTAATCAGAATCCGTCAAGGAAACAAATGGAAGACAGCTTTCAATACTAGTAATGGGCATTTTGAGTATTTAGTGATGCCGTTTGGACTCTGTAATGCTCCGGCTGTCTTCCAGGAATTAATTAATTACATTTTCCGGGACCTCCTCTGCACCTGTGTTGTGGTCTATCTGGATGACATCTTGATCTTCTCACCCAACCTGGACAAACACCGCACTCATGTGCGCCAGGTTTTACGTTGCCTGTGGAAGAACCATCTTTATGCCAAACTTGAGAAATGCCTCTTTGAGAAGACGAGTCTTCCATTCCATGATTACATTGTCTCCAGTCAAGGACTCCAGATGGATCCTGACAAGTTGTCTTCTGTACTAAACTGGCCACGCCCTTCTGGCCTGCAGGCTATACAACGTTTTCTTAGATTTGGCAATTATTATAGACAGTTCATACCACACTTTTCCTCGTTGGTTGCGCCAATTTTTGCTCTTACCAAGAAAAACAGTAACCCCAAGTCCTGGTCACCTGAAGCTGAAGAGTCCTTCTCTTGTTTGAAATTGGCATTTGCTTCTGCTCCAGTGCTCTTGAGACCCGACCCTGAATGTCCATTCTTCCTCGAGGTGGTCACTATTATTTTCCAGATGTATTTTCTTTATTCATTTTCGACCAGCCAATGCTCTCTCTCTAGGGCCTCAGATGTTGTAGGCCTGGAGACTCCTCTCCTTGGCATATTGTGCCTCCTGGATGCCTGATTACAGTTGCACCAGTCGATCTTCAACAAGTTCCTCCTGGGAAGTCTTTTGTACCTTCTCGTCTTAGACGCAGGGTGTTGAACTGGGGACATTTTTCCTTGGTGGCAGGACATACTAGAGTTTGAAAGTCCATTCAACTAATTTCCCGACATTATTGGTGGCCCAACCTTGAGCGCAATGTCACTAATTTTGTGCGTTCCTGCATGACCTGTGCCTGTGACCAGACTCCTCGGACTAGACCTGCGAGCCTCTTACTACCTTTACCTATTCCGGAGTGCCTATGGTCCCACATCACTATAGACTTCATCACCGATCTACCTTCTTCCAGTAAAACACGGTCATTTGGGTGGTGGTAGAGCATTTCTCTAAGACAGCTCACTTCGTGCTGTTTCCTGGGCTTCCACAACTGGCAGATCAATTCTTTCGACATTTCTCGCCTACATGGTCTACCAACTCACATTGTCTCTGATTGGGGTTCAGTTTGTCTCCAAATTCTGTCAGGCTCTCTGCTCTCGCCTTGCGATCAAGTTGGATTTTTCTTCAGCATACCAACCCGTCCAATGGCCAGGTTGTGAGAGTGAACCAGATACTTGGAGATTATCTTTGTCATTTTGTCTTTGCTCAGCAAGACGACTGGTCCAACTTCTTACCTTAGGCAGAGTTTTCTTACAACCATCGGGACTTTGAAGCTACAAGAACATCTCCTTTCCTCATTGTCTATGGTCGTCCTCTTCGCCCTCCTCTACCTTTGCCTTCCTCTTCTGAAGTTCATGCGGTGGATGACCAGTTTGGAGATCTTAAGACTATCTGGCAAGAAACCCAGCACATTGTAATTCTCGCTTCCTCTCGTATGAAGTCTCAAGCCGACAAGAAGAGAAGCCTCCTCCGACCTACCTTCCTGATGACAAGGTCTGGCTTTTGGCCAAATATATACATTTTAAGGTTCCGAGTTATAAACTGGGTCCTCGGTTTCTGGGTCCTTTCAAGGTTTTGCACCGCATAAACCCTGTGTCTTATAAACTTCATCTGCCATCAACTTCTCGCATTCCAAATTCCTTCCATATTTTTCTCCTCAAGCCTTACATTTTCAATTGCTTCTGTCAAAAAAAAACATCTCTCTTTCTCCTGTGTCCGGTTCCTCAGATATCTTCGAGGTTAAGGAAATCTTGGCCACCAAAACCATTAGAGTGAAAATATTCTTCCTTGTGGACTGGAAGGGGTTTGGTCCTGAAGAAAGGTCCTGGGAGCTAGAGGAGAACATTTTGGATCGGGATCTGGTTCTCAATTTCCTGCGGCCAAAAAAGAGGGGAAGACCTAAAGGGGGGTGCTGGCCGCAAGCGCACTCTTGATCTCTCCCCTCTGCTGGCGGTGCCGGGGTTCGCATCGCGGGATGCTTTGGCATGCGAACGCCGGGCCATCACTCACCTTCTCTGCTCTCTGTTCACTCCGCTGTTCCTGGTTCTCGGTGCGTGCACATCTGCCCCTTAGGGTGCACGCTGACTCTTTCAGATTTAAAGGGCCAGCACACCAATGATTGGTGCTTGTCTGCTCCTGAACCTTTTTAGCCCCGGACTTCCTCTTGACCCCTGCCGGGCCCTTGTGACTTGGAGAAAGTGTTACCTGAATTGTGTTTTGTCTCACCATGTACCAGTTTTGCCTGCCTCGTTCACTGACCATGCTTCCTTGCCGCCTGCCCTCTGACCTCCTTGCTACATATTATGACCATGTTGCTGTGCCACCTGCCCTGACCTTCTGCCTGTCCCAGAATACGGGTTTGTCTCATCCTCTCTGTGCCACGCATCACCTCGACTGCCTTAGTAAAAGAGTCGTATCAGGAGTAACGACCTGGGAGCCACCTGCCACAGCAAGTCCATCCCACTGTGCGGGGGGCTCTGGTGAAAACCAGCGGCTTCTTTGACTCCGCTCCCTGGTACGGCCCAAGCCATCATCCACACTAGGTACAGCGGATCCACATCTCCAGTTGTTACATATAACACATTTTAAAAGCAATCTAATGAATAATGAATGCAATATATTACACTGATAAGTCCATCTAGTTATTTTTAAGACAAAGTCAACATCAATCTTATTGCAACATGTATGGCTATAGGTAAACAGTTGGTAACCGGTGGTAACTAACAGTTTATTTAAAATACACTGCACTAGTTGATTTTGTGTAATTAAAAAAAAAAAAAAAAAAAAAGGTCTAAAATTATCCCTTTTTGGAAGCAGATGCCTGCTGGTGTTTATACGCACATAAAAGTATCAGAAGAAGCAATGGCTTTTTAAAACAAAATTTCATTTTTGGGAGTAATAACAAGTATTGTGCCTGGAATGTAAAGAAACAATGCTTTTTACAAGTTGTTTAAAATTATCCTATTTTGGGTAAAACCAACATCATCCTAGAAAGTGCCTAAAAGTGAAACAAATCCTAAATGGGCTACTTTTTCCAAACAATTATTGTAGCACAATAAAACGGGCACACTTAATTTTGAATAAATCGGGTTTTGCACCAATATGGGAGATGCAGAACTTCATATGCAGTGCTGCATTACTACTGACAAGTTGATTAAAATGATTCTGACTGCTGATCAATATATATAAATACTTCTATATTTATATGCCATTTCTAATGCTGAAAAAAGATATTTGTTACCTACTCTTAACTCATATATCAGCTATTTGCTTGCAACTAAGAATGAGACCTTGGAATGACACCAGGGGGCCCAAGATGAGACGTCAGAAGACAAAACATTTGAGGAAGATACAGATTGTATGGAAGGACAAAGATCTGGGTTTTTCCAGTTCTGAGTGAAAGAGCCGCATAAGTGAACTTTGGCCAAGAAATAAATAAATTCTTAAATATGTTAATATATACAGAGATAAAGCTCAACTAACCAATCAAAATGTAACATGAGGTTTTTGACGTCATAACCAACCTCCCTTTTTTGTCAAATGTAAAAACGAATGTACTTTCGTAAAATAAAGCAGAACTCTCTTGGAGAACTCTCGGATAACACTTGAGAACTCTGAGTTTTCTTGCTGAGAGAGTGTTATACCAACATTTGTCTGGTGTATATTTCTTTATGTCAACACTCAGCATTATACAGCAGCAGTCACGCACATTTTAAGGCCTCTTCCGCAATCGTTCTTGACACTACAATTATTATGTATGTGTGGCCCTACTCCTGTCTATGTTGTTTTCTGATCCCATCCCTCACAGAGATCTTCTCCTAAAAACCTTCTATCTCTAAAATGGCTGCTGAAGCTTTGTGCAGAGGCTTTTATAGTGGCTATGCTATGACATCCCCCCTCCCCATGCTGCCTTCTGATGAACTGGGAAACCCGTTTTCAAGATATTATAGGCTACTTGGAGGTAATATGATTCTTTCTCATTCTGATTTCCTCCAAGTCTCTGATCCTATTTTAGGTTCAGCCAAAACAAACTGACCACGTTCGAGTTTGCGCCAAACTGAACTTTGAGCAAAGTTCACACAAACCGGGATTTGTCAGGTACAGGTTGCTTATCTCTACTCATGATACAGTTATAAAAGCCGACTTCCTTGACTATAACATGGTGGTGGGAATAGAATATATTTTTAATATTAGTAAGCCCTTTACAGATAGTATTTATTGGAACAGTGGGTTACTAGATGACATACTGCCAGTGTATAATGGTGCAAAGCCAATCATACAAAAAAAAAATTGTCAACAATAATGATTTAACATTTCTTAATTGGATATATGTTACGCCGAGTCGCATCCCGGCTGGGGACATTATCGCAGCGCAACCGGTCAGCAGGTCTGACCGGGGCGCTGCGAACAGGAGAACGCTGCGAGCGCTCCGGGGAGGAGAGGGGACCCGAAGCGCTCGCAACGTTCTCCTGTTCGCAGCACCCCGGTCAGACCTGCTGACCAGATGCGCTGCGATAATGTCCCCAGCCGGGATACGATTCGCGATGCGGGACGCGCCCGCTCGCGATGCGCATCCCGACCCGCTTACCAGACTCGTTCCCCGTCTATGCTGTCCCGGCGCGCGCGGCCCCGCTCCCTAGGGCGCGCGCGCACCGGGTCTTTGCGTTTTAAAGGGCCGGTGCGCCACTGATTGGCGCATGGGTTTTAATCAGTATCTTCACCTGTGCACTTCCCTATTTATACCTCACTTCCCCTGCACTTCCTTGCCGGATCTTGTTGCCATTGTGCCAGTGAAAGCGTTTCCTTGTGTGTTCCTAGCCTGTGTTCCAGACCTCCTGCCGTTGCCCCTCACTACGATCCTTGCTGCCTGCCCTGACCTTCTGCTACGTCCGACCTTGCTCTTGTCTACTCCCTTGTACTGCGCTTATCTCAGCAGTCAGAGAGGTTGAGCCGTTGCCGGTGGATACGACCTGGTTGTTACCGCCGCTGCAAGACCATCCCGCTTTGCGGCGGGCTCTGGTGAAAACCAGTAGCAACTTAGAACCGGTCCACCGACACGGTCCACGCCAATCCCTCTCTGGCACAGAGGATCCACCTCCAGCCAGCCGAATCGTGACAGTAGATCCGGCCATGGATCCCGCTGAGGTCCCACTGCCAGTTATCGCTGACCTCACCACGGTGGTCACCCAGCAGTCGCAACAGCGCAACAAGGCCACCAGCTGTCTCAACTGACCGTGATGCTACAGCAGCTTCTACCACAGCTTCAGCAACCATCTCCTCCGACAGCTCCTGCACCTCCTCCGCAGCGAGCGGCCGCATCCAACTTCCGTTTGTCATTGCCGGACAAATTTGATGGAGACTCTAAATTTTGCTGTGGTTTTCTCTCACAATGTTCCCTGCACTTGGAGATGATGTCGGACCAATTTCCTACTGAAAGGTCAAAGGTGGTCAGCCTTCTGTCTGGGAAAGCCCTGTCATGGGCCACACCACTCTGGGACCGCAATGATCCTGTCACTGCCTCTGTACACTCTTTCTTCACGGAAATTAGAAGTGTCTTCGAGGAACCAGCCTGAGCCTCTTCTGCCGAGACTGCCCTGCTGAACCTGGTCCAGGGTAATTCTTCTGTTGGCGAGTACGCCAACCAATTCCGTACTCTCGCCTTCGAATTGTCCTGGAATAACGAGGCCCTCTGCGCGACCTTCAAAAAAGGCCTATCCAGTAACATCAAAGATGTGCTGGCCGCACGAGAAATCCCTGCTAACCTGCATGAACTTATTCATCTGGCCACCCGCATTGACATGCGTTTTTCCGAAAGGCGTCAGAAGCTCCGCCAGGATATGGACTTTGTTCGCACGAGGCGGTTTCTCTCCCCGGCTCCTCTCTCCTCTGGTCCGCTGCAATCCGTTCCTGTGCCTTCCGCCGTGGAGGCTATGCAAGTTGACCGGTCTCGCTTGACACCTCAAAAGAGGACACGCCGCCGCATTGAGAACCTTTGCCTGTACTGTGCCAGTACCGAACACTTCTTGAAGGACTGTCCTATCCGACCTCCACGTCAGGAAAGACGCACTCCGACTCCGCACAAAAGTGAGACAGCTCTAGGTGTGAACTCTGCTTCTCCACGTCTTACTGTGCCTGTGCGGATTTCTTCTTCTACCTTCTCCTTCTCAACTTTGGCCTTCTTGGATTCCGGATCTGCAGGAAATTTTATTTTGGCCTCTTTCGTTAACAGGTTCAACATCCCAGTGACCAGTCTCGCCAGACCCCTCTACATCGCCTCTGTTAATGATGAAAGATTGGACTGTACTGTGCGTTACCGCACGGAATCCCTCTTAATGTGCATTGGACCCCATCACGAAAAGATTGAATTTCTGGTCCTCTCTAACTGCACTTCGGAAATTCTTCTTGGACTACCTTGGCTTCAACGCCATTCCCCAGCCCTCGATTGGACCACCGGGGAGATCAAGAACTGGGGTACTACTTGCCACAAGAACTGTCTTATGTCTTCTCCCAGTACTGTCAGTCAAAAACCTATGGCTCCTCCGATACCAGGTCTCCCCAAGGCCTATCTGGACTATGCTGATGCTTTTTGCAAAAAACAAGCAGAGACTTTGCCTCCTCACAGGCCTTATGACTGCCCTATTGACCTCCTCCCTGGTACTACTCCCCCCCGGGGCAGAATCTATCCTCTGTCTGCTCCGGAAACACAAGCCATGTCGGAGTACATCCAAGAGAATTTAAAAAGGGGATTCATCCGCAAGTCTTCCTCCCCTGCAGGAGCTGGATTTTTCTTCGTCTCAAAAAAAGACGGCTCCTTACGACCTTGCATTGATTACCGCTGCCTTAATAAAATCACTATAAAAAAACGCTATCCCCTACCTCTTATCTCGGAACTCTTTGACCCCTTACGTGGCGCCAACGTCTTTACCAAATTGGACTTAAGAGGTGCATATAATCTCATCTGCATCAGGGAAGGGGACGAGTGGAAGACCGCGTTTAACACCAGAGATGGACACTTTGAATATCTGGTTATGCCTTTTGGGCTTTGCAACGCCCCTGCCGTCTTCCAAGACTTTGTAAATGAAATTTTTCGTGATCTTCTATATACCTGTGTTGTGGTCTACCTGGACGATATTTAGATTTTTTCTTCTAACCTTGAAGAACACCGCCGGCATGTCCGCATGGTTCTTCAGAGGCCAAAATGGAAAAATGTCTCTTTGAATGTCAATCTCTTCCCTTCCTAGGATACTTAGTCTCTGGCCAGGGACTCCAAATGGACCCGGACAAACTATCAGCCGTATTGGATTGGCCACGCCCCTCCGGACTCCGTGCTATCCAACGTTTTTTGGGGTTTGCCAATTATTACAGACAATTTATTCCACATTTTTCCACTATTGTGGCCCCAATTGTGGCCCTAACCAAGAAAAACGCCAACCCTAAATCCTGGCCTCCTCAAGCAGAAGAGGCCTTCAACCATCTCAAAACTGCCTTTTCTTCTGCTCCCGTACTCTCCAGACCTGATCCATCTAAACCCTTCTCACTGGAGGTAGACGCCTCCTCGGTGGGAGCTGGAGCGGTACTCCTACAGAGAAATTCTTCTGGACATGCTGTTACTTGTGGTTTCTTTTCTAGGACCTTCTCTCTGGCGGAGAAAAACTACTCCATTGGTGATCGAGAACTGCTGGCCATAAAATTGGTGCTTGAGGAATGGAGGCACCTGCTGGAGGGATCCAAATACCCAGTTATTATATACACTGATCACAAGAATCTCTCTTATCTTCAGTCTGCCCAACGGCTGAACCCCCGCCAGGCTAGGTGGTCTTTGTTCTTTGCCCGTTTTAACTTTGAAATTCATTTTCGCCCCGCTGACAAGAACATTAGGGCTGATGCTCTCTCTCGTTCATCGGATGCCTCTGAAATGGAAGCTTCCTCGCAACAAATTATTCCTCCGGACTGTCTGATCTCCACTTCTCCAGCTTCCATCAGACAAACTCCTCCAGGGAAGACTTTCGTCTCTCCACGCCAGCGCCTCAGGATTCTCAGGTGGGGACATTCCTCACACCTCGCAGGCCATGCTGGCATCAAAAAATCCGTCCAGCTCATCTCTCGTTTTTATTGGTGGCCTACCCTGGAAGCTGATGTTGCTGATTTTGTTCAGGCTTGTACAGTCTGTGCCCGGGACAAGACCCCTCGCCAGAAGCCTGCCGGTCTCCTCCATCCTCTGCCTGTTCCTGAGCGACCATGGTCTCAGATTGGTATGGACTTTATTACTGATTTACCTTTATCCCATGGCAACACAGTTATTTGGGTGGTCGTTGATCAGTTCTCCAAGATGGCACATTTTATCCCTCTTCCAGGTCTTCCTTCTGCGCCTCAGTTGGCGAAACAATTTTTTGTGCACATTTTTCGCCTTCACGGGCTTCCTACGCATATCGTCTCGGATAGAGGCGTTCAATTTGTGTCGAAATTCTGGAGGGCTCTCTGTAATCAACTTAAAATCAAATTAAACTTCTCGTCTTCTTATCATCCCCAATCCAATGGGCAAGTGGAAAGAATTAATCAGGTTCTTTGTGACTGTTTGCGACATTTTGTTTACTCCCGCCAGGATGACTGGGCCGATCTTCTACCATGGGCCGAATTCTCGTACAATTTCAGAGTCTCTGAGTCTTCCGTTAAATCCCCATTTTTTGTGGTGTACGGCCGTCACCCTCTTCCCCCCCTTCCCACTCCCATGCCTTCTGGTTTGCCCGCTGTTGATGAGGTGACTCTGGACTTCTCCACCATCTGGAAGTAGACTCAAAAATCTCTCCTACAGGCCTCATCCCGGATGAAGAAACATGCCGACAAAAAAAGAAGAACTCCCCCTGTTTTTCTCCCGGAGACAAAGTATGGCTCTCCGCCAAGTATGTCCGCTTTCGTGTCCCCAGTTATAAACTGGGACCACGTTATCTTGGTCCTTTTAAAATCAAATGCCAAATCAACCCTGTCTCCTACAAACTCCTTCTTCCTCCTTCTCTCCGTATTCCTAATGCTTTTCATGTCTCTCTCCTTAAACCACTCATCCTTAACCGCTTCTCTCCCAAGGTTGTTGCTCCTACTCCTGTTTCCGGGTAAAAAAAATTTCTTGTAGATTGGGAGAATTGCGGCCCAGAGGAGAGGTCATGGGAACCCGACGACAACATCCTTGACAAGGACCTTATCCACAAATTCTGGGGTTCTAAAAAGAGGGGGAGACCGAAGGGGGGGTACTGTTACGCTGAGCGCTCCGGGTCCCCGCTCCTCCCCGGAGCACTCGCAGCGTTCTCCTGTTCGCAGCGCCCCGGTCAGATCTGCTGACCGGATGCGCTGCGATAATGTCCCCAGCCGGGATGCGATTCGCGATGCAGGACGCGCCCGCTCGCGATGTGCATCCCGACCCGCTTACCAGACTCGTTCCCCATCTATGCTGTCCCGGGTCTTTGCGATTTAAAGGGCCGGTGCGCCACTGATTGGCGCATGGGTTTTAATCAGTATCTTCACCTGTGCACTTCCCTATTTATACCTCACTTCCCCTGCACTTCCTTGCCGGATCTTGTTGCCATTGTGCCAGTGAAAGCGTTTCCTTGTGTGTTCCTAGCCTGTGTTCCAGACCTCCTGCCGTTGCCCCTGACTACGATCCTTGCTGCCTGCCCTGACCTTCTGCTACGTCCGACCTTGCTCTTGTCTACTCCCTTGTACCGCACATATCTCAGCAGTCAGAGAGGTTGAGTCGTTGCCGGTGGATACGACCTGGTTGCTACCGCCGCTGCAAGACCATCCCGCTTTGCAGCGGGCTCTGGTGAAAACCAGTAGCAACTTAGAACCAGTCCACCGACATGGTCCATGCCAATCCCTCTCTGTCACAGAGGATCCACCTCCAGCCAGCCGAATCGGGACAATATACATTCTACAAGCTGATAAACTTAGCCTTGATAGGGATACTATTTTGTACAAGCAACCATCCAAAACATACTGTTAAATCTATCCCAGTGGATAAGCCCCCTGTGCAAAAAGAAGCGTGCTTGAGAAATTAGGTTTTGATTTTTTTGTCAGACAGCAGATATTATCTGGAGGTTACCCCAGTTGAACTCTTAAAGGAGTTCTCCAACTGAAATCTTTTATCCCCGCTGTGCCCGGGCTGTAAAACTATACATAATAAACTTTCACTTACCTGCCTACGATCCCCTGTTGTTCCGATATCGCTGCCCATGCTCCGGTCCCTGTCAGCTTCCTCTTCCTGCAGGTCGGTGACTTCACTCTGCGCTCAGCCTATCAGCGGCCACGACGGGACATTGCTGCGGCCGCTGATAGGCTGAGCGCAGAGTGAAGTCACCGACCCGCAGGAAGTGGAAGAGACCGGGACCGGAGAACTGGGCGGCGATTTATCGGAACAACGGGGGATCGTAGGCAGGTAATTGAAAGTTTATTGTGTGTAGTTTTACAGCCCGGGCACAGCGGGGGTTAAAAGTTTTAGCTAAGAGAACTCCTTTAATAGAGCGATGAATGTTATTTAAGAAAAAAAGAGGAATATGATATCATACAAACGCATCAATAATTCAAATAGAAAAACTAAAATGGGTCTAACAGTTACTTCAACTAACTATAGCAACAAGTACAGTATCAACAAATTGTAGATATTATAAAAAAAAGAACATCCAAGAAAAAGTGTGCAATTTTGTGTCAAAGAGGTGTCAAATTATTGGGATCCATGCTGTCTCCCAGTAGTTTTTTTTTGCCAAAAACCAACAATCAAAATCAGGGCACTAACAAATATGACTTACAAAGATGCCATATGTGTCAATATTCACACAACACTGGTAAATGTTAGAAGCAAAATTAACCTGTCAGGTGCTAACGTATAAGAGATTAGTTTTTTTTGTAGAACAATGCACAAAGAAATATAGCATTGCACTCACTGATATAGAGATTCAAGTCATTATTTTCCCAATCTCTGAAACAAAGGAACAACATGTAGGGGCGTACCACAAGGGTAAAGGTGACTAGTTTTGTCTCAATAGGTGCTTCTTTCGGACAATTGAAAAAAATAAAGACTTGAACTTTCATGTTGGTGAGTGCAAAATGATATTTCTTTGTCATTGTTTTTTGGAAAAAACTTCCAAATATAATCAAAAAAGTCCCATCCACCAAGATGGTACTGAAAACAACTAAAGATCACGTTGCACAGCTCCATAAATGTAAAAAAGGATAGAGGGGTCAAAATATAGTGATTCAAAATACATTAAAAAAAAATTCCCTCAAAAGTTGTGTAATTGTGTGTTTTTTTTTTTTTTTTTAATCTCAATTACATGTTGTCCATAAAATAAATAAAACGCAATAAAGGATGATTAAATAAATGAACAATGGTAAAAATTCGGCTTTCTTATCCACAGACTTGAACCACAAGATATAACTCTTTGCAGCAAAATATCACTTAGGTCAAACCCTAACCTTGTTTCACCTACAATTAGGGGTGTCTCACCAGTAAAATCCATATCAAGGGTTAAGAACAGTGAAGTGCCATAGATTGTGTAAAAAAAAAGAAAACCCTTATTTGCATATTATTTTGGCTTATGTTTGTATATGAAAGAAATAGTTTTCAGTTTGTGAGTTTCTCTTTTTAAGTGTGGTGGTTGCCATTAGTGATGAGCGGCATTGCCCATATTCAAATTCGCAATATTTTGCGAATATATAGACGAATATTCATCCTATATTTGCAAATTTTGCGTATTCGTTATATTTGCATATTCACATATGTGAATATTCGCATATTCGCATATGTGAATATTCAAATATTCGCGTATTCGAGGAAGAAAACAGTAAGGGGGTGGGCAACTTTACTATTGGTTGCTAGGAATGTTGTTAAAAACCGCTGACAAAAAGTGTATTTGCATCATTCTAATTGGCCCACAAGTGAAAAGAAGGAAAATGCGAATATTCACATATGCGGGAAAAAAAGCGAATATTCACAATTACGAATATATAGCGAATATATTCGCAATATTCACAAATTTGCAAATTTACGATATTCACGATAAAAATTTGAAATGCCAATATTCGCGCCCAACACCAGTTGCCATGTCTGCATAGTTGAACTGTCACAGGCATACTTGAAAGTGGACCACAGGTCCTATTCCTGTAAATTGACATAAAACAGTTTCAGGACTACATTTTTAGGCAAATCTGGATTAGCGGGTTTGGTTTAATCACCATGGATCCTGTTGATCTGATGATTGTGCGGATCATAGGACACTGATGAAAATTTTATATGCCAAGACCTACTTGTACGGTCTTATTTGCATGCCTCAAGGGCCTCTACCATGAATGCATGGCCTTACAGCATTGCCCTTTTTCCCTTAATAATGCTCACTAGGTTATTGACATTGAGCTTGATGCTAATAGCTTTGGTTCTTGCAATTGGAAAGTATATTGCTGCTGTGGCTCACTTTGCCCAAAACAAGGACTTGATATGGGGTAAAAACCCAGCATGGGTTTCTGATAAGTCATCTGATCATACTGTATGTCTGTTGAGTTGTTACCATTTGCATCATGGCCTGAGAGGCTGTAAAATGATTGATAATGTGCTCTTCCACTTTAACCATAATAATGATTTGGATGTTTTACTCTTTTTAAAAGGAGATTTGACTGCTAAATCCATTAGTCTACAAATGGGTCAACAATCCTGCTCTAACCCTATGTGTTCAGGAGTGAAGTAAAAAAAATATATATAAAAAAACATGCAATCATTGAGACATGACATCATCAAAAGTTATGGTTTTCCAAACTCTTACTGGAGAAGGAAAGATGTTTTACCTACTAGAGTGTCCACCTAATGCAGATCAATATACCCTCATATTATTATGATTTCCATTACAAAGTAATATTTTCTAAAATATGAAATTGGGGTTGATTATGCTAGGCACAGGATCCAATAAATCATATTATTTTATTCATGGTTAAATCTTTGCAACCCGCGTCAGACCTTGCAGCTTGCTATTACTCCTATGTTATTCTTTACAGGGAACATGTAATTAATCTGTTCCCTGCACAGCAAGATACAATGACTGTGATTTATGATTTACACTTTGATCCTAATGTTGTATATTTAGATATCTAGTGGAGCATTGCTCAGATTAACCCTGTTGTCAACAATATTTGAACATTGTTTTACTATCAACATTGATTTTGTAGCTTCTAGCATCACCTTTTATAACTAAACATGCCCTGTATTTATAGATGTTGTTATACTCAAGCTTTTGAGGGCAGTAAAGGGAACAAATATATAATCCATGACATTTGTTTCGATGCCACACTATATGACATATAAACCTGCAAAATGGAGTCAATTTACTTGCTTTTGTCAGTTACTGAATATTAGCGTTTCACAATATAGTTGATGTCATTTTGGTTGTATGTGTTAGAGTAATTCTAATATTTATCGTTTAAGAATTAGTATTAAGTTCTTCTAATTATTATATTTCTTTTCTTACATTGTTTTTAAATTTACAGCTTACAAAATCATAAGATACATTGAAAGATTTAAAAAAAAATCACAACAGAGAACCAAATTATGTTTTTATTATCACATACTGTATAGGCCCTCATTTACTAAAAGTGTTGGGTTTTTACTAGTGTAAATGTTGTTTCTGACTTACAGGATTCCACTTTATTTACAATAGGGATTCATAGGTCGGGAAAGTTTTCTGACCAGGAAATTTCCAACCATTTATTCACATGATTTTCTGTGAATTCAATAGTAAATAATTTGAGTTGTGAGACTATGCCTCCTTCTTAACCACCCACACCGCTTTTCTAGCCAGCCACGCCCCTTTTATGATTTTTCACAATGTTGGGATTGTCAGATTTTCCTGGCGCACACTGTTACACTTTGGCAACAACATGTCGCAGATACTATGAGCCAAAATAACCAGACCAAAAAAATAGAGGTTTTAGCTTAGTGAATGAGGGCCATAATGTTTTTTGTTTCCATAAGCAATGCAATGCAATATGGTGTGCATGTGTCCGTTTATAGGATCCAAGTGACAACACATTTGTTCAGTTCACTTTCTCACTTTGAAGCTCACTTTCCTATCTTTTGCTCAGTGTCTAAGTTTAGGAAGAATGGAGACCAGTTTTGTATGATTCTAGTCAGATTGTTTTGCTGCATCTTATCAAAATCATTTTCCTCTTATTGTAACCCCTTGCCTCACACATCTTTTAACTTAGACTTAACTTAGACTTAAATACTTTTTGGATCCTTGGATAACAACCAAGGTAGAGAAGAGCCTGTAGAGGAGACCTGTCACCAAGCTTTGTCAAGGTTTTTTACCTGTCTTTGACACTTGTTTTGAATTTTAGTACGCTTGTTCAAATTATTCAAATAAATGAGCCCTGATATAATACATATGGTGCTAGCTCGGCATTCTGGATCATAGAGGTAGGCATCAGTGGCGTTGCGACCGGGGTGCAGGGGGTGCGGCCTGCACCGGGTGACACCATCCTGATGGGGTGACACCAGGTATGCCGCCAGTCCTCACTTGCGCTGTCTCTGTACTAGCACCCCCCCCGTCATCACTTGCGCTGTCTCTGTAATAGCACCCCTCCTGTCCTCACTTGCACTGTCTCCATACTAGTAGCACCCCCCTCCCCTGTCACCTGCACAGTGAACCGGCCTGCGCCCCCACGTCTTCTGTTAGGCCGGCCCGACGTCCCTCCGCAGGGCCGCGCAGAGCGCCCGGAGAGAAGGAGCACTGCGCTGGATGGGTGAGTGAGTGTTTGTCTCACTCTATCTCTGTTTGTATGTGTGTGTGATTGTGTGAGACTCTGTGTGTGTGTGTGGGACTGTGTGTGACTCTGTGTGTGTGACTGTGTGTGACTCTGTGTGTGTGATTGTGTGTGTGTGACTCTCTGTCTGTGTGTGTGACTGTATGTGACTGTGTGTGTGTGTGACTGTGTGTGTGTGTGTTTGACTCTCTGTCTGTGTGTGTGTGATTGTGTGTGTGACTCTCTGTCTGTGTGTGTGACTGTGTGTGACTCTCTGTCTGTGTGTGACTCTGTGTGTGTGACTGTGTGTGTGTGACTCTGTCTGTGTGTGTCTCTCTGTCTGTGAGTGTGTGTCTCTGTGTGTGTGTGTTTGTGTGTGTGTCTGTCTGTCGCTATCTCTGTCTGTGTGTGGCTCTCTGTCTGTGTGTGTGTGACTGTGTGTGACTCTCTGTCTGTGTGACTCTGTGTGTGTGACTGTGTGTGTGTGACTCTGTCTGTGTGTGTGTCTCTCTGTCTGTGAGTGTGTGTCTCTCTTTGTGTGTGTGTTTGTGTGTGTGTCTGTCTGTCACTATCTGTGTGTGTGGCTCTCTGTCTGTGTGTGACTCTCTGTCTGTGTGTGTGACTCTGTGTGTGTGTGACTGCGTGTGACTCTGTGTGTGTGACTGTGAGTGACTGTCTGTGTGTGTGTGTGTCTTTCTGTCTGTGAGTGTGTGTCTCTCTGATTGTGTGTGTGTGTCTCTCTCTCTATCTATCTGTGTGTGTCTATGTGTTGTGTGTTTGTGTGTGTTTTTTTTTTTGTGGGGGGGAGGGGGGGTTGTTTGAATGAGCGATCTAATGTGGGGAGACTTTGACCTATTGTGGGGAACATACAAGGGAACCTGCGGCCTAATGGGGGGAAACTACTACCAAATGTGGGGAATCTATGCTCCCTAATGTGGGGAAACTGCTACCTAATGTGGGGAAACTGCTACCTACCTTAAGTGGGGGAACTGCTGCCTACCTAATGCTCTCCCCCCTGGCAGTAGCACCCTCATCATCCACCAGCAACCCCCCCCCCCCCCCAGCAGCAGCACCTCCATCAGCAGATCCTGATGGTGGATGATGGGGGTGCTCCTGCCAGGAGGATGATTCTGCCGATGGATGATGGGGGTAATACTGCCAGGGGGGATGGCCAGTAGCACCCTCATCATCCTCCAGCAACACCCCCCAGTACTAGCACCCCCATCATCCACTAGCAACACCACCAGATTTATATTCAGAGGGTACAGTATGTGGCAGATTTATATTCAGAGGGTACAGTATGTGTTGGTATTATATTCAGAATGTACAGTGTGTGGTAGCATTATATTCAGTGGGTAGGATGTATGGAAGGCTTATAATCAAAGAGTGTAGTGTATAGTAGTATTATATTTAGAGGATACAGTGTCTGGCAGGTTTATAATAATACTTGTTTTCATATAGAGGATGAGAATGCGCTGACATAGTGAGGAGACGTCTGGGCGTCACATTCTACAGACAGAAGTTTTAGCTGGACCAGGCGGTATGTACCATCTGAATTAGATAAGGGAAGACTATAGAGAAGACGTCACTTGTAGTCACTGATATCATTGTGTATTCTCCTCACTATAGAGAAGACGTCACCTGTAGTCACTGATATCATTGTACATTCTCCTCTCTATGTCCTATCAGAGCTGTAGTCACTTGTCAGTTCTACAGTTATGATGAGTGAAACTACAACTCCCAGCATAACCTTACCACTGCATAAAGGGGTACTCTACTGGAAAAAAAAATTTAATCAACTGGTGCTACAAAGTTAAACAGATTTATAAATTACTTCTACTTAAAAATCTTAATCCTTCCAGTACTTATTAGCTGCTGTATAAGTGATTCACAGGAAGTTATTTTCTAATTTATTTTCTGTCTGACCACAGTGCTCTGTGCTGACACCTCTGTCCATGTCAAGAACTGTCCATAGTAGGAGCAAATCCCCATTGCAAACCTATCCTGCTTTGGACAGTTCCTAACATGGACAGACAGAGCACTGTGGACAGACTGGAAAGAACTACACAACTTCCTGTGGAGAATACAACAGCTTATAAGTACTGTAAGGATAAAGATTTTAAATAGAATTAATTTAAAAATCTGTTTAACTTTCTGGCACCAGTTGATATAAAAGTAAATGTTTTCCAGTGGAGTACCCCTTTAAGTAATTCTGGGAGCTGTATATTTAAATGGTGAAAACTTCTTTAACACTTTCCCATTCTGTGGCAACTGGTATATCTGATTATTATACTGGAATTTCTCACAATGCACTACAACAGGGGTGTCTGTCACAACAGGCTAAAAACTTACTGAGGGGGGGGAGGGAAGTAATGGGGTGACACCATTTTCTACCGCACCGGGTGACACCAACCCTAGCAACGCCACTGGTAGGCATAGAGTAGGAAACCTCCTTCTGTAAAGTCAAACTATGCCGATAGGCATTTAACAATAGTAAATATTCTAAGACAAGGAAATATATTATTGTACTTAGTGGTGGTCCATTATTATGTGAGTAAACAAGCTCTATTCCAGTCACTTCAAGTATCCAAGTGCCCATGGTGTCTGATTAGCACCAAGAGCCAATTGAACCTAAATCTATGTTTATCAATTCAGCTTCTCACTCAATTTACAGTATCTGAGAAACTTGGTTATGAAATTGTTGATATCTAACTTATATCTGCATTAATAGAAACTGTTGATTATGATAATAAAATAAAAATATTTCACAGTGTAAATAAGAACATGTAGGAAACGTTCTGCGCTGGTATATTGGATTTGTTTCTTTGTTGGCAAGTGTTTAATAGGTGATCATGTTCTCTTTTTTGCTTTCTAATGTCGACATAAATATGAACATAAGAAAATGATGTTTTCATTTACCACATGGTTTTTATACTAATAAAATACAGTTGTCTTTTCTCTGAATCTTTTCAATAGTTGGCTAAATAGTGAAGGCCAAAAGGAAATATAAGACATTGGAGTTCCGCTAGGAGTCTCATAGGATCTCAGAGTACATTCAGTCCATAGATAAAGCCATTTGATGACAAAACATGCGGTATATTTTTTAATCAGAAGCAAAATCAGAAGATTGCTGAGCCTACATAGTGCCGAGTCTTCAGCCAAAGTCACCGTCTGGTAATTAGAATGACAAGATAACAGAAGTCTGTGGTTTGGAATGTTACTTGATCACATCGCTCCTCCAACTACCAGAAGTCATCTGAGCTGAGAGCTCGGTCTTGCTGAATGCAGGCAGGAAGTATTAATTTCTTAATTGCCATTTTGAAACCAGATGATTTGACAAGGTGAAACGTGATGAAAGGATGAATGGCAATGTCCCGAGCTGAATAAGGAGAAGAGTCTTCAGATCATACCAGAAAATATATATGTGGTTAGGTTCTGTTTCTTCCAGTTTAGAATTATGGCCGTCATCCGAGTCCACGGTCTGATGTCATTTGCTACTCAAGCATTATAACAATCAATAGATTCTTATATGCATTTGTTATTTTAGAACAGTTTAAATATCTTATTTAAAAGGGTGTATAGAGAGTATGGATAGCCAAGCTGTAAATAAGTTCCCTTATTTTCGGCATTTTTGGATATATCATAATATAAAAGGAAAGCTTTATTGGTATGAATACAAATTTCTGTCAAAAAGTCATGTTCTAATCAAAAGGATTGTTTCGTGGAGACAATTACTTTCCCCATGCCATACTGGGGCATATGGATGTCATTGAATCTCTCAATTGGGACTTTCCTCAAAGGAATCTGCAAACTTGCATCTCCTGTCTTGGTGGATTCAGTCTATCCTTATTAGTGTTGAGTGGCATAGGCCATATTTGAATTTGCAATATTTTGCGAATATATGGACGAATATTCGTCATATATTCGCTAAATTTGCATATTCGTAATATTCACATTTAGTTTTGCATATGCGAAAATTCGGGTATGCGAAAATTAGCATATGTGAAAATTAGCATATACAAAAAATTTGCATAAGCGGAAATTCGCATATGCAAAAATTAGCATATGCAAATGTTTGCACATTCGAAAATTCGCACGCCAGTCTTACACAGTAGTGTAAGCCTTCTTTACACCTCACAAGCTGGAAGCAGAGAGGGGTGATCACTGTGATGTGTACTGTGAAAAAAAAAATGAATATTCGTAATTACGAATATATAGTGCTATATTTGCGAATTCGCAAATATGCGATATTCGCGAATAAAATTTGCATTGCGAATATTCGCGAGCAACACTAAACCTTATATGATATGACTCACTCTTCATCTGAATTGTCAGCATGTAGTCCTGAATGCATCCTAGAGAGAACACCTTTAAATTTTACTCTAGGGTGGACCCTTTTAATACTTTCGATGCCAAAAATCCAAAAATATTTGTTGTTTTAGAACAACATTTTTTATTTATTTATTTAGATCCTGAAAATTATAATATTAGATCATTTAGAATAAATATTACATTTGATTAATTTAATTGATATTAGACCTCTATAAAATGTAAATTATCAGGTGTCAAATTTAAAGACACATTTAAAATATTCTTTCACTATAGTTCAATTAAGTTTAAGCACCAGACATTGAGTTAGAACACTATGATTTATACCCATGAACTTAAAAAAAAAAAATGTTTCTTACTAAACCATGAAATAGCAGGCAATACTCCACTGAACTATAAAGATTTTCTTTGACGGTTGATATATACACTATGTAATGGACTTTTAGGAAAAGATTGTTCAGATCTAGATGTAAAATTAGACATCATTTATTAAGTGTTCAGTCTAACGCAACCATCTCACCCCCTTTTGATAGGCTTCCAAGAACAAAAAGCCATCAAAAAGGTATAGAATTACCTGAGAATGGGACAAGAACATTAAGAGTAAATAAGAATGAGACTAGTTACTGTATATCAATTTCTGCTGAAGTTATGAGGGCAATAGTCGTAAGACATTGGAAGTAAAGAGAAATACTGGCACCGCCAATAGAAACAACTAGGTGCCAAAGAATAAATGCCCAGACTAATTGAACTATACAAAGAGAAGAAATAGATATAGGAATATATGTAATCTAGCATATCAAAATATAATATATATCAAGCAAACATCTTTATTAGATACAACATAGAAGCATAGAGTGCAATGAAAAACAATTACAGAACATATATCACCACTGGGTGGAGGACAATAAACCCACAAAAAATATGTAGCAGCAATATGTCCTGCAAACTAATACAGTGGCCCCTCAACATACAATGGTAATTCGTTCCAAACGAGCCATCGTTTGTCGAATCCATCGTATGTTGAGGGATTCGTGCAATGTAAAGTATAGGAAGCTGTACTCACCTGTCCCCGCCGCTCGAGATGGTGTCCCCGGGCCTCCGCTGGGCTCTCCGCTGTCTTCTCCGGTCCTCCGCTGTCTTCTCCGGTCCTCTGCTGTCTTCTCCGGTCCTCTGCTGTCTTCCGCAAGGCCTTACTGGGCCTGCGTAGCGACGTCATTACGCCGCTGCGTACGCCATTTCTATGGGATGACGTGCGCAGCAGCGTATTGACGTCATCGGAGAGGGCCGAGAAGACACCGGAAGACCAGCGCTGGACCCGGAGGGCACCCGGAGCATCGTGGAGGGGTAAATAATACTTACCGCACCACACGGGGAACATTAAGCTGCTATCCGGCAGCAGCTTAAGCATTTGGCGCTGCCGGATAGCACTTAATGCGATGGCCCCGACATAAAAAAGTATTGTATGTCGATGCTGACATCGACATGCGATGGCCTCTGAGAGGCCATCGTATGTCAATTTCATCATATGTCGGGGCCATCGTAGGTCAGGGGAAATGCTTATAAATAAGCTCCTTAAAGTGTACCTGTCGTCAAAAAAAACCTTTTTATATAATGTAGATAATAACATTATATGTATATGTGTAATATACAATGGATAAAACATGTTTATATTTTTGTCTCTGCAGCTATAGCATGTGTGTTCTGTGAGGAGTCCAAGTACAGTAAGTGAGGGCAGGACAAGCAGGGCTCTGTGCAGGCTCCTGGCTTGTCAATTATCCTCATGTGTGAGCCCATAGCATATCACAGAGCCTCACTGCACAGAGCCCTACTTGTCCTCAGTACACAGAGCCCTGCTTGTCCACACTCACTTCCTGTATTTGGACTCCTCATAGAGACACGCAGGCAAAAGCTGCAGGGACAAAATAGACATATTTTTAACCAATGTATATTACAAATATACATACAGTGGAGCAAAAAAGTATT
The DNA here is from genome assembly GCF_029499605.1 of Hyla sarda. Lineage (NCBI taxonomy): Eukaryota > Metazoa > Chordata > Amphibia > Anura > Hylidae > Hyla > Hyla sarda. The sequence goes on along the minus strand of NC_079190.1, from coordinate 357,057,481 downwards.
TAGCCAGCCACTAATTGTGCAAGTTCTTCCACTTAAAAAGATGAGAGAGGCTATAATTTTTCATCATAGTTATACTTCAACTATGAGAGACATAATGAAAACAAAAAAAAATTCATAAAATCACATTGTCCGATGTCACAACCCTTGCTGCCCGCACCCAGAGTTTGGAACAAAATGTTCCGAATTCTGGGGCAGAAGAGTACCCCTTAAAGTATGCAGCAATGTTCCCCCCACACTAGATAAGCAGCATAGATCCCCCACACTATGTAGGCAGCATAGTTCCCCCACACTAGGTAGGCAGCATAGTTCCCCCCACACTAGGTAGGCAACATAGTTCTCCCACACTAGGAAGGCAGCATAGTTCCCCCACACTATGTAGGCACTAGGTAGGCAGAATAGTTCCCCCCACATTAGGTTGCCAGCATAGTTTCCCCACATTAGGTTGTCAGCATAGTTCCCCATTATTGGGTTGTCAGCATAGTTCCCCCCACATTAGGTTGTCAGCATAATTCCTCCACATTAGGTTGCCAGCATAGTTCCCCCACATTAGGTTGCCAGCATAGTTCCCCCACATTAGGTTGTCAGCATAGTTTCCCCACATTAGGCTATCAGCATAATTCCCCATTATTAGGTTGTCAGCATAGTTCCCCCACATTAGTTTGGCAGTATAGTTTCCCTACATTAGGTTTGCAGTATAGTTCCCCCACATTAGGTTGGCAGTATAGTTCTCCCACATTAGGTTAGCAGTATAGTTCCCCCACATTAGTTTTGCAGTATAGTTCCCCCACATTAAGTTGGCAGTAAAGTTCTCCCACATTAGGTTAGTAGTACAGTTCCCCCACATTAGGTTGGCAGTATAGTTTCCCCCACATTCGGTTGTAAGCATAGTTCCCCCCACATTGGGTTGTCAGCATAGTTCCCCCCACATTAGATTGCCAGTATAGTTCCCCCACATTAGGTTGGCAGTATAGTTCCCCCACATTAGGTTGTAGTTCTCTCACATTAGGTTGGCAGTATAGAACACCCCACATTAGGCTGGCAGTATAGTTCCCCCACATTAGGTTGCAGTTCCCCCCACATTAGGCTGGCAGTATAGTTCCCCCACATTAGGTAGGTAGTAGTGTTGCTCGCGAATATTCGCAATGCTAATTTTATTTGCGAATTTAGCATATTTGTGAATTTGCGAATATTCGCGAATATAGCACTATATATTCTCAATTACGAATATTCATTTTGTTGTTGTTTTTTGTTCACAGTACACATCACAGTGATCATCCCTCTCTGCTTCCAGCTTGTGTGGTGTAAAGAAGGCTCTAATACTACTATGTGAGACCAGCGTACAAATTTTTGCATATGTGAAAATTTGCATATGCTAATTTTCGCATATGCGAATTTCCGTTTATTCTAATTTTTGCTATGCAAATACACACATACGCAAATTTTCGCAGGTGCGAAAATAAAACGCAAATATTACGAATATGCAAATTTAGCAAATATATGACGAATATTCGTCCATATATTCGTGAAATATCACAAATTCGAATGTGGTCTATGCCGCACAACACTAGTGCTCCACTATAATGCACCACTTTAGTGCTCCGACCACCGATCCTTCGGTCAGTTGTCATGATCTACTGCTATGGCCTATAGGCCATAGCAGTAGGTCCCAGGACCAAAGGAGCAGTGGTCGGAGCACTGAAGATGACATGCCGGTGGTAACTTACCATGCTCGCGTCCTCCTCCTAGCTGCTCCGCTCCGCTCTGCTGTTTGTATGGGCGCAGTGATGTCCCTCCCTGTGCTACCTTCCGACAGCTCCTGCATTTTTAAAATTAAAGCGGTGCCGCAGAAAGGTAACCGGAACATCCTTGTGTCCCGAAAAGATCTTTCAGGACGCAGTGATGTCCTAAATGTGATGGGGTAATTAATCTCGGCCGGGATGCCCAGGGTATGGATAATCCATTCCCCGGGTGTCCTGGCTGACTGCAGCACCCGCCCTATAAGACAACATCCAGCATATAAGACAAGCCCCGACTTTTGCGAACATTTTCCTGGGTTAAAAAGTCATCTTAATAGCCGGAAAATGCAGTATTTATTTCAGTATTAAGTAAACCACTGTTACGCCGAGCGCTCCGGGTCCCCGCTCCTCCCCGGAGCGCTCGCTACACTTCCCTCACTGCAGCGCCCCGGTCGGTTCCACGGACCCGGGGCGCTGCGTTACCACCTTCGGCCGGGATGCGATTCGCGATGCGGGTAGCGCCCGCTCGCGATGCGCACCCCGGCTCCCGTACCTGACTCGCTCCCCGTCAGTTCTGTCCCGGCGCGCGCGGCCCCGCTCCCTAGGGCGCGCGCGCGCCGGGTCTTTGCGATTTAAAGGGCCACTGCACCGCTGATTGGTGCAGTGGTTCCAATTAGTGTTTACACCTGTGCACTTCCCTATATCACCTCACTTCCCCTTCACTCCCTCGCCGGATCTTGTTGCCCTAGTGCCAGTGAAAGCGTTCCTTGTGTGTTCCTTGCCTGTGATTCCAGACCTTCTGCCGTTGCCCCTGACTACGATCCTTGCTGCCTGCCCCGACCTTCTGCTACGTCCGACCTTGCTTCTGTCTACTCCCTTGTACCGCGCCTATCTTCAGCAGCCAGAGAGGTTGAGCCGTTGCTAGGGGATACGACCTGGTCACTACCGCCGCAGCAAGACCATCCCGCTTTGCGGCGGGCTCTGGTGAAAACCAGTAGTGACTTAGAACCGATCCTCTAGCACGGTCCACGCCAATCCCTCTCTGGCACAGAGGATCCACCACCTGCCAGCCGGCATCGTGACAGTAGATCCGGCCATGGATCCCGCTGAAGTTCCTCTGCCAGTTGTCGCTGACCTCACCACGGTGGTCGCCCAGCAGTCACAACAGATTGCGCAACAAGGCCAACAGCTGTCTCAACTGACTGTTATGCTACAACAGTTACTACCACAGCTCCAGCAATCATCTCCTCCGCCAGCTCCTGTACCTCCTCCGCAGCGAGTGGCCGCTTCTGGAATACGACTATCCTTGCCGGATAAATTTGATGGGGACTCTAAGTTTTGCCGTGGCTTTCTTTCCCAATGTTCATTACACTTGGAGATGATGTCGGACCAGTTCCCCACTGAAAGGTCTAAGGTGGCTTTCGTAGTCAGCCTGCTGTCTGGAAAAGCCCTGGCTTGGGCCACACCGCTCTGGGACCGCAATGACCCCGTCACTGCCTCTGTACACTCCTTCTTCTCGGAAATTCGAAGTGTCTTTGAGGAACCTGCCCGAGCCTCTTCTGCTGAGACTGCCCTGTTGAACCTGGTCCAGGGTAATTCTTCCGTTGGCGAGTATGCCGTACAGTTCCGTACCCTTGCTTCAGAATTATCCTGGAATAATGAGGCACTCTGCGCGACCTTTAAAAAAGGCCTATCCAGCAACATTAAAGATGTTCTGGCCGCACGAGAAATCCCTGCTAACCTACATGAACTCATCCATCTTGCCACTCGCATTGACATGCGTTTTTCCGAACGGCGTCAGGAGCTCCGCCAGGATATGGACTCTGTTCGCACGAGGCGTTTCTTCTCCCCGGCTCCTCTCTCCTCTGGTCCCCTGCAATCTGTTCCTGTGCCTCCCGCCGTGGAGGCTATGCAGGTCGACCGGTCTCGCCTGACACCCCAAGAGAGGACACGACGCCGCATGGAGAATCTCTGCCTGTACTGTGCTAGTACCGAACACTTCCTGAAGGATTGTCCTATCCGTCCTCCCCGCCTGGAAAGACGTCCGCTGACTCCGCACAAAGGTGAGACAGTCCTTGATGTCTACTCTGCTTCTCCACGTCTTACTGTGCCGGTGCGGATGTCTGCCTCTGCCTTCTCCTTCTCTGCTGTGGCCTTCTTGGACTCTGGATCTGCAGGAAATTTTATCTTGGCCTCTCTCGTCAACAGGTTCAACATCCCGGTGACCAGTCTCGCCAGACCCCTCTACATCAATTGTGTAAACAATGAAAGATTGGACTGTACTATACGTTTCCGCACGGAGCCCCTTCTAATGTGCATCGGATCTCATCACGAGAGGATTGAACTGTTGGTCCTCCCCAATTGCACTTCTGAAATCCTTCTTGGACTTCCCTGGCTTCAACTCCATTCCCCAATCCTGGATTGGTCCACTGGGGAGATCAAGAGTTGGGGGCCCTCTTGTTCCAAGGACTGCTTAAAACCGGTTCCCAGTAAACCTTGCCGTGTCCCTGTGCTTCCTCATGTAACCGGTCTCCCTAAGGCCTATATGGACTTTGCGGACGTTTTTTGCAAAAAACAAGCTGAGACTCTACCTCCTCACAGGCCTTATGATTGTCCCATTGACCTCCTCCCGGGCACTACTCCACCCCGGGGCAGAATCTATCCTCTGTCCGTCCCAGAGACTCTTGCCATGTCTGAATACGTCCAAGAAAATTTAAAAAAGGGCTTTATCCGTAAATCCTCCTCTCCTGCCGGAGCCGGATTTTTCTTTGTGTCCAAAAAAGATGGCTCTCTACGTCCTTGCATTGACTACCGCGGTCTTAATAAAATCACGGTTAAGAACCGCTACCCCCTACCCCTCATCTCTGAACTCTTTGATCGTCTCCAAGGTGCCCATATTTTTACCAAACTGGACTTAAGAGGTGCTTATAATCTCATCCGCATCAGAGAGGGGGATGAATGGAAAACGGCATTTAACACCAGAGATGGACACTTTGAGTATCTGGTCATGCCCTTTGGTCTATGCAACGCCCCTGCCGTCTTCCAAGACTTTGTTAATGAAATTTTTCGTGATCTCCTATACTCCTGTGTTGTTGTATATCTGGACGATATCCTGATTTTTTCTGCCAATCTTGAAGAACACCGCCAGCATGTCCGTATGGTTCTTCAGAGACTTCGTGATAATCAACTCTATGCCAAAATAGAGAAATGTCTGTTTGAATGCCAATCTCTTCCTTTTCTAGGATACTTGGTCTCTGGCCAGGGACTACAAATGGACCCAGATAAACTCTCTGCCGTCTTAGATTGGCCACGCCCCTCCGGACTCCGTGCCATCCAACGTTTTTTGGGGTTCGCCAATTATTACAGGCAATTTATTCCACATTTTTCTACCATTGTGGCTCCTATTGTGGCTTTAACAAAAAAAAATGCCGATCCCAAGTCTTGGCCTCCTCAAGCGGAAGACGCCTTTAAACGACTCAAGTCTGCCTTTTCTTCGGCTCCCGTGCTCTCCAGACCTGACCCATCTAAACCCTTCCTATTGGAGGTTGATGCCTCCTCAGTGGGAGCTGGAGCTGTCCTTCTACAAAAAAACTCTTCCGGGCATGCTGTTACTTGTGGTTTTTTTTCCAGGACCTTCTCTCCGGCGGAGAGGAACTACTCCATCGGGGATCGAGAGCTTCTAGCCATTAAATTAGCACTTGAGGAATGGAGGCATCTGCTGGAGGGATCAAGATTTCCAGTTATTATTTACACCGATCACAAGAACCTCTCCTACCTCCAGTCTGCCCAACGGCTGAATCCTCGTCAGGCCAGGTGGTCTCTGTTCTTTGCCCGATTTAATTTTGAAATTCACTTTCGGCCTGCTGATAAGAACATTAGGGCCGATGCTCTCTCTCGTTCCTCAGATGCCTCTGAAATTGAACTCTCTCCTCAACACATCATTCCTCCTGACTGCCTGATTTCCACTTCTCCAGCCTCCATCAGGCAAACTCCTCCAGGAAAGACCTTTGTTTCTCCACGCCAACGCCTTGGGATCCTCAAATGGGGTCACTCCTCCCATCTCGCAGGTCATGCGGGCATTAAGAAATCTGTGCAACTCATCTCTCGCTTCTATTGGTGGCCGACTCTAGAGACTGATGTGGTGGACTTTGTGCGAGCCTGCACTATCTGTGCCCGGGATAAGACTCCTCGCCAGAAGCCCGCTGGTTTTCTTCATCCTCTACCTGTCCCCGAACAACCTTGGTCTCTGATTGGTATGGATTTTATTACTGACTTACCCCCATCCCATGGCAACACTGTTATTTGGGTGGTCGTTGATCGATTCTCCAAAATGGCACATTTCATCCCTCTTCCTGGTCTTCCTTCAGCGCCTCAGTTGGCTAAACAATTTTTTGTACACATTTTTCGTCTTCACGGGTTGCCTACACAGATCGTCTCGGATAGAGGCGTCCAATTTGTGTCTAAATTCTGGAGGGCTCTCTGTAAACAACTCAAGATTAAATTAAATTTTTCTTCTGCATACCATCCTCAATCCAATGGACAAGTAGAGAGAATTAACCAGATCTTGGGTGACTATTTACGACATTTTGTTTCCTCCCGCCAGGATGACTGGGCAGATCTTCTACCTTGGGCCGAATTCTCGTATAATTTCAGAATCTCTGAATCTTCCTCCAAATCTCCGTTTTTCGTGGTGTACGGCCGTCACCCTCTTCCCCCCCTCCCTACCCCCTTGCCCTCTGGTCTGCCCGCTGTGGATGAAATTTCTCGTGATCTTTCCACCATATGGAAAGAGACCCAAAATTCTCTCTTACAGGCTTCTTCTCGCATGAAAAGATTCGCAGATAAGAAAAGAAGAGCTCCTCCCATTTTTTCCCCTGGAGACAAGGTATGGCTCTCCGCTAAATATGTCCGTTTCCGTGTCCCGAGCTATAAGTTGGGACCACGCTATCTTGGTCCTTTTAAAGTTTTGTGTCAAATTAATCCTGTCTCTTACAAACTTCTTCTTCCTCCTTCTCTTCGTATCCCTAATGCCTTTCACGTCTCTCTTCTTAAACCTCTCATCCTCAACCGTTTTTCTCCTAAATCTGTTCCTCCCACTCCTGTTTCCGGCTCCTCGGACATCTTCTCTGTCAAAGAGATCTTAGCCTCAAAAAAGGTCAGAGGAAAAACTTTTTTTTTAGTGGATTGGGAGGGTTGTGGTCCAGAAGAGAGGTCCTGGGAACCTGAGGACAATATCCTGGACAAAAGTCTGATCCTCAGGTTCTCAGGCCCCAAGAAGAGGGGGAGACCCAAGGGGGGGGGTACTGTTACGCCGAGCGCTCCGGGTCCCCGCTCCTCCCCGGAGCGCTCGCTACACTTCCCTCACTGCAGCGCCCCGGTCGGTTCCACGGACCCGGGGCGCTGCGTTACCACCTTCGGCCGGGATGCGATTCGCGATGCGGGTAGCGCCCGCTCGCGATGCGCACCCCGGCTCCCGTACCTGACTCGCTCCCCGTCAGTTCTGTCCCGGCGCGCGCGGCCCCGCTCCCTAGGGCGCGCGCGCGCCGGGTCTTTGCGATTTAAAGGGCCACTGCACCGCTGATTGGTGCAGTGGTTCCAATTAGTGTTTACACCTGTGCACTTCCCTATATCACCTCACTTCCCCTTCACTCCCTCGCCGGATCTTGTTGCCCTAGTGCCAGTGAAAGCGTTCCTTGTGTGTTCCTTGCCTGTGATTCCAGACCTTCTGCCGTTGCCCCTGACTACGATCCTTGCTGCCTGCCCCGACCTTCTGCTACGTCCGACCTTGCTTCTGTCTACTCCCTTGTACCGCGCCTATCTTCAGCAGCCAGAGAGGTTGAGCCGTTGCTAGGGGATACGACCTGGTCACTACCGCCGCAGCAAGACCATCCCGCTTTGCGGCGGGCTCTGGTGAAAACCAGTAGTGACTTAGAACCGATCCTCTAGCACGGTCCACGCCAATCCCTCTCTGGCACAGAGGATCCACCACCTGCCAGCCGGCATCGTGACAACCACATTCTGAAATACATTTCTTAAATGTGGGTACGGACAGCATCACATTTTATTCTATTAATGTCCATTTTATTGTGTTTAAAATAGGTCAGAAGCCCACATGGAGAGTGTACATTTTTTTTTTTAGTACCATAAAGTACGATTTTTCAATATGTATGAAAGTAAAGAAGTTTTGTTATTTTTTTTTTTTATAAACCAAAATCCTAAGTCTTGATTTTACTGTTTAGTACTAACGCCACTTGTTATGTTAATACACCATACAGAACTATTGTACATCGTCTGTCCCAGTGCTCTTGTGTAAACTAAATATGAGGTTCCTTTTTTCCAAATACTGTGATGTTATGGGATGGAATATCAATATGTGACAGTCATTATATAGTGCAGGCTGCATAGTTCTTCTTCATTGCCCAGAGGACAAACACAACGCTGGAGTAAATGCCTCGACACTCCATAATCCCTGAGCATCCACACATCCATTAGATGTGACAGCAACAAAGTACCAGGCACAGTGCTCATGGTGCTGAATTTTGTCATTTGTCTGCTAGTCTCCAATGTTTGCTATTGATTTCTGCAAAGTAAACATGCAGCTATATCCCATCTTCCTCCTTCAAACAGCAGCGCAAGTGGCAATCAAATCTGTCATACATAAAACTTCAATATACATGGAATGACGGGCAGCTGTATTTATTCTCATCAGTCACTGACTTTAGTAGCTTATGCTCTTGGATTCTTTATATTTTTTATTACACATATGATTTCTGCCTTGATTTATGGTTCTTAAGATGCTCATAAGTCAAGCAAAAATTTCAGTCAATTACATGTTCAAAACTAGACGTTTCAAAAACAGTATGAATTGCATATTGAGCTATATTTGTTACAGCTGAGCATTGGCTTTAAAGCATCTATCTTGTAGTTTTTTTTTCAGATTTAGGGGGAAAAAAGAATCTAATAGCAGCTTCTTGTGGTACAAAATAAGAAACAAGCAAATACAGTACTTAGCTTTTAAAGCCTCTACCGGTCCAGAGCTATGATCTTATGGTAACTGATTAAAAATGGATAATTGAATCTTGATTTAAACTGTAGATTACACAAACATAACTTTTTTACTTTAAAACATTTAGTAAAAATAAAAATGTTCCAAAATCTTGTTATTGCTGCGAAATATTTGTTATGGAAGCCCTGCTGTTTTGGTTCAATCTTGAAATATCTGAGGTGTCCCGGTACCACATCCTATGCGGTCCCTTCATGTGTATGGGTCCCCATAGCCAGAGTCCCTAGGACGTAGGGGTCCATGTTGTATAGTCTACCCCTTGTCACTTCTATTCCATCTAGTAAACCAGTAACTTATGCCATGTTTATGTAAATATAGTTATATAAATGTAAATGAATAGTTAATTACCTGCGCGTAGCGTACCAGGACCTGCGGGTCACGTGACTAGGTGAACTCTATGGTATTTCTGCTTGAGGACCTGTGGAGGTCCCTGTGACGTATTAAATCCCATCATTCTGTGTACGAGTGAATGACAGGTATTCGGACCAATCAGATTCACCCCGCCCCTGCCCATATAAGGGAGCGGTGGCCATTATTCGCTCTCTTGTTCCTGGGCTGTCAACCGAGAAGGACCTGCGCAGCTGTTCTCGCAGTGAGTTAGGCCTGAGCCTTGCGGCGATGGCTGAACAATACTAAATTGAGAGTGTATCAATCCCTAGACACTCTGCAGCATCACCGGACCTAATCTAAGCCCCCCCCATAATTCGAATGGATCTGCAATATCTACCCTAAATTCAGAAACTTTCTAAATACCTCAAGGTCCGCAACAACTGGCAGTCACTGAGCAATATAAGGACTGTTATATTAGACTGTTACTGTGCCTTGGATGTACTGTAAGCACTTAAGTAAAGTTGTTCAAGTTCAAGTTAAATCTCATTGTGGACCTTCAGTCATTTCATGCACCTATCTTTACTGCGGCGATAGGCCGGAGAATTACCTCAGCATACTAGCCCTCAGCCTGGCGTCACAAACTATAGGGTTAACATTAACCCGTCATATACTGATACAACATCCCCACTACTATACACCCCCCAAGGGCTACCACATATCAAGCTAATCTGTTTCATGCTAATGAGAAGCCACATATAGCCCATCACCTATTTGGGCCTGGCCTGTGCAATAACCAGATTTAGTCCACCATTTCTGTAGCTTAACAAACTTGTAGTGGGATCGAGTTAGTGGCCATGCGTATTCAATAGAACTGGGTGACCACATTAGGTTGGCTATCATGTAGGAACAGAGAGTGCAATCCTGCTCTAACTCAGAACCACTTTTCCTGCCTATTTGTGTACCCGCCCTAAACAGGGAATCCACAACTGGATTACAGTCTCTAAACTGGAATAATGTGCAAGGGGGCGTAACACAGTCCAAAACAATAAACAACACTGTACGGAGGTCAGGGAAACAGGTCAGGAAACAAAGGGTTAACAGGCACAGACCAAAATAAAAAACACAATGGACGAACAAAGAGAAATAGATTAGTCTAACAAGCCAGGTCAAAACTAAGATAGCAGCATAAACCAAGTTCCAGAAATATACAGCTACATACCGGCCTCTCAGACACGCCAGTGCGACATACTCGCTGGCACTGCCCCGGCTTCCATTAAGTACATCCAACCAGAAAAAAATGATTTCCAGCAATAGATGATCCGATAGAAAACTTGCTTTTATTGGAGATTCACAATTTCATAGAACAAGACAGGTACATGAAAACTTCTGACGCGTTTCACGCAGTATTGCACTTAGTCATAGAATGATTCCATTTACAAAAAACTTGTTAAAATACATACAAAATTCAGTCACATGACTCAGTTAAAATAGACAAATGGAAAACACATTCTGAATCTCTTCTAAATACAATGAATTCTTCATTCCTTAGTGTTAGTTATATACTGCATGCACATTTATTCACTTAGATAGATGTGTTAACATTAGTCTTGCATTAGAAGGAAAATTGGAGAAACATCCTGGTGATATTTTCATACACAATAAATGCTTAATACACTGTAATCATATCCAACCTTTGATTATGTCCCTGTGGATGGACTGGTTTTAGTGCAAACATCCAAAATGTTTCCCTATTTAACCTGTTGGGGACGAAGGGCGTATGCATACGCCCTTGCGTCCTGGTACTTAAGGACGAAGGGCGTATCCATACGCCCGTGGGAATTTCGGCCCCCGCCGCGTGCCGGGCGGGGACCGGACCGGGGTGACTGCTGATATCTATCTGCTGGGGCGGAGGGGTTTACTTTCGTTTTCCCCGTCCTGCCCTCCCACAATAGGCGGGGCAGAACGGGGAAAACGAAGAGGAGCGGCGCCGGAGTCCACTTACCCCTCCGGAGGCAGCGGAGCGACGGGGATCGGCGGTCGACGACGGAGATCTGCGGCGGCGTGCGGCAGAAGAGGACCGCTCCCGGATGCGACGGAAGCCGGTGAGTAGTTGCCTAGCAACATCTAGAGGGCTAAAGTCTGAGACCACTATAGTGGTCTCTAGACTGTAGCCCTCCAGATGTTGCAAAACTACAACTCCCAGCATGCCCAGACAGCTGTTTGCTGTGTGGGCATGCTGGGATTTGTAGTTTTGCAACAGCTGGAGGTCTGCAGTTTAGAGACCACTGCACAGTGATCTCTATACTGCCCTCTAGATCTTGCAAAACTACTACTCCTAGCATGCCCACACAGCTGTTTGCTGTCTGGGCATGCTGGGAGTTGTAGTTTTGCAACATCTGGAGGTCCACAGTTTGGAGATCACTGTTCAGTGGTCTCTAAATTGTAGGACTCCAGATGTTGCAAAACTACAAATTCCAGCATGCCCACACAGAAAACAGCTGTCTGGGCATGCTGGGAGTTGTAGTTGCATTTTCTCCTACTACCCTTTGTAAAAAAGTAAAATTTGGGGAAAAACCAGCATTTTAGTGGAAAAAATATTTTTTTTCATTTACACATCCGACTTTAACAAAAAGTTGTCAAACACCTGTGGGGTGTTAAGGCTCACCATACCCCTTGTTACGTTCCTTGAGGGGTGTCGTTTCCATAATAGTGTGCGATGTGTTTTTTTTTGCTGTCCTGGCACCATAGGGGCTTCCTAAATGGGACATGCCCCCCAAAAACCATTTCAGAAAAACTCACTCTCCTAAATCCCATTGTTGCTCCTTCGCTTCTGAGCCCTCTACTGCGCCCGCCGAACACTTTACATACACATGAGGTATTTTCTTACTCGAGAGAAATTGGGTTACAAATTTTGAGAGGATTTTTTTCCTTTTACCCCTTGTAAAAATTCAAAAACTGGGTCTACAAGAACATGCCAGTGTAAAAAATGAAGATTTTGAATTTTCTCCTTCACTTTGCTGCTATTCCTGTGAAACACCTAAAGGGTTAACACCCTTACTGAATGTCATTTTGAATACTTTGAGGGGTGCAGTTTTTATAATGGGGTCATTTATCGGGTATTTCTAACCAGAAGACCCTTCAAATCCACATCAAACCTGAACTGGTCCCTGAAAAATTCCGATTTTGAAAATTTTGCGAAAAATTGGAAAATGGTTGCTGAACTCTGAAGCCCTCTGGTGTCTTCCAAAAGTAAAAACTCATCAATTTTATGATGCAAACATAAAGTAGACATATTGTATATGTGAATCAATATATCATTTTTTTTGAATATCCATATTCCTTATAAGCAGAGAGCTTCAAAGTTAGAAAAATGCTAAATTTTCATTTTTTTCATGAAATTTTCAAATTTTTCATGAAATTTTCAAATTTTTCACCAAGAAAGGATGCAAGTATCGCCGAAAAGTAAAAGCATCCCAGAGTTATTAATGCTTAAAGTGACAGTGGTCAGATTTGCAAAAAATGCTCCCGTCCTTAGGGTCATAATGGGCTCCGTCCCCAAGGGGTTAAAGGGGTACTCCGGAGGAAATCTTTTTTTTTTTTTTTTTTTAATCAACTGGTGCCAGAAAGTTAAACAAATTTGTAAATTACTTCTATTAAACAATCTTAATCCTTCTAGTATTTATTAGCTGCTGAATACTACAGAGGAAATTATTTTCTTTTTGGAACACAGAGCTCTCTGCTGACATCATGAGCACAGTGCTCTCTGCTGACATCTCTGTCCATTTTAAGAACTGTCCAGAGTAGGAGAAAATCCCCATAGCAAACATATGCTGCTCTGGTCAGTTCCTAAAATGGACAGAGATATCAGCAGAGAGCACTGTGTTCGTGATTTAACAGAGAGCACTGTGTTCCAAAAAGAAAAATAATTTCTTCTGTAGTATTCAGCAGCTAATAAGTACTGGAAGGATTCATATTTTTTTAATAGAAGTAATTTGCAAATCTGTTTAACTTTCTGTTAGCAGTTGATTAAAAAGTTTTCCACCGGAGTACCCCTTTAATAGAAGTCTTCTTCTATCCCCTCCTAAAGGTTTTTTTTTTAATTGATTTTCTCAATGCCTTTGACACTGAGAAAATCCATTTTCCCCCCATGCACTTCTATAAAGTGCCGGGTAAATGCTGAAACACCCACCTTCAGACCTTTCGTGTCTGAGATGTGCCTTCTAATGGGCACCTTCAATCCGTTGCTAGTGGATTTCACATATTGTAAGCAGCATTCTGTACATGGTAAACTATGTATGTAGAACAGTAATTTATGTAGTTTTTCATGTGATATGTTTTGTTAGTAGTGTATGATGTGAATTCACTTGTCTTTTCCAGGTACTTGAATGTTAAAGGGGTATTCCAGGCAAAACCTTTTTTTATATATATCAACTGGCTCCGGAAAGTTAAACAGATTTGTAAATTACTTCTATTAAAAAATCTTAATCCTTCCAATAGTTATTAGCTTCTGAAGTTTTCTGTCTAACTGCTCAATGATGATGTCACATCCCGGGAGCTGTGCATGATGGGAGAATATCCCCATAGGAACTGCACAGCTCCCGGGACGTGAGTCATCAGAGAGTAGTTAGACAGTTAACAACAACTCAACTTCAGAAGCTAATAACTATTGGAAGGATTAAGATTTTTTAATCAAAGTAATTTACAAATCTGTTTAACTTTCCGGAGCCAGTTGATATATAAAAAAAAGTTTTGGCCTGGAATACCCCTTTAAGCATCAAGTGTGTCCACATCCCACATTTCCTGTATATTTCAACCAAGGTGCGTTTTTTTTTTTCTCAACTTGGTTACTATTCTTTTTACTGCTATACATACTAGGTGATAATATTGACCCTAATAATGGACCTCCTCTAGGTGCAATGTTCACACCAGATGCAACTTTTTCCCTTAATGTGGTATCCACCTGAAAGACTTGCAAATATTTTAATATAATTTGTTTTATTGCCGCAAACTGTGCACTATATGCCATTACAAATGCTGGTTTCCTCCTCATATCATCTCTAGCCACTCCTGCACTTTTTTCATTCTTTTTACCACCAACTACATTATTTCTATCTTTACCTTTTACTTTGTTCATCGCACTATCCAAGTTCTTTTTAGCATTTCTCCTTTCCTTTAATCTATAATTAAGATGCTCAGCCTCTTGTACAAATATGTCTTTTAATGTACAATTCCTTTTTAGCCTACACAGTTCCCCATATGGAATGATCTGGGTGACGTGTTTAGGATGACACGATGTAGCCATCAGAATGGAATTAGTAGATGTCTCCTTTCTATATGGACTTGAAATAATTTTATTCTCCTTAGTAGTCAGTGTTCTATCTATAAAATTAATAGTTTTGGTGTCAAATTGTGATGTGAATTTGAGGTTCAAACTACAGGGTGGGTCATTTATATGGATACACCTTAATAAAATGGGAATGGTACGTGATATTAACTTTCTGTTTGTGGCACATTAGTATATGTGAGGAGGGGAAACTTTTCAAGATGGGTGGTGACCATGGCGGCCATTTTGAAGTCGGCCATTTTGAATCCAACTTTAGTTTTTTCAATAGGAAGAGGGTCATGTGACACATCAAACTTATTGGGAATTTCACAAATAAAACAATGATGTGCTTGGTTTTGATGTAACTTTATTCTTTCATGTTTTATTTACAAGTTTCTGACCATTTATAAAATGTGTTCAATGTGCTGCCCATTTTGTTGGTTTGTCAATGCAACCCTCTTCTCCCACTCTTCACACACTGATAGCAACACCGCAGGAGAAATGCTAGCACAGGCTTCCAGTATCTGTAGTTTCAGGTGCTGCAGAATGGGCAAAATAAAAATTGGAACAGGACCCTCAGTTTACGCAGAAGATTTTGTTCAGTGATGAGGCAAACTTTTATGTGAAAGGTGAAGTTAACAAAGAAAACCACCACTATTTGTTTGACACTAACCCACATTGGATAGATCCCTCCAAGACCATTGCAACACAAAAATTGATGGTATGGTGTGGTATATGGGGTACAAAGATAGTGGGGCCATTCTTCATCAATGGAAACCTCAAGGCCACTGGAAATGGGAAATTGCTACATGATGATGTGTTTCCCTCTTTATGCACTGAAGCTGGCACGTTCCCTGAGTTTTTCCAGCAAGATGGTGCACCACCACATTATGGGTGTCAGGTCCGAGCATTCCTAGATGAACAGTTTCCTGGAAAGTGGATTGGTCGTTGTGGGCCAGTTGAATGGCCCCCAAGGTCTCCTGATCTGACCCCCCTTAGACTTTTATCTTTGGGGTCATCTGAAGGCAATTGTCTATGCTGTGAAGATATGAGATGTGCAGCACCTGAAACTACGGATACTGGAAGCCTGTGCTAGCATTTCTCCTGCGGTGTTGCTATCAGTGTGTGAAGAGTGGGAGAAGAGGGTTGCATTGACAATCCAACACAATGGGCAACACATTGAACACATTTTATAAGTGGTCAGAAAGCACATCATTGTTTTCCTTGAAAAAACAAAAGTTGGATTCAAAATGTCCGACTTCAAAATGGCAGCCATGGTCACCACCCATCTTGAAAAGTTTCCCCCCTCACATATACTAATGTGCCACAAACAGGAAGTTAATATCACCAACCATTCCCATTTTATTAAGGTGTATCCATATAAATGGCCCACCCTGTACAATGACCCAAATGACAGTGTTATTATGAGATGGTGGCAAATCGGTGATGAAATCCATGGCGATATGGGACCAGGGAGTCTCCAGAATGAGTAAAGGCTGTAAGAGTCCTGCAGGTCTCTGTCAAGGAGTTTTGTCACGGCAAGAAACATCACGTTCAAGATGAGGCCACCTGTAGTTGCTGGGAGATTAGAAGTAGAGTCTTGCATATACCAGGATAACCTGCTATCAAGGAAGGAGGACCCCATTTCAGTATCTTGCATCTCAATCGGGTGGGCACAAAGAATTTCAGGGACTTACTGAATTTCAGCAGGAGCAGTAAGAGTCAAACGGTCAGGAGGAATAATATGCCTAGGCGTGGAGTCCAAACCAATTACGCCAGAGGACCTGGAGAGAGTATCTGCCCTGATGTTCTTATCTTCCAGACGGAAGTGGATGAAGAAGTTGAACCTAGAAAGGAACAGTGACTACCTTGCCTGGCGGGGTTCAAACACTGAGCAGACTGAAGGTATAGAAGATTCTTATATATGTGACGAAGCCTGTGCATAACTTGGAATCACCATCATATTTAGAAGGTAAAGGCAGCCATAGCTGGGAGCCAGAAGACATTGCAGGAACTGGTGGTGGGAGTGGGCCAGGTTGCGGTACCTGCTGTTATTGCTGCAAGCCCAATAGCTGTTGCATCATAGCAGACAGTTGGGTAAGTTGCTGAGCCTGTCGTGCCAATTGCTGAGACTGACGTACCACAACGGATGGAAGATCCGCAACATCAGGCAGAGGTCCCTCAGTGGGATCTATGGCCGGATCATACTGCAACACGCACGTTTCAGTAGACTGGAACACAGATGATAGTGGATCCACTGTACCTGTGTGGTAGATGACTTGGACAGTACCAGGGAATGGAATATAAGGTGCCGCTGGTTTTCAATGGTGCCGCAAAGCGGGATGGAATTGCTGCGGCAGTCGGCACCCAGGTCGCTACCTCTGGCATGGCTCGACCACACAGGCGGCTGAGGAGATCTGAGGCACAGGTGGAATAAGGCAACTCGTGGTCATGATAGCAGAAGGTCAGGGCTGGTGGCACAGTAGCATAGTCAGGAACCTAGCAAGTGGTCAGTAGGCAGGTAACAAAGGAGCAAGGTCAGGTCACGGAGCAAAGGGTATGATACATGGCAAGGCAACTCTCAGGAATGCTTTCTCTCAGTCACTAGGGCAACAAAGATCCGGCAGGGAAGTGTGGGAGGTGGAGGATGAGCCACAGATGTTACTTCATTAATGGGCGCACTGGCCCTATAAATCTTAAAGCTCCGGCGTGTGCGCACCCTAATGGACAGGGACATGTGTGCTGGAGCAGAGAGGCAGAGGCGGTGGCAGGAGAAGCACCAGGTGAGTGATGGGTTGGGATTCTCATTTGCGACTGGAGCACATAACATAACAATAACACTGGCCACCAAGGAGAATAAAATTATTTCAATAAGCCATTCTGATGACCACATGATGTCATCCTAAACACGTCAACCAGATCATTCCATATTGGGAACTGTGTATTCTAAAAAGGAATTTTACATTAAAAGACACATTTGTAAAAAAGGCTGAGCATCTTAATTATAGATTAAAGGAGAAGGGATATACTAAAAAGAACTTGGATAGTGCGATGAACAAAGTAAATTGTAAATATATAAATAATTTAGTTGGTGGTAAAAAGAATGAAAAAAGTGCAGGAGTGGCTAGAGATAATATGAGGAGGAAACCAGCATTTGTAATGGCATATAGTGCACAGTTTGCGGCAGTAAAACAAATTATATTAAAATATTTGCCAGTCTTGCAGGTGGATACCACATTAAGGGAAATAGTTGCATCTAGTGTGAATATTGCACCTAGAAGAGGTCCAGCATTAGGGTCAATATTATCCCCTAGTATGTATAGCAGTAAAAAGAATAGTAACCAAGAAGAGAATTAATGTATAGGAAGCCGAGATCATAAAACACAGAATAGAACAAACCAGGAGCAGTGTGATAGCTAGTGCAGGTGAAATGATCACAAGTGAGGCTTTTATTTGTTGTGAATGTTGAGAGCAGATGTAATAGGCTCTAGCTCCAAGCCCACTGATTGGTCCGGGTGTCACCACAGAACACAAAAAGCCTCAGCACACTTAAAATAATTCAACCCTTTTCCTGTAAGATTAAGTCAGTACATTGGCAATCTGAGAGGGAATAAAAAAAAAACACCAGGAGGTGCAAATAACAAGTATGTAACAGTATGCATCTTTAAAAAGAAAAAAAAAAAACACACAAGGGCATTTTTTCATACTGATTCATTGGTTTTTCTGATGATTTCTTATCTTCAGCACCCCCAGAGCACCGAGCTTGCTTGGTTCATAATCGTCGGACTTTCTATTTTTGGTCTGCAGTTTTCTCTGAAAACTACATTTCCCATCACCACCATGTCCACGCCAACCCAACTTCCCAGCCCTCTCCCTGCCATTAGTATTATTATATGCACATCAAGCTCTGTCATTGGGGATGATGAATGAGGGGGCATATAGTCAACATAAACACAAAAAGTGATATACAGAATTGTCACAAAATTGCTGCCACAATGTCTTTTGCAGTGGTCAACAGTAAAAAAGAAGCAATACACTACTTCCAGTGAGGCAGTGTAGGGTGAAAAAGGCAGCAATCTCACCTGAAGAGGTATTCAATGCACATTACAAAATCATATAACTTTACATGATTGGTTAGACAATGGATAATGTTCATGCAGCAGAGTACCCCTTTAACAGGTTTTCTAATCAGATAACCCCTTGCAAACTAAATTTTGCTTCCGTCACCTATGGCAGACAGAAAACCTCATTTTTATATATCAACTGGCTCCAGAAAGTTAAACAGATTTGTAACTTGCTTCTATTAAAAAAAAAATATTAATCCGTTCAGTAGTTATGGGCTGCTGAAGTTGAGTTGTTCATTTCTAAGTGCTCTCTGATGACACCTGTCTCAGGAACTGTCCAGAGTAGAAGCAAATCCCTATAAGAAACCTCTTCTACTCTGTGCAGTTCCTGAGACAAGCAGAGATCACAGCAGAGAGCATTGTTGCCAGACAGAAAAGAACAACTCAACTTCAGCAGCTGATCATTATTTGAAGGATTAATATTTTTTAAAAGAAGTCATTTACAAATCTGTTTAACTTTCTGTAGCCAGTTGATATATATATAAAAAAAAAAAGTTTTTCCCTGGAATCCCCCTTTAACTTTGTTCCTGCTCCTGCACACTGGGAGGCCTAAAGGTAATCAGCAAA
Organism: Hyla sarda; assembly: GCF_029499605.1. Lineage (NCBI taxonomy): Eukaryota > Metazoa > Chordata > Amphibia > Anura > Hylidae > Hyla > Hyla sarda. The sequence continues at coordinate 357,038,338 of NC_079190.1, read as the reverse complement.
GCTGTATGCATTACAACTTCCACTCACTGCAATACAATCACTGAATAATGTGCAGAGGCCTCAGTCTACTGTATAGGAGCAAAGACTGCTGACTTTGACAGGAGTCCCTGCTCCTTTGCCTACTTTTCATGGACACTTCCAAATCCAGATCTGAATCTGAAACTAATCTGATTTGCCATTCTGGACTTGAAATTAACCCTAAAAGATCTTCTCATACCTATCCTAATGGGACATATGGACTGCAGTTGGCTTCATGAGCCATCCACTTCAATACTTAAAATGGTGGAGATAAATCATACAAGTTGGGTTGTTATGTTTCAATTGAAATTATGTTTTTTAGAATCTGCTGTCAGCTTGTAAATGTTTTCTGTAATGTCACCCCCAGAAATGCTTTAGTACTAACAAATCACTAAAACAAAACTAAAATAACACGCCGATCACATGGTACATTTTTATTAAAAACTGTCGTAGTTTAGATTTTGGTCTAAAAAGAATGAAGCTGACCTTTCATCTCAGCCTCCTTTAACTCATTGCCCCAATTCTGCCTACATCCTTAAAAAACAGACCTGCGTATGAAATTAGATATACAAAGTAATCACACACTGCTGTTTTATTTGAGAAGATTTTACTCTCGTGTACCTTTTGATCAGCTCTGAAAAGAAGATGAAAGAAGCCTTTAAATGTTCACTTCTTACTCACGGATAATTGTTTCTTGGTATCTTTTGAAATGCAGAAAATTCTGTAAAACGACCTGAAGTGAGACGTTGTGTAAACTTTGATACACTTTCTTTTGGCACTTTGTTTATGAATCAGTGACAGTACTTTCATGGTAAAGTATGAACAAGGTGAGGGTACAAGATAATAGTATATGCGATATCTTACTGTAAGTAGGCCAACATTTATCCAGATCTCCTGCTGAAAATAGAACCTAGAGAAGACCCGGTTATATTTGGTGCTATAATTGTATAGTAAATTGAATAGACTAGCTAGAAGAATATGAAACTGTGAAATAAATGTGTATGATTGTTTAATTTACTGAAAAAAATTTATCAGAATATAAAGTTTGGTTGCTTTTTCTTAAAAAAAGAAAAATAAAATAATTTTTGGAAAACAAATATTGTTTTTTACAGTGTGCACTACAGGCAATATATATATATATAGACATGTTTTTTATTAACTTTCTGACCCATGGGACATCTTGTGACATTTTGTCACAAGATGCACATGCTGTGCTTGTAGATACTTAAATTGATATATAAATTTTACCTTTTGAGTGTTTGAAACTGGAGGCCTTAAAGGGGTACTCCGGTGGAATAAAAAAAAAAAAAAAATATCAACTAGTGCCAGAAAGTTAAACAGATTTGTACATTACTTCTATAAAAAAAAATATTAATCCTTCCAGGACTTATTAGCTGCTGAATACTACAGAGGAAATTCTTTTCTTTTTGGAACACAGTGCTCTCTGCCGACATCACGAGCACAGTGCTCTCTGCTGACATCTCTGTCCATTTTAGGAACTGTCCAGAGCAGCATATGTTTGCTATGGATAGTTCCTAAAATAGACAGATATTTCAGCAGAGAGCACTGTGCTCGTAATGTCAGCAAAGAGCTCTGTGTTCCAAAAAGAAAATATTTCTTCTGTAGTATTCAGCAGCTAATAAGTCCTGGGAGGATTAAGATTTTTAATAGAAGTAATTTACAAATCTGTTTAACTTTCTGGCACCAGTTGATTTAAAAAAAAAAAAAAAAGTTTTCCACCGGAGTACTCTTTAACCAAAATTGAGATAACAGATAAGCATGGGTAGAGTACGAGCTGATCAGCTAACACCGAACCATCCTCCCAAAACCAACACACGGCAGGTGTATGGCAGCACCGAATACAGGAACAAGGAAGAAGGAAGAAATGCCAGCGAGGTGTAGCGGATCCCAGGTTTATTAAATGTATAAAAACAGGAACGGTAAATACAGGGTTACGCGTTTCAGGCGTGTGACAGAACACCCTTAGTCATGGATAAGCATGGACACATTTGTACATGGCACATAAGAGTCTATTTGTGGCAGAACATGCATGGAGGGCTAGTTCTGCATTGTTGGGTTTCAAGGGGACTCTTAAGTTAGCCACACCACTCTGCCATGTGACATTACCATCTATATCTCTAAGGGTCTACTACTCCCAGCTAGCCTGCACTACAACACCTAATATTCCCTTGAGTAGCACAGAGTCCCAAATCAAAAAGTCCCTTTTGTTACTTTTTCTGGACAGACTATAACACAAAGGCCCAGTTTTATCAATCTGGAAGCCAAATGTTACATTAATTTTAATTTCATAACAAAAATCTGTGGTAGAATTTGCAGAGGCTTTTGTCACATATTTTAGGCAGATTATGGGAAGATTAGAGTCAAAACCATGACAGAAAATGTAACCTTTGTGTCGAGGAGTTCTACCTACTAGACTTAGAGGGAAGATTTTGCATAGTTTTTGAGTTTGGCTAGTTTTGTAACAGACAACTTCCTACGGAAAAGAGAAGTGCAATGGTTTTCTGAACACAGATTGACCCTTCTCATCATATTTGCAAATCAAAATGTATGCAGACATTCATTTTTTTCGAATGCACACATTAATAGAATTATATATCAAACACAGAGCCATGTATCAAATGGGTTTGGCAACATGGGTTTTTAAGGAGGGGAACAGCATTAGAAAAAATATGGCTGCTTTAAAAACAAACAAACAAACAAAAAAAAAAAATGAAAAAAAAAAACACACCTGTCTATAGGTTGCATGTGATATTGCAGCTCAGTTACAATAAAGTGAATGAAGCTGATTTGCAATACTGCACACAACATGTGGGTAGGTGTGACACCATTTATAGAAGGAAATAGCCCTTATTCTCCTAGGTTACCTTATACTGAATTTATTTCAAACATCAAAGGTATCTGTCAGCTTCTTACCAGAAAAAGGATGCCAATGTATACTGGGTTATAAAGCAGCGGGCCTCATTCGTTTCTATGGCCCAAACATAGTCACCCAGTGACTAAGCTCAAGAAGCTTTCAAATGGTATACACTAATTTAAAGAAACACAGCAGACCATGCTTTTACACCTTGTAAATTAGAGTATACACTAGGTGACCACATTTGGGCTATGGAAATGTATTGGTCACCCAGCTGTGTGCCACAGTATTCATCAGTATATCATTGTTGGTGGGATGCCAATAGATAGCCTAGACGCATGGCATAAACACAGTGTGAAACAAGCTTAACCCTGGACAGCCCATTTTAGTTCTAAACAACTGACTAACCTTACAAGAACTGTGTCTATTAATGCTGGCATTTAATTTAATTATTTTGAACTATATTCAGTGTCTCCTATATTTGCATGAGAAGATAGAGTATAGTTTGTTTTTCTTTCCTAAAATTATTCATTAAATAACTGTGAATTAAATAATGTAATATCACTAGAATTGTCCCTTTACAAATAGGTGTGTCAGGATTCGGCAGGCTGGTGGTGGATCCTCTGTGTCAGTGAGGGATTGGCGTGGACCGTACCGGAGGATCGGTTCTAAGTTGCTACTGGTTTTCACCAGAGCCCGCCGCAAAACAGGATGTTCTTGCTGCGGTGGTAGCAACCAGGTTGTGTCCTCCGGTAGCGGCTCAACCTCACTGACTGCTGAGACAGGCGAAGTAGCAGAGGTCAGGGTAGGCGGCAAGGGTTCACAGGCGAGAGGACAATAGCAACGGGTGCGGCAACAGGCAAGGCAATACAAAACAGTAAGGAACGCTTTCAAAATGGCACTAGGCACAAAGATCCGGCAAGGGCAGGAAGGGGAAGAGCTCTAAAATAGGCAGGGACACAGTGGGGGAATCAGGAACCATTGCATCAATTATTGGTGCGCTGTCCCTTTAAATTTACCATAGACGGCACGAGCGCCCTGGGGAGCGGGGCCGCGCGAGCCGGGATGCCGAGGACGGAGCAGCAGTGCGCCGGAGCGCAGGTAAGAAGGAGGGGGACGCGGAGCGTGAGCGGTGGCCAGCCGCCACGCGAGCCGCGTCCCTGGGACAATAGGACCCGCGCTTCCGGTCAGTGTCTCTGACCGGGAGACGCCGGGGACCGGGGCCAACAGAAGCAGGCAGCGGGCGTTCCGATCTGGAGGCGGAGATCGGAGCGCTCGCTGTAACAGTACCCCCCTTAGGTCTCCCCCTCTTCTTGGTACCAAGAAAGTTGAAAACGAGGCTGCGGTCCAAGATGTTACTCTCAGGCTCCCACGACCATTCCTCAGGATGGCAGCCCTCCCAATCAACTAAAAAAAATCTTTTCCCCCGGGAGATCTTAGAAGCTAGAATTTCTTTGACCCTGAAGATGTCAGAGGTACCAGCGACAGGGGTGGGAGAAAGAAGTTTGGGAGAGAAGCGGTTAAAGACAGCGGGTTTAAGGAGGGAGACATGGAAAGAGTTATGGATTCGAAGGGAGGAAGGAAGATGGAGCTTGTAGGAAACCTGATTAATGCGGCTTTTGACCTTGAAGGGATCCAAGAAACAAGGGCCCAGCTTGTAACTTGGTACCTTGAATCTGACGTACTTAGAAGAAAGCCACACCTTGTCCCCAGGACGGAATTCTGGAGGAGGTCTGCGACTCTTATCGGCCTGGATCTTCATATGGGTCGAAGCCTTGAGGAGAGCTCAGTGGGTCTCTTGCCAAAAGGAAGAGAAGTCTTGAAGAAGATCTTCGACAGCAGGTACAGAAGAGGAAGCGGTGGTTAGAGGCAGAGGTGGCAGGGGATGACGAGCATACACCACAAAAAAACAGAGATTTGTTGGAAGCGGAGGATGGCTTGAAATTATAAGAGAACTCTGCCCACGGGAGTGGATTCGACCAATCGTCATGACGGGATGACACAAAAAGATGGAGATAGTCTCCCAGGATTTGGTTGATTCGCTCCACTTGACCATTGGACTGTGGATGATACGAGGAGGAAAAGTCCAATTTGACTCCGAGTTGACCACAGAGAGCCCTCCAGAATTTGGAAACAAACTGCACTCCACGGTCCGAGACGATATGTCTGGGAAGACCGTGGAGGCGGAAGATGTGAAGAAAAAACTGTTTGGCTAGTTCAGGCGCGGACAGAAGACCAGGCAGGGGCACAAAGTGAGCCATCTTCGAGAACCGGTCCACCACAACCCAAATGACTGTCATACCACATGAGGAGGGAAGATTAGTAATAAAGTCCATGGCTATGTGAGACCAGGGGGTCTCAGGCACAGGAAGGGGCAGAAGAAGGCCCGCTGGTCTCTGACGAGGAACCTTGTCACGAGCACAGACCACGCAGGATTGAACGAATTCGGTGACATCTCTCTCCAGAGAGGGCCACCAGTACCTTTGAGAAATTAGATGAAGAGTCTTCTTGACCCCAGGATGACCGGCAAAAAGGGAAGCGTGGCCCCACTTGAGAATCTGTAACTGTTTACGAGGAGGAATGTAGATCTTGCCAGTAGGTAGTAGGCGCAAGTCCATGGGAGCCACAGAGATGAGACGTTCAGGTGGGATAATGTGTTGGGGAGAAGGTAAGTCGCCCACAACGTCAGAAGAGCGAGAAAGGGCATCAGCCCTAATGTTCTTGGCAGCAGGACGGAAATTAATCTCAAAGTTGAAGCGGGCGAAAAACAGGGACCAACGGGCTTGCCGGGGGTTCAGTCTCTGGGCAGACTGGAGGTAGGCTAGGTTCTTATGGTTCATGAAAATGTTCACTGGGTGAGGAGCACCCTCAAGAAGATGTCTCCATTCCTCTAGGGCCAATTTAATAGTCAACAGTTCTCTGTCCCTTATGGAGTAGTTCCTTTCAGCGGAGGAAAAAGTTTTAGAAAAGAAGCCACAGGTTATGGTCTTACCCCTGGACGACTTCTGGGTAAGCACAGCTCCGGCTCCCACCGAGGATGCGTCCACTTCAATAAAGAATGGTTTGGAGGGGTCAGGCCTGGACAGAACCGGAGCAGAAGCAAAGGCGGATTTCAGGGACTGGAAGGCCTCTTCAGCCTCAGGAGGCCAGGTCATAACCAGATACTCGAAGGCTTTCTTCCATTCATCTCCTTCTCGGATGCGGATCAGGTTATAAGCCCCACGAAGATCCAATCTGGTAAAGATCTTAGCCCCTCTGAGACGATCAAACAGTTCTGAGATCAGAGGCAGAGGATAGCGGTTCTTGATGGTGAACTTTTTAAGTCCTCTGTAGTCTATGCAGGGGCGGAGAGAACCGTCTTTTTTAGAGACAAAGAAAAAAACGGCTCCGGCAGGGGAGGAATACTTCCTAATAAACCCTCTTTGAAGGTTTTCTCGTACATAGTCAGACATGGCTTGAGTCTCAGGAGGAGAGAGAGGGTAAATTCTGCCCCGAGGTGGAGAAGAATCAGGTAGCAGGTCAATAGGACAATCATAAGGCCTGTGAGGTGGAAGAGTCTCTGCTTGCTTCTTACAGAAGACATTCGCAAAACCGTGGTAAGACTTGGGAAGACCCGGTGGCGGAAGTACTGACGGGACCCGTTTAATAGGAGCAGGCTTTAGACATTGGTCAGAGCAGGAGGGACCCCAAAGTAGAATCTCCCCGGTGGTCCAATTAAGGACTGGACAATGGTGTTGCAACCACGGAAGACCCAGCAGAAGCTCTGAGGAACAAAAAGGAAGGACAAAAAACTCCAAAGCCTCTGTATGAAATATCCCAATGTCCATCCGAAGAGGCTGGGTACGGTATTGAACCGTGGCAGAAAGTCTCTCACCATTTACCGTATAGATGAGGAAGGGTTTAGGCAGACGGACTATGGGAATTCGGTACTTCTCGACCAAGGAGGCATGGATAAAATTGCCAGCAGAACCGGAGTCCAAGAAGGCGGCAGCCGTAAAGGAGGACTTGGAAGGTAAGAACAACTGCACAGAGTCGTGGAGAGGAAGAATCCACACCCAGCAACGCCTCTCCCACGTTTAATAGGTGTGGGCGTTTCCCGAACGTGGAGGACGAAGAGGACAGTCTCTCATGAAGTGCGCGGTACTGGCGCAGTACAGACATAGATTCTCATCTCTACGACGGCTTCGTTCTTGTGGGGTCAGGCGAGACCGGTCCACCTGCATGGCTTCCACGGCGGGAGACCCAGGAACAGGTTGAGGTGAACGTAAAAAAACGGGAGCCAAACGAGGAAAGCGTCTTGGACGAGTCTTTTCTTTCTCCTGCAGGAGTTCCTCTTGTCTTTCGGAAAAACGTTTATCAATCTTGGTGGCCAGCAAGATGAGGTCACAAAGGGTAGAGGGCAGCTCTCGAGCTGCAAGGACATCCTTAATATCACAATTAAGTCCTTTCTTGAAAGTAGCGCAGAGGGCTTTGTTGTTCCAATTAAGTTCTGCGGTGAGTGTGCGGAACTGTATAGCATAGTCCCCCACTGAGGAACCTCCTTGGGTCAAGTTCAGTATGGCAGTTTCTGCGGAGGTAACCTGGGCGGGTTCCTCAAAAACGTTACGGAATTCCCGGCAGAAGTTCTGTACAGAGGTGGTGGCAGGATCAGCGCGGTCCCAAAGTGGTGTAGGCCAGGGCCCTCCCGGCAAGCAGACTAAGGATGAAGACAACCTTGGCTCGCTCAGTTGGAAACTGATCTGAGAGTAGCTCGAGATGAAGGGAGCACTGAGACAGAAACCCTTGGCACTACTTGGGGTCGTATTTGTCCGGCAAGGACAAACGGATTCTGGATCCGGAAGCAGCAACTCCAGGAGGAGAAGAAGTGGCAGATGCAGACGGAGGTGCTGGCTGTTGCTGAGACGGCAGGAGCTGCCGAATCATAGTGGTTAGCTGAGCCAGCTGTTGACCTTGCTGGGCGACAATGGTGGTGAGGTCCGCCAGGCTAGGCAATGGAACGTCAGCGGGATCCATGACCGGATCTTACTGTCAGGATTCGGCAGGCTGGTGGTGGATCCTCTGTGTCAGTGAGGGATTGGCGTGGACCGTACCGGAGGATCGGTTCTAAGTTGCTACTGGTTTTCACCAGAGCTCGCTGCAAAGCGGGATGGTCTTGCTGCGGCGGTAGCAACCAGGTCGTGTTCTCCAGTAGCGGCTCAACCTGACTGCTGAGACAAGCGAAGTACAAAGGAGAAGGCAGGAGCGTGGTCGGACGTAGCAGAGGTCAGGGCAGGCGGCAAGGTTTCACAGGCGAGATGACAATAGCAATGGGTATGGCAACGGGCAAGGCAATACTCAACAGTAAGGAACGCTTTCAAAATGGCACTAGGCACAAAGATCCAGCAAGGGCAGGAAGGGGAAAAGCTCTAAAATAGGCAGGGACACAGTGGGGGAATCAGGAACCAGCGCATCAATTATTGGTGCGCTGGCCCTTTAAATTTACCATAGACGGCGTGCGCCCTTGGGAGCGGGGCCGTGCGAGCCGGGATGCTGAGGACGGAGCAGCAGCGCGCCGGAGCGCAGGTAAGAAGGAGGGGGACGCGGCACGTGAGCGGTGGCCAGCCGCCACGCGAGCTGCGTCCCTGGGACAATAGGACTCGTGCTCCCGGTCAGTGTCTCTGACCGGGAGACCCCGTGGACCGGGGGCAACAGAAGCAGGCAGCAGGCGCTCCGATCCGGAGGCGGGGATCAGAGCGCTCGCTGTAACAAGGTGTAAGCTGCTGGGCAGCTATAATCTTGTATCTACATCTACCCCTCTGGCATCACATGATTTTATAGTTAACTAATATATATTTACGATTGCTTATATAGCACTTGCATAGTCCACAGTGCTGTCCAGAGATTGTAACCATTCACATAAGTATCTGATTCAGAGTATAATTTTCCTTTACCATGTGTGCATACACACTAGGCTCAGTTTCATAGGAAGCTGCTGATCTTGGAGGTGTGATGGTAGGCTCCTCCTCCATACCATGGTTATATGAGTTGTTGCTGACTGGTTACATATATCATAAAATATAAAACTCATAAGAATAATGAAAACATTGGAAAGCTGAAAACTGTATCTATTTCAAACATCCAGATGGTAGCATGAATCATGGATTTCCATGATTTGCATTTTTGAGACTCAAAAAAGATTTGTCAAGACTTGTTCTGTAGGTCAGACTTGAACAAGTGGGCTTCTTGGTAGCAGGTGGGCTCTTTATATACAAAGTGACTTAATGAACCAACTGTTTTTTTTTATTTATTTCAGTGGAGAATAAATTCAAACTTTTTTCTTCCAAAAGCATGTAATGATCATATGGGAAATGTTACAGATGTGTCCTTTCTTAAGTTCTGTAAACTTAGATAAAAGAAATCTGCCTATTTCCTAGATAGTGTAGACTTAGACTAGATAGTATCCAAATGTACCAGATTTATAACACTATTTGAAAATCTAAGATATCTTTAGTTGGCTTACTTTTATGTAAAAAATATGTGCACAATGTTTCACTACTTTTGGTGCATCGCAGCCATGACCCCTTTCCAGTGACACCACAACCATTTTCGATTAAAGTGGAAATGCGGCCGAAAACTTTTAACATCCCCTGTGCCCAGGCTGCAAAAAAAAAAGAAAAAAAAAACAAAACGTTAACTTACCTTCCTATGTTCCCCTGTTGCGCCGATATCGACTTCCCGTTCCACCAGCACTGCTCGGGTCCCTGCTTCTTAGGCTCAAAACCTCACACTGCGGTCAGCGTATCGCCGGCTGCAGCAATGTCCCACCTTGGTCGGTGATAGGCTGAGTGCACTGTCATGTAAGGAGCCTAGGCCTTCTCTCCGCTGCCCGGGCTCCTTATATGACAGTGCGCTCAGTCTATCACCAGCCGAGGCGGGACATTGCTGCAGCCGGTGATACGCTGACTGCAGTGTGTTGTTCCGAGCCTAAGAAGCAGGGAGACGAGCAGCACCGGAGGTCCGGGACACCGATACCGGCGCAACAGGGAAACGTAGGAAGGTGAGTTAATGTTAAAAGTTTTCCGCCACATTTCTCCTTTAAGCCATGTCCCCTTATGATGGCAGGAACATTAAAAAGTGTCTAAAGCACTTAAAAAATGTGATGCAAATTATGTAAAACAGATTTTTAGTGCAGATTGTGTCAGAGTTTGTGGTGGAGGCTATTTTATTTTTTTTCCCCAATGTATTTAGTTGCACATGTGGTGAGATTTACAGCCTTTTACAGCAACATGTACTCTAGACACTCCACCATTAAATGTATTCGCCTGGTGAATGTTATGTAAATTAAGTCTTTTGAGTGTTGTGATAGCATGTCATAATATTATGTTGACTATTTTCATTCAAAATTAGGATCCTGTACTGACTAAAGGTAAGGTAAAGCTGGACACATCTGTAAGTACAATATCATGAGGTAAGTCATCATAAGAAATGCATGCCTTACTTTATTGTTATCAGTACCTCACTAGTCTTTCACTTTGAAGTAAATCATTTACCATTAAAAGGAGCCTAACAAGAGTGTCACCCACACTATCCTGAATATAAAGGTAGATAATGTGGGTGGACAAACCTGTTTCTAATGCTTCTTACAGGATGAATATTGGTACAGACGTTCAGAAGATATTCATCTTGTTGCTAGTATAGGATTTTCTTTTCTTTTTCATAAGTAAGTCCTCCCCTCGGATTTTTTAAAATATTTTATTATATATTTTTAAGTGACAACACTGAAGAAACGATTGTGCCGTGTAGAAAGACATAAACACAGCACTCACCAGGTTGATATCACATCATGCGTCTTCTTTATTCTTACAAAAAGTACAGCAACATGTGCAGGCGGGGAGTCAGTGAACATACAAGCAGGCGGGAAGGAGAAGGCTATTTCTCCTTCCCCCTTGCTTATATGTTCACTGACTCCCTGCCTGCACATGCTGCTGCACTTTTTGTAAAAATAAAGAAGACGCATTATGTGAAATCAATCTGGTGAGTGCTGTGTTTATATCTTTCTACACGGCATATTTATTGGAGACTCTTGTTCTTTACACGCTATTGCACCCCAGAGATTTACTGCGGCTACAGTGATGTTTAGTCCCGTTCCAAATGATATATGCCTTACCGATTTGTGTTCATTATTGGTGGTGCCGGGATTTGCCCTATCTGGCTCCTGTCATACTGAAGAAATGATGCTCTGCTACAATGTAAAGTACTGAGTGCAGAGCCTGTATAACAGTGTTTAATGTTGTGTCCCCTCAAAATAACTCACTCACAGCCATTAATGTCTAAACCTTGGCATCAAAAGTGAGAAAACCCCTATGTGGAAATGTCCAAATTGGGCTAAATTAGTCATTTTCCTTCCTGCTGATACTGCCATGTTTATCCTATGATTTTCTAAAATGTAGGTAAAAAATTGTGCAAATTGTGATAACTGTGCCATTCGTTATTTATTGCAAAAACACATGCAATGCTGGAACAATACTGCAGAGCAGCAAAGGCAAACAAGCCACGCCAAATGGTATGTTCAGACCCCATGAAATGTACTTATTGCAGTATTTTGCAATGTAAAGTTGAAAAATGCAATACATAACATTGTAAAAATAGATTTTCACACCATTTAAAAGGCAGTTTAAATTTTGTGACAGAATTTTCATGTAAACACTTGTGTGGGATTATGTAAATGTCATGTAATTGGGACTAAATCCAATACCATACCCACTTTTGCAAAATTGGAAAGTATAAACTTTTTTAAAGTAAACTTTCAGAAAATTGTTGTGTGATTTTCGTCCCACTCTTTCTTACATTTTGTGCCAAATACTTGGCACAAAACACTGTAAAAATTGGCACAAAAATGACACTAAATTTTAAATATTTCCAGTGTATCTAGTGATTGTGTCATACAACCATGTTTTAAGCCTGTTTTCAGGCGAGTTGTGAGAGTGTATAGATGTGCACCTTCTACGTTTCTCCTCTTCACATATTGGAGGCCACAAAAATGTTCATAAAACTGCCAATGTATTTAAACAGTTCTATAACCAAGGATTGAAAATATATAAAAAAAAATGTGGGAGCTCAACGTAAAAAGAGAAAACCTATACCGAGGATACTGCGTTGCACATACCCATGTGCCAAGAAAGAGTACTAATAGTGTAAAAAGGGGAGGCAGTCCTGCTAGTCTAGGTCAGAGTAAAAGATATAAGGTCAAAAATTTGAAGAAAGAGAGAGAGAAAAAAAAAGAAAACGTGTCTAAAATAGCATAAAATGATAACATTTATTTGGAAAAATGATGTGAGGTCTGCGGCAGGGCCCTTGTCGCAGACTGGTCACTAGATAAAATGGTTACAATGGTATAAAATGCAAAAATATAAAATATACACAGTGGTATTGCACTTCACTAATTGAACAATGAGACAATGAAAGTGGGGCAATGGGACAGTGCAAACAGTATCTGTTTAGTTATACTGTAAAGTCATATTATAGGAGCCAGGATTAATCCAGATGAAAGTACATAGCAAAAAAGTTGATAATCCAATAAGGCACATTTTCGGTAGCTCTGGAGCCTCCCAGATTGGGGCCCACTATAAACGTTTTTAGGTGCAGAGATACAGGCGATGCCCCCTCTACCCCGACACAGACAGGCAAATTATCAAAATAAATGATCAATTTGATTGGTACAAAACATGTAGAATAAAAAACTTTACAAAGGGGGATATACTACTCAAATGAATCCACAAGTCATGATATAGGTTACCATCCAATATACAATATCACTATAAAGTCAGCATTCAGCAGACACAAGTCACATGTGTCAAAATGAGATAGGGGGAATAAGTAAGCCTAACAGTATAGCCGTATACCTGTAAAAAGAAAAATCATCACCTCTATCTATTTATGTTATGGCATATGATGATGTAAACAAAAAGGTATATAGTACAATATACACAAATGATAAAGCAAAAACAAAGGGCCAAAGTATATGGCATGTCCAAGTGGAGCTTCCCAGCAGTGACACCACCTGACTAAGAAGTAGAATGTCACTGATGCAAAGCAACACACGGACAAAGTGATACAAGTAAAATTCATAATACAGGATAAAATCAAATGTCAATACAGACCAGACATGTGGAGCACCCCAACATATGTTTCATCCATTGCACTTCATCAGGGGAACATTTTGTGTCTTATTTTGTGTAGTACACCTCCTTTTTAATGTGTTTTATTCTATATGCTTTGTATCAATAAAGTGTACACATTTTTTTTATAATTGTCCTGTCTGAGCGGGATTTTACTTGATACACACACTTTGATTTGTGTTATAGACCCATCCCTTGGTTAGGTTTGGTGACTTATAGTTTGTAACTTAGTTACCTAATCTCATGCTATACAAAATGAAGTCAATTTATTTACAAAGTTCAAAAAATTTTCGGATTCACAAATAATATAACAGTGTAATTTACAACTTGCCCCTAATAAAACTCATTAGTTTTTACAAGACTTCATCAAGAATTAACTAACTTGTCAAGGACAACATCATTTAAAAATCTAATTCATTTGGGGTTAAGGCAAATTGAAATTATAAAGCTGCAATAGACAAACAGGAAAGAAGAAAATGACAACTTATAAAGATAATGAAGCCTACATTATTACCATAGGCACAGTTTCCGTCAATTCCACTGAATATAAACTCATTCCATGCTCATTGCAGCATTTCTGATTTTGAGAAATGTGTCTTGCTTTTCTCTGCAGCTATTGTCATCGTCTAGGCAATGATTTATATAGAAAACAAAAAATATATATCTTATAACCCAAAATGTATGTGAAATAATTTTCTAAATCGCAGAACTTCATCTATATTTCAGGAAAAATAGGGAATTGAAAGGAAATAGTAAAAATAAATAAATAAAATAAAGAAATAATGTTTGTTTTATTAACAATTATTTGTTGATTACTGTTTCATTCAGTTTTTCAAGATTTTTGTACTCTTCATAAGAATTAAAATGCATGTTTTTTTATTTAAAAAGCCAGCTGTAGAGTAATAGTCTGCTCTGGTCTAGGCCATTGCAGTAGTGTATTGGCTGTATGTTACAGCTGACACCCTCTGCTGCTGGAGTGGGCTAAGTAATGACTAGTAATGAGTAAAACTCCCTATATGGGTTTCAGATTTTATGCAAATCGGTTGTTAAATTAATTTATGATGGACAATTTAAATTTGTTCCTACAATCAATAGGCAAGAATACTGAGTGTGTTGGCTACTCACATGCAAAATTTGGTTCCGACAACATCAGACAATATCTCCACTATGAGCTTTATGTTTTACATTGGAAATGTGCCTTGAATTGGGCCTGCTCTTAATTTTGAAGCTAAGGAATATGTTGAAAATGATTAACTGAGATAATCCAGATGTCAGCATCAAAGTCATTCCTGTGTTGTGATGTATTTCAAACAAACTACTTCTAGACAAATTTTCCCGGCCTGATAACACAGTGCCATGGTGGTCTTTCTCTAAATACCCATGCCATTCAGTGGCAGAGGAGAGGACTGTGAAACCCTTGACAGAGGTGTCCAAGAGTATGCGGTCAAGAGGCATGTCATCACCAAATCCTATCTACTCTCTTATATAGACTGGTTTTGCAAGTGCCTAATTTGACAATAAGAGACAATTTGTTACCATCTTTCCTTCTGAAGACAACTCAGATTATGTTGCACAAGCTCTACATATGGTTGGTTGGGTAGGATTTGGGAGGAGCCTGAAAGGCAGCCACCTCCACATGGTGGGCTCTGGGTCACTTGATATACTATATCATCATGCGGGCAAGGAACTGCGTAATAACGATTTTCTACACAATTTAAGGTACATTTCACATGTAAAACCTTAATCTCATGATGGAAGATGTTGTCCAATCAGAACCAATCGGTCAACTTTTTCAAGGTATTAATATTCTATCAGAGTGAAAAGACGAGCCACCCTAGTACCAAGTTCAGGGAGTGTAAAGAGTTAAGTGACAATACATAGCAATGCCACTTATGTCCATGGACCAGACAATCAGAAGCAATGAATAGTGCATCACTCCTTACTGAAGAGGAACTTTGACTCCTGTCAAAATGGCAAGAGTCCCTGCTTCTCTGTGTTCTCTGTGCGGTTTATGAAGTGTCCTATCCTAGGGTGCTCAGGGAAATTTTGTACTGCATAGGAGGCATACACTATGGGGGACATTTATCAAAGCATTTAGTATTTTTTTTTTGCTTAAAATGGTTGCAAAGAAGTCGCACGTGCGACTACATTCTTTTTTCTCCGACTTTTTGCATGTTCAGTGTCCTAAGCAAAAAATTAAAATCTTGCTTACCAAAGCAAAAAGTGATTTTTGACTTGCAGTGGTCAGAGATTTATCAAGTGCGAAAGTCGCAAAAAAGTTGCATCGCATGAAAAAACCTACTAAATTTACTCCAGCTCAGAAATGGAGCAGAAAAAGCCACTACCAAAGCAAAAAAAGAAAAAGTGCTTAAGTGCTTAAGAAATTTATCAACAGGCTGAAAGCAGTTGATAAATAAGTCGCACATGAGCAAAAAAATTGTAAGAAAAAATAACTAAACAAAGGAATACATAAGTAAACATTGATAAATGTCCCCCTATATGTCTTCTGCACAATAAACACTTGGGGCTGTCATTGACACCAGTAATTCTCTCTGAAAATGAAAGTTTACATTAAAAATACAGTGGGCTCTCACGTTACAATATTAATTGGTTCCAGAACAACCATTGTATGTTGAAACCATTGTATGTTGAGACCATAACTCTATGGAAACCTGGTAATTGGTTCTGAAGCCACCAAAATGTGGCTAATTTAGATAAAGCAAGTCCTTACAAATAAAAGTAAGAAAGAGCTTCTGGAGGCTGCAAATCCCTGTCTATGTAGAGGACAGGAGCTTCTTTAAAGGAAATCTGTCATCAGAATCACCCGCACTAAACCTGTTACACAGGCTTGTAGTGCGGTTGATCCTGATTAAAACACTCCTTACCTGGTTAAAAATGATTCAGCGCTTCTTAAGATATCTATATTTTTAGTTTTCTGTTATTCCCTGGCTTGGGACTCAGTGGGAGGTGTTATCATCTGGGACTCGGCCACACGTCATTCTAGCTGGGCGGAGCTGCCGCCCGGCTCATGAATATTCATGAACTTATCCTCCTGGTCTAATTCTTCTTTCTCGGTCTGGTGTGGAGGGTCGCGCATGTGCCGCGTTCCGTACACCCGGAAGCGGCGTTCTCCCCCCGGTTTCACTCAAGCTGCGGCCCTATACAAGTAAGAAGACGGGCTGCATAAGTGAAAAGCCGGGGGTGGGAGGAAGGGAGGGACAGAGGGTGTATTTATTCACAAACAGACCGAGAAAGAAGAATTAGACCAGGAGGATAAGTTCATGAATATTCATGAGCCGGATGGCAGCTCCGCCCAGCTAGAATGACGTGTGGCCGAGTCCCAGATAATAACACCTCCCACTGAGTCCCAAGCCAGGGAATAACAGAAAACTAAAAATATAGATATCTTAAGAACCGCTGAACCATTTTTAACCAGGTAAGGAGCGTTTTAATCAGGATCACCCGCACTACAAGCCTGTGTAACAGGTTTAGTGCGGGTGATTCTGATGACAGATTTCCTTTAAGTTCCTGTACAGTACATGCAATGTCCTAAAAAAGTAATGGAGCTGCCATCACTTGGTGTCCAAAGGAGCAGCTAACCCTGGGACAGGTAAAGAGTAGTACAGAACATGTAATACCAACCTGTACTGTAGGAGGCGCTACCAGACAGGAATTCAGTGCATGCACTTCAGTAATACAGATGTTTTACCAGGGAAATGCCCATTCTGATTGGTCGGTTCTTCCAGCCATTGACATATTATGCAGATCTGGACTGTCTGTAGTATTGTATGTTAAGTCTGGTTTCAAGGGTAAATGGTCCAGAAAAGACCATTGTATGTTGAAACTATTGTATGTTGAGGCCATTGTTAGTTGAGGGATCACTGTATACTAATATGTAAGATAAGGGGCTTGAAAATGTTCATGAAATTAAAAAAATTGCTGCTAAATTTCTAAACCCTCCAACATCCTAAAAATGTAAAAGAACATTTACTAAGTGAAGATAACATAAAGTAGACATATTGTAAATGTGAATTAATAACTAGATTATGTGGCATTACTATATGTATAAATAAATAAACAACCTATTTGAATCTATCAAACAGGGATGAAACCAAGACTTGCATTGGAATGTTCAAAATATCCTACCGAAATATAGATTACACTTGCTTTTACTACTTACAGGATTGAAATGTATATTTATAGCACATATACAATATTGAGCCCTCTATATTTATTTCACTTTATACTTGCTATTACCCTTACAATTTGTATGTCTCATATATATGTTTTTTCTCTGTATTTAATTAATAAAATCATGTTTTATATGATATTTTGGTATGTGTGCTCTATATTTTTGGTACTATATTTATTGAATGCAGAGAGTTTCAAATTCCCAAAAAAAAGGGAAAATATTATTTTCTAAATAGTAAATTATGGAGTTTTTCCAAAAATGATAGCTGAAGGTATCAACCAAAATTTTCCACTAACAAAAAATACAACTCATACAATCGCTTGGATAAGTCAACCCATTACAAAGTTATTACTACGTAAAGTGAGACAGGTCAGATTTTAAAAACGGGCCTTCAAAATAAAGGCCTGTGTCCTTAAGGGGTTAACAGCAGTTGGAATACAGACAATATCGATTTGGGTAGAGAAAGATGAAGGGTAACCTTACAGACCAAGAGAATACCAGAGTTGTGACATTTACAACAGATATGTACTAGATAGAGATCATAATTCAGTTCTCTAAGAAAAACAAATATGTTCCTTAAGGTCATATAACATCAATAAAATGCCAGAGATATAATTAGAAAACATTATATGGAAACTCTATGCTCTCTATATCTGTAAGAATTTCACAGTAACAAGGTTTTATATCAGAAAAGTGTATAATTACAAAATTAATATATTTTCTGTTTGCAGTTGAGAATGATAATGCTTTGCTGTGTTGTATTTGTTCTTTACATCAGCTTTTTTTGTACAGAGATCCAGTACGTGCAAATTCTGCATTGACAGTCAGAAGTAAAATTGCAGTAGACATTACCATGTGCACTTAAAGGTCCAACTCAAAGCACCTACCGATAAGTTCATTGAAATGGTCAAGGTGCCCTGGCTCCTACATTGGTAACCTGGCACAGGTCTATACATATTGTAGTAACCAAGCCTGATTTTTCAGCTCAGTTTCATTACTTCTATGAGACTAAGTTGCAGAGAGCTGCACAAACTCCATAAAATTATAAAGTATAACAAAAACCAGAGCAATAAGTTAACCTCTTCATGACCTGGCAAGTTTTGATTTCTGGCTCATATTTTTTTTCCTCCACATCTAAGACTCATGATTATTTAGTTTTTCCACTGACGCTTATATTTTGAGGGACAAGTTATAATTTTCCTTAGTGGACTTTTTTTTTAATCATATTATCTATTAGGAAGCAAGAAAAAAATTATATGCAGTGTAAAATTTTAAGAAAAAAATTGAATTTGTGGGGCAATAATTTTCCAAACTTTATACTATTAGTCAGTATGATTCCAATGATAAAAAAAATTAAATAATTATAATTTTTGTTTCAGTTTATGGTTAAAAATAAATTAAAACTTGAAAAAGAAAAAAAAGTTTGATGCCTTGTTCAGAATTGTATTTTTATATTTTATATATTTATGGGGGGGGGGGTAACTTTTGTAAAAACATGAGGCATTTAAAGGGAACCAATCAGCAGATTTTAGCATATATAATGCTCGAAAATGCATTAGATAGGCTAAAATCCTTATCCTCACCATCCCTGGGAGACGTTTGTAAGTCTGGCCCTGCCCTGACGGCTTGAATGACGGCTTGCATTAGCAGACAGAGCAGATCGGTGATGCGAGCCATCAATCAAGGTGAGGGGGCGGGACCACGGCCGCAGCGAACGGAGCTGGTAAGTGTGAGTCACCGCCCAGAGGACTACTTGCCGGGCGGGCCAGGGGGGACTTTACAACTTCACATCTTCACAATCCCTGGGGGCACAAACGTCCCCGGGGATGGTGAGAATAACAATTTTAGCATATATAACGTGTTGTCGAGCATTATATATGATACAATATGGTGATTGGTTCCCTTTAATTAGTATGACCATAACAATTTCATTAATTTTTTCTGATATTGCGGTAAAAACTGTGCAATTTTTAGCATGAATAGTGCAGTCGTAGCAGAATCATGCAAATGACACTAAAATTCTGTAAAATTTTTACTACAATTTAGGAAAATAGCTGTAAAATTGCCACGGTAGTTAGTGGCGGTAACAAACCCAAGCATGTATGTACTTATTCATGAATTTTAAACACATATTTTTCCAAAGCTGTGCAGGCCACATTTTCCAACCATTTGACATGAGTAATCTTTATTTTTGCATTGCTTCATCTACTTGCCTGCATGTGAACCTTTTACAGCTCCCCTATAACCCTTGTATACTTTGGAATACAAAACTACAAAATTCTTCAAGCTGAGGATATACAGTACAGGGTGGGCCATTTATATGGATACACCTTAATAAAATGGGAATGGTTGGTGATATTAACTTCCTGTTTGTGGCACATAAGTATATGTGAGGGGGAAACTTTTCAAGATGGGTGGTGACCATGGTGGCCATTTTGAAGTCGGCCATTTTGAATCCAACTTTTGATTTTTGAATAGGAAGAGGGTCATGTGACACATCAAACTTATTGGGAATTTCACAAGACCACAGGAGAAATGCTAGCACAGGCTTCCAGTATCCATAGTTTCAGGTGCTGCACATCTCGTATCTTCACAGCATAGACAATTGCCTTCAGATGACCTCAAAGATAAAGGTCTAAGGGGGTCAGATCGGGAGACCTTGGGGCCATTCAACTGGCCCACGAAGACCAATCCACTTTCCAGGAAACTGTTCATCTAGGAATGCTCGGATCTGACACCCATAATGTGGTGGTGCACCATCTTGCTGGAAAAACTCAGGGAACATGCCAGCTTCAGTGCATAAAGAGGGAAACACATAATCATCTTGCAATTTAGCATATCCAGTGGCCTACATGAGGATGTGCTTCCCTCTTTATGCACTGAAGCTGGCACAATCCCTGAGTTTTTCCAGCAAGATGGTGCACCACCACATTAGGGGTGTCAGGTCCAAGCATTCCTAGATGAACAGTTTCCTGGTAAGGGGATTGGTCATTGTGGGCCAGTTGAATGGCCCCCAAGGTCTCCCGATCTGACCCCCTTAGACTTTTATCTTTGGGGTCATCTGAAGGCAATTGTCTATGCTGTGAAGATACGAGATGTGCAGCACCTGAAACTAAGGATACTGGAAGCCTGTGCTAGCATTTCTCCTGCGGTGTTGCTATCAGTGTGTGAAGAGTGGGAGAAGAGGGTTGCATTGACAATCCAACACAATGGGCAGCACATTGAACACATTGTATAAGTGGTCAGAAACTTGTAAATAACTCATGAAAGAATAAAGTTACGTTAAAATCAAGCACATCATTGTTTTTCTTGTGAAATTCCCAATAAGTATGATGTGTCCCATGACCCTCTTGAAAAAAACTAAAGTTGGATTCAAAATGGCCGACTTCAAAATGTCCGCCATGGTCACCACCCATCTTGAAAAGTTTCCCCCCTCACATGTACTAATTTTTCACAAACAGGAAGTTAATATCACCAACATTCCCATTTTATTAAGGTGTATCCCACTCTGTACAAAGGATTGATAAAGGTGTAATATCTTCTTGTCTCATATATACACTGCTTGATTTATAGGGCTATTTCTTAGTTTACTGGTAACCAGTATATCCTTCTCTGTCTCTGCAATCCCCAAATACATTAAATTTATTTTATATGCCACAATTCTATTATTATTGTGGCCTATTTATATTACTTTACATTTGTTATAATAACATTAACCTCTTCAGGACTCAGGGCGTATGGATACGCCCTGCATTCCGAGTCCTTAAGGACCAAGGGCGTATCCATACGCCCGTGGGAAATCTGGTCCCCACCGCTAGCCGGTTGGGGACCGGAGCCGGATGCCTGCTGAAATCATTCAGCAGGCACCCTGGCACATTGCCCAGGGGGGTCCTGAGATCCCCCCATGTCGGCGATCGGAGAAAATCACATGTCAATTCAGACCCGATCACCCGGAAAAAAGGGCTGATCGGAGCTGTCAGCAATAGTGTTGCTCGCGAATATTCGCAATTCGAATATTATTCGCGAATATCGCATATTCGCGAATTCACGAATTTCGCAAATATAGCGCTATATATTCGTAATTACGAATATTCGTTTTTTTTTTTTTTTTTCTTCACAGTACACATCACAGGGATCACCCCTCTCTGCTTCCAGCTTGTGTAGTGTAAAGAAGGCTGTAATACTACTGTGTGAGACTGGCGTGCGAAAATTCGCATATGCGAAAATTCGCATATGCTAGTTTTCGCATATGCGGATTTTCGTGTATGCTAACTTTCACATATGTTAATTTTCGCATGCGCGAATTTACGCATATGCGAAAATAAAACGAGAATATAACGAATATGCGAATATTCGCGAATATATGACGAATATTCGTCCATATATCCGCAAATATTCGCGAATTCGAATATGGCCTATGCCGCTCAACACTAGTCAGCAACAGCCCCGATCAGCCTAATGGATAGGAGTGAGGTCGCAAAGCTGCGATCTCCTCCTATCCCCTGCCATTACTCAGAACAGAGTTCTGACCAATAGCAGCGCAGGACAGGGGGTTTCCATGGCAACCCCCCGTTCGGCCCGCCCCTGGATGTCGAGGGGCTCTGGGAAGAAGATGGAGGCCGTACCTGCAGGAGAAGATGCCTGGGGACCTGGGATCTTCGCTGGAGCCTGCTGGATCTTTGCTCAGGTAGGGAATCGACAGTGGGGGGTGGCAATTGAAAGTGAAAGTAAATCGATCTTTACTGTGGCAACCACTAGGGAGGCCAAACTGCAACTCCCAGCATGCCCAGACAGCCAAATGCTGTCTGGGCATGCTGGGAGTTGTAGTTTTGCAACATCTGGAGGATCACAGTTTGGAGACCTCTGTTACAGTGGTGCCCAAACCGTAGCCCTCCCGATGTTGCCAAACTACAACTCTCAGCATGCCTCGACTGCCCAGGCATGCTGGGAGTTGTAGTTCTGTAACATCTGTCCCTTCAGATTTAGCAATTTTCATGACATTTTTGAAAATTGCTGCTCTACTTTGAAGTTGACATGAGCAAACAGAACCCATAGAACTCAAGTTTGGTCAGAGCTTTGCTTAAAGTTAAGTTCGGCTAGAACTCAAACCTTGGAATGGTACAGTTTGGCAGAACCTGCTAAAATAACCTTAGCCAAATGGCAGAATGGAGATGTAATAGTGATCATATGACCTCAGAGAATCCCATAAAACCGTTTAAACAGCTCTCCCAGCCCATTAGGAAGCAGTATAGGGATGATATCAAAGCCAAAACAAAAGCCTGTGCACATAACTTCAGCAGCCATTTTAGAGATAGCAGGTGTTAGGTGAAGATCTCTGTGAGGGACACTAAGCAGTAAACGACACAAGAATAGGACCAAATATATCTATTAATTGTAGTTAAACAGCAGCACTGTGGAGAGGGATCTGCATCTTTCCTGTTCAAATTTTTTTGTTTGTTTGTTGCTTGGAAGGTAAGTGTGACAGGTTTTTTTTTGTCTTACACTGATTGTGAAAAGGCAATGCATAGAGCCTTTTGCGTCACTTTTGTGTGTTTTCTATGATGACAGTCCTGTTGATGTGTCCCAAAATGGGAATCATTTTTCACAGCTTTCAAAAAGCCATTGCTTTTTCACCTTCCAGGTACAAAACCTGTTGCTACTCCCAAAAAGGGATAATTTGGAAAAGCCATTGCTTCTTTCAATACCTATGTGTGCATTAATGTAAAAAAGAGCATAAAAACTCTCCTAGTGCAGTGTGTGCGTGTTTTTTTAACCTGGTGGTTAACATCAGTACCATCCATTTGCCCATAGCCATACATGTTGTAACTTGGTACTTCTGAGCTGTTTTTTAGGCAAAGGTAATTTCAAAGATGTACTCCTTGGTCACCTAACAGTGTTATTCAGGGCTTTTAGGGCTTTTTAGATAGTATTATGCACATGTTTTTGCGCTATTGGTAAATACAGGTTCAGACAGAACTGGGTTTGTAAAAACCAGAACTTTTTGCCAGAGTTTGCCGAACAGGCAGAACTGAACTTTTGAAAAGTTTTTGCATCTCTAGTTTTCAGTTTTCACTAGAAAAATGTCACTGTCATGTCACTAGAAAAAGCTAACACTTTATACCCCTTTTGTCAGTAATATAAAATAAAAAATTGGGCCAAATACAATCTTACAGTATTGTACTGCTATCTTTAGCAGTAGAATGAGTTATTTATTTGCTATGTGACAACATTTTGCTGGAGATACAAAGTTACATAGTTTATAAGCTTAAAAAAATGCAATAGTCCTTCAAGTTTAAAGGGGTACTCCCCTGCTAGACATCTTATCCACTATCAAAAGGATAGGGGATAAGATGTCTGATCTTGGGGTGGTCCCGCTGCTGGGGCCCCCCACGATCTTCTGCAACACCCAGCATTCTAAACAAACGCTGGATTCCTGCGGCAGTGGCCGTGACATCCCGGCCACTCCCCCTTGTGACATCACACAACACTCCCTCTATTAAAGTCCATGAGAGGGAGCATATCGGCAGACATGAATAGAGGGGGCATGGTGTGACGTCACAAGGGAGTGTGGCCGTGATGTTACGATCACAGCCTCCGGCTCCGAGTGTTCTGAACAAAATGTTCAGAATGCTGGAGCATCAGAGTACCCCTTTAACCTATAACCCTACAGTGCTGAACCAGGGGAAGGGAAAGAAAAAACTTATGGAGGCAGTCAATTGCTCCATACTATTCCCTGCTTTATTCCAAATATGGAATTCAGAATGAACCCCTGTATCAAAATTTTCCCTTCAGAAATCTATTAACCATAACTTGTAATATTATATATTTAAAAAACAAACAAGTAAACATCCATACCCCCATTAAACTTGTTCAATTAATCAACCATACAACCATAGTATTTGCTACTCTTTTGTGGGGTTAAGAAGATGTTATTTAATACAGAATTTACATGATCCCTACTGTTGTGTCAGTGTAAATACTTTGAAAAATAAGGTATTTAAAGAAGTTATATGAACATGCATATTTTCTTTGTTATTTATGATTGCCTAAAGCCACATATTTGTCAATTATGAAGGTTTCCTGCAATATGTGCTGTGCATGAAACTAGAAAGAAATTATTCAAGTTTGTCATTCAAAATTCTACTATACAGTGCACTCTGCAAACTTCTTTATAGAGCAGCTTTGCTGAATATTGTGCCACACAAATATCAATTGTAATATTACAGGATGAAGATATTGCCTTGATATCAAGTACATTATATCATAAAAGTGGTTGTTTCTTTAGCTTTGAATTGTCAAAATAATACAGATATAACACACAGAATGACAACACAAAATCAACTTAACCTTCAATAAAATAGCAAAGTGCAGGAAATAACAAAGAAATCCTAACATTCTATGAGGATTTGATGTATCAAAATATTGAGAACATTTTTTGTCAGCTGCTGACATCAATAAGTGCAAATTGTGATTCCAGTCATCTTGAACTTATCTGCCAGCATCAGTCCCCTTTGACAAATAGATAAGGTGTCTCCAAATAATTATTTTAAGGTTTAATCAGTCAAGCCATAAATACAGTGGGGATCAAAAGTTTGGGCACCCCAGGTAAAAATTTGTATTAATGTGCATAAAGAAGCCAAGGAAAGATGGAAAAATCTCCAAAAGGCATCAAGTTATAGATTAGACATTCTTATAATATGTCAACAAAAGTTAGCTTTTATTTCCATCATTTACACTTTCAAAATAACAGAAAACAAAAAAAAGCCGTCTGCAAAAGTTTGGGCACCCTGCAGAGTTAATATCTTGTACTGCCCCCTTTGGCAAGTATCACAGCTTGTAAACGCTTTTTGTAGCCAGCCAAGAGTCTTTCAATTCTTGTTTGAGGTATCTTTGCCCATTCTTCCTTACAAAAGTCTTCCAGTTCTTTGAGATTTCTGGGCTGTCTGTCACGCACTGTTCTTTTAAGGTCTATCCATAGATTTTCAATTATGTTGAGGTCAGGAGATTGTGAAGGCCATGGCAAAACCTTTAGTTTACGCCTCTTGATCTAATCCCCCGTGGATTTTGAGGTTTGTTTAAGATCATTATCCATTTGTTGAAGCCATCCTCTCTTTAGCTTCAGCTTTTTCACAGATGGCATCAAGTTAGCAACCAACATTTGCTGAAATTTTATTGAATCCATTTTTCCTTCTACTCATGAGATGTTCCCTGTGCCACTGGCTGCAATACAACCCCAAAGCATGATTGATCCACCCTATGCTTAACAGTTGGACAGAGGTTCTTTTCACTAAATTCTGTTCCCCTTCTTCTCCAAACGTACCTCATTGCTCATTCCGGCCAAAAAGTTTAATTTTAACCTCATCAGTCCACAGAACTTGTTTGCAAAATGCATCAGGCTTGTCTATATGTTCATTTGCAAGAGGTTTTCTTCTCATGACTCTTCTATGAAGACCATATTTGTACAAGTATCTCTTTATAGTGGAATAGTGTACCACAATTTCAGTGTCTGCCAGATCTTTCTGGAGGGATTGTGCAGTCAACCGTGGGTTTTGAATTGTTTTTCTCACAATCCTGCAAGCTGTTCTGTCTGATATTTTTCTTGGTCTTCCAGATCTTGCTTTAACTTCCACGGTTCCTGATGACTGCCATTTCTTAATTACATTGCGAACAGAGGATATTGACATCTGAAAACATTTTGCTATCTTCTTATAGCCTTCTCCAGCTTTGTGAGAGTCAACTATTTTCAGTTTCATATTTCTAGACAACTGCTTGGGAGAACCCATGGTGCTGATTGTTGGGGCAAGGTCAGTTGAGTCTGGGCATTTAAAACCTTTGAGTTTAACATCTCCTGGTCTTCCCAGATGATGATTGAGAACAATCCATGACAATGGCAGGTCACAGCTTTGCAAAGGGGGCAGTGCATGCTATAAATTCTGCAGGGTGCCCAAACATTTGCATACACCATTTTTTTGTTTTCTGTTAATTTGAAAGTGTAAATGATGGAAATAAAATCTAACTTATTTTTGACATATTATAAGAATGTATAATCTGTAATTTGATGCCATTTGGACATTTTTCCCATCTTTCCTTGGCTTATTTATGCACATTAATACAAATTTTAACCCCAAAACTTTTGATTCCCACTGTATACCATAAATTTGTTAAGTGGACTATGTTTGGGATATATGTGGGCATACCGGCAGAAGGGATTGCTGATGTATACAACTGCATACTCGATCTGTGCCTAGTCAGTTAAACTTCGTCTACCACTGTCTATGTATACTGAGGCTAGGCCATCAATCTATACTGAGGATAGGCCATCAATATAAAGAGGGAGATTAAAACCTAGATAATTACTTTAACCTCTTAAGGACAATTGACGTATATTTACATCCATTGTCCACTCCAGTTATGTGAAGCGCGCTCAGGAGCTGATCACGCTTCATACCTGGTGAAACCTGGTTGCTATCAGCAACCAGGACCCCGTGGCTAATGCCGGACATCGTCAATTGGGCTGATGTCCGTATTAACTTTTAGATGCCATGATCAAAATTGCAGTGAAATTGCAGGGGTCCCAAACAGTTGAGAGGATGGCAGGAGGACTCTGACCTGCTTCCTCGCAGTCCGATCTGGGCCTCGATGCTCCAGTAGGCCTAGGCAATAGTGATGAGCGGCATTGCCCATATTCAAATTTGCGATATTTTGCCAATATATAAACGAATATTCATCTTATATTTGAGAATTTTGCATATATTTGCATATGTGAATATTTGCACATGTGAATATTCGCATATTCGCGTATTCGAGGAAGAATAACCTCTGACAAATGTATTTGCATCATTCTAATTGGCCCACAAGTGAAAAGAAAGCATATGCGAATATTCAAAAATGGGAATAAAAGTGAATATTCATAATTTCAAATATATATTGATTATATTCACAATATTCACAAATTTGTGAATTTGCGATATTTGTGATAAAAATTTGAAATGCGAATATTAACGCCCAATACCACTAGGCAAGCTGGAGCAGTCGAGCACTGATAACACTGATCAATGCTATGCTATGGCATAAAATTGTTCAGTGTATGCATGTAATAGTCCCCTATGTGGACTAAAAAGAAGTGTAAAAAAAGTTTTAAAAAAGTTAATAAATGTGAATTAACCCTTTCCCTGTTAAAAGTTTGAATCACCATCAGCAAACAAAAATAATCATAAACATATGTGGTATCACCATGTGCGTAAATGTCCGAACTATAAAAATATAATGGTAATGAAACTGCACAGTCAATGGCAAACCTTGGGTCATGGCAAAGTCCAAAATTGCATATTTTTGGTCACTTCGTATACCCTAAAAATTATAAAGAGCGCAAAAAAAGTCCTACGAAAACAAAAATGGTAAAGATAAAAACTACAAAAAATGAGCCCTCATACAGCCCTGTATATGGAAAAATAAAAAAGTTTTAGGGGTCAGAAGATAACATTTTTAAACATGTTAATTTACATACAAAAAGTTATAATTTTTAAAAATAAGTAAAACAAAATAAAACCTATATTAGGTGGGTATCATTTTAATTGTATGGACCCACAAAATAAAGGTTAGGTGTCATTTTTACCGAAAAGTGCATTGTGTAGAATCAGAAGCCCCCAAAATTTGCAAAATTGCTTTTTTTTTCTATTTTTTTGTTTTTGTTTCGCTGTAGATTTTGTGGTCATTACAAAGTACAATTAGAGGTGCAAAAAACAAGCCCTCATATGGGTCTGTAGGTGGAAAATTGAAAGCTGTATGATTTTTAGAAGGTGAGGTGGAAAAAACGAAAATGCAAAAATGAAAAAACCTGTGGTCCTTAAGGGGTTAAAAAGTTATGTCTGATGGAATGCAATAAGGTTAAAAGAAAAATGATCTTGTCAGTAAGGCTAATAAAGAATCAGGAAAAACATCCAGACCCCCCCTTTAACTTGTTTATTGAGTCAAACATCACAACATCATGTGGCAGAGAGTTCCAAAGTATCAATGCTCTTACAATAAAGAATCCCCACATTTAAAGAATCAAAAACGGGTCAAGGCGATAAGAAAAATTCTCACTTTCAATACACAGGGAGCTCATGATCAGGAATATGAGCTTTGCGGAACACAAGCACTAGAATAACAAGGCTTTCATTACTTGCTGCCTTTTATAGAAAAAGAGCTATTAAGAGGTCTGGATGGGGCCAATAACAAGAGCCACGGACAATAGATTCACAACACACAAGAGTAAGTTAGCTCCCAGCAGTGGAGGTGTATCCTGGAGGAAAAGTCACAGCTGGAATCCAAGATAGCAGGCACAGATTCCAGCAGAAATGTAATTACAGTACATTGCGCTATTGTCCCTAGGCCAAAAAACAGTGTCACTTATTTAACAAATAGTATTTTAGATCTTTGTATTGTATTCTCACCTCCAGGCCTTAACTATGTTTCTATTATGATTATCTGGCTGTTTATTAAAGCAATTGTCTCTCCATTACATATAATTATCCAAAAGGATGCAGCTTTTTTATATAATTACGTTGGTCTTGTATTTTTTCCATTCCAGCTATATAACCACTTTTGCTAACATCAGTAGATATAGCATTTTCTTCCCTCATTAACCACTTCAAATCTAAATTTAAGATCAAGTTTTAATAAAATACCCTGCATACTAGCGAACCTAAATAGCATTGTAATAACCTCCAATATATGTTGTCGCAATATACAGAATGTGTTTAACTGATTATAGACCCATCGATACAGTATGTATGTGCAGTTACATATTCCTACAGCTTTAATAATGTAAACCTACATCTTGTCTCATATTGAGGTGTCTGTGTACCCAGCCTAAAAAGTTGTAAAGATGAGCGAGCCGAGTCTGACCAACCCGCTCTCACTCAGAACTTTGGGATGACAGTGGCTTGCGAGCTCTTGAACTCTGCCAGCCTGCATGACCCTGGTGAAGGCGCCAATAGTAGCATAAAGGATTAGAAACCCATGGCATTTTGGTACCTGAATAAACTGAAGGAGTATTGGAAACACTGAGATGACAGAAGGGTAGCCCAGCGTAACATAACATGACCCAAGGTTATCCAATCATTGCTTGCATTTTTATGATGTACCGCTCCAAGGCAAATCAGGAGACAGCATAAGGTTGGGTTTAAGAGGCTGTTAAACCCCTAAGCACTGAATTGCGGTTGCCATCTTGGAGAGAGAAAGCTGAGAGAAAGCTGAGAGAGAGAGAGACCCTTATTCTGTATTATATTTTAGCTGTTTTTCAGACACCGTGGGTATACTGTAGGTGTCAGTTGGAAATCTCAGGTCTTTATTGGTGACTAGTCTGAAAAGACCCTCTCCAATATGTGTACTGATGTGTACTTGTCCTCATCAGAGACAAGTCTTCTTCCTCTATCCCAACAGTTACCTATTGGGGAAACTATGTCATGCAGACAACAGCATTCACTTAATGCACACCTGGCCAATTAGTTTATGGTACAGATGCTACCATGTCATCTTGTTGACTACACAGCCTTTCAGCAACTAATGGAGTGTGCCCAACATAGGTGACGCATTCCTAGTCAGCATATTTAGCTAAAAAGCCAACCTCGCTTTGCACAATCTTGTGGCAGAGAGAAAAAACAACTTAATGCAGTTGTCTGTGTGCAGCACAGAGCATGTCATGGTAGATACTTGGAGTAGAAGCTATGGCCAGGGCCAATGCATGTCTTTTATGGGCCACTGGATAAACGTCTTTCAGAATGAAGCTTCAACATAATGAGACCAGAAAATAGTAGTAACACCTTTACGGTTGCATAGATCCAGTTCAAATTCTGACTTGCAGCATATCCTCTTTCTCATGCAGGTCTTCCTCCACAGACATCTTGCAGTCCCCTACAGGATAGATCGTAGCTTACCCTGCTCCTCCTCCCTCCTTTAATAAGTGCAAAGTTGAGTCCTGCCATACTGTATTACATCTGCTAAGCAGAGGACTTGCTGCCCTGTCTGCAGGGCACAACCATTGTGGCTTCCCTGCATCTTTGTGACACAACACACTCTCCCTGCATGGCACACATGCTAAATCTTGTCAAACTATTCTTGAAAATTTGTGTCAGTCTCAGTGATGTGCTGGCTATATGCCCTCCTTGACCTACAAAGCCAAAATGGTCTTCCTTAATACTGTCTTGCAACGAGTTCCAAACGATGGAAATCAACCCTACACATGTTGAACTGACTGTAGCAGCAGCACAAAGTGTTTGTGCACTGAAAGGCATATTAAACGCTTCAAGAAAATGAGATGAGCACTGGATAGCCATACTCTTAGACCCTCAGTATCAAGCCAAAAAGGGAATTTTTTTTCACCTCCTAAGAAGGAGGCTAAATTAGATGTTTATAGGGAGGGCTACGCAGCCAGCTTGCCACGGCTTTCCATCAACAAACCAACAAACTATGTGTTTCCATATACGAACTTTGACATCTGTGGTAGTACATCCTACAAACAGTACCAAACACACTGGACAAGCACAAGATAAGCTACAAAAGTAGAATTACATTTGGCATATTGTCAAATATTGTATAGGCAAGGGGAATGACCACACTTAAAGCAAAACTGACTGGCTATTCCCCCACACTAAATCTAATATATTGGATAATATATACTTGATTCAATGATGTATCGCCAGAGTTATAGGTCTTCATTCTACTAATTCTATTGCGCAGCTCTGTGCAATGGATGTGAGGAGCAAGACTAAATAGAAGACTAAAGACCTATAACTCTGGAGATACTTCATTAATTCGAGTATGCAACCCCTCATTTTAATGCTGTTCACCCACTCTACAACCCACTCTATAATAGTAGGCTATAATAAACTATGCAAGCAAATAATAACCAGTGCTTCTTTCTGCACTAATTGATTTCTTAATGTATCTTTTTATTATTTAAAGCTCAGTTATCCTTTTTTTTTTTTTTTTTTTTTCAAACTAATGCTTTGTGCACTACTAGGGAGGGGTTAGAGGCCTTCTGCATACTGTTTTATTATTAAAATTAGCATACAGTATCCAGCACGTCCCTAAGCTCCCCAAAATTGTAGAAAACAAAATGTTTATTTAGACCCATTTAGAAAAAAATATTATTTAATTAATATTTGTTATAGAACAAAATGCAAAATATCATCATATTGTTGTTCAATTACACTGTGTCGGGGGTTAACAACTCATTTATGAATTATTAATTATTAATTATGGTCAACAAAAATATGAAAAATATGATGACCGTTATGAATTGCCAAAAATATACAAACAATGCAATTCACCATATCTGGGCCCGACTATTTTCCCAGACATGAGTTCTATAGTAGTGGTAGTGTAACTTTTGCAATATAATAAAATAATAACGCAGTTATTATAAAAATGATATATGCATTTATTTGTTACAGTTGATTAACATTAAGGAGAGTAATACAAACAGACCATGATATCAATAAAAAGATATAAAGAAAATAACAATGACCTATTGTCAGGTTTAAACTATGTTGTATTAGTAGGTTAACTAACAACATTAAACTTGGTCACAGAAGTGGGTTAGTTCAGATATCAGTATATTACTATCTGTAGAGATAATCACATTATATGATATCCTATGGGCATATTATCTCTAGATATATATAATGGGAATAAACCCCGCCCAGTCCTAACCACAGCATTTCCTTGGTAAGATACAGTATAAAAATATATTATTTATTTAGAAAACTTAAAGTAAGTTTTCTGGTGGTAATTATTATTATGTCATGTATATAAGTAGAGTGGGATCCCAACAGACTATGCTATATATGCAATATGATCATCGCATTGATCCCCATAAGATGCCCCGTTCATCTGCAGTAGAAGGGGGTGGCTTATAAACTACTGTTACCATCTCACAATTGAGAATATATATCTATATAAATGTAGTAAGCCGGTCTGCTCATAAACATGACATAACTGTCCACATTAAAATGAGGTAACTTACTCAAATAAGAAGCCGGTGTATCTTACCAAGAGCACTTCTGGATAAAAGAAAGATGGCTAAACGAATCCCATGGGAACGCCTTTAGTCATAACCAGTGAGTAGGGAAGAAATGGGCTTATGAACTAAAGTATTTCTCCCTGACTCTTCATTGCTCCGCCCCTTCAGGTAGCCTTTGTGATCAGGAGGGGTTCCTCTGTATGGCTGTGAGTCCCTTGGTCCGTGTGTTTCCTGGATGTCCCCCTTGGGTCTGTCTCACACTCGCTTTTTAACTTGTCCCCTATCTAAAAGATCCTCCCCCACAAATATCTTATTATCCAATAATGTCTGGTGGGTGTGTGTATGGAGATCAGGCAAGTCACATGTCTAGGCTGATGACATCACAGCTAATCATTAATTATAGCCAGCATATGCTGTATGATTAAATTCCCCATAAGGGATATATATATATATATATATATATATGTATATATATATATATATATATATATATATATATATATATATATATATGTATCATGGCTACTATATTTTCATAATACGCTATATTATTCCTGAGATCAATAATCATGAATTAATCTATCAGGCAACACCAATTATGTGATTAAACATTTGAATACAGCATTTAGCTATATACGTTATAATGCCACTATTTATCATATATATATATATATATATATATATATATATATATATATATATATATATATATATAGACATACATATTGTTAGATATATCAATATTGCATACTAGGGCAAGATAGCATATTCATGCTATAAAGATCATCTGTTTTTATGAAGACATTATATATTAGCCTCCAATTCACCTCTGGCTAGTTGAAATCATTGTATATTGATATTTTCTCAGGGACTTCTCTATTTACAGATAGTCTGAGGTGAGACAATACTACAGAAACTTCTCGGGCATCTCAAATAGATGGCCAGATACAAATAAATAGAATGCAAATATGCCCTATTGTTAAGCACACACACACACCTGTTTCCAGGTGTGTATAGCAAAGATAACTCATTGGCCCTCATTTACTATTGCAAACCCGACATGTTATGTCGGATTGTGGGCCATTTTTGGGCGCTTTGCGTCTGAAATTCTGTATGCGCCTGAAATTGTGCCTGAAATTGCGCCTGAATTGAAAAAACCCCAACTAACTCTCCATTTTGCGAAGAAAACCTGAAAAAGGGGCATGGTCGTTGGGAAAAGGGGCGTGGTCATATAAAAGGGGCGTGCTTACAACATTTTCACAAAATCCCAACATATTTACTAAAGTTTGCACAGAAAATGTGGTGGATTTCAGCTGAGGAAAACCCTACAGGTCAGAGCATGTGTAAAAAAAGCAAAGTGTAGGGAAAGTGGAAACTGTAGGGAAACCATAGTAAATACCGTGGGAAATAAATTGTAGGGAATTAAAACCCACAAAGAAACCTACACAACACTCTTAGTAAATGACGGCCAATGAGTTTTCAACTCCGGGATTTTCCTTGCAGACGGGTCATTGTTTGGTAAAACCACCTATCAATAAAACCTTGTGGATTTGCTTATATGTCTCTTTGAAGAGATTTACCCAAACATTGACAGGAATACACCTTTTCAACAATGGCATGCATACACATTTTGAACCCCTTATGGACCAAGCGGTTTTCTGTTTTTGCACTTTCGTTTCTTCCTCCTTACCTTTTAAAAATCATAACCCTTTCAATTTTGCACCTAAAAATCCATATTAGGGCTTATTTTTTGCGCCACCAATTCTACTTTGTAATGAAATTTGTCGTTTTACCCAAAAAATCTACGGCGAAATGGAAAAAAAATCATTGTGCGACAAAATTGAAGAAAAAACACCATTTTGTAAATTTTGGGGGCTTCTGTTTCTATACCGTACATTTTTCGGTAAAAATGACACCTTATTTTTATTCTGTAGTTCCATATGTTTAAAATGATACCCTACTTATATAGGTTGGATTTTGTCATACTTTTGGAAAAAGTCATAACTACATGCAGGAAAATTTATACATTTAAAATTGTCCTCTTTTGACCCCTATAACTTTTTTATTTTTCTGCGTACAGGTTGGTATGAGGGCTAATTTTTTTTGCCGTGATCTGAAGTTTTAAACGGTACCATTTTTGTTTTGATCTGACTTTTTGATTGCATTTTATTCCTTTTTTTATGGTATGAAAAGTGACCAAAAATACGCTATTTTGGACTTTGGAATTTTTTTGCACGTATGCCATTAACCATGTGGTTTAATTTATGATATATTTTTATAGTTTGGACATTTACGCACGCGGTGATATCATATATGTCTATTTTTATTATGTTTATATTTTTTTTTATATGGAATTTGGGAAAAGGGGGGTGATTTAAACTTTTAATAAGGAAGAGGTTAATTTTTTTTTAAACTTTTTCTTTTTACACTTTTAGTCCCCTTAGGGGACTTTTAGGAGGAATCATTAGATTCCTCATACAGATCACTATGGTTGAATAGAACCATAGTGATCTGTGTGCTCTGCGCTCGAATGATAAAGCCTGGTCCTGCCAGGCTGTATCATTCAGAGAGCCGGAGCCGACACAGGAGCATAGGCAAGCCCTCAGGCTACCTCGGCAGTGGATCCCCCACGCCCACCCCCGAGGTAGCCTGGACCACCAGGGACTGAATACAGGCACCTTTTGACGCCGCTGTCAACTTTGACAGCGGTGATCTAAAGGGTTAATAGCCGCCCGCGGCGATTGCCGTATGTTGGCTATTAACGCCGGCCCCCAGCTGCAGGAATCAGCTGGGGGCCGGCCGTTATGACGTTGGCTTGAGTCAGGAGGCTGCGTAATACCCGGTTAAGGGCCATTGGACGTGTATACACGTCCATGGCCCTTAAGAGGTTAAAGATGGCCTTTGGTCTCTCAAAGGCTCCATTTTAGGCCGTCTGAAAATTCACACAAAATGGTGGATACATTGCCAAGTTATATTAGAAATAGTGATTAATATTTGGGGCTTATATCACAAGAACTGTATCCTATCCACAAGGTTGAAACTTAGGGGGGGGGGGGGACTCAATTTCTGCAATCGTACATTAAAGTGTTTCACTCTGCCAAGCAAAAGCACAATCTATCTAAACCATAGCCTGAGCATAATAACATAATTACATCTCCTATTGGCTACATTAGCTTTCCAAACTTCATTTTGACAATTTGTCATTGAACCATACTAATTATATAGGTAAGCAGCGAATCCGTATATCTGAACTAAGGATATAATGATATCTACCATCTGTTATTGGATTGTAGAAATGTAAAAGCTTGGCTGTAGCTAAAGGTTTTGAATGAGTCAACTATATTTGACTTTTGAAACAATAAATTATGTTTCAATTGGGTTGCTGAAATGACAGAAAGGAATATGCCCTTGCTTATATTTCATTTTGGTGCTTTATATTGTGTTTGAACATCCTACAATATGAAATACAACATCAAGTTACAGAAAAAACACAGAGACATTATCCCTAGATGGTTCAATACATGGAAGGAGTGCTGTGATTTTAACATCTAATGTAATATTGTAACTAACCTGATTGTCAGGTACTCAACTCCTGTATATGGGTCTTCACACTTCACATATAGCACATGCTATTCTCACAAACATGTTTAGCGCCTTGGAACTCTTTTAACCACAAAACTTGAGTGAATTTTGCCTATGGATAATGTATTGAGAAACCAGTGTGGGTGGTAAATGATTGATGGTAGCAATGTGATGGCTGAAAGTAATCTTCCTTAGTAGAAATCCCAAAGATACATTTGCCAAAGGATAAAACAAATAAATAGATTATTCACTTACATTGGTTCAAACACATATGTATGTTTTACCTATTACTTGAAAATGTACTTTTCTTTTATCTGTCACCTTGTCTCTCTGCATGTTTAGTGGGAAACATTATGTTATGTGATTGCACAATGACTAACAAAAAGGTGTTTCTGATAAGAAGAAATGGTATTACCTTTTCTGGTCCCTGACACTCCACTTTCACAATGCAGTTATCTCAAAAATATACCTTTCGTTTCGATCAACTGTGGGCGACACACCTACAATAGCTGCACAATGTCACCCCTAACTCCCCAAGAGAGATTATATTGGCAGAGATAAGGGTAGAGCAAGTTGGTTTTAAACTGACCCACTTTCTTGTTTTTGGCAGAGCTGCCTGGCAATGGCTTGCCTTCTCTCTCCTCATTCACACATAAACCATCATGTCAGCTGTGTGTGTTTTTATTTTTCAGCATTCCATTGTCTCTCTTGATAACTCCATGCAGGGTATTCATAACACCAAGAGTACCCCACATACCAGCTGGACACATGGGAGAACCAATATCATCTAAACCTACTCTGTAGCCCTTCACTATACAAGGCCATCGAGTATGGGGATACATTGTGGAAGCCTTCAAGCGAGATGGCCTTGACTGGTGTGTAACTACAGGTTCAGCCAACCCACAGGGTCTCACCAACTGAGTTTTATGTAGGAAGCTGCCTCAAGACAACTTTTTTTATGTTTAAACAAAAAAAAGTTTCTCTAACCTCTGACAAACATTTGGCAAGACATCTGTAGCAGTTTTACATGTGCATATTAAAAAGAATCACCAATATTCCGAAGAGAAAAGGAAAGATGCAGGCACTGCTAATACCCCTGTATTATAGAGAAAAAAATGTTGGTTGGGAGCTCTACATAAAATAAAACCTAAACTGAGGATATTGTGATACACATTACCCTATGTGTCAAAAACATACAAGAAAAACAAAAAAAAATTGTAACAGTCCTGCTAGGTTGAAGTTAAGAGAGAAGATCAGGAAGAAAAATGAGAGGAGAGAAAATATGTCCAATAAATTACAGTTTATTATACATTTAAAATACAATAGGTCTTCTGCAGGGCCCCTGTATCAGACATAGGATAGTAAATAAAAAAGGTATTACTAAAAAGTATTACTAAAAAGTGAATTAAAAATTGTATGGGAGATTGCTTCCCTTGGCATAAGGTCTCACTAGGAGGGCTGGGGTTGTGAATTTAGAGTCCTTCCACCATATGTAGTAACAGGATGATGTCTTTTCACTATAATGTTTGATTTATCGAGATGTGGCAGCATTATTGCAATGCAATGGCTCTGTCAGCGCTGTGCTGTATTACAGACAAGAGATTAAGGTCAGTGGGTGCCAGCAGGTGCGCTCCACAGAGCTGTAGTCCCCCTAATTTAGTCCCACTGTACTCTGCCGGTGCAGGGCTACGTGCAATGACGATCTTGAGTGGGATGGGGATAGACTGACTTTATGCATGGCTGTCAGCGGTGAACACGTATGGGTACACGAAACCTTATAGCTGGTGCTCATTTGATGAAAGTAGCAGGGCATAGACAATGTCCAAATGTATAGAAAATTCAAAGGCACTTACCAGGTGTAGTGTAGCTTCATACTTTTATTCCATATACAGTTATGCAGGTAACAGTGGCAGCATGCCGCAACAAGTGTGAGACGCCAATGTGTTAAAAAATGGTTACCGCTGTTTCTTTCCGCTAGGAACTTCAACAGACCATTCTGCTGCTATTATGTGCACAACTATAAATGAAATTAAAGTATGAAGCTACACTACACCTGGTGAGTGCCTTTGAATTTCCTATACATTTGCACATATTAAAAATAATGTCTGCCCAAGTAAATCAGGCTATGTCTACCAGAGAGGGAGGCCAGTTGAGGGAGTTATAAATAATAGATCCCCTTTCTGATGTTTATATGCGTTAATATGGCATATTGATGCGAGGTGTCATTAT
Source organism: Hyla sarda (assembly GCF_029499605.1). Taxonomy (NCBI): domain Eukaryota; kingdom Metazoa; phylum Chordata; class Amphibia; order Anura; family Hylidae; genus Hyla; species Hyla sarda. The sequence goes on along the minus strand of NC_079190.1, from coordinate 357,000,278 downwards.
GGGACTACACCTTTAAAATAAATCCAGTGAGTTTTTGGGTTGAAATAGAAGTCGGTACTTAATTTCACTAAAATCTGAAACAAATAATGAGATCATTATTGACTGAATTGAAAAAAAGGCAGAAGAAAACCAATTACTTCATTTTTTATATTATTTACTATGCATTTCTTCTCTCTTGCACCTCTCACAATTCTGTCAATATACCAGATAATATTCTGGGGAAATCAAGTAATATAAAGTTATGCATGTTGGAGGACTGTGCTAAAAAGTTATATTGCTGTAGGACTGGTGTGGCGTATTAGCCTCTTAAGATTGGCAGCTAAGTCGTGCATTTCTGATATATAATTTCCTAAAAGATTCCATACAACTTGAGGCATGATTCAGTTACTGGAACTCTGTACTACAGTTCATGATGTGCCAGAGAAGCATAAACACTATGGCAGCTGTCACTAGCAAACTTATTTATTTTGTTAATAATGTATTTTACGGCTTGTTTCATGTTTACTGGCTCTTGTACGTCCTGCATTTGATGAGGCTTTTATCTCTGTTATTAAGATGTTCATTGAGCTGTACCGCACATAGGTACTCTATAAATATATAAAGGATTAGGACATTTCACTATCTTGTCAGTCACTGACTACAGCTCTCAGGAATTTGATGATGATTTTACCTCCTAATACGGAACTCTCTGGACTTGTAACCTTTATCTTGCTATGTTATATTGTATTATGAAAAATGGTTAATTTACAGTGAGATGAAGGATATATTTACTTGACCATTATTATAGTTATAAAAATTTCTGTATGTTTGAAAAGACACTTTGTCTCCTATTCTTTATCATAAACCTTTCAGTCCATTAGTCTATATAACCTTCACTCAGCGGGGAATATTGTATCAGCTGTTGTCAAAATAGTGAACCACTGAGCTCTATGTTAAGCACAGGTACTGTATTTGTAGAAGCTTTTAAAATGTAGGATGAATTATGAATTCAATAACCTATGCTTAGGATCCTCAAGATGCTTTTAACATGGGTTATAAGTACAGTTCCTGTACTTCTCTTATTGATCCATAGATCACTTTTTGATAAGAGTTTTTGTTATATTGACTGGGGCGCTTATTAAAATGTTCATCATGAGCATACTACTAGGCTAGACAAAATGGCATAAATCTACATTATACAGTGAATAGAGAAAGTTTTCATTTTCCTTTTATACATAATTGTGTATCAATTATGTGGTGAAAAGAATGGTACTAAAGAATTACATCTTTTTGTAGTACATTGGTTTAGGGTTAAATGAGTAGTCCAGTTAAGGATAGGGAATAAGTGTCAGATCATAGGGGGGGTCCAACTGCTGGGATCCCCCTATGTTCTCCTGCACAGTGCTCTTGCTCTCCTCGTGCATGAAGGGGGTGTTTGAATGCATCTCTATGGGACAGCCGAAGCCCTGTACTCCTGTATCTCCACTCTCCCATGGAGATGCATGTAGGGGGCACGTCGACCACTGTTTTTTGCGGTGATCAACACAGCTCCATGCATGGAAAGAGCCAGGATGCCTTGCAAGAGATCAAGGTGGGTCCCAGTGAATGGACCCCCCATGATCAAACACTTATCTCCTACGTTTTAGATAGAGAATACATTTTCCTAAACTGGAGCTTTAATCAGTAAGATGTAAGTACACTTAGGACCAGTAGATTAAAATATTCATAGGATAACTGTAAAATATGTCAACGAAATAGACAGCAACACATGAGAATAGAGAATATCAGGGGTTAGTCCACCTGTGGGCCTTGGTATATATTCTAATTAACTAACCATAATGTTTAGTAGAGGAATAAAATTATTTCTCACAAATCACTTATGTAAAGAAAGTGTCTGAAAGGGAGTTGCAGCTAATAATTTTCTGATATTTACACATTTATCATACCTTTTTAACATAAAAACAATGAGACAGAGACAGATCTTTGTTGTCTTTAAGGTCAGAGTGAATTAGTTATTCTCTTATACACCGTACATTCTAAATTCACTAAAAAAGTTTTTTGAACAAAAAACTTTTTGTCCACAAGATTTCTATGCCTTAAGCTGGACATAGACATAAGACATGTGTCAGCCGAGCATTAAACATTACGGGGGAGATTTATCAAAGGATTTAGACTGGTTTTTCCTGTCTAAATTTGTCGCACAGAAAGTCTTTTCTGCGACTTTTCTGCGACTTTTGCTGTAGAGGATTTTTAGAACATGATGCATGCAAGTTTATTTTAGACGAAAATGCATTGGAAAATGCATTGGTGCTGAATTTATCAAGTGCAACTTTTGTGCGACAAGTCGCATCTGCCCAAAATACGCTGAAATGTCAGACCATGTTGGAGCAGGTCTAAATGCAGTTTAAGCTGTAGACCCTGAAGTCTGAGCACAGAATTTATCAAGGGCTGTGAGACCTTTGATAAATTAGGAACACAATAGACAGGAGACTACCACATACGCTGGTCTATAAGCATACCCAGAATAGACTAGATTAGTAAATGTCCCCCTACATGTCTATGGTGTCTGGCCAACTTTCAACTTTTTCAACTATTTACGTGCTTAAAACTGGATGGGATCCTTCCAATTTAAGACCTTTTTCATGTTTCATTTCTTTTACAAATAATCATTTCCTTTGAAATCTGATACATTTAGTAGAATTGTCCCATACAGTAAATAAAAACAAATGTTGGGCCCAATTTAAGCTTGTACTAGATAAATTAAAATACAATTAAATAAAAGTGACTACATCAATTGGTTTGCCTCAAGGCTATGGACACCACTGACATAGAAAAAAAAAAGTTTACACTGTGACCTGTTTTTTTTTTTTATGTTTTGCAATACCACATTGCACCTTCTTATTTATGTCCCCTCCCCTCTCATTTCCTACTTTTTTCAAGAAGTTATGTCTCACCCAGTAATAAGAGCAGGATGTGATATATATATATATATATATATATATATATATATATATATATATATATATATATATATATATATATTGATTTAGCTGCCTTTAATAGCTGTCATGTATAAGCACAGCTTCATTCCTGTATTGCTTTATTCAGCTCACAAAGGATCTCTTTCCCCTTGTGCTGCCAGACATTGATGCTGAAGTGCCTGCGATTCATCTGTCCCTTATAAGAGCCTATGAGACTCACTCTTCCTCTTCCAGTTCCCGTCCTCTTTATACTGGTTTCTGTCTTCTAACCATTTAATGACCAGGACAAATTTTGCCTTGAAAACCAAGCATTTTAGTTTGTTTGTTTATTTGTTCACTGCTGCATCCCAAAAGCACAGTTGAATGCAAGTTTAAGGGCACTCTGCGGTAATTTGAGGGGCCATGGTATTGTGTATTTTGGCTACAATTCCACAAAGTTTTCTTCTGTTGCTCCCCATTGGAACTCTTTCAAGTCTGACATATCAAGCCCCTTAAACAAATAAACAGATTTTAAGAACAGTAATAAATTTATCAACAGCGACATCAGCTGAATGACTATGAAGAGGAGCATTACCAGTGATGGAAGGTGCGTCAGGAAGAGTTCAACTTCACTATGTTCACATAAGGGTTTTCAAGTTATTTTGTTCAACCCCTCATTATATCTATCTATCCATTTATTTTTCTTTATTCTTTTTCGAGTACCACTAGGTTACTTTGCAATGTCATTATTTGATTGCTGATAAATGGCTTTGGGAAAATAATATACAAAAATCATTCATGTTCATCAGTATAAGCCCGTTTCACACTGTCATTGTGCCCCGTCAAGAATGGCTGTCAAAGTCTCTCTTTTTTTTTGTGCCTTTCACTGCCGTTCTCGGGACTCGACGGGTCCCAATGGCTCCCATTTACTATTATGGGGTCCGTCGGGTGCCATTGTTTTTTTACTGGAATATCAGGAGAAAAGATGGTGCAAGCAGTATTTTTTCTCTTGCTATTTTCCCCCGCTCCCCTGACGGGCGTCACACTGCCATGTCGTAAAGGCAGTGTGAAAGGAGCCTAAAAAGCTGACAATCTTTTAACCCCTTGCCGCATATGGAGGTTTATAAATGTCCATAAGTGGCTCCCAAGGTACGACATGCGCTCACCAGGTGAGCGCGCATCATACCTATAGGGTCCCTGTTGCTATAAGCAACCTGGACCCACGGCTAATGCTGGACATCGCCGATCAGGCTGATGTCTGGCATTAACTCTTTAGATGCGGCGATCAAAGTTGATCGCCGCATCTAAAGTGAAAGTAAAAACTTTACGGATCTTCAGTCGGGCTGATCAGGACCATCGTGGTAAGATTGCGATGTCCCTATCAGCTAGAACGCAACAGGAGGGTGTCTTACCTGCCTCCTGCTTGTCCGATCGGTGATTGATTGCTCCAAGCCTGAAATCCAGGATTGAGCAATCAACCGCCGATAACACTGATCAATGCATTGCAATGCAATGGCAGTGATCAGTGTATTGAATAAATTTACTGCTTGTTATAGTCCCCTATGAGAGCTATAACATTGCAAAAAAAGTGAAAAAAAAGTTAATAAAGATGATTTAACCCCTTCCCTAATAAAAGTTTGAATCACCCCCCTTTTCCCATAAAATTTCCCATTAAAAAAAAAAAAAAATGTGTGATATCGCATAAATGTCTGAACTATAAAAAATATATCATTAATTAAACCACACAGTCAATGGCGTACGCGCAAAAAAATTCTAAAGTCCAAAATAGCGTATTTTGGTCACTTTTTATACCATAAAAAAATGAATAAAAAACTATTAAAAATTCCCATAAAAAAAAAATGGTACCAATAAAAACTTCAGATCAGGGTGCAAAAAATTAGCCCTCATACTGCCCCGTGCACGGAAAAATAAAAAAGTTATAGGGGTCAGAAGAGGACAATTTTAAACATGTAAATTTTCCTGCATGTAGTTATGATTTTTTTAAGAAGTAATACAAAATCAAACCTATATACCTATATATAGGGTATCATTTTAATCATATGGACCTACAAAATAAAGATAAAGTGTCATTTTTACAGAAAAATGTACTGCGCAGAAACGGAAGCCCCCAAAATGTACATTTTTTTTTTTTCACGATAGATTTTTGGGTAAAATGACTCATGTCATTACAAAGTAGAATTGGTGGCACAAAAAAATAAGCTCCATATGGTTATTATTTTTAAAAGGTAAGGAGGAAAAAAACAAAAGTGCAAAAATGAAAAATCGCTAAAGAGGGAAGGGATTAAGCCATGCCTCTTGATTTTGTTAGGCTCCTGGATGCAACTACTATCACCCACAATCATATTCTTGGTGTGTCCAACCACCTATATGTTCTGTCACAGTGGCATCTAAGTGGTTATATGACCGGGATTATGACTTTTTAAAGCTATTGCAGCAAGAGCCTGGTTGTTATTGACCCTTGTTGATGATCGCTTAAATCCTTTGCCTGCTTGATCATTGTGCTGTATCTGTATGTCTATTTAGCTTTAGTTAGCTTTAAAAGGAAACTATGATATAGTAACATTGTTCTGCCCTGAGTGGTTAAAGATAAGTAGAATCCTAAGGATAGGCCATCTATTTCAAAATCTCACAAATCTCATAAGAATTGTTCAAATGCAGATCCTTAATGGCCCACATAGTATCCAATATTATTTTCTGTTTAGTTTATTATACCTAGCTTAAGGCTACGCTCACAAACCATTTTGAGCCCTAAACAACTAAAAACAAAAAACTGCATACATCCCAGCATCCGACACATCCGCACACTGGGATGTATGCATACGTCCTAGCGATCTCCTGCACTGCCACGGGCAGCGCAGGGGATCGGCGGCGGGACTCGGCTGTCAATCACAGCTGGAGTCCCTGCGCAGCTGCCGGAGCCGTGATCGCACTGGTCCCAGCAGCATCAACACCATAGATGCCGTGATTAATCCTCATCACGGCATCTATGGTGTTGACAGGGGGAAAGCGCTTCCCCTGTTGACCAATGGTGGCACCGCGATACGATCACGGGTCGCCCTTGGTTGCTATGGCAGCAGGAGGTCAGATCATGACCTCCTGTCTGCCTGCTACGGAAGCCTTTGAGATCCAGCCACTAAAATAGCCTGTGAGATCCAGACACAAAAATAAAAAAGTGCCCCTTTCCCAATAAAAGTCCTGTATTATCACCAAAAAAGATCAAAAACACAAATCATATACATAATAGATATTGCCATGTCTGTAATGACATGTACTATAAAATGGTAATGTAAATTATCCCACTCGGTCATCGCCGTAAAAAAACAACAAAAAAGCGCAAAATTCGCCAATTTTGGTACGAATAGCGGAATAAAAAAGATCAAAAGGTAGCACGTATACCAATGAAAATCTTATCCCGCAAAAATAAGCCTTCACTCAATGGCGTCGGAGAAAAAATAAAAGAGTTACGGCTGTTGGTATATGAATGGCTCAGAAATGGCTCAGAAAAGGAATGAATTTTGCTCAGAAAAGGAAAAAGAACGTAGAAAGCGATATAAAATGGGTATCGCCATAATCGTGCTGACCCACAGAATAAATATAACATCACTTTTACCACACAATGTACACCATAAAAAAAAATGCCAGAAATTTTCCAGTTTTTCACAATATTTTGGTGTTTTTCACAAAAAATGCTGCATGTGTCAACAAAAATGCACCACTTATATAAAGTACAATATGTCACAAAAAAGAAAATCAGATTCGCTCCGCTCAGAAAAAGCGTTCTAAAGTTATTGCCATTTAAAGGGACACATGTAAAATAAAAAAATAAAAAAAGAGCCTGGTCATTAACTCATTGGGGACGAAGGGCGTATGCATACACCCTTGCGTCCCGTCACTTAAGGACTATCCATACGCCCTCGGCATTTCCGATCACTGCCGCTCGCCGGGCGGTGATCGGACCGGGATGACTGTTGATATCTATCTGCAGGCATCCCGTGGCAATGCCTAGGGGGGTCATAAGACCCCCCCATATCGGCGATCGCAGCAAATCGCAGGTCAATTCAGACCTGCGATTTGCCGCGATCCGGGCAAATCAGGTCACTGGTGACCCCATCTCCCGGAAAATAAGACTGATCGGAGCTGTCAGAGCCAGCTCAGACCAGCCTAAAGGATAGGAGCGAGGTGGCAGTGTTGCCACCCCCTCCTATCCCCTGCCATTGGTCGGTCAGGCTGACCACCAATGGCAGGAGGGGGGCGGGGGGTTAGAGTTCATTTCCCCCGCTCTGGCCACCGATCGGAAGTCGGTACAGAGCGGTCGGAAGTTGGTATTGTGTAGTGGTCTCTAAACTGTGGTCCTCCAGATGTTGCAAAACTACAACTTTCAGCATGCACTGACTGTCTGGGCATGCTGGGAGTTGTAGTTTTGCAACATCTGAATCTGAAGTGGCACAGTTTGGAGACCACTATATGGTGGTCTCCAAACTGTAGCCCTCCGGATGTTGCAAAACTACAACTCCCAGAATGCCCAGACAGTCAGGGATGCTGGGTGTGTAGTTCTACAATATCTGGCCCTTCAGATGTTGCAGAACTACAACTCCCAGCATGCCTGGACAGTCTGGGCATGCTTGGAGTTTTAGTTTTGCAACATCTGGAGGGCTACAGTTTGGAGGCCACTGTTCTTCCCCAGTTGTTGCATAACTACAAATCCTAGCATGCCCAGACTGTCCAGGCATGCTGGGAGTTGTAGTTCTGCAACATCTGAGGGGCCAGATATTGCAGAACTACACGCCCAGCATCCCTGACTGTCTGGCCATGCTGGGAATTGTAGTTTTGCAACAGCTGTAGGCACACTGGTTGGGAAACACTGAGCTAGAGTCTGTTTCCTAACTCAGTGATTCCAACCCGTGTGCCTCCAGCTGTTGCAAAACTACAACTCCCAGAGTGCACTGACAGATCGTACATGCTGGGAGTTGTAGTCTTGCAACAGCTGGAGGCACATGGGTTGGAATCACTGAGCTAGAGTCTGTTTTCTAACTCAGTGGTTCCCCACCAGTGTGCCTACAGCTGTTGTAAAACTACAACTCCCAGCATGTACGGTCTGTCAGTGCATTCTGGGAGTTGTCATTTTGCCACAGCTGAAGGTTTGGGGTGCCCCCCCCCTTGCGGTGCCCCCCACCCCCCCATGTGAATGTACAAGGTACATTCACATGGGCGGGTCTACAGTGGGTTTCCTTCAAGGAAACTTACTGTGAACCCCTGCCTGTGTGAATGTACCCTAAAAACACTGCACTAACAAATAATAAAAAGTAAAACACTACACATACACCCCCTTACACGTCGCCTGCCCCCCCCCCCAATAAAAATGAAAAACGTCTCATATGGCAGTGTTTCCTAAACGGCGCCTACAAAACCACAACTCCCAGTGTTGCCGGACAGCCATAGACTTTCCTGGCAGGCTGGGAGTCTTGCAACAGCTGGAGGCACCCTGTGTTTGGGAAACACTGCTGTAGGGTTTTGGTGGAGACAAGCCCCGTCCTTGTAATCGGGTCCACCACTATTACAAATTCCTTATTCAGGCCTCAAATGTGCATGGAGCTCTCTCACTTCAGAGCCCTGTCGTATTTCAAGGCAACAGTTTAGGGCCACACATGGGGTATCTCCGTACTCGGGAAAAATTGCTTTAAAAATTTTGGGGGGATTTTTCTCCCGTTACCCTTTGTAGAAATGGTAAATTTGGGGAAAAAAACTGCACTTTAGTGAAAATTTTTTTTTTCATTTACACATCCGAATTTAACTAAAAGTCGTCAAACACCTGTGGGGTGTTAAGGTTCACCGGACCCCTTGTTACGTGCCTTGAGGGGTGTAGTTTCCAAAATAGTATGCCATGTGTTTTTTTTTTTGCTGTTTTGGGGCTTCCTAAATGTGACATGACCCCAAAAACCATTTCAGCAAAATTCACTCTCCAAAATCCCATTGTCGCTCCTTCCCTTCTGAGCCCTCTACTGCGCCCGCCTAACACTTGACATACACATATGAGGTATTTCCATACTCAAGAGAAATTGGGTTACAAATTTTGGGGGGATTTTTCTCCTATTACCCCTTGTAAAATTTCAAAAACTGGGTCTACAAGAACATGCGAGTGTAAAAAATGAAGATTTTGAATTTTCTCCTTCACTTTGCTGCTATTCCTGTGAAACACCTAAAGGGTTAACAAACTTACTGAATGTCATTTTTAATACTTTGAGGGGTGCAGTTTTTATAATGGGGTAATTTATGGGGTATTTCTAATATGAAGGCCCTTCAAATCCCCTTCAAAACTGAACTGGTCCCTGAAAAATTCCGATTTTGAAAAAAATTTTAAAAATTGAAAAATTGCTTCTGAACTTTTAAGCCCTCTGATGTCTTCCAAAAGTAAAAACAAGTCAACTTTATGATGCAAACATAAAGTCGACATATTGTATTTGTGAATCAATATATAATTTATTTGGAATGTCTGTTTTCCTTACAAGCAGAGAGCTTCAAAGTTAGAAAAATGCTAAATTTTCAATTTTTTCATAAAATTTTTGAATTTTTCACCAAGAAATGATGCAAGTATCGACAAAAATTTACCACTAACATAAAGTAGAATATGTCACGAAAAAAAATCTCGGGATCAGAATGAAAAGTAAAAGCATCCCAGAGTTATTAATGCTTAAAAAGACAGTGGTCAGAATTGCAAAAAATGCTCCCGTCCTTAGGGTTATAATGGGCTCTGTCCCCAAGGAGTTAAAGGGGTACTCCCGTGGAAAACTTTTTTTTTTTTTTAAATCAACTGGTGCCAGAAAGTTAAACAGATTTGTAAATCCCTTCTTTTAAAAAATCTTAATCCTTCCAGTACTTTTTAGGGGCTGTATACTAAAGAGAAATCCAAAAAAGAAATGCATTTCCTGTGATGTCCTGACCACAGTGCTCTCTGCTGACCTCTGCTGTCCATTTTAGGAACTGGACAAAATCCCCATAGCAAACATATGCTTCTCTGGACAGTTCCTTCTCTGGACAGCAGAGGTCAGCAGAGAGCACTGTGGTCAGGACATCACAGGAAATGCATTTCTTTTTGGATTTCTCTTTAATAGAAGTGATTTACAAATCAGTTTAACTTTCTGGCACCAGTTGATTTAAAAAAAAAAAAAAGTTTTCCACGGGAGTACCCCTTTAAGGTAAAAAATGGGTCCATCCTTAAAGGGTTAAAGGGGTACTCCAGTGGAAAACTTTGTTTTTTAAATCAACTGGTGCCAGAAAGTTAAACAGATTTATAAATTGAATTTGAGTAGAATACAGACATAGCGCACATCTACAATCTTGTATAATGATCTGGTTGCTTCTCAGCACAATATCAAAAACTAACAGGTTGTTAGTATACATTTTTGATCAAAAAGTACAAGCCCACTCGCAACGTCAAGGCCACCTATTCAGAGTGGGTCCCTAATGTCCCTAGCATAAAATGGCGTAGCACCAGGCGGCGACCACCACCACCACCGCGACACAGATGCCCACGGGGGGTGGAGCAACCCACTGGCAGAGCGGCCCCAATGCCTCTCAAACCAGTCTATGGGCCGCACCCGCCCGCAGACACAGCGCCACGGCAGCAACAGACGCCGCCCCGCACCACACCAGTGTGAACAAGGTGTAAAGGCTCGCTTACCTTGCTCTCCAAGTCAGACTGGGAGGCTGCTAGGAGTGAAAAGGTCCTAGTGTGGCTAATTACCACCTATATAGGTTTGGGCTGAGGGGGTGGGGAAGAGTGCAGCACATGTACAAAAAATTATCGAGGAAAAAATTAATGTTGTGCAGCTCACAAAATTTATTAGTCGAGGCTAAGTGGAAAAAGTACTTACCTCTAGAAAAGTACAAAAAGTTAACTATATGAAAAAGAAGATACCATAAGCCTCTAGACTAATACCATAAATGGTACATGATGAATGGATTGAATAGAACTGTGCTTCACTTTTGATAATGAAAATATTTTATTAAAAAATAGATGTTAATAAATTGATGTTGATAATAATAGTAATAATAACCTCCGTACACAGGGCCCTTGTGGGGAGGTAATATATAATAAATGCTATAAATGAAATAAAAATAAACAGAATAGTGGAAATAATATTTAAAATACAAATAACCACTATATTCCGCTAATCCGACATTGGTTGCACCGGCATAGTTCACTTCTTGTGCTGTATCAATGTACGATATAAAGTTCAAACAATAGTAGATGACACCATTTATAGTTACCAACTCCTGCAGGGAGATGATTCGTGATGTAATGATTCGTGGTGTAATGCCGTATACCTGGATGTCCGGGAGGCAGATGGTGTATACCGTGGAGGCTGTGTTACAGTGCTGGCATGCACTGCAGCGACTGGCCCGGTTGCCAGGAGTTGGTAACTATAAATGGTGTCATCTACTATTGTTGGAACTTTATATCGTACATTGATACAGCACAAGAAGTGAACTATGCCGGTGCAACCAATGTCGGATTAGCGGAATATAGCGGTTATTTGTATTTTAAATATTATTTCCACTATTCTGTTTATGTTTATTTCATTTAAAGCATTTATTATATATTGCCTCCCCACAAGGGCCCTGTGTATGGAGGTTATTATTATTACTATTATTATCAACATCAATTTATTAACATCTATTTTTTAATAAAATATTTTCATTGTCAAAAGTGAAGCACAGTTCTATTCAATCCATTCATCATGTACCATTTATGGTATTAGTCTAGAGGATTAGTCTAGAGGCTTATGGTATCTTCTTTTTTATATAGATTTGTAAATTAATTCTTTTAAAAAATCTTAATCCTTCCAGTACTTATTAGCTGCTGAATACTACAGAGGAAATTATTTTCTTTTTGGAACACAGTGCTCTCTGCCGACATCACGAGCACAGTGCTCTCTGCTGACATCTCTGTCCATTTTAGAAACTGTCCAGAACAGCATATGTTTGCTATGGGGATTTTCTCCTACTCTGGACAAGTCTTAAAATGGACAGAGATGTCAGCAGAGAGCACTGTGCTCATGATGTCAGCAGAGATCTCTGTGTTCCAAAAAGAAAATAATTTCCTCTGTAGTATTAAGCAGCTAATAAGTACTGGAAGGATTAAGATTTTTCATTAGAAGTAATTTACAAATCTGTTTAACTTTCTGGCACCAGTTGATAATAATAAAAAAAAAAAAAAGACGTTTTCCAACGGAGTACCCCTTTAACTCTGACAAAAGTACAATTGATAAAAACTTACTGAAAATTATCTGATTTTAATGTGTGTTTCAACAAAATCATTTGTTGCACAACCTTTTGAGAAAGTCAAGTAATTCCTGTAACTCTCAAGGAGACTTCTGCACTTGTCTACAGGTATCTTGGCCCACTACTCATAAGATACTGCTCCAGATGTCTCAGGTGTGAATGGTGCCTTCTCCAGACTGCATGTTTTAGCTACTTTTAAAGATGTTCAATATGATCCAGATGAAGGCTCATACAAGGCAACTCCAGAACAGTCCAATGTTTTATCATTAGCCATTCATGAGTGTTTTTTGCTGTTTGTTTTGGTTCCTATCCTATTAGAGGACGCATAACCTCCGACTGAGACTTCCTGACACTTGGCAGCACATTTCGCTCCAGAATTCCATGGTAGTCTTGAGATTTCAATATACCATGAATTGATTCCCCATGTCAGATGCAGAGAATCAGCCCCAAAACATAACAGAGCCTCCTCCATGCTTCACAGTAGGTACAGTGTTCTTTTTTTAGTATGCTTTATTTTTGCATCTATGACTTCCAGTTTTGTCTCATCTGTTTAATGGATATTCTTATAGAAGGTTTGTGTTATGTTGTGGACCATTAAATTGATGAAATATTGTCTCATATTAGGCATAGGGAACCACTAGAGATGAGCGAAGTTACAGTTATTCGATTTGTCACAAACTTCTCGGCCCAGCAGTTGCTGACTTTAGCCTGCATAAATTAGTTCAGCTTTCAGGTGTGTGAGAAAAGAGGGCAGAGTTCATTGGACACCTGCAGCAAGAATCTGCAGTCTTATTGAACATTGCTCAGGGGACGGCACAAGGACGGGAATGGTGAGGAGACCAACTATGTCTCTGCTGAGTACAGTATTACCTCAATATTTAAAGGAGTAGTCCGGTGCGCACTTTTCTCATTTTATCCTGTCCGGGCTGCAAAATAAAAGAAAACAAACTTTCTCTTCTTTTCTTGAGCTCCGGTACACTCCGGTACAGGTGTTCTGTCACCAAGCTGTTTGCTTCTTACTTCCTGTTAGCCCGGTACGTCACACGAAGCTTCAGCCTATCACCAGCCAAGGTGGAACATCGCTGCGGCCGGTGATAGGCTGAAGCTCCGTGTGACGTGCCGGGCTAACAGGTAGTAAGAAGCAAACAGCCTGGTGACCAAACACCTGTACCAGAGTGTACCGGAGCTCCAGGGGCTCGTTGGCAGGTAAGAGAAAGTTTTTGTTTTCTTTTTTTTTGCAGCCTGGACCGGATAAAATGAGAAAAGTGCACACCGGACTACTCCTTTAAACTGAGGAATAGGGCACATTAGGCAGCCCAGTTGTAGCTTTAACAGCCAGCTCGATGCAGCCTAGCTGTCTTACATGATGACCCTGACATATAGAGGCATTGTAAGTTGATGCTGTATTAAACATCCAATGGACTCTGAGAGCCTATCGCATGTTAAAACTAATATATGTCAGGACCATCGTATGTTGGGGGTTCACTGTACATATAGAAAAGCAAAAACATTCTGCAGATAGTTTAAAATATAAATAAAGAAATCTGTCTTTTCATTTTATGTAAAATCACAGAGATGTAAATGTATGCACTGTACCAGACAGAAGCACCAAACTCTATTTGGTTAAGAAGGATTAGTAGGATAACTTCCTATTCTGGCATCTGAACATAGCTCATTATGTTAAATTCATTATCTGCAGCTCCAGGGACTGGACTCTCTTATCCCTCATAGTGATTGTTGATTTAAAGTCCTACTGTCTCTTCTCTGCCCATCCAGATAATTCAAACAGACCACTTACAAAGGAGTGACCTGACAATGCTTCAGCCCAAGGCTCAGACATTGCTGATGAGAGACGGTAACGACAGAGAAAGCAAAAATACAAACCTCAAAAAACAGAAGCAACCATTATAATATGAACTTTATAGGTGTCAGACAATATTAAGTGTTTTGGTGTCAAGCCGGTGGAATTGTTCTGAAAATGTAAAATGAACATATTTCATGAGGAGGCATAGCGTCATGGAGGAAATATAAAAGTATATATATATATATATATATATATATATATATATATGTTCAGATAAAACTTACATCTCTTCATTGGTGGAACTGAAATAACCAGATAAAGGCAGTTCATTTCTTTGGAAAGATTAGTTGGTTGTGTATCAAAGGAGGATGGCATGTCCCAAACAGAACTGGCTCCTATTCAAACAACACACAATAGTTATCTCAAGTCAGACTTGGCAGAAAAATAATAGCAAAAAAAGAAAGTTATATAGTATAATGTAATGTAATATATCAGATGATTTATATTTCCCAAGATACAATAGTTTCTAGACTTTTCTTTCGTGCATTTATTCTTTACATCAAGGTAACTACATCAATGCATTGAAACTGTTCATCTATCATTCTGAGAAATAACTTTGTAACTGCTTTTTCCAAGTAGTTAATGAAACAATGCAATATATTTCAAGCTAGATCCAACCTGAGATTTCACTCTTTAAAAGCGTGTATCAATATGGACATGTCATTAATGCACTTGGTGCCTCGATAGAGCCTGACAGTTTTCATCTCTCGGCTGAAGAGTGTTGGTGGACATATGAATTTCAAGGAAGCAAAATGTATATAAAGGTTCTAGAAATGTCAGGACTTGTTATTTCTAGGGTCAGCGACTCAACTTTCTGCAAAACAGCTTGCCACCGAATACTAATTAATTGTACGAAAAGTCAGAGTTTTCATCCAGTTATAAAGAGGTCTCATTTAGCCTTCACTGGCAATGATCTCTGGACAACAGACCCTGACAAAATTGGATTGATGCAACTATTTGGAGCTTGAGTACTCAACTGTAATGTAAGGCAGCTGGCAAGAGCATATTTTCCCAGGACTGTCAGCATGATGGAGCACCCAAACAAGAAACACATCTCCATTCTTGTCACAGAAGCCAGGAAAGATCACCTAAACGTAAAAGTCTAAGTATGACATGGATAGTTGAAAAACATTGTAGATATCATTAAAATATAGTTCTTTCAAGCCTGCCTAAACCTGAAAATATTTCATTATGTCTTTAGTAGAAACCTTAGTATAAAGGAAATTAGTATTTACTGTATATCAGGTGCACAGTGGATTTTATTCAATGCCTTACATAAGAGTTAAAGGGGTTCTCCCATCTCATAAAGTGACTTCATATTTATATAGAATGCCATTAATTTATAATCAGTGGGGGTCCGACCTCTGGGACCCTAGCTTCTAATAAGAATGGAGGGGATGCAGCCCTGATGTGGCACGGGATCCCTTTCTGAGTTTTTTTTTTTTTTTTTGGACTGGACAGTGGACCACAGCCACCTGACTGGGTAGGGGAAAACCAGTAAAGTGGATGCAGCAAAATGTCAATGCCGTGTCCCCTTAATTTTCATGATCAAGTCATTTAAGCAATATTCCATCGCTGAATTGGGGAAAAAAAACTGTAATTGGTAAAACAGATATGACTAACATGGCAACATCTGACACACATGTTTACCAGGATAATGGGTCAGGGAATATAGAGTGATTGCAGGAGTCAAGCTACATCCATACATGGGGTTGTTGGCTGTTGAAAATAACCAATCACAATTTATAATACAGTATGTCTTATTGCATATGTGCAAATATGTACAAAATTAATTTCAGGTCAAATTATTTGCAGTGAATCTATATTAAAAATGGTTATTTCTGGCCTACAGAGAGCCTCAATAGGGGTGTAGAACACTTTGCTATGTCCTAACACATGTGGAGTGTGCTGGGGTAGTGAAATAATACTGTTATTCAATATGAGATTCAGATTACAGGCATCACTATTAGAATCACTGCCACAGAGCAGCCCAATGACAGAGCCTGGAGGTGTTGGCAGCATGAGAAGACCATATAGAGGCTGAATGACACAGCGTGGAGGTTTGGCAGCATGAGGAGACCATGTAGTGGCTGAATGACACAGCGTGGAGGTGTTGGCAGCATGATGAGACCATATAGTGGCTGAATGACACAGCATGGAGGTGTTTGCAGCATGAGGAGACCATATAGTGGCTGAATGACACAGCATGGAGGTGTTGGCAGCATGAGGACACCATATAGTGGCTGAATGACACAGCATGGAGGTGTTGGAAGCATGAGGAGACCATATAGTGGCTGAATGACACAGCGTGGAGGTGTTGGAAGCATGAGGAGACCATATAGTGGCTGAATGACACAGCGTGGAGGTGTTGGAAGCATGAGGAGACCATATAGTGGCTGAATGACACAGCGTGGAGGTGTTGGCAGCATGAGGAGACCATATAGTTGCTGAATGAAGCATCCTGGAGCTGGCAGGATGGCAGCTGGCAGCATGAGTAGACACTAAGGCTTCACAATCTCTAAGATTAAAAGATGAATTTTGACATTTAAATTGAAGATTTATGGTAGCTAGTGCAACCATAAAATTTTTAGGCCCAGGCCCAGCAGCGTCAGTAAAACATATATTGGCTGAATGACAAAGCCTGGAGGTGGCTGAATAATGAGGAGACCCTATAGTAGCTGAATGGCACAGCCTGGAGGTGGCTGAAGCATGAGGAGGCCATGTAGTGGCTGCATGGCACAGCCTGGAGGTGGATGAAGCATGAGGAGACCATATGGTGGCTGAATTGCACAGCCTGGAGGTGGCTGAAGCATGAGTAGAGACCAAACAGTGGCTGAATGGCACAGCCTGGAGTTTGTGGAAGCATGAGTGTTACACACTGAGTGTTACACGCATTCCAATCCCGGTCCTTCTCTCACCACGCTCCGCTCCTGCAGCTCCTTCTGTCTCTCAGCTCCGGCGTGCGCATCTCCGTCCCTTAGGGTGCGCGCGTGCCGGAGCTCTGAAATTTAAAGGGCCAGTACGCCCATAATTAGTGAATACACCTGACACCACATTATAAGTTGTTTGCACCTCCCACACTTCCCTGCCGGATCTTCAGTGCCTATTGCCTGAGAGAAAGCATTCCTATTGCCTGTTGCCATACCGTGTTTCCAGAACTTCCTGCTATGTTTTTTGACTATGAACCTTTGCCACCTGCCTTGACCTTGTGCTACGTTGACTATGCTACTGCCTTTTCCTTTGGTACCTCACCTTGCCCAGTTACCTGTGTGGTCGAGCCATGTCGGGGGTAGCAACCTGGGTTTCGCCTGCCGCAGCAAGCCCATCCTGCCTTGCGGCAGGCTCTGGTGAAGACCAGCGGCTCCTTACACTCCGCTCCCCAATACGGTCCGAGTCATCATCCATACAGGTAGAGGATCCACATCCAGCTCCATTACAATGAGGAGACCATATAGTGGCTCAATGGCACAGCCTGGAGTTGGCGGCAGATGAGGAGACAATAGGTCCAAACAATCTCTAAGAATAAAAGATGAATTTTGAAATTTTCATTGAAGATGAATGGTACCTAGTGCTACCATAAACATATAAACATATATAGGAAATGTCCTAGGCCCAGCAGAATCACTAAAGCATGTAGTTGCTGAATGACACAGACTAGAACTGGCCGCAGCATGAGTACACAAGAGGGCTTCACAACTCCTAAGGTTAAATGATGAATTTTGAAATTTCCATGAAAGATGTATGGTACCTTGTGCTACCATAAACATACATAGGTAATGTCCTAGGCCCAGCAGCATCACTAAGGCATGTAGTTGCTGAATGACACAGACTGGAGCTGGTTGGAGCATCAGTAAGTTGTATATTGGATGAATGGCTCAGCCTGGAAGTGTCTGAAGCATCTGTAAACAATATATTGGATGAATAGCACAGCCTGGAGGTGGCTGAAGCATCAGTAAACCATATATTGGATGAATGACACAGCCTGGAGGTGTTGACAGCAGAAGGAGACCATATAGTGGCTGAATGACACATCGTGAAGGTGTTGGCGGCATGAGGAAACCGTATTGTTTCTGAATAACACAGCCTGGAGCTAGCAGCAGCATGAGTAGACACTAGGGCTTCACAATCCCTAAGATTAAAATATGCATTTTGAAATGTAAATTGTGCTAGTGCTACCATACATTTTTTTAGGCCCAGGCCCAGCAGCATCAGTGAACCACATATTGGCTGCATGACATAGTATGGAGGTGGCTGAATCATGAAGAGACCATATAGTGGCTGAATGGCACAACCTGGAGATGGCAGAAGCATGAAGAGACCATTGAAATTTAAGATTTTAAAATGTAAATTTAAGATTTTAAAATTGAATTTGGGGATATTGAAATTTAAATTTTAACTCATAAGTTTTAGTGTCCCGGGCCCCGGCGTGTGGGTACAAAGGACTAAATTTAACGAGGAGCATGAAGAGACCATATAGTGGCTGAATGGCACAGCTTGGAGGTGGCTGAAGCATGAGGAGACCATATAGTGTCTGAATGGCAAAGCCTGGAGTTGGCAGAAGAATGAGGAGACCATTGAAATTTTTAAATTTAAGATTTTGAAATTGAAATTGAGGATTTTGAAATTGAAATTTTATCTCCCAAGTTTTAGTGTCCCGGGCCCCGGCATGTGGGTGCAAAGAACTAAATTTAACAAGGAGTCACATATCACATGGCAGCACAATGACAGAGCCTGGAGGTGGCATCAGTATGAGGAGACCATATAGTGGCTGAATGACTGCCTGGAGTTTGTGGCAGCAGGAAGAGACCATATACTGGCTAAATGGCACAGCCTGGAGTTGGCTGAAGCATGAGGAGACCATATAGTGGCTGAATTGCACAGCCTGGAGGTGGCTGAAGTATGAGGATACCTAATAGTGGCTGAATGAGACAGCCTGGAGGTGGCAGCTGCAGGATCAGGAGTCCTGGAAGTGACCCTAATGTAGAGGAATTTCTGAAACTGGGGACCAGCACCGTAACTATGTTTTGCAGCATCCATGGCAGCACAATGAGACAGCCTGGAGGTGGTAGCATGAGCATGAGGACACCATAGAGCAGCACAATTAGAGAGCCTGGAGGTGGCAGCATCAGCATGAAGAGACCATAGAGCAGAACAATTAGAGAGCCTGGAGGTGGCAGCATCAGCATGAGGAGACCATATGGCGGCACAATGACAGAGCCTGGAGGTGGTAGCATTAGCATGGGGAGACCATAGAGCAGCACAATGACAGGGCCTTGAGGTGGCAGCAGCAGCATGAATACCATGCCAAGGGTCTCATGCATTCAATGGCCTGAACACAGTCCAATAATTACTATTTTTGGGCCATTTCCCACATGTAAATGTGTATTTAATGGGACTCAATGGAGTGGTCTGCTGTGTTTTACAATCTCACTAAATACACATATACATGTGGGAAATGGCCCAAACATAACAAATGTTAGACTGTGTTTAGACCATTAAACCAGAGCCGGATTTAGAGCACCATGGGCCTGGTGCTGAAGAGTCTGATGGGCCTAAAAGTGGCCACGACCCATCAGCTGGGTTGCAGCCATTTGTGGGTGGCAGTTTAACTCTATTTACTTACATTATGTGCATCGCAGCACCATACATACAATGGGATGTAGGTAGGTAGCTAGGTAGGTTGTTAGCTGGCTAGGTAGGTAGCCAGGTAGATAGGTAGCTAGCTATATAATTACACCAACCAAAATGTCCCCATAGCCATTATTTTAGAGCATTAAGTGGACTGGTCGGGGCCCCGTACAGGAGATCGCTGAGGGTCCTTTGCGTAGGAGACAAGTTTTTCAGTGTGATACTTCTCCTTTTAAGATAATTTTCCATGACCAATTATACCAGTATACAAGGTAGAATAGTATTGCCATACACATTACCATCATACTATTACTGACCAAATCCTGTATACTGAGACCAATGTTACCAATAATACCAGTATACAAGGATGAATATTATCACTATACACATTACCATCATACTGTTACTGACCAAATCCTGTATACTGAGACCAGTATTACCAATAATACCAGTATACGAGAAGGAATATTATCACCATACATATTCATATCATACTGTTACTGACCAAATCCTGTATACTGAGACCAATATTGCCAATCATAACAGTATAGAAGGATGAATATTATCAGGTTACCAATAACAGTATACATGGAACAAATTATACCGCCACACAAAGACTGAATAATAACACCATACTGAGTAAAAGCCACTATACACAGACTAAAAATACCAATAATACCAGTATACAAATAATACAAGGGCCAAATAATTTTGATGCATCAGGAACACACTATACATCACACAGTGACTGTACTGTTACTGAATAAAACCACTGTACACAGACTATTATTCCTTCATACAGTGACCATATAGAGGTAGATACCAGGATCTGTCTACCATGTAAGTGATTATATAAAGGACCATATTGAGGTATATACCGGCAGTACAAAGGATCTGTATACCATATAAGTGATTATGAAAATGAAGTGTAGAATACAGCTCTTATGCAAATGAAATCCAAAGTTGATTACAATAAGACAACACAGGAATACAAAGGGTTACGCGTTTCAAATGCAAGGTGCGCTCTTAGTCATAGTCTTAGTCTTAGTAAGACTAAGAGCGCTCCTTGGGCTTGAAAAAAAGTAACCCCTTGTGTTCCTGTGTTGTCTTATTTGAAAAAACTTTGGATTTTATACTACCATATAACGCAACAAGCTGCAAGTTGTAATTTTGGTTTGAGACAGCTGCAGAGCCATAGGCTGTATCAGGCCATTCTGAGAGTTGTAGTTAATAACTAACTGCAACTCTCAGCATGCCCTGATACAGCCTATGGCTTTGCAGCTGACCCAAACCAAAAATACAACTCCCAGCATGTTGCACTTTAATTTATACTATACTACTATATAATGCAACATGTTGGGAGTTGTAGTTTTGGTTTGGGTCAGCTGCAAAGCCACCGGCTGTGTCAGGGCATGCTGGGAGTTGCAGTTAGTAACAAACTACAACTCTCAGCATGCTCTGATATTGCTTATGGCTCTGCAGTTGACCCCCCAACAACAACTCCCACCAAGGTGCACTTCAACTTTATTAACCTCAACAAGTGTCCAGCAATGCTGAAAATTCTCGATGCGCTCATAGCAAGCCTCGCCCCTTCTATGTAGCCACACCCCTCTTTGAAGCCACACCCCCTGTATTTTAGCCCCTTTTTTAGATTTTTTTTTGTTAGGGGGGCCAGCTGGGCCCATTTTCAGATAGGGGCCTGGAGCTGCAGCCCCTATGTTAATCCAGCCCCACCTTAAACGCAGTGGCCCACTGGATGCTAATATATACCGTACCGATACATGCTGGGTAAAGACTCGCTACAATCCCAGCAATTAAATGGGTTATCCAGATGCATTAAAAAAAAAAGTTGTAAAAAGGTAAACCAAGTTATACATCTCTCCAATCCCTTGTTCAGGCTTCAGTCAGCACCGCAGTCATCCAAAAGGAATATTGGGGTGCCGACTGGAGCCTGAGCAGGGAATCAAACAGGTGAGTAAATGTTAGTTTGTTGTTTTAACCCCTTAAGGACGCAGCCCTTTTTCACCTTCAGGACTGAGTCCTTTTTCGCTATTCTGACCACTGTCACTTTAGCATTAATAACTCTAAGATGCTTTTACCGGATATTCTGATTCTAAGAAATTTTTTTTTCGTTACATATTCTACTTTATTTTGGTTGTAAATTTTCGTCGTTACTTGCATCCTTTCTTGGTGAAAAATCCCAAAATTTCATGAAAATTTAGCATTTTTCTAACTTTGAAGCTCTCTGCTTGTAAGGAAAATGGATATTCCAAATAAATGTTATATTGATTGACAAATACAATATGTCTACTTTATGTTGGCATCATAAAATGGACACATTTTTACTTTTTGAAAAAATTATAGGGCTTCAAAATAGAGTGCGCAATTTTCAAAATTTTCATGAAAATTGCAAAATCTGAAGGGACAGATGTTACAGAACTACAACTCCCAGCATGCCTCGGCAGTCTAGGCATGCTGAGAGTTGTAGTTTGGCAACATCTGGAGGGCTACCGTTTGGGCACCACTGTAACAGTGGTCACCAAACTGTGACATGCTGGGAGTTGTAGTTTGGCAACCACTAGGAATGCAGCAGTAAAGATCGCTTTACTGGACATGCTGGGAGTTGTAGTTTGGCAACCACTAGGAATGCAGCACTAAAGATCGCTTTACTGCCCCCTTCCTCTCCCCCCCCCCCCCTCCCACCGTGGCTTCCCTACCTGCGCTGATCGGCGGTCCCCATGCATCTTCTCCTCCAGGTACCAGCCTCCATCTTCTCCCCCCGTTCTGCCTGACATCCAGGGGTGGGCAGTGCAGGGGGCTTCCATGGCAACTCACTGTCGTGCGCTGCCATTGGTCAGAATTCAATTCTGACCAATGGCAGGGGATAGGAGGTGATCTCAGCACTGCAACCTCACTCCTATCCCTCAGGATGATCTGGGCTGTCACTGATAGCTCCGATCATCCCTATTTTCTGGGTGCGATTTTCTGTGATCGCCGACATGGGGGGTGGGGGGTGGGGGGCGATGTGCCGGGATGCCTGGTGAATGATTCCAGCAGGCATCCCGGTCCGTCCCCAACCGGCTAGCAGCGGGGACTGGAATTCCCACGGGCGTATGGATACGCCCTACGTCCTTAAGGACTCGGGATGCAGGGCGTATGCATACGCCCCACATCCTGAAGAGGTTAATGCATATGGGGCTCTTTTAAAACTTTTTTCAAAACCTGGATAACCTATTTAGGGCTATGTTCATATGTGCATTGGAGGATCCTTAAGGAGCTTCCATCTTAGATTTCATCAAAAATGATGGTTCTTTGTCTTTATACATGTTGCCCTCATTACAGTGGGTGGATTGGGAGGGTGGGTGCGGTTGATATTTGAATATTCACCTCAACAGGAACGCTAGGTTTTGCTCTGACTGCTCTCTGCCCTTGGTATAATCCTTTCTGCATCACTTGTTGCCCTTAATCCATTATGGGTGCAGACATCACATACCTTACCTTCACTCACAGTCACAGTGGTCCTAATAATCAGGTATGCAGCAGGCCCTGCCTCCCCAACAGAAAGATGAGATGGAGCCTCACTGCCTTTCTCCTGGGAATCATCTTCTCCGCTCAGCGGGGAAATTTGGAAGAGAGCTCAGAAGAGTGGAGATAATTATGACAGGCAGCAGCAGATTTTATGGGGCCAGAAAGGTACCTACATAAAATCCTGGACCTGAAGAAGAAGGTACAACCTTTGAAATGCGTTGTCCATACAGTAGACTGCCATCCTTACATTCAATAAAGATGGCATTGATCTACATTATCTGAAGTCTCTGGGAGTGCGCCCTTAGAGCCATATAATCAGAATTTTCCCCCTGCCAGGTTGCCTTCTTTCCAGCTGTTCCCTCCTACATAAAATCCTGGGAAGACATACCTATGTAATGGTGGGTCTACCTACTGGTGAGACATACCTATGTAATGGGGGACCTACCTACTGGGCAGATGTGCCAATAATAGTGTGGGTCTACATACTGGTGAGATGATACCTATGTAATGGGCGGACTACCTGCTGGTGAATCTTACCTATGCAATGGGAACCTACCTGCTGGTGAGATGTACCAATGTAATGGGGGCCTACCTAATAGTAAAAAGTACCTATGTAATGGGCTGCCTTTCTAATGGGGAGACATATGTACCATAAATGTTGAGGTGGAGTCTGTAGAATAAAAGTAGAGTAAAATATTTGTTTTGACTTGTCAAAGATTTCTACTAAGTTATTGCTAAAAGTACTCTGATAACAAAAGGGAGTGTGGCTTAAAAATGAGATGGAGTCCTTGCCATATAAATGTGTAATGGGGAGGGGTTAATAAAGATAACCACAGCCACCTGGGGGCGCCAAAAAAATCCTGCACCTAGACATCCATGACCCTAAAATCACTCATCTCTTAACACCCTGTGTTGTTCTCATACCATCATGATATTCTGATGGTGCGGAGTGTCTGATTGGGCGATCAGATACTAATCTTTGCAAGTAGATCCTAGACAGTGTTTCCTGAATTTCTTTTCTTTTCTTTTTTTGTTTTATTACAACCTGTTTAGAAATTTCAGCCTGTTTGGTCATACGATATTTTTACATGTCATCTCTTAGAAGGTGACTATTTGCAAGAGAATTGCTGACATATGTATCGATAAACTTGTATTATTGAATATTTTACATTCATACCTGCTGCAACAGGAATTACTCATTACCTTGCTTTGGTAGAAGCTCAGTTGCTACCCCTTCTCATTTTTCTTTGTTACCCTTTTATCATTTTTTGAATGTAGAAATTTAAAAAGAAAACAAAAAGCAGGAAATTTAACAGGAACTTCCGTATAAAACCCAGGATATAAGAACATGGCAGAGGTATTTGTTGCTACTGGTCCATTAAGAAACCAGAAGTTTGCACATGTAAATGAGACACAACAGTGAAGGGCAATGCATTAGAAGACTTACGGCGAGAAGGAAAATGCCAGGCCCTAAAGAGAGCAGGCTGACACAGTGCAATATACCGTTTTTCTATGTTATGTTACTGTATTTTAAGCAGAATTAATATTATGTTGTAGATTGTTAACATTATCATTAATAATAAACAGCATGAATGAAGATATATTTATTGTATGAATTTATAACATTCGCATTGGAGAAATTATATACTAATCTATTATTTAGACCATAAAATAACTAATGGATGGTCATATCATTCTCATTTTCCGGTGAATGCATGGTAAAACGAACAGAAAAATATACTTTCTTTTAATTTTACCATTAATAATGCATTTGGCTATTAACAGCTAAGCAATACTTTTCTAGAAAAGAAAGAATTCATATTATGTATCTGTATGTTTATTTTTTAACATTCTATACACATATTTACTATATTTACTACATTGTATGTGAACATGTAGAACATGTGTGTCAGCATGTATACAATTTATGTAAGCATGCCGCCTTCACACACTCTCTTTTGTGTCAGTACTGGAGTATTTAGTGGGGTTTTCTTATGCAATGGGGTTATTGAATGGTGTTATTAAAGAATAACATTCAGTGAAGGGGATCCTGTGGTTTTAAACTAATTATCAACAAAAAGGGTCAATGGAGGAAGAATCATTTTGATGAACAGATTGTGCGCAGTCAAAAAAAAAAAACTGCAATTGAATATAAAATTGATGCTCCAAGGCTGGGTTCACATATATCAGGCGTCTGGCATAGTTTCCTTCCAGCGTGCACCGGAGGGAAACTGATGCTAGAACTGATCCCATTCATTTTGATAGGACCGTTCACAATCATCCAGCATCTCAATTTTGATGCTGGATGGTTGGACGTGACAGAGGGCACCGGACAAGGGAACGCAGCTTGCCATCAGCTGTGGCATCAGTTGCATCGAGATCTAGGCTGAGTTCACCTAGGCTGGATGCCAGACATTTGTGAACATAGCTTATCTAACGTGTCCAAATGGTGGCGTAAGTAGTGTGGGGAATGTTTAATGTTTTCTCAGCACAATCTGGGTCCCCTGGTACCTGCAGATGAACAGTTGGACAGAATGACTTATCTAAGCATCGTGGCCTACAAAGTTCATCCCTTTATGACAGTTGTCCATCCTATGGTAGAAAGACACTATGAGAAGAAGAATGCATTATACCACATGCATCATATAGCCATGGATTGGTTCTAGAAACATGACAGAAAGTTCTTTCTTTTTCCCTGGCTTTTAGATTCTCCATAGATTTAAGTACTACAGAATATGTCTGGGATAAGGTAAAGGTAACCGAGAGAAGTAATTTTGTCTGCATGGACCAATATTTCTGATGAAATAATATAATAACAACAGTTATGGTATCTATGCCATGCTGAATTTCTGTAGTTCTAAAGGTCAAATAAAGTCTGATACAATAATAGATGATGGCATCTAATAAAGTGACCATTGAGTTTATAGATATTTTCTGTTGCTTTCTGGTTACTTAGACTTACCATATAATCTATATAAACCCAAATTGTTTTCCCCTAGAAACTAAATATTATGTAAAAAAATATAGTAAAACTTCTGATAAAACAAGTGTTGCTTTATTGTAATAATAGTTAACATTTTTTCTTGGCCAAATACTGTATATTCATGAGGAAATCTGAAGAGAATAATAATAATAATAATAATAATAATCTATTCAACGCTATAAAAAGTTTTTAAATAGTGGCAGTGAACAAAATGAACAGACAAAACACCTATGTAGCAATTCTGTGCCTTAATACTTAAAAGGGTTATCCACAATAAGTTCTAAGATTTTAGTATTTACCTGGAAGACAGTAATGTAAGTATATAAGTTCAGAAGACACCGATCAGAGAGTCGTACAGAGGACCCAAATCAGCGGTCGTGAACAGAGGACACCATAGATCAGTAGACATGAACAGGGGGCTCAGTGGCCATGTACAGAGGACTCTATAGATCAGTGGTCATGAACAGAGGACGCATAGATAAGTGATCATGAACAGAACTCCAAAGATCTGAATATAGAACTTAATAACAAATAGAGTTAAAATCACCAGACAGGAAAATGGATAAGTCAACAGACTATAGGAACAGACAGAAATATAGCACAATCCCCCAGAACATCCAATAGAATCCAAGTCCATGGGCCAGAAACAGGGATCCATAGCTAAACAGGAATTATCGCAATCCCCCAGATAACCTCCAGTAGAAACAGGAATGTCTTGATACTAGAATGCAATCTCCCAGAGTCCACCTTGGAGCACGGAGATATCTTGTACTAATTCTCAATTCCCTGGATTCCCCATGGACAGGGATATCTAGATACACAGGATATAATTATTGAACACTGTTCACACTGAAAACAAGAAAGGAAACCGCTATCCCTCAGGAACATCCAGTAGACTCCAAGTCCCCATGGACCAGAATGCCAGATAGGACACTGTTCATACTGAACAGGTACAGTAAGGACAAAGATTAGATCAACTAAACAAAATATAAATATAGGACCCTGTACAAACTGGAACACAGAACCAGGATACCAAACAGGGATAACATACAGAGCATAAGTAACAAGCAAGAGTCAAACATAGTGTGAACAGACACATAACAGAAAGGATAATAAATCCTAAAACCGACTAAACAAACATAGCTTAAAATCTACTAAGAGCATGCCAAAACATGGCTAAAACCAGAAAATACAAAGTGCATGCTAAAACAGATATAGTAGATTAAAAGCTCAAATAAGAAGAGTTTCACCCAGCCTCCATTAGCTGCATGGCAGCAGCAAGCTAGCAGCATGTCAGGATATAATGAGGATAATCACCAGCAACCAGAGGCTAGCCTGGGCTGACATTAAATAGGCACACCCGAAAGGGTATTGGCTAAGAGAGGCCTGGGCTGAAACAGCCAGAGACATTTAACTCTTCCCTACCCAGGGTAGATAAAACTGTTCACACACAGCAAAACCAATAGGCTGTGTGTGAACAAAAACCAATGACACTGAGGCTAGCTTTTTGTGAACTGGTATTTCCTGTTTGGGTTTTCTTCTTTTGCCTACAAATCCCATAATTCCATTTTCCTCCCTCCCACACATCAGTCACTCCACCCATTGAAACATAAATGAGCTGCATCCATTCAAAAGACCTGTGGTTTTCAATTAGGGTGCCTACAGCTGTTTCATTAGTGGCAGATTGATCTCTCTCCCACCAAGCGATAGCTCGACCCATTGAAGCGGACAGGCGTGTCAGGTCTCGGCCGCATTGCAACCTGGGAAAAATCTGAGACAACAGTCATTTTGTGTGCTGTTAAAAATAAATATTGGGGTGAAAATCACAGAAGAATTGTGAGAAAACCGTCACACACAGGTACAGACACTATATTATGAACTACACTATCTTTACAGCCCCTCTAGCATAGTCAAATAAAAAAAAATCCTGGAATACCCCTTTAACCTGTTCAGGACCCATGACGTATGCATACGTCTTCACACCCTGGGTCTTAAGGACCCATGACGTATGCATACGTCATGGCGTTTTCCGGTCTCTGCCGCTCGCCGGGCAGAGATCGGAACTGGATGCCTGCTGAAATCCTTCAGCAGGCATCCAGGGCAAACGCCGAGGGGGGCCATGTAGGCCCCCCATGTCGGCGATCGCCGCAAATCGCAAGGGAAATCGCCCTTGCGATCTGCGGCGATACCGGGCTGATCGGGTCTCTGGGACCCGACCGCCCGGTAATTTCGCATGATCCCGGCTGTCGCAGACAGCCAGGACCATGCTGGAGTATCGGAGCGAGGTGGCAAGCCGGCCACCTCCTACAATCCCCTGCGATCTGTCGGTTAGTTAACCGACCAATCGCAGGAGGGGGGGCGGTTACTTCCTCCCGTCCTGCCCGGCCCCTGAAAGTCCGGAGAGGACGGGAGGAAGACCGGAGGACGCGGCGGGGGACGGGGGAGTGCTGGGGACCGGCCCCGGTACTTACCTCGTCCCTGAAGACCCGGATCCAGACGATGAAGACGGCGGCGGCGGCGACAGGTGAGTTGATCTTCAGCCGCAGTCGGGCCCTTTACACTAATGCACGTCGCCGTAAAGCGACATGCATTGCTGTAATAGGACCCTGTAAACTACAACTCCCAGCATGCCCAGACAGCCCTTGGCGTCTGGGCATGCTGGGAGTTGCAGTTTTGCAACATCTGGAGGTACACAGTTTGGAGACCACTGTGCCCTTCCAGATGTTGCAAAACTACACATCCTCAGCATGCCCTTACTGTCCAGGCATGCTGGGAGTTGTAGTTCTGTAACATCTGGCCCTTCAGATGTTGCAGAACTACAACTCCCAGCATGCCTGGACAGTTTTGGCATACTGGGAGTTGTAGTTTTGCAACATCTGGAAGGGCACAGATTGGGAACCACTGTATTAGTGGTCTGCAAACTGTAGTCCTCCAGATGTTGCAAAACTACAACTCCAAGCATGCTGGGAGTTGTAGTTCGGCAACATCTGGCTCTAAAGATGTTGCCGAACTACTACTCCCAGCATGCCTGAGAATGTTTGAGAGTTGTGGTTTTGCAACAGCTGGAGGCACACTGGTTGGGAAACATTGTTTCCTAACTCAGTGTTTCCCAACCCGTGTGCCTCCAGCTGTTGCAAAACCACAACTCCCAAACATTCTCAGGCATGCTGGGAGTTGTAGTTTTGCAACAGCTGGAGGTCCCCCCCCTGTGAATGTACAGGGTACATTCACATGGGCAGGGGGCTTACAGTGAGTATCGGGCTGCAAGTTTGCGATGCAGCAAATTTTGCGCGGCAGCTCAAACTCGCTGTAACCCCCCCGCCCGTGCGACTGTACCCTAAAAACACTACACTACACTACACTAACACAAAATAAAATAAAAAGTAAAAAACACTACATATACACATACCCCTACACAGCCCCCCTCCCTCCCCAATAAAAATGAAAAACGTCTGGTACGCCACTCTTTCCAAAATGGAGCCTCCAGCTGTTGCAAAACAACAACTCCCAGTATTGCCAGACAGCCGTTGACTGTCCAGGCATGCTGGGAGTTTTACAACAGCTGGAGGCACCCTGTTTGGGAATCACTGGCGTAGAATACCCCTATGTCCACCCCTATGCAAATCCCTAATTCAGGCCTCAAATGCACATGGCGCTCTCACTTTGGAGCCCTGTCGTATTTCAGGGCAACAGTTTAGGGTCCCATATGGGGTATCGCCGTACTCGGGAGAAATTGCCTTACAAATCTTGGGGGTCTTTTTCTCCTTTCACCCCTTATGAAAAGGTGAAGTTGGGGTCTACACCAGCATGTTAGTGTAAAAAAAAATAAACTTTTTACACTAACATGCTGGTGTTGCCCTATACTTTTCATTTTGACAAGAGGTAAAGGGGAAAAAAGCCCCACAAAATTTGTAACACAATTTCTCCCGACTACGGAGATACCCCATATGTGGGCACAAAGTGCTCTGGGGGCGCACAACAAGGCCCAGAAGGGAGAGTGCACCATGTACATTTGAGGTGATTTGCACAGGGGTGGCTGATTGTTACAGCGGTTTTGACAAACGCAAAAAAACAAAACCCCACATGTGACCCCATTTCGGAAACTAGACCCCTCACGGAATGTAATGAGGGGTGCAGTGAGAATTTACACCCCACTGGTGTCTGACAGATCTTTGGAACAGTGGGCTGTGCAAATTAAAAATGTTGTACAGACCACTGTTCCAAAGATTTGACAGACACCAGTGGGGGGTAAATGCTCATTTTATGCCTTGTTACGTTCCTCAAGGGGTCTAGTTTCCAAAATGGTATGCCATGTGGGGGTTATTTTGCTGTCCTGGCACCATATGGGCTTCCTAAATGCGACATGCCCCCCAAGCAAAATTTGCTCTCAAAAAGCCAAATATGACTTCTTCTCTTCTGAGCATTGTAGTTCGCCCGTAGTGCACTTCAGGTCAACTTATGGGGTACCTCCATACTCAGAAGAGATGTGGTTACAAATTTTGGGGGGTATTTTCTGCTATTAACCCTTGTAAAAATGTGAAATTTGGGGGGAAACACACATTTTAGTTATTTTTTTTATTTTTTTTTTACGTATGCAAAAGTCGTGAAACCCCTGTGGGGTATTAAGGCTCACTTTATTTCTTGTTACGTTCCACAAGGGGTCTAGTTTCCAAAATGGTATGCCATGTGGTTTTTTTTTGCTGTCCTGGCACCATAGGGGCTTCCTAAATGCGACATGCCCCCGAGCAAAATTTGCTCTCAAAAAGCCAAATATGACTCCTTCTCTTCTGAGCATTGTAGTTCACTCATAGTACACCTCAGGTCAACTTATGGGATACCTCCATACTCAGAAGAGATGGGGTTACAATGTTTGGGGGGTATTTTCTGCTATTAACCCTTGCAAAAATGTGAAATTTGGGGGGAAACACACATTTTAGTGAAATTTTATTTTTATTTTTTTACATATGCAAAAGTCGTGAAACCCCTGTGGGGTATTAAGGCTCACTTTATTCCTTGTTACGTACCTCAAGGGGTCTAGTTTCCAAAATGGTATGCCATGTGGGGGATTTTTGCTGTTCTGGCACCATAGGGGCTTCCTAAATGCAACATGCCTCCCAAAAACCATTTAAAAAAAACGTACTCTCCAAAATCCCCTTGTCGCTCCTTCGCTTCTGAGCCCTCTACTGCGCCCGCCGAACACTTTACATAGACATATGAGGTATGTGCTTACTCGAGAGAAATTGGGCTACAAATATAAGTATACATTTTCTCCTTTTTCCCCTTGTAAAAATTCAAAAATTGGGTCTACAAGAACAGGCGAGTGTAAAAAATGGAGATTGTGAATTTTCTCCTTCACTTTGCTGTTATTCCTGTGAAACACCTAAAGGGTTAAAACGCGGACTGAATGTCATTTTGAATACTCTGGGGGGTGCAGTTTTTATAATGGGGTAATTTGTGGGGTATTTCTAATATGAAGACCCTTCAAATCCACTTCAAACCTGAACTGGTCCATGAAAAATTGTGAGTTTGGAAATTTTGTGAAAAATTGGAAAATTGCTTCTGAACTTTGAAGCCCTCTGGTGACTTCCAAAAGTAAAAACACGTAAATTTTATGATGCAAACATAAAATAGACATATTGTATATGTGAATAAAAAAAAAAATATTTGGAATATCCATTTTCCTTACAAGCAGAGAGCTTCAAAGTTAAAAAAAATGCAAAATTTTCAAATTTTTCATAAAATGTTGGGATTTTTCACCAAGAAAGGATGCAAGTTACCACAAAATTTTACCACTATGTTAAAGTAGAATATGTCACGAAAAAACAATCTCGGAATCAGAATGATAACTAAAAGCATTCCAGAGTTATTAATGTTTAAAGTGACAGTGGTCAGAATTGCAAAAAATGGCCGGGTCCTGAGGTGTAAAATGGCTGGGTCCTTAAGGGGTTAAATCTGTTGTATATTGTGCAGAGGTCAAAGACACTTTTTCTTGAAAGTAATCCAATTGAACTCTCTACTGCTTAAAGAAGAAACTTCAGTTGTCGTCTACAATGATTTACAATGCACAGAAGCCATGTGTGAGGGCAGCCTAAGAGCAACTTAGAGCATTATTTAATTTGTCTCTGGCTTTAGTGATAATGGACTTGTTGACAGTTTTTTTTTATGCTTGTTGACAGTTTTTTTTAATGCTTTCTTTCGACATGAACATTCAGTGTTATTAAATTCTAGGCTCTCTCATCACTTTTTAGAGATTTTTACAGACACTCAGCTGTTTAGTTAAATAGCTTGAAAATAGAGCACAGAATATGTGGCGTTTTACATCCAGTAGG